>NC_138883.1:65587081-66787081 GCF_965194825.1 Balaenoptera physalus | reverse complement strand
TTCATCTTGTTTATGGTTTCCTTTGCTGTGCAAAAGCTTTTAAGTTTCCTTAGGTCCCATTTGTTTATTTTTGTTTTTATTTTCATTACTCTAGGAGGTGGGTAAAAAAGATCTTCCTGTAGTTTATGTCAAAGAGTGTTTTTCCTATGTTTTCCTCTAAGAGTTTTTTTTTTTAACAACTTTATTGGAGTATAATTGCTTTACAATGGTGTGTTAGTTTCTGCTTTATAACAAAACAAATCAGCTATACATATACATATATCCCCATATCTCCTCCCTCTTGTGTCTCCCTCCTATCCTCCCTATCCCACCCCTCTAGGTGGTCACAAAGCACTGAGCTCATAATCCTGTGCTATGCGGCTGCTTCCCACTAGCTATCTATTTTACTTGTGGTACTGTATATATGTCCATGCCACTCTCTCACTTCATCCCAGCTTACCCTTCCCACTCCCCATGTCCTCAAGTCCATTCTCTACGTCTGCATCTTTATTCCTGTCCTGCCCCTAGGTTCTTCAGAACCATTTTTTTTTTTTTTTTTTAGATTCTATATATATGTCTTAGCATACAGTATTTGTTTTTCTCTTTCTGACTTAAGTTTCTATGACAGACTCTAGGTCCATCCACCTCACTACAAATAACTCAATTTCGTTTCCTTTTATGGCTGAGTAATATTCCATTGTATATATGTGCCACATCTTCTTTATCCATTCATCTGTTGATGGACACTTAGGTTGCTTCCATGTCCTGGCTCTTGTAAATAGAGCTGCAGTGAACATTGTGGTACATGACTCTCTTTGAATTATAGTTTTCTCAGGGTATATGCCCAGTAGTGGGATTGCTGGGTTGTAGGGTAGTTCTATTTTTAGTTTTTTAAGGAACCTCCATACTGTTCTCCATAGTGGCTGTATCAATTTACATTCCCACCAACAGTGCAGTGTAAGAGGGTTCCCTTTTCTCCACACCCTCTCTAGCATTTATTGTTTGTAGATTTTTTGCTGATGGCCATTCTGACTCGTGTGAGGTGATACCTCATTGTAGTTTTGATTTGCATTTCTCAAATGATTAGTGATGTTGAGCATCCTTTCATGTGTTTTTTGGCAATCTGTATATCTTCTCTGGAGAAATGTCTCTTTAGGTCTTCTGCCCGTTTTTCTATTGGGTTGTTTGTTTTTTTGATATTGAGCTGCTTGTATATTTTGGAGATAATCCTTTGTCAGTTGATTCATTAGCAAATATTTTTTCCCATTCCAAGGGTTGTCTTTTCGTCTTATTTATGGTTTCCTTTGCTGTGCAAAAGCTTTTAAGTTTCATTCGGTCCCATTTGTTTATTTTTGTTTTTATTTCCATTTCTGTAGAGGTGGGTCAAAAAGGATCTTGCTGTGATATATGTCATAGAGTGTTCTGCCTATGTTTTCCTCCAAGAGTTTTATAGTGTCCAGTGTTATATTTAGGTATTTAATCCATTTTGAGTTTATTTTTGTGTATGGTGTTAGGGAGTGTTCTAATTTTATTCTTTTTCATGTAGCTGTCCAGTTTTCCCAGCACCATTTATTGAACAGGCTGTCTTTTCTCCATTGTATGTTCTTTCCTCCTTTGTCATAATTTAGGTGACCATATGTGTGTGGGTTGATCTCCAGGCTTTCTATCCTGTTCCATTGATTTATATTTCTGTTTTTATGCCAGTACCATACTATCTTGATTACTGTAGCTTTGTAGTATAGTTTGAAGTTGGGGAGCCTGATTCCTCCAGCTCTGTTTATCTTTCTCAAGATTGCTTTGGCTTTTCGGGGTCTTTTGGGTTTCCATACAAATTGTAAAATTTTTTGTTCTAATTCTGTGAAGAATGCCATTGGTAGTTTGATGGGGATTGCATTGAATCTGTACATTGCTTTGGGTAGTATAGTCATTTTCACAATATTGATTCTTCGAATCCAAGAACATGGTATATTTCTCCGTGTGTTTATGTCATCTTTGATTTCTTTCATAAGTGTTTTATAGTTTTCTGATTACAAGTCTTTCGCCTCCTTAGGTAGGTTTATTCCTAGGTATTTTTTTCTTTTTGTTGCAATGGTAAATGGAAGTGTTTCCTTAATTTTTCTTTCTGATTTTTCATCATTAGTGTATAGGAATGCCAGATTTCTATGCATTAATTTTGTATCCTGCAACCTTACCAAATTCAATGATTAGTTCTAGTAGTTTTCTAGTGGCATCTTTAGGATTATCTGTGTATAGTATCATGTCATCTGCCAACAGTGACAGTTTTACTTCTTCTTTTCCAATTTGTATTCCTTTTATTTCTTTTTCTTCTCTGATTGCCGTGGCTAGGACTTCCAAAACTATGTTGAATAAGAGTGGCGAGAATGGACATCCTTGTCTTGTTCCTATCTTAGTGGAAGTGCTTTCAGTTTTTCACCATTTAGTATGATGTTTGCTGTGGGTTTGTCATATATGGCTTTTATTATTTTTAGGTAGGTTCCCTCTGTGCCCATTTTCTGGAGAATTTTTATCATAAACGGGCGTTGAATTTTATCAAAAGGTTTTTCTGCATCTATTGAGATGATCATATGGTTCTTATTCCTTAATTTGTTAATATGGTGTATCACGCTGATTGATTTGCATATACTGAAGAATCCTTGCATTTCTGGGATAAATCCACTTGATCATGCTGTGTGATCATTCTAATATGTTGCTGGATTCTGTTTGGTAGTATTGAGGATTTTTGCTTCTATGTTCATCAGTGATATTGGTCTGTAATTTTCTTTTTTTGTGATATCTTTGTCTGGTTTTAGTATCAGGGTGATGGTGGCTTCATAGAATGAATTTGGGGGTATTACTCCCTCTGCAGTGTTTTGGAGGAGTTTGAGAAAGATGGGTGTTAGCTCTTCTCTAAGTGTTTGATAGAATTAGCTTGTGAAGCCATCTGGTCCTGGACCTTTGTTCGTTGGAAGATTTTTAATTACTTTTTCAATTTCATTACTTGTGGTAAGTCTGTTTATATTTTCTAATTCTTCTTGTCTCAGTCTTGGAAAATTGTATCTTTCCAAGAATTTGTCCATTTCTTCGTGGTTGTCCATTTTATTGGCATATAGTTGTTTGTAGTAGTCTCTTATAATCCTTTGTATTTCTGCAGTGTCAGTTATGAATTCTCCTTTTTCATTTCTAATTTTATTGATTTGCATCCTCTCCCTTTTTTTCTTGTTGAGTCTGGCTAAAGGTTTATCAATTTTGTTTATCTTCTCAAAGAACCAGCTTTTAGTTTTATTGATCTTTGCTATTGTTTTCTTCATTTCTGTTTTATTTATTTCTGATCTTATCTTTATGATTTCTTTCCTTCTACTGACTTTGGGTTTTCTTTGCTCCTATTTCTCTAGTTGCTTTAGGTGTAAGGTTAGATTGTTTATTTGAGATTCTTCTTGTTTGTTGAAGTGAGAATGAGTTGCTGTAAACTTCCCTTGTATAACTGCTTTTGCTGCATCCCATACGTTTTGGGTCGTCGTGTTTTTGTTGTCATTTGTTCTATGTATTTTTAAACTTATTCTTTGATTTCTTCAGTGATCTCTTGGTTATTTAGTAGCACACTGTTTAGTCTCCATGTATTTGTGGTTTTTACAGTTTTTTTTCTGTAATTGATTACCAATCTCATAGCGTTGTGGTCAGAAAAGATGCTTGATTCAATTTCAATTTTCTTAAATTTTCCGAGGCTTGATTTGTGACTCCAGATGTGATCTGTCCTGGAGTGTTCCATGTGCACTTGAGAAGAAGTATATTCGGCCACTTTTGGGTGGACAGTCCTATAAATAACAATTAAGTCCATCTTGTTTAATGTATCATTTAAAGCTTGTGTTTCCTTATTAATTTTCTGTTTGGATGATCTGTCCATTGGTGAAAGTGGGGGGTTAAAGTCCCCTACTATGATTGTGTTACTGTCGATTTCCCCTATTATGGCTATTAGCATTTGACTTATGTATTGAGGTGCTCCTATGTTGGGTGCATATACATTTATAATTGTTATATCTTCTTCTTGGGTTGATCTCTTGATCATTATGTATTGTCCTTCCTTATCTCTTGTAACAGTCTTTATTTTAAAGTCTATTTTATCTGATATGAGTATTACTACTCCAGCTTTCTTTCGATTTCCATTTGCAAGGAATATCTTTTTCCATCCCTTCACTTTCAGTCTGTATGTGTCCCTAGGTCTGAAGTGGGTCTCTTGTAGACAGCACATGTACCGGTCTTGTTTTTGTATCCATTTAGCCAGCCTGTGTCTTTTGTTTGGAGCAGTTAATCCATTTACTTTCAAGATTATTATCGATATGAATGTTCCTATTACCATTTTCTTAATTGTTTTGGGTTTGTTTTCATGTGTCTTTTTCTTCTCTTGTGTTTCCTGCCTAGAGAAGTTCCTTTAGCATTTGTTGTAGAGCTTGTTTGGTGGTGCTTAATTCTCTTAGCTTTTGCTTGTCTGTAAAGCTTTTGATTTCTCTGTTGAATCTGAATGAGATCCTTGCTGGATAGAGTAATCTTGGTTGTAGGATTTTCTCTTTCATCACTTTAAGTATATCCTGCCACTCCCTTCTGGCCTGCAGAGTTTCTGCTGAAAGATCAGCTGATAACATCATGAGGATTTCTTTGTATGTTGTTTTTTGCTTTTCCCTTGCTGCTTTTAATATTTTTTCTTTGAATTTAATTTTTGTTAGTTTGATTAATGTGTGCCTTGGTGTGTTTCTCCTAGGGTTTATCCTGTATGGGACTCTCTGCACTTCCTGGACTTGGGTGACTATTTCCTTTCCCATATTAGGGAAGTTTTCAACTATAATCTCTTCAAATATTTTTTCAGACCCTTTCTTTTTCTCTTCTTCTTCTGGGACCCCTATAATTTGAATGTTGGTGCATTTATTGTTTGCCCAGAGGTCTCTGAGATTGTCTTCAATTCTTTTCATTCTTTTCCCTTTATTCTGCTCCTTGGCAGTTATTTCCACCATTGTCTTCCAGCTCACTTATTCGGTCTTCTGCCTCAGCTATTCTGTTATTAATTCCTTCTAGTGTATTTTTCATTTCAGTTATTTTGTTGTTCATCACTGTTTGTTTGTTCTTTAGTTTTTCTAGATCTTTGATAAACATGTCTTGTATTTTCTCAATCCATGCCACCATTCTATTTCCGAGATTCTGGATCATCTTTACTATCATTACTCTGAATTATTTTTCAGGTAGTCACCTATTTCCTCTTCATTTATTTGATCCTGTAGGTTTTTACCTTGCTCCTTCATCTGTGACATATTTTTTTGTCACCCTCCCCCCCCTTTTTTTTGATGGGTGGGATAGTGTTCCTGTCTTACAGCTTGTTTGGCCTGAGGCTTCCAGCACTGGAATTTGTAGGCTGTTGGTTAGAGCTGGGTCTTGGTGCCGAGATGAGGACCTCCGGGAGACCTCACTCAAATGAATATTCCCTGGAGTCTGAGGTTGTCTGTTAATCCAGTGGTTCGGGCTCGGACCTCCCACCGCAGGAACTCTGGCCCAACCCCGGGCTCACAAACCAAGATCCTGCAAGCTGTGCGGGGTGGCAAAAAAAAAAAGAAAAGAAAAAAAGGAGCAGAACAATAACAAAGAGTAAAAAATAAGATTAGAAAACTAACAGATATGTTAGAAAGAATAAAAAAATAAAAATATAGTGGAAACAACAAGCGGAAGGTAAAACAGAGCCACAATAGTAAAAAAAGAGGGGAGAAAAAAAAAGCCAGAAAAGGCCTTGTCTGTGGGGGGCGGGGCTTAGGCGGGGGGTGGGGTTTAGGCAGTACGTGGGGCCTATGCTTAGGCCCCATGGGGCTGGAAAAGGCTCTGGGGGTGGAGTAAGGGGTGGGGCTTAGGCTCAGTGCAGCAGGAGGGGCCCAGGAGTGCCTCTGGCCTTGGAGGTTGGAGGACCAGGTCCAGGACCCCAGCAGGTTCACTGGCCCCGAGTGGGCGGGGGAAACTCTAGGCGCGTTCCCCCCGATCCTCCGATCCCTAAGGGCCCCTTTCCATTGGCGTTTCTTCTTCTCCACATGCCCCCCCATGCCTCTTGGAGCCATGTGGCCAGAGGAGGCCCCAGGAGGCAGAGGACCAGGCCTGGACCCCCACAGCCGGAGGGGGCCTTGCAGAACGAAGGACCAGTCCCAGGAGCCCAGTAGGCTTCCTGGGGCCTGAGTGGGCAAGGGAAACACTAAGCGCACTCCCCGCTGATCCTACAAGCTCCCCAGGTTCCCCAGGGGGTCCCGTGTGGGAACTCCTCCCCCCTCCCAGGCACCACTCAGGGGCGCCGGTCCTGTCTGGACTCCACTTCTCCTCTTCCCTCACTCCCCCCACGTCCTACCCGGTCACTCAGGGGTTCCTCCCCGTCTCCTTGGGCATCAAGGTCCCCACCAGCGTCCGCAGGTGCCCCAGTTTTGGGGAGATGGAAACTCCGCATCTTCCCATGCCACCATCTTGACTCTGCTCCCCTATTTCAGGTAACTCTTAAAGTTTAAATTAATATATGCTATCTTTGATGTTTTGTTATTGCCATACAGAAAAACACACTCCATGACAGGCAAACATTTCTATGTCTTAAAAAACATTAAATTTTTTAAATTAAAAAACATATAAATTTACCTTTAGAGATCTGATTCATGAACTAAATTTTTCAAAATATTGCCAGAATGAACATGTTTACAAAACATAAAGACACTTTGAAAAGGTGGTGATGTATATCTGTGTTCTAGAAAAGGAGCAGTGCTTAAGTATTGTTTAGGTAAAACATGGCTGTTTGGTTCATAGCTCTCCAGCACTTATAGCATGGTGCCTGATATGTGGCAGGCACTCAGTAATAATTTATTGAGTAAATGCTGAATAAGAATATATATTGGGAAAATTTGGCTTTTTGATAAATACAACTATGGGAAAATTTTATATCCTGCTAATTAGTTAATGTTAAAGTTGAGAGCAGTAAACATTAGTTTACGTCAAATGCACAATACTTCAGTATGGTAGTGGATATCTTTTTTATGCTATGGATTTTAATATTAGTATTAGCTTTTATGTTGAATCTGTTTCTAAGGATTTTCCTAGATCCCAATGGAGAAATAGTTGTAAATCTCTCTTATATACATATGAGGACTTTGGAGGAAATAATGCAATTTTTAAATGTCTTTTTAAATCAGTTATTTATTGGTAATAAATAACCAAGAGATATCACTGACAATCATCAAAAGGTTTAGAAATTAAGTATTTGATAATATATACACATTGTTTGGAAATATGATTATAATGTCACTAATAATTATGTGTATTTTTGCTGTTTTAGATAGATTTATAACCTTTCTGAAGTCTGAGCCTTTTTCTTTGTTGAGACAAATTGTAAAGCATGAGATGGGAGTAAAGTGAAGTAACATAGGGAAATAATTCATCCTTTTTGTACTAAGTGTTCTATATAGTCTGCTTTTTTTTTTAAAGTAGTTTTGGGACTTTTGTATTTTTAAATATTAAGAATGGTCACTAAGGCAGCCGGCGGCAAAGAGCCTGAGCAGGATACCTCCCCAGGGCCTCACCCGGCTGCCTGGTAGCCCAGGAGAAGGAGGAAGGAGAAAGGAGGCTCATGGATGTGGCAGCCCTTGCCCACGGTGGGGAGAGATACTTGAGACTCCTGGTGGTGGCCGCATGCAGCCCCTGGTGGCTGCTGACTTTGCTGCTAGAGGGCACCTGCTGGCCGGTGGGTCTTGAAGTCCAGGCCACCTGGCGGCTGCCGGACTGCCACGCACTCTTCTTGTTCTTCCTGGTGGTGGTGCGGGCAGGCCGCTCGAAGCCACCAGAATCCAGGTGTGCGAGGACCAGCAGCTCATCAAAGATGTTCTGCAAATTCTCCCCAGCAAGCAGGTACAGGCAGTTCTTGGAATACTGGGCTGAGGAGATCACGCCCAGTCTGAGCTCCCCTGAGTGGCTCTTAAACTTGAACTTGCCGAAGCGGGTGTTGTCGATTCGCAGGAAGTTCTTCGTGGAATGAACGAGCTGCAGGTTCCTCTCCTGGAAGTTCTCCAGATCAGCTGTGTGGCTGACAAGGTCTTGGTGCTCCGGGCAGGTTGTCAGGGCTGAGTCTCGGAGGTGGGAAACCTGAGTTCAGGACATTGGACCACCAGAGACCTCCTGGCCCCACATAATATCAAACGGCGAGAGCTCTCCCAGAGATCTCCATCTCAACGCTAAGACCCAGCTCCACTCAATGACCACCAAGCTCCAGTGCTGGATACCCCATGCCAAACAACTAGCAAGACAGGAACACAACCCCACCCATTAGCAGAGAGTCTGCCTAAAATCATATTAAGTTCACAGACACCCCAAAACACACACCAGACATGGTCCTGGCCACCAGAAATACAAGATCCAGCCTCATTCACCAGAACACAGGCACCAGTCCCCACCACCAGGAAGTCTACACAAGCCACTGAACCAACCTTACCCACTGGGGCAGACACCAAAAACAACGGGAACTACGAACCTGCAGCCTGTGAAAAGGAGACCCCAAACACAGTAAGTTAAGTAAAATGAGAAGACAGAGAATTACAGAGCAGTTGAAGGAGCAAGGTAAAAACACACCTGACCAAACAAATGAAGAGGAAATAGGCAGTCTACCTGAAAAAGAATTCAGAGTAATGACAGTAAAGATGGTCCAAAATCTTGGAAATAGAATGGAGGAAGTACAAGAAACGTTTAACAAGGACCTAGAAGAACTAAAGAGCAAACAAACAATGGTGAACACACAATAAATGAAATTAAAAATTCTCTAGAAGGAATCAATAGCAGAATAACTGAGGCAGAAGAACAGAGAAGTGACCTGGAAGATAAAATAGTGGAAATAACTACCATAGAGCAGAATAAAGGAAAAAGAATGAAAAGAAGTGAGGACAGTCTCAGAGACCTCAGGGACAACATTAAATGCACCAACATTCGAATAATAGGGGTCCCAGAAGAAGAAGAGAAAAAGAAAGGATCTGAGAAAATATTTGAATAGATTATAGTTGAAAACTTCCCTAATATGGGAAAGGAAACAGTCAATCAAGTCCAGGAAGCACAGAGAGTACCATACAGGATAAATCCCAGGAGAAACACGCCAAGATACAAACTATCAAAAATTAAATACAAAGAAAAAATATTAAAAGCAGCAAGGGAAAACAACAAATAACATACAACGGAATCCCCATAAGGTTAACAGCTGATCTTTCAGCAAAAACTCTGCAAGCCAGAAGGGAGTGGCAGGACATATTTAAAGTGATGAAAGGGAAGAACCTACAACCAAGATTACTCTACCCAGCAAGGATCTCATTCAGATTCGACGGAGAGATTAAAACCTTTACAGACAAGCAAAAGCTAATAGAATTCAGTACCACCAAACCAGCTGTACAACAAATGCTAAAGAAATTACTCTAGGCAGGAAACATAAGAGAAGAAAAAGACCTACAATAACAAACCCAAAACAATTAAGAAAATGGTAATAGGAACATACATAATGATAATTACCTTAAATGTAAATAGATTAAATGCTCCATCCAAAAGACATAGACTGGCTGAATGCATACAAAAAAAAAGACCTGTATATATGCTGTATACAAGAAATACACTTCAGATCTAGGGACACATCCAGACTGAAAGTGAGGGGATGGAAAAGAGATTCCATGCAAATGGAAATCAAAAGAAAGCTGGGGTAGCAATTCTCATATCAGACAAAATAGACTTTAAAATAAAGACTAGTACAAGAGACAAAGGAGGACACTACATAATGATCAAGGGATCAATCCACGAAGAAGATTTAACAGTTGTAAATATTTATGCACCCAACATAGGAGCACCTTACTACATAAGGCAAATGCTAAGAGCCATAAAAGGGGAAATCGACAGTAACACAATCATAGTAGGGGACTTTAACCTCCCACTTTCACCAATGGACAGATCAACCGAAATGAAAATAAATAAGGAAACACAAGCTTTAAATGATACATTAAACAAGATGGACTTAATTGATATTTATAGGACTTTCCATCCAAAAACAACAGAATACACTTTCTGATCAAGTGCTCATGGAACATTCTCCAGGATAGATCATATCTTGGGTCACAAATCAAGCCTTGGTAAATTTAAGAAAATTGAATTCATATCAAGTATCTTTTCTGACCACAATGCTATGAAACTAGATATTAATTACAGGAAAAAAGTGTAAAAAGTACAAACACATGGAGGCTAAACAATACACTACTAAATAAACAAGAGATCACTGAAGAAATCAAAGAAGAAATGAAAAAATACTTAGAAACAAATGACAATGAACACACAATGACCCAAACCCTGTGGGATGCAGTAAAAGCAGTTCTAAGAGGGAAGTTTATAGCAATACAATCCTACCTCAAGAACCAAGAAAAATCTCAAATAAACAACCTAACCTTACACCTAAAGGAATTAGAGAAAGAACCAAAAAACCCCAAAGTTAACACAAGGAAAGAAACCCTAAAGACCAGATGAGAAATAAATGAAAAAGAAGTGAAAGAAATGATAGCAAAGATCAAAAAAACTATAGCTGGTTTTTTGAGAAGATAAACAAAATTGATAAACCATCAGCCAGAATCATCAAGAAAAAAGGGAGAAGACTCAACTCAACAGAATTAGAAATGAAAAAGGAGAAGTAACAACTGACACTGCAGAAATACAAAGGATCATGAGAGATTACTACAAGCAACTATATGCCAATAAAATGGACAACCTGGAAGAAATGGACAAATTCTTAGAAAAGCACAACCTTCCGAGACTGAACCAGGAAGAAATAGAAAGTATAAACAGACCAATCACAAACACTGAAATTGAGACTGTGATTAAAACTCTTCCAACAAACAAAAGTCCAGGACCAGATGGCTTCACAGGCAAATTGTATCAAACATTTAGAGAAGAGCTAATACCTATCCTTCTCAAACTCTTCCACAATATAGCACAGTGAGGAACACTCCCAAACTCATTCTACAAGGCCACCATCACCCTGATACCAAAACCAGACAAAGATGTCACAAAGAAAGAAAACTACAGGCTAATATCACTGATGAACATAGATGCAAAAATCCTCAACAAAATACTAGCAAACAGAATCCAGCAGCACGTTAAAAGGATCATACACCATGATCAAGTGGGGTTTATCCCAGGAATACAAGGATTCTTCAATATATGCAAATCAATCAATGTGATACATCATATCAACAAATTGAAGGAAAAAAACCATATGGTCATCTCAATAGATGCAGAAAAAGCTTTTGACAAAATTCAACACCCATTTATGGTAAAAACCCTCCAGACGATAGGCATAAAGGGAGCTTACCTCAACCTAATAGAGGCCATGTATGACAAACCCACAGCCAACATCATTCTCAATGGTGAAAAACTGAAACCATTTCCACTAAGATCAGGAACAAGACAAGGTTGCCCACTCTCACCACTGTTATTCAACATAGTTTTGGAAGTGTTAGCCACAGCAATCAGAGACGAAAAAGAAATAAGAGGAATCAAAATCAGAAAAGAAGAAATAAAGCTGTCACTGTGTGCTGATGACATGATACTATACATAGAGAATCCTAAAGATGCCACCAGAAAACTCCTAGAGCTAATCAATGAATTTGGTAGAGTAGCAGGACACAAAATTAACACACAGAAATCTCTTGCATTCCTATAAACTAATGATGAAAAATCTGAAAGAGAAATTGAGGAAACACTCCCACTTACCACTGCAACAAAAAGAATAAAATACCTAGGAATAAACCTACCTAAGGAGACAAAAGACCTGTATGCAGAAAACTGTAAGACACTGGTGAAAGGAATTAAAGATGATACAAATAGATGGAGAGATATACCATGTTCTTGGATTGGAAGGATCAATATTGTGAAGATGACTGTACTGCCCAAAGCAATCTACAGATTCAATGCAATTCCTTATCAAAGTACCAGTGGCATCTTTCACAGAACTAGAACAAAAAATTTCACGATTTGGATGGAAACACAAAAGGCCCCAAAAGCCAAAGCAATCTTGAGAGAGAAAAACGGAGCTGAAAGAATAATGCTCCCTGACTTCAGACTATACTACAAAGCTACAGTAATCAAGACAATATGGTACTGGCACACAAACAGAAATATAGATCAGTGGAACAGGATAGAAGGCCCAGAGATAAACCCACACACATATGGTCACCTTATCTTTGATAAAGGAGGCAAGAATATACAATGGAGAAGAGACAACCTCTTCAATAAGTGGTGCTGGGAAGACTGGACAGCTACATGTAAAAGAATGAAATTAGAACACTCCCTAACACCATACACAAAAATAAACTCAAAATGGGTTACAGACCTAAATGTAAGGCCAAACACTATAAAACTCTTAGAGGAAAACATAGGCAGAACACTCTATGACATATATCACAGCAAGATCCTTTTTGACCCACCTCCTAAAGGAATGGAAATAAAAGCAAAAATGAACAGTTGGGACCTAATGAAACTTAAAAGCTTTTGCACAGCAAAGGAAACCATAAAGAAGATGAAAAGACAACCCTCGGAATGGGAGAAAATAGTTGCAAATGAAGCAACTGACAAAGGATTAATCTCCAAAATATACAAGCAGCTCATGCAGCTCAATATCAGAAAAACAAACAACCCAATTCAAAAATGGGCAGAAGACCTAAATAGACATTTCTCCAAAGAAGATATACAGATTGTCAACAAACACATGAAAGGATGCTCAACATCACTAATCATTAGAGAAGTGCAAGTCAAAACTGCAGTGAGGTATCTCCTCACTCTAGTCAGAATGGCCATCATCAAAAAATCTACAAACAATAAATGCTGGAGAGGGTGTGGAGAAAAGGGAACCCTCTTGCACTGTTGGTGGGAATGTAAATTGATACAGCCACTATGGAGAACAGTATGGTGGTTCCTTAAAAAACTAAAAATAGAACTACCATATGACCCAGCAATCCCACTACTGGGAATATACCCTGTGAAAACCACAATTGAAAAAGAGTCGTGTACCAAAATGTTCATTGCAGCACTATTTACAATAGCCAGGACATGGAAGCAACCTAAGTGTCCATCAACAGATAAATGGATAAAGAAGATGTGGCATATATATACAATGGAATATTACTCAGCCATAAAAAGAAACAAAACTGAGTTATTTGTAGTGAGGTGGATGGATATAGAGTCTGTCATACAGAGTGAAGTGAGTCAGAAGGAGAAAAACAAATACCATATACTAATACATATATATGGAATCTAAAAAAAAAAAATGGTTCTGAAGAACCTAGGGGCTGGACAGGAAAAGAGACACAGACATAGAGCATGGACTTAAGGACACAGGGAGGGACAAGTGTAAGCAGGGAAGAAGTGAGAGAATGGCATTGATATATATATACTACCAAATGTAAAATAGATAGCTAGTGGGAAGAAGCCGCATAGCACAGGGAGATCAGCTCAGTGCTTTGTGACCCCCTAGAGGGGTGGGATAGGGAGGGAGAGTGGGAGGGAGATGCAAGAGGGATGGGATATGGGGATATATGTATACGTATAGGTGATTCACTTTGTTATACAGCAGAAAGTAACACAACAATGTAAAGCAATTATACTCCAGTAAAATGTTAAAAAAATAAAAAGAATGTTTATAAATGTTTATTGACTAAATTGTACTCCTGAAAGTTTGAAATGTGTCTTGCAGTTTTCCAAAACTCTTATATTATTTATGTGGATACTATTGGTAAAATTGAGCTAAATTATCAGTTATTCCCTGAGTTGTGAATTGGTACCTTGAAAAAGTTTAATTTACTTCACCCAGATAAACTGATTTCCCTAAGCAATTTTCCTTTGTTTACTGAGATAACAGCCCCTCTCTTTGGACAGGATTTTTGATTATATCACCCTGTTTTAATTTGTGCTTATATTCTAAAACCAACAATGTGTAGATTGGGGTTAATATTTACTTTTCCTTTGAGGCTTTGTTTCTTATATCCTAAAATTTAAGCAGTGTATTTCTTTGTTTCTTACCTCTGATGAAGAGTCTACCCTCTAATAGGTGATTCATATTAGATGAGAATAAAAAGCAGTATTTTTAAAATTGTGGTAAAATATACATAACAGTTCAGTAGCATTATGTACATTCACATTGTTGTGCAACCATCACCACCATCTTTCTCCAGAACTTTCTCATCTTCCCAAACTGAGTCTCTTAACCTGGTAAACAATAACTCTGAATTCCCTCCTCCCCCTGGCCCCTGGTAAGCACCATTCTCCTTTCAGAAACAGTATTTTTTATAATAAGATGAGAGAATGAAGCATGAAGAAAACATATTTTTTAAGATTGCATTAAACATAAACCTAACATTGATTTTATGATTTATTAATAAAATTTTATTTTATTTTTTTAATGAGGAAACCAGTGCTTACTTTATTGTGTTGTCATTCTTAGAATCTTCCTTTGGGAAAAACTCATCAACTCAAAGTTTGCAATATATTCCATAGTAGGTAGCTGCTGCTTTTGCTACTGTTTCTTCTTCTTTTTAAGTTTTTGTTTTCATTTTTCTTTTTTACGTTTTATGTTTTTATTGAAGTATAGTCAATGTTAAGGTTGTAAATCAGCAAATATTATCCATATGAAGGTAGGTGCTAAGCACTGTAGAGCAGCGGTCCCCAACCTTTTTGGCACCAGGGATCAGTTTCGTGGCAGACAATTTTTCCACAGTCGGAGGGGAGGGGGATGGTTCAGGCAGTAATGTGAGCCATGGGGTGGTTGGTTCAGGAAGTAATGCGAGTGATGGGGAGCGATGGGGAGCGGCAGATGAAACTTTGCTCGCTTGTTCGCCACTCACTTCCTGCTATGTGGCCTGGTTCCTAACAGGCTGCAGACTAGTACCAGTCTACCACCTGGGGCATTGGGACCCCTGCTGTAGAGAATCCAAGGATAATTAAATTACAAGTCTTTCCCCTAGCATCTGTCGCTCCCCATCGCTCCACATTGCTGCCATTACCACCTGAACCATCTCTCGCATTACTGCCTGAACCATCCCCCTCCCATCCGTGGAAAAATTATCTTCCACAAAACCAGTCCCTGGTGCCAAAAAGGTTGAGGACTGCTGCCCTAGACAAGCGTTCCATACCTTTTTTCGATTCTTGGACCTTTTTTTGAGTATTTGTTGTATAAATGGATTCCGTCCAGGAAAATGTATTTGTACCTACAGAAACACTACTTTTATGTATGATTTCAGAAGGTTCGCAGTCCTCCAGTTAAAAGGCCCATCCCTAAACCCTTGTATACTATTGGTGGGAATGTAAATTGGTACAGCCGCTGGGGAAAACATTATGGAGGTTTCTCAAAAACTAAAAATAGAACTACCATATGACCCAGCAATTCCACTCCTGAATATATATATATATCTGAAAGAAACAAAAACACTAATTCAAAGAGATACATGCCACCCCAATGTTCATAGCAGCATTATTTACAAAAGCCAAGATATGTAAGCAACCCAAATGCCCATCAACAGGTGAATGAATAAAGAAGATGTACACACACACACACACACACAAAATGGAATACTACTCAGCTGTAAAAAAGAATGAAAATTTGCTATTCACAACAATATGGATGGATTTGGAGGGTATTATGCTAAGTGAAATAAGTCAGACAGAGAAAGACAAATACTATGATGTCACTTTTATGTGGAATCCAAAAAAATACAACAAACTAGTGAATATAACAAAAAAGAAACAGACTCACAGATACAAAGAACAAACTAGTGGTTACTAGTGGGGAGAGGGAAGAGGGGGGAGAGGCAGTATAGGGGTAGGGGATTTCGAGGTACATACTATTAGATATAAAATAAGCTACAAGGATATTATATTTTATAATACCTATAAATGGAACATAACATTTAAAAATTATGAGTCACTATATTGTACACCTGTAACGTATATAATATTGTACATCAACTATACTCCAAAAAAAAAAAATAAGGTCCCAGCCCTAGGAGATAGAGCAAGGGGAAGGGCAGGGAGAGGGAGTGGCAGGTAAGAAAAAAAAACATGGATAGCTACAATGTGGAGTATGAGAAGTGCTGTATGAGAGATGTAAACCCTATGGTATGGAGGATCAAAGGAAGAAGAGATCATGAGTTTGAAGGGAATTGTAAAACTCATCATGGAGATGAACCTTAAAGAATAAATGAGATTCATTGTAGCACATTGAAGATAGCACCACACCTAGTTTGCTTTGTCTTTTCTTGGGAAAGAAATCTGAAAATCTGAAAATGAAACTTCTAGCGTTCTGTAATTCTGTTATGGAAACAATGTATATTTCACTTCCCTAGTCTGATTCATTAAAAAAAAACAATAGGGCCAGGTACTAAAGATGTTTTTGAAAATACATAAACTTAGCTATATCTGGACTATGACAGTAAAATTATTGTTTATCAGTATTTTCTAAATTTTCTATAATGAACGTGTATATTTTTATAATTTAAAAAGTAGATAGCACTCATTCTTGTTTTTCTTTTTTTTAAATTGAAGTATAGTTGTTTTACAATGTTGTGTTAATTTCTACTGTACAGCAGTGATTCAGTTATACATATATATACATTCTATTTCACATTCTTTTCCATTATGGTTTATCACAGGATATTGAATATAGTTCCCTGTGCTATACAGTAGGACCTTGTTGTTTAACATTTCTATATGTAGTAGTTTGTATCTGCTAACCACAAACTCCCACTCCGTCCCTCCCCCTGCTCGCTTGCCCCTTGGCAACCACATGTCTGCGAGTCTGTTTTTGTTTTGTAAGTATGTCCATTTGTGTCATATGTAGATTCCACATATAAGTGATATCATACAGTATTTGTATTTGGCTTTCTCTTTCTGACTTACTTCACTTAGTATGATAATCTCTAGGCCCATCCATGTGCTGCACATGGTATTATTTCATTCCTTTTTATGGCTGAGTAATATTCCATTGTATATATATACATCACATCTTCTTTATCCATTCATCTGTCATTTGACATTTAGGTTGTTTCCATGTCCTGGCTATTGTAAATAATGCTATCATGAACATAGGGGTGCATGGTTCTTTGAATTATAGTTTTGTCTGGATATATGCCCAAGAGTAGGATTGCTGGATCATATGGCAACTCTGTTTTTAGTTTTTGAGGAGCCTCCATACTGTTTTCCATAGTGGCTGCACCAACTTACATTCCCACCAACAGTGTAGGAGGGTTCCCTTTTCTCCACACCCTCTCCAGCATTTGTTATTTGAAGACTTTTTAATGGTGGCCATTCTGATCAGTGTGAGGTGGTATCTCTTTATAGTTTTGATTTACATTTCTCTAATAATTAGCGATGTTGAGCATCTTTTCATGTGCCTGTTGGCCATCTGTATGTCTTTGGAGAAATGTCTATTTAGGTCTTCTGCCCATTTTTTGATTGGGTTGTTTGTTTTTTTTGTTTTTGAGTTGTGTGAGCTGTTTGTATATTGTGGAAATTAAGCCCTGTCCACCATATCAGTTGCAAATATTTTCTCCCAATCCATAGGTTGTCTTTTCATTTTGTTTATGGTTTCCTTTGCTGAGAAAGCACGCATTCTTTAAGGACAATAAATTTCTATGTGAATTGGTACCATGATGATTGGCTGTTATTAATAAACTGCCATTTAATGACAGTCTTCCATATATTCGTTTATTATTTAATGATCACAGGTGTTATATTATCACTATTTTCTTAAATCTTTGAAGGGTTAAGTAACTTTCCCAAGACCACACAGTTACAGTGGGTCATAACTGAGGTTCATATCAGTTCTGATTGAGTTTAAAGCTCATGCCCTTAACCTCTACATCAAGCTGCCCTAATACAAAACCCAACAATATTTGACTCATTGGTTTTCTGAGTTTAGTTCTGGTCCATTCAACCTATTTAGGTTATAATTACTCTAATCTAGGCAATCTCTGATAAAAATAAATTTGTCAATGAATATGCCTAGACCTGTGCACACCTACATGGTGAGTATCCAACCAATGGTCTAGATTGGTGTCTCCTATATTCACGGTTTTTGCTTGTTTGTTTTTGACTACTGAGAAATTGCTTTGGGCCCCTTTATACATCCTGGGAAGGTTGGAGGCAGTCTAGAAGCAGTCTCCTTTGGGCTTTAGGAGGAGACCCCAAATGATTCTTGGGAAGACCAATATTGTCTTTGGGCTGACCATACTGGTCTTGGGCATTTGGCTGGTTTCCAGGCACACTGGCTCTCAGTATAGCATTGTAGCTATCAGTGTTAATACAGTCATACTATGGCTTACTATGTCAATGTTAAAATTAATGGCAATGAGAAGACTAGATTTTCTAGAGTCAATATGTCTTAATTTTATAATTAGAAAAAAATAACAAACAAAGAAAGTATCCTACCAAAAAGGATGTGAGGGGGAGTTGGTGGGGACAGGTGCATATGATGATTGTGTCTCTGTATATGTGTGTTTGCTAAAGGCTTAGTTCCTGAGGTTTGGTTTTATTCAGGCCAATGTCATTTTACAACTAACATATCTAAGTAGATACCAGAATTGAGCCAGCTCCCAAGATTTAGACGGAAGGGCACCAACCAAAGGGTTACTGGCCTGGCTTGAACCATGGCTTTCATCAATTTATATAATCTGGAGCAGACTGTCAGAATCATGTCTGCCTTTCTAGACCTAATTGAATTATCTTTTCTCTACTTATGAACCTAATCTTCCTTTCCTCTTATCATTGACTTCAGATCTCTTTTAAGATATGCTGTGTTCTACTTTTTCTTATGTCCCATATCCCACATAAGCTTTTTAGACTCCCATTTGAGCCCCCCTGTGATTTGACTTCCCTTTCTTTCCGACTAAACTCCTTCTTATACCATGGGATCACTCCCCCAATACCTTATATACTCAGTGCCCCCTCTTTCCTTCCTTTACTTTCCAAAATCTCTAACTGAACATACATTTGACCCTCACTTAAAATGTCTTTCCTCCCCAGTCAGTGGGTACCCCAATCTTGCATACCCTTTATTCTAAATGCCTACTACTTAGCATTTTCCCCAAACCCTCATTTAGGAACCATTTCTCCCTCTTTGGAATTCACGTAGCATTTTATTTGGACCGTTCCTATAGCACTTCTTATGTTCTCTGTTCAAAACTTGCATAACTGTGTTATCTTCTCTACCAGACTGTTACACCCTGTAGGGCTAAGGCTCTGTTTCATTCATCTTTGTTGTTTCTCACAATGCTAAACTCAGTGCCTTCCTGTGACCACTCAGGAAATGTTGATCAATGAATGAGTGTTTTATCTGTGTTGGTATTATCTTCCCAACTAGGTGGTAAGCTGCTTGAATGTAATAATTTTTCCCTATTTATCATAGTATTTCTTAGAGTACCTTGGGCAATGGCTTATGCAATTAATATTGATTGAATAAATGACAAAGCTAGTTGACTAATTGTCACTGTTTATGTGAACAGATCTGTGCCCCATTATCTTTCTTACCATCCTGCTAACTCATTCCTGTGATCTCTCCCACCCCAACTGCTTTTACCTAGGAGTTTTTTTCTATGTGTAAGTTAAAGAAAGCATTTATTTTTAAAAACATACATTTTATTTCACTCTTCCTTTGAGAGAAAAATATTTTCATTTTAGGGATTTCTTTATGCTATCTTTTTTCTTGTACTATATATAACATCCTTGTGGTTAGTTGATACCTTATAGTATTAACTTTTTTTGGTGTCTGGGATAATAGTGTGCATGTGGGCAGTTGTTATTTGGTTACATGCAGGCTCTGTATTAAATTACTGGTGAGAATCACTAACGTTGCTCCATTGTAAGATAATAATAAGAAATTCTTTTATTTACTTGCAGGGATATTTAGCAAGGTGTTAAGTACCTCTCTCTTTATCCTTACCTGTGGAACACCTGCCTACCCCATAGACTTATAAGGATCAAATGAGATAATGAATATAAAAGCTCCATCTAAATGTATGGTATTTTTTAGAAACTACTTGAACACTTTAAAAGAGGTTTTTTTTTGGGAGGGGGGGGCAGATGGTGAAATGTTGTGAATTACAAAGAGCCTTTATATGAACTTTGCATTTCTCCAAGCCATGTTGAGAATGAAATTAAGTGTTTTATACTTGTAAAGAGACATCCTTTTGCAAAATTCATGGAGGCAGACCTGTACAAGCAAAAAGACCTTCTTTCTGAATGCTAATTAGCAGCTCTTTGTATGTGTTCGATTTTGTTCCATGGGATAGATGACAAGCTTATTATAAGAAGAAACTTTAAAGAAAAAAAAATCATCCTCTTATTTGTGTTAAAATCGTGTAGCAACAATAGTGATAAATGTGTTGACAGTAGTATTAGTGGCTAATGATTTAAATTTGAGCTTACGTGGACTACTGAATCATTACATACTGCAAGTACCTTGTAGTTGTAGTAATTGCTAGAGGGAAAGGAGACAGAATAGAGGGTGGGAAATAACCAGTTACAGTCTTTGGATTTACTCTTGTCTTGTTGAACCTGCCAAGGGAAAAAGCCAGAGTTATCAGTGCTGGTTTTGTTTCGTTATTTTTCTTACTTCTTTTTTTTTTTTTTTTTTTAATTTTTTTTTTGAAGTTTGCTGAGTTTTTGCTTGTTGTTTGTTTCACTTGTAAATTAGTTGGTGCCGTATATTGAATTGGGTAGATTCCATTGTTGACTTACAGGTTTTTGTTTTTTTAATGAATAGTGATGAACTCTTGGGAATTACTGAACACTTAACTGCTCGTCCACAATGGAAGAGGATTAATATTTCTTTGAGGAACATTATAAGTTCCTTGAAATTTTGAAAATATATGCACTATGCTAGTATTTGAATTCTAATAAATGTTGCCTAAAATATTTTTCTTCCTTCCTTTGCTTCAACCAAGATCCTCTGTATGACTATCTGAAGACTATCTTAATTTGACTTTAACTCTTGGAGTTAAGAGTTTATGCCTCTCATGAAATCTGTGAAGCATATTTTTGTTTTTTGAGAGACTGGAGAGTTTTAGGAAGTTATTCACATTAAGGTGCTATATTAGTCAGGGTCCTGGCTGGAAAGAGATGACACATCTTTAAAGGAATTAACAGAGTGGGTTTAATGAAGGGACTAGTTACCGAGGTGTGGGCAGCATTAAGGAAACCAACGAGAGATGGTGAAGTACCCAGAGACTAGTGACAGTAGGAATTTTTTACTGTCTCTCTGCCTGAAGGGGCAGAGAGTGAACTGTGTCAGTGGGACCTGGTGACTGCTGAAGCCATGGAGGAGGGGCTGCCTTTTGGGATTTGTGGCCACAGAGGAACAGAACTAAGGGCAGAACTCCTGCAAGGCAGGGAGGGAGCAGTTGTGTGTGGTACTAATAGTACTAGAGCCTCTTTCTTCTCCCACAGCCTCATATCCCGCTGGTACATCCTACTGGCAGATCCTTATTGAAAGCCAGAGGGTAAGGAAACTCAGGTGATACAGTCCACAGAGGTCAGCTACCTGGGCACTGATCAGGGCAGAGAATGAAGCAGAGCTTGGGGAAGGTGGAGAGGAAGGAAGTGGAGCACAGCAAGTGGAAAATAACCAGAAGTTTATTTTTTCTTCATGATCTTCATTGTAACTGTGAATTAGTGACTTGCAATAGATGGAATACAAAGCAAAGATTCCTGCCCTTTAAAAGTTTGAAGCTAATACAGATATCAGTAGTACAGTCAAATTAGTGAAAATCCATGCTATCAGAAAGCAAAATTTTACTGTCATCAAATTAATGAATAGAATATTTATATTGGAGATAAACTCTGATGTAAGTATATTTTGTTGCAGTGGGGAGTAATAGATAGAAGAGTTTATTTTGATAGGGTACAGTTATGAAAAAAGTTCTCCTTCACTTTATTAAGTAAAGATTGATGCAGGAATAGAACTTTTGGAAATGGTTCTTAGAAGGGACAAAGACTGAGCACTCGCAAGGGGAGCAACACGATCCCATCTTGGTCCTCTCTCTTTTTCTTCCAGGGGAGGGCAGAGAAAACAGCCAAGTAGTCCTAGTGTGGGTCCTGTCTTGATTTCTTTTCTATAGGGAGGGAGAAGCTACTGTATATGGCAGAGTAGTCAGACAATATGCTAAATACCCATGGGCTCAAGAGAAGCTGCACTAGCAGACTGGCATTACATTATGAAAATGAGGCGATGCCCTTTCTTCCTGTCTGGACTCTACAGATAGAAGGAAAGCCAGAGGCTTTTCTGCCTCTCATTCACTTAAATGAGATGGGGTGGGAATTTTAAATTAAGCCACCTTAATGTTTCAGTCATCGTTTAAAGGGAAAGGCATTTATTGCTTGTGAAAGGCATTGGGCCTTTTGCCACATTAACTGCACTCCTATTCACTCATGATAGATTCTTGAGAAAAAGCTGTACAAGTCCACACTAGTATTTTCCCCACCAACAGCAGTTTGCTTGGCCTCAATTATCTCTTTTACAGTAATACTCTTTGACTGCCAATTTGGACAGTAGTTTTTATAACATGAAAACCTATTGGGGTTTGGGGAATCAGAAATTTACTGTTGCCATCGTTAAATAAGTAAATGACCATGGGCCATATTTGGCTACTTTGGATTTTTGTGCTATTTTTCCCCTACATTTTATAACTTATAATTACCTCAAATTGTAAAGCTTGAAACATGCTTGTACCTAATAGGTGGTAGACTTAAGTCATAGCTTTTCCTGGTATTCAGAGATAGTAAATCTTCATTATGTTTTCAGTTTGTAGTGTGAAACTTTATAGGAGACAGTCAATTTTGGACTTCTTCCAGGTGTCTTTCCATGCAAATGTTGGGCAAGATTATAATTAATGGATATTTGGCAAAGAATCGCATGATGTGGAAGAGAATTATTGTTTTATCCATCAAATTATAAAAATTCTTTCCAAAATAAATTTGTTTTGTTGTTAGACAAATTGTAGCCAAGGGTTAAAGACTAGGAATTGTATTCCAATGTTTTATCCTTTTCTTAATACAATTTTATTTATTTATTTTTATACAGCAGGTTCTTATTAGTTATCTATTTTATACATATTAGTGGCCAATGTTTTATCTTTAAGGACACTCCTGGTACTCAGTCTGAAACTTCAGTCCTTGTTAGATTGGGAATCAAATTATAAAGCACATATTGATATAATGCCATTGGTTAATGAACAACAATGTTTCCAATCTAAATTTAAGAAGCAGAGCTCTTGTATTTGGGTCAACATATATTATAGGTAGAAGTTATAGTATGTTAGTTAACAGTTCAAAGGAATAGCCGGAGAATTAACAACTTTTGAACTATGACATGGAAAGACCCAGGATTTTTAAAACTCCCAAATGATTCTTATATAGTCAGCTTTCAGAATCACTTTGTCTAGACCAGCTTATCTGATGTTTGAATTCCTTGATTATCTAGGCTGTGTTTGGATGGGACGCTTCTGATATAGTTCATTCAGTTTTGTCGTTGAAGAATTCCTAGGCATTTTCTTCATAATATGTCTGACAGCTAAAATTCCTTAATATCTTGAAGTTCAGGGAATAGTTAATGGCCAATGGGTAGTCAGATTCATATTAGAAACTACTTTTACATCTATTAAACATTTATATGTAGAAAAAGTACAAGTCCCACAGTCTATCATTTAAAAATTTTTGCACTTTGTCATAGATGTTAGAAATTTGATCAGAGTTTGATGTGTAGCTCTGAAGAATGTCTTCACGTCTTAAATATGACAGTATTTGGAAATGGAGCAAAGCTTTTCCATGTAAAGTCTCAGCCTTTATTTCCTGAAATACACCTGGCTAAATAAAGTTAAGGTAATCAGGGTATAGCAGTTCTCCTCTCTGGAGTTTATGTTAGAGAAAGAATATGTATAAAAAGGAATGTGTTTCATTATTAAACAAACAGCCTTTGGTGGTAGCTCACTGTGAGCATGGGCGGGCTGAGCTTTATGTGCATCTAACAGAATTTGAAATACAAAATATTAAATCTAAGAGCCCAACATGAACAGATGCTCACAGAAGAGCAAAAGAGTTCTCTGAGTTGCAGAGAAATACGTGTACAACAAGTAGGCTCCCCTAGGTGTTTACTGATCAACATAATGATGGATTCAAGACTGGAGAGAAGCCAGGATTTTATCTTAACTTTACTGGAAATATCAGAAGTGGGGGGAGGATGAGAATGAAAGAGAGAGAGAGAGAGAGCGAAGTGTGAGCATAAGAGAACTGTTTGGTTCCAGCCCAAGCTCTTTAGAATCTCTAGAAGCTTCACCTGTCCCCAGTGGTTCACAGTGAATGTAGTCTGGATCCCATGGTGAATTCTTTGTTAGCATCATTAAGGTGAGGTGATTGGAAGCCTGTTGACTCCATTATTGAAGAGCCAGTCTTTATCCCTAAACAGCAGATACGCATCCAGATTCCTTTGACAAACTTGAATTCTTAATTAAGTTCCAAAGTGCAAGTGCTCTCTCTCACCAGTGACTTTGAAATACTGTGCTTTCCACTAATTATTGTGTTTTATAATTCTTTTTGGAAGCAATTGACATAATTTCCTGTAACAAAATTCATTTCTAAAGTGAGCAAAATAATGATTGATCTTTAAATTAATAAAGCATATCCCCTTTGTGACTATAGTCAATTCTCTCTCTCCTCTGCTGGAGTGGAGCATAGAGTCCAAAACAGTGACTCATGAAAGAATTACTTATATTCCCTGTTGAAACACAGTCTGTGGGTACATTTGATGTGACTTTACCTTTTTAATTATGTTTTAGTTAATCTGATACTAATATTAGTGGGCATTCCTTGATATTAAAGCAAATAATGTTTATAATTCAGGAGGTTTGGGAGTTGTAGAGGAGAATGACAGGGGAGAGCTAAAAAATACCAATCTCCTTTATAGTCAATAAACAATTGTGTTTATGTTAAGCTAGCAGAAAATGATTATTTTCTTTTGCTGCGAGTATCTTTAAATAAATCAAGGAGCATCAGTAGCAGTAAATATTAGAGCACTGTGAACATTAAGAATAACAGTTGATTTCTTCTTTTAGGTCTTAGTTGACTTTACACTGACATGCTCAAGGACTGTATAGAATTACTCATCCAGGTATAATTATGGGCAGTTTCTGTTGTACATTTTTATTAGGTTCCAGCCCTGAAGTTCTCAATCAAGCCTGGGAATTAGATACAATTTATGCCTTGGAGACTTAGAATGGCATAATTGGGTAATTCCACACTGGTATAATTACGATCAGCCTAACATCTGGAATAATCAGTTTTAAATGCTTAACTACTCTGAACTCTGACCCAAATCCAGATATGCAGTTTTTTCCTCTCAATACTCAAGAGAATTGGCAATTAAGACAATACGCAAAATAATTATTTTTTAGGATGTTTACATATTTGCCAGAATCCAATAGACAACTAACCTCTTACAGTAAATCTCAGCTGATAAAAAGCCTTTACACAGATTACAACTTGGAAAATAACATTTAAACAATATTATTTAATTATTTGGACTTAGACATTTACCCTAGACAATGGATAGAAAATTCTCCATGGGATTCTTGAGATGGGTGTTTTATGATACTGTGTTTTTACCCCCAGAAAATAATTCCATTTATTGCAAACTAAACATTCTCAACATTCTCTTTGTTGCTATTAGCATTCCTTATGGTCAGTAGAGGGAGCACAAGTTTTCTAACAAACCATCACAAACTGAAGTGACATCATCAGTGATGGTATAAAGGGGAAAATCTAGGCTAGTTTATGTTGGTTCATGTTCCAGGGTCCCTGAGAAAAATTAAAATTTATTAAGTAGAAAGCCAAGAACTATAGAGATAAACTGTAATATCAGATATGGAGACCATGTTTTAAGTTGAGATATATTAACAAGAAAAAAAATCGACATAATTCCTTTAAAATTTAAAAATACGTGTTGTGATGCACAGATTGGCTAATGATTAATTTTACTGGAGGTTTTGTTTGTCTTTTGTTTGCTTTATTTCTTTATAAATTCCAGAGGTCATTTTAGGGGTGTCTGAAATGGTTACTTGTATGATGTACTAAAATTTGGTATAGCAAAAGAGGTGTGATTTATGCATGAGCCAGTTATGTTTTTGTATTTTTTAACAAGGGCTAGAAATTTTTTTCTCAGAAGAGCATTCTAAAGACTAACTGTGTTGTGATTAAGGACTTAGTCATTAGCTACGAACATATATTTCAGGAAAAAAAAAACTTACAGAAGTCTTTTATAAATGTGGCTGGTAGTTCCAATGGAATGTTTACATGTTTTGTGAGCATTTGATGGGACATGGAAGATGATCGTTGTCCTTGTCAAGAAGTTACTATGATAATGTGAGTGGTGCTATTTAGATTACAAAGAAACTCAGGTGGCATAGATGCTTATTTGTGATACTGTGTTAGGGTTAAGTACAGAGGAAACCAAGTCACTTTAATCCCTCTCTCTGGGGTCTTACAGCTATCAAAGTAATGTCACCAAGCATTTTTGTAACAGTTTTACATTCTTTTTTAAAAATGAGACAGCTCTTTAAATTAAATAGGACCAATGGAAATAGGGTCATTTTATAGAGGAGTTAATTGAGATGTATTTAGATTTAGTGAGCTATTCAAGATTATATAGTACATTAGGATAGTCAACAAAACCAGAATCCAGAGCTTTTGACTCCTGGTTCAAGGAGTTACGAACTAAGAGTTCATACAGTTGTAGTCTAGAATGATTTGAAAATGTAGGAAAATTATTTAAGCCCTGATCCTTTGTTAAGTGCCTGTTTTGTGCACAGCATTGTGTTATTACTTTTTGTTTGATAAAAAATTGAGAAAAATCATAACCATCCATGAAACTATATTGTGCAGTGGTAATACAAAGAGTGGACAAAGGGTGTTTCAAACAAAAAATGTTTATATTATATAATAGCTAAAGGTACTTTTTAGGGCTAATGCAGTAGAAAACTCCCTGCGTACTAGTATATAGTTATGAGAGAATTTGGAGGAAACAGCCAAGGAGGTTTTGTTTCCATGTGAAGAGAATGGCTCTGAGATTGAGGGGCCATAATTTTTGGAGGAGGTAGTATTTCACACTTGCTTAAATAGGATTACTGAGGCAGTCAGGTTGAACAGGGGTGGTTTTGGAAACTATAGTTAAGAGAGAATGCTAAATCACATAATCAGAGAGCTAGCTGAGACCTTGAAGGCTGTCTGTCCTTGCATTAATTTTACAGCTAAGGAAACTGAGACCTGAGTGATTCTGAGTTATTTGCCCAAGGTTAGTCACACAGGTGGATGGGGACAGAACTGGAATTAGTTCCCCTCCAAATGCTGAATATGATAACAGAATCTACAAGTTGGCAGGTTATGGAAATACATTGTTTGTGAAGAGTAGAGTTGAGTACACTTTTGCAGAGAAGTTATTTCCATCAATCTTTAAAAGAGGGAAAAGAGAAATGTTAATTCGTTTTTGTTTTTTTCGGAAGAATAAATCAAAATAGAAGAATGTAGTGATCCATGGAACAAATTGAAAAGTAGGATGAGCTGCCTGATGGCAAATATGAAAATGACCTTGCTAGCAACTTCTAAGACATTTTTATTAATAACAATAATAAAGATAATAAAAATGGTGTTACCAACACAGCTACCATTTATTGAACGTTTACCCTGTGGCATCATGTCAAGTATCTTATGTACATTAGTTCATTAAATTATTGCACCCTGTGACCTAAGTATTACTATGCCATTTTGTAGATGAAGAAACTGAATCTCAAAGAGATTATTACCCTAGTCACACCGGTAGTCAGCTATGGAATAAAAATTTGATTTCTGATTCTGTTTGAATTCCAAAGCTAGTGTTTCTGAAACTTGACTAATGAATAGACCCTCCTTCTAAAGGAAAATAATCTGCCCCATGCCCCAAATAGACTTATTTTTATTGTTAGACTACTTTAAGCATAAACAGAAATTCCTTAAACTTATAGCTCTATTATAAGCTCTACTTATAGCCCTATAAGTATAGGGCTATTTCTACTTATAGCCCTATTTCTTCTTATTACCTGCTTCCTGACCCTATCCATTATCACCTTCACTATCCTCTCCCCTAGATTGAATTAGTTACCTTTCCTTTATTCTTGTTTTATAACTCCATAACACTCTAGGCCTACCTTTATTAAAATACTTAGCACACTGTGTTGAATCCTTAATTTTTGGGTCTCCCCAAGTAGGGTGTTAGGTTCTTGAAAGTGAAGCCTACCTTGTGCATCTTTTACGTAGCACATTGTCTGAAAAGGAGGAGGGTTCTGATGATATAGCTGTGATCTTGAATCACAGGTCAGTTGTAATTTTAGGAATGAGGAGTCAAAAATAGGCAAGAGCAAAGTAGACATTTCCTTGTCTTTCCCATTCATATATGTGAAATTTATACAAATTACCTAAATAGTTAATATAGTAGACTCTTTTAGTGTGTAATCAACATAATTTTTGAAGTAATCTTTCCATAAGGAATTATATGATAGCATCATTTTGCTGTCTTTTTGTTTTCTTTTGGTTAGGAGCTGTGATTGTCTCCACACCCCAGGACATTGCATTGATGGACGCACGTAAGGGAGCTGAGATGTTTCGAAAAGTCCACGTGCCTGTAAGCATTTACACCTTCATTGTTGCAAAAATCTGAAACACTTCTAACTGAAAAAGCAAATCATTGAGAAATACAATCCAAATTTTAATTTAGTTCTGTGCAGAAATCTGTATGAACACCCTACTTCATTTTAATGGTTACTCTAAAAACACACATATAGGTGCAAACATGTATGCATGTTATATTAATCAAGGAGAATTCTAAAACATCCTTCAGGCATGAATTTTCTGAGCAAGTACTACCTTTCTCAACTATTTGTAGCTATCACTGAAGTAAAAATAATAAGATAATTTTAAGAACTTATTTAGGTAGATACACTTGAACAGATCACTGATGGGAAACAGGTGAAAAAGATAACTTTCTTCCTTCTGTCTTCTACAGTTTAACTCATTTGTAACTCACCATTTTCTTGAAAGTATCTAAGAATTTTGTATACAAAAATGGCAAAAAAATAAAAAATATAAAAATAAGAGAAAGGACAATTAAAATCAGATAGAGTCAGAAGTGAAGTCTGTAAATAACTTGCATGCCATTAGGGAACTTAAATACATGCTAGAAGTATGCCATGAATTTTCCAGCAGCCATGGGGAAAGAAACATAGGACCATTATAAAACTGTCCATTTCCATGAGGTTAAAAAAAGAGCTTGAAGCACTATTTACAATAGCCAATACATGGAAGCAACCTAAATGTCCATCGACAGATGAATGGATAAAGAAGATGTGGTGCATATATGCAGTGGAATATTACTCAGCCATCAAAAAGAATGAAATAATGCCATTTGCGCCTACATGAATGGACCTAGAGATTATCATACTAAGCGAAGTAACTCAGAAAGGGAAAGATAAATACCATATGATATCACTTATATGTGGAATCTAAAGTACAATACACATCAACATATCTATGAAACAAAAACAGACTCAAAGACATAGAGAACAGACTCGTGGTTGCCAAGGGGGTGGGGGTGTAGGGGAGGGAAGGAACAGGTGTTTGGGATTAGCAGATACAAACTATTATATACAGGATGGATAAACAACAAGGTCATACTGTATAGGACAGGGAACTATATTCAATATCCTGTGATAAACCATAATGGAAAAGAATATGAACAAGAATATATATATATGTATATGTATGTATGTATAACTGAGTCACTTTGCTGTATAGAGGAAATTAACACAACATTGTAAATCAACTATACTTCAATAAAATTTTTTTTAAAAAACTTGATGCTCAAGAGAAGCAGAGGTGAGAGAAGAGAGGCATAACTCTCTAGGTCCTCAGAAATAACAGAAACCCTGTATGTAATGAACACATTTTTGTCACCTTTGTAACCATAAATAGAGGGTTCTTCCTCCTAGTGTGCCTCATCAAAATCAAGTGGACTTGTGCTAGAGAGTGGTTTAGAACAAGCATTTCAGTAAGAAGCCAACGTGATGCTTCCATCTCTATGGCTCCTAGTGGCCTTGCTTAATTTCAGGGTTAGATTTTTGAGCTTATAGAGCAGAGTTTTTGTTTTTATTTTTATTTTCCATGATGGTTTATTACAGGATATTGAGTATAGTTCCCTGAGCTATACAGTAGGACCTTGTTGTTTATCCACTCTATATATAATAATTTGCATCTGCTAACCCCAAACTCCCAGTCCAAACCACACCCCCACAATCACAAGTCTGTTCTCTATGTCTGTGAGTCTGTTTCTGTTTCACAGATAAGTTCATTTGTGTCATACTTTAGATTCCACATATAGGTGATATTATATAGCATTTGTCTTTCTCTTTCTGACTTATTTTACTTAGTATGATAATCTCTAGGTCCATCCATGTAGGTGCAAATGGCATTATTTCATTCTTTTTGATGGCTGAGTAATATTCAATTGTATATATATACCACATCATCTTTATCCACTCATCTGTCAATGGACATTTAGGTTGTTTCCATGTCTTGGCTATTGTAAATAGTGCTGCTATGAACATTGGGGTGTGTGTATTTTTTGAATTACAGTTTTGTCCAGATATATGGCCAGGAGTAGGATTGCTGGATCATATGGCAACTCTATTTTTAGTTTTTGAGGAACCTTCATACTGTTCTCCATAGTGGCTGCAGCAACTTACATTCCCACCAACAGTATAGGAGAGTTCCTTTTTCTCCACACCCTCTCCAGCATTTGTTATATGAAGACTTTTTAATGATGGGCATTCTGTGATGGTATCTCTTTGTTAGTTTTGATTTGCATTTCTCTAATAATTAACGATGTTGAGCATCTTTTCATGTGCCTCTTGGCCGTCTGTATGTCTTCTTTGGAGAAATGTCTATTTAGGTCTTCTGCCCATTTTTTGATTGGGTTGTTTGTTTTTTTGTTGTTGAGTTGTATGAGCTGTTTGTATATTTTGGAAATTAAGCCCTTGTCAGTTGTATCATGTGCAAATATTTTCTCCCAGTCCATAGGTTGTCTTTTCATTTTGTTTATGGTTTCCTTTGCTGTGCAAAAGCTTGTAAGTTTGATTAGGTCCCATTTGTTTATTTTTCCTTTTATTTCTTTTGCCTTAGGAGACTGACCTAAGAAAACATTGCTACAGTTTATGTCAGAGAATGTTTTACCTATGTTCTGTTCTAGGAGTTTTATGGTGTGATGTCTTATATTTGTCTTTAAGCCATTTTGAGTTCATTTTTGTATATGGTGTGAGGGTGTGTTTTAACTTCGTTGATTTACGTGTAGTTGTCCAGCTTTCCCAACACCATTTGCTGACTAGACTGTCATTGTACATTCTTGCTTCCTTTGTGGAAGATTAATTGACTCTAGGTGTGTGATTTTATTTCTGGGCTCTCTATTCTGTTCCATTGATCCGTATGTCTGTTTTTGTGCCTAGAGCAGAGCTTTTTAGACTGTAGCCAGGGATTAGCTTCAGAGGGTCTCATGATTCTCTCTCCTTCCCCATCCCCACCAAATTGTACACTTTGTGTTTGTTTTGGTATGGAGAGAATTCTTCAATGAGAGCATGATGCAGTGTAAGAACCAATGATGTATTAGAATGAATAGACTCTCAGGGAAGCTTTTGTAAATGTTTTTATCTCAGGGGAGCTTCTGAAAAGCATAAAATTGTAGAGTAGTGGAGTTGAGGTTATCCTCTTCAACAAGTACCTGTTCCCCCCTGCCAGTTAGTGCAGACCTGTACGCAGTTAGTAAGCCATGGAGCTCTGGATGGATCAACATGCCCCTGTGGAAACTGAGGACCCTGGTAAAGACGATGCCTGTGTGCTCACCTCCTGGATGATCTGAGGGTATTCTCACTAGCAGAGCTGGAAAATGTTTGAGGGCCTGATTTTGTATGAGGATAAATGAGTGATAAAAACCCCCCATGGTGTTCTGTGTTTGAAGTTTAGCTTGGAAGAATTTTAAAACAATGGTAACCAAATGCCCATTTCAGATAGAAACCTGTCTCAGTGAAGCACTTAGTTGAACAGTATTATTTCCTATTATGCCCTCCAAGATAAACTAGATGCAAGTAATGCCTACTCAGATAACTAAATAAGGTTACTTATATGAGATTTTAAACTATAAATCAGCAAAAAGTTAGAGAGAGCTATCCACCAAAAATTATGAGAACAAATAATTCATAATCCTTCTTACTGCCACTTCAAGGTCAGGATAATAGCCATTCTGTCAGCATTTAAGTGAAAGCTTAGCTTCTCATTCTGTAAGATGAGGGTGGAGGCATGTGTCCAGCTCACTCTAAAGCATCATGAAATCCTTGAGAGGAACGTTTTTAAAAGAGCAGAAGCCAGACTTTTGTTAGGTGGGTGCTACTGAAGGATAAAAGTTGAGGCTGTCAGCAAGGAAGTATTGTGAGGAAGTATTCCAGGTGAAGGATCTTGGGCTGCATAAGGCTCATAGGACTAGTGCAGGATTAGTTATGGAGTAAAGGAGCTGTTTGTGACCTGAAAGTGGATGTCGGAGTGTAAGTTTGCAGAGTCGGAGCAGTCCTGGGTCACGACAAGGTACAGGATATGGTTGCTCATGGGTGTGCGGGGCTGAAGAGGAGTGGAAATGAAAGTCATTGGAAATGCATACTCCCTCTATTATTTTTTGACTCTTCCTATATCTTTATTATAGCCCTCGTTTTTCACCCGTTTTAGTTATTTGCCTTCTAAACAGCAAAAATTTGAAAAAAGAGGTAGAATGTCTTAATCATCTCTTAACCTGCAGAGCAAGACAGGTGCTCAGTAATCTTTGCAAGTGAACGAGTGAGAACTTTCCAGCAGAGAGCTCTGTAAGCAGTTGGAGGACAGCCACTGTATAGCTGCATTGTAAAAGGAATCCCGGCTTCCAGTAGGGTGTGGATTTGATGACCTCTGAGATCCTTCTGGCACTCGGAGTCTGAAATTAGAAAGTGTTCCATAAATGCAAAGGAGAAATGTTATGCCTTGTGTATACCACTTTATTTCATTTTCTTCCTGGGTTTTAGTCTTGCTCTCTGTTTTTTCCCCTTTTGAAGTGCATTAGTTACCATGGAAACAATGATGTCTTTGCAATTCATTGGTATGGTCAGAGTTTATTAATGTCTACAAGAACATTTTGAAGTTAATTTAAATAATTTCTTAAAACTCGAGGCTGAGATAGGGAAAGGAGAAGAAGAGATGACTATTAAATTCTCTTTTCTCTGCCTGAAATGATATCAACTCTGCCAAATCCTTGATTATCTCAGTATTTGTAGGTAGACTTTTTTTAAAAATAATAAGAATTTTTCAATCTTACACATTTTTAATGGTGACTACTTTATGTGCTGTGTCATTCTCATCCATTTTTTTTAAACGTTTTTATTGGAGTATATTGCTTTACAGTGTTGTGTTAGTTTCTGCTGTATAACAAAGTGAATCAGCTATACGTATACATATATCCCCATATACCCTCCCTCTTGAGTCTCCCTCCCACACTTCCTATCCCACCCCTCTAGGTGGTCACGAAGCACCGAGCTGATCTCCCTGTGCTATGCGGCTGCTTCCCACTAGCTATCTATTTTACATTTGGTAGTGTATATATGTCCATGCCACTCTCACTTCGTCCCAGCTTACCCTTCCCCCTCCCCATGTCCTCAAGTCCATTCTCTACGTCTGCATCTTTATTCCTGTCCTGCCCCTAGGTTCTTCAGACCATTTTTTTTTTTTTTTAGATTCCATATATATGTGTTAGCATACGGTATTTGTTTTTCTCTTTCTGACTTACTTCACTCTGTATGACAGATTCTAGGTCCATTCACCTCACTACAAATAACTCAATTTCGTTTCTTTTTATGGCTGAGTAATACTCCATTGTATATATGTGCCACATCTTCTTTATCCATTCATCTGTTGGTGGACACTTAGGTTGCTTCCATGTTCTGGCTATTGTAAATAGTGCTGCAATGAACATTGTAGTACATGACTCTTTTTGAATTGTGGTTTTCTCAGGGTATATGCCCAGCAGGGGATTGCTGGGTGATATGGTAGTTCTATTTTTAGTTTTTTAAGGACCCTCCATACTGTTCTCCATAGTGGCTGTATCAATTTACATTCCCACCAACAGTGCAAGAGGGTTCCCTTTTCCCCATACCCTCTCCAGCATTTATTGTTTGTAGATTTTTTTGATGCTGGCCATTCTGACCAGTGTGAGGTGATACCTCATTGTAGTTTTGATTTGAATTTCTCTATTGATTAGTGATGTTGAGCATCCTTTCATGTGTTTGTTGGCAATCTGTATATCTTCTTTGGAGAAATGTCTATTTAGGTCTTCTAAATCCATTTTTGGATTGGATTGTTTGTTTTTCTGATACTGAGCTGCATGAGCTGCTTGTAAATTTTGGAGATTAATCCTTTGTCAGTTGCTTCATTTGCAAATATTTTCTCCCATTCTGAGGGTTGTCTTTTCATCTTGTTTATCTCATCCATTTTTGTTGCCTTCTTTTATAAGGGAAAACCAGGCACCTCAATTTGGAGCCCTTCCTCTACCATTTGAACTTTTAGAGTCACAGGGATTTCACTATCCAGCCCTTTCTTCTTAGGTAATCTCCTTTCCAGCTCCTGAAAAGTATATTCAAGTATACTCTCTTATTCTTTCTGTACATAAGGGATCACTTAGTTAATATTAATTCAATAAATAGCTATTAGTTTATTCTACAAATATATATTTACTTATATTGAGTGCCTTCTATAAGCAAAGTACTATGGTAAGCTCCATTGGTGATTTAAAAAAAGGTGAGGATGAAGCCTTTTTCCTTAAGTATGTTATCATCTTGTAGACTAACTCCATTATGGTGCAGGGGCCCTAAATTCTGAGGGACATGAGAACACTTTTCTCTGGGCTATCAAGGAAAGTTTTCATGGAAAAGCCATGTTTTTTGTTTGTTTGTTTGTTTGTTTTTAATGTCCCTGTAATTTTGTACATGCTGGTCCCTTCCCTGAGAAGCCGTTGTCAGTTCATATTCATTTTTCAAATCCCTGCTCAGGCATTACATCCTCTAGGAAGCTTTTCCCAAACTACCAGAAAAGGTTAATAATTTTTTCTCTGAACTACTTGAACATATATCTAGTTTGGCTCTTATCCCACTACAAGTTTACCTGTCAGTCCCAACAGAAGAATGTGAGCTCTTGGAGGGCAAGAAACATGCCTTAAAATCCTTAAATATTCACTACCTGGCATATAGCATGCATATGATGAATACTCCTTATACTGACATTTGACCTGGGATATAATGCCATCCACAGTCTGCTATTCCCACCTCAAGGCCGCTCTGACTGGCATTATCTCTGCCACAGGCAAACTGGTCGTCTTTCACTTCTGCAAGATTTCCATAGTTTCTCTTCTCATGGACTTCAGCATGCTGTTTGCCCATCTGAGAACGCTTTACCCTCACTTTTCACCTGTAGCTCCTTTTTATCCTTTGGTGCTTAGATTGAACAGCTCTTTCTCTGGGGGACTTACCCTGACCCTGTTGACTAGGTAAGCTCTTTCTAGTGTATGATTTAGTAACACTCTGTTTCCCCTTTTGTAACTGTTTTCACATTTTGTCAGTACTTTCACATTTATAGTGCCATAAGGTCAGCTCCAACCACTGATCCCCTTGTGTGTTCAGAACATATAGCTGCTCACTAAATATATACTGAATGAATGAGTGGAGGAGGATTTTCATAGGTATATCACAGGACTGGGGGAAGGACAGAATTCAGTCTGAAAAGAATCAGGAAATCACAGGTGTTCAGGGTTGTTCAGTTTGTCTATAGCTGAAGTGATATGTTTGGATATGTCTTTGCTAGGCCTAGGTTTAGTCAAGCTTTAGACACTAGACTAAGAAATTTGGACATTCTTCTTGAGATTTTTAGAGGCGTCCGTAAAGAATGCTGGATAGGAAATAGACAGAATGGAGCTTTAAGGGCTTCCCTGGTGGCGCAGTGGTTGAGAATCTGCCTGCCAATGCAGGGGACACGGGTTCGAGCCCTGGTCTGGGAAGATCCCACATGCCGCGGAGCAACTAGGCCCGTGTGCCAGAATTACTGAGCCTGCGCGTCTGGAGCCTGTGCTCCGCAACAAGAGAGGCCGCGATAATGAGAGGCCCGCGCACCGCGATGAAGAGTGGCCCCCACCTGCCGCAGCTAGAGAAAGCCCTCACACAGAAACGAAGACCCAACACAGCCATAAATAAATAAAAATAAATAAATAAAGATACATGAAATTGCTAAAAAAAAAAAGAATGGAGCTTTAAAAGGATTTAATCTGATGGAGATGAATAGAAAGAATAGGAGCCAGGAGAGTGCGGAGGCAGTAAGGAAGCATTAGCAATGGTCACAGTCATTCACAGTGCAGGTTGTGACCCACAGATGAGTCAGGAAATCAATTCACTGAGAGATGTAACCAAAGTTTTTAAACAATATCAGGGTAAATTGCCCTTAGGAAGAGAAAGTGTTATTTCATAGGGATATGGTCTCAGTCATAAACAAATATACGTGTGTTTTTGTATCAGATCAAGCTGTCAAATATTTTTCTTATAAGGCAGTTTTAATAAGTTGGGAAAACACTAGTGTAGGTGATAGGCAGTAAGGGTCTGATTTAGAGTAATGGCGATGAAAATGGAAAGGGAAATAAATGTAATTGACATTTTGAAAGAAGAATAGACAGGCTTGGCAATTGATTACATAGAGTAGGGTGGTTAGAAAAAAAAGGCAGAAATCAAAGGGATTTTGAGAGTTATGCTGCCGTTAATAAATCTACCAGGAGCTAGTTTTTCACTCAGGTTGACAGTGAACTAGAAATAAGAGGTTAGATTCTCAGTCACAAATCCCTGCTCTATTCTCTAAGGGTTGTGATTTAAAACTGTTTGGCAAGGAAGAGACTGGTAGAGAAAATGATTTGGTGTTGGCCTTTTTAGTACTATTCACATCACATGATATATGTGACTGTCCCTTCTCCTCACCGAACCAGATTTTTTATTTATCTGTATATTTGTAGCCTCTTATACACAGATTTTTTAAAGCACATAGAGAGCTATATTCTTTAAGTATATCTTTTATGGTTGCAAATTAAATTACATTAGAAATTGTATTATAATTTTAAGACAATAGGGTACAGCTTACAGAGGCATTTTTACATAGTAGTTAAGAAGGGTGAGCTCAGGAGTCTGAATGCTAGAGTTCAAATCCTAGATCTGTCACTTTGTAGCAGTATGACCTGAGCAAGTTACTTAATCTGTGCCTCAGTTTTCTCATTCATAATATGGGAATTATAATAGTATTTCCCTCAGAGGGTTGAGGTGAGAAATAAGTGAGGGCTTAGTACAGTGTTTGGTACAATCTAAACACTCAATGTCAATATAATGTTATATAATTAATGTTTCTTATTATAATTGTTATCATGAAACATAAATTTATAGTTCATAGGTGTTTTTGTATTTGGCCTAGGTATTTTGACTAGTCTCTTTATTTGCTAATAAGAATTCTAACAAGAAATTTTTTAAAATTTAGATAAATAGTGTCTTTGAGATCTCCTTATTTCTTGAGTATTTTAGTTGAGCCTAAATTGTTCTCTGGATTTATTAAGTTGTTAAAGTTATTTAGAGTCTAAAATTCTGCATTATTTAAAATTTGCATTATTTAATGTCAGCTAATTGCTGTCACAAGTAGACCTCAAAATTTATAATGATGCAAATACAATAGATGCTTATTTCTTGCTCATGTAACAGTACTAGTATATTAACAGGTGAGCATGGTGGCTTTCTTCCACAAAGTCATTTAGGCTGTTGGAGCCTCTGCCATTTTAAAATGTGACTTCTAAGGTCACCATTGGGCCAGCCTCATTTGAGCTAGCCAGAAGAGAAAGACAGTACATAGGTATGTCATGGGAGCTTTTTATGGATGAGGCCTGGTTGTGGCACACGTACTTACACTCTCATTCCCCCAACTAAAACTCTGTTATGTGCTCACAGTCATGTCTCTCAAGGAGCCTGAGAAACATAGGTTAGCTGTGTGCTAAGCTAGAAAGATGAGACCATGGATTTTGGTGAGCAGCTAGCTGTCTGTGCTATAGTTGACGTGGCAACAAATATATTAAAGCCTAATGCTGGTCACTGAACTTTTTTTTTTCTTATAATTAATTTTGAAAATTCTAGGGACTTCCCTGGTGGCGCAGAGGTTAAGAATCCGCCTGCCAATGCAGGGGACACGGGTTTGAGCCCTGGTCTGGGAAGATCCCACATGCCGCAAAGCAACTAAGCCGGTGAGCCACAGCTACTGAGCCCACATGCCGCAACTACTGAAGCCTACGCACCTAGAGCCCATGCTCCGCAGCAAGAGAAGCCACCGCAATGAGAAGCCTCACACCCCAACGAAGAGTAGCCCCCGCTCACCGCAACTAGAGAAAGCCCGTGAGCAGCAACGAAGACCCAACACAGCCAAAAAAAAAAAAAAAGAGAGAGATAGAGAAAATTCTATAACTATTTCAGCCTTGCAAATAGTTAATTATTTTATAAAAGAGAGATAGGAATTTTGCTTTTGTCTTTAGCCAGCAGGTTTTCTTTTCCTGCTGGCTAAAAACAAAAAAACAAAGAGTCCTACTGCGGTGTGGACTTTGTGGTATTTATTTGTAAGGGTTAATGATTATGTTGTCTCCTAAGAAAAATTAGGTGATCTTAGAATCTAAAATAGTTGATTCTTATCAATGTTTTCTTTCCGTTTTCCATTTTTATTACCAAAGACCCTACAAGTTGTTCCTAGTGACGAGGATCAGAATTGTAGTTTATTCTTTTTCTGGCACAGTCACCATTCATGGCAGTAGGTTATCCATTTGGACCAGGAGTTTCACATCTTCACCCTTGAATGCCTTCAAAACTTATGTGTTCATCATATCTGTCTCGGAGCTTGTTCCGCATCTAGTTTGTCTTTTGGACCCCAAAAGTTCTATTTTCTTTAATACCTCAAGCCTATCTACCTCACAAAACGATTTAGAAATAGGTAATCTTACATAAAAATGGAGACAAGTGACACATTTATTCTTTTCATCCTTGAGCATAGTTTTTTCCTCTCCAATCATCAAGTTGTCTCACTTGATTCTTTGGGAAATTTAATACCTTTGATGTATTTAGAGAATCTTTCATTATTGGCTTTGCAGGCCTTGGAAGGTGCTGTTAGTATTCTTTCTAGGAACGCTATTTATTAGTTTGAACGTGATGTATCGCATGTGGCTTCCTTCTTCACAATTGGGTAATCTTTCCACTTTTGAAAAATGACTTTTCTTCAGTGACAATCTTTGTAAGACTGGGTAGGTAGCATTCTGCATCTCGGCCATAGTTGCATCTTAAAGACTGAAGATGTTTGCTCATTTTTGTCTTTCTCTAGCATCTCTCAGAAGTCCATATATGCTTTAAATGGGAATGCTGTTCTATGTGATTTATGTGAATTAAACTAATCTAACCCTCACAACAACCCTGTGAAGTAATAACATTATTTTCCCCATTTTGCAGATGAGGAAACTGTAGTACAGAGAGACTAAGTAATTCGTATAAGGCTACCCATCTGTTTAGTGGGCCCCTGGGATCCTATCCTAAATGGTCTGCTTTCCAGAGCCCACATTCTTAATTGCTATTTCTGTGGATTGTCTAGAGTTGAGGTTTAGTAATGTGAATGTCGTAGAATATCACAGCATGAGAGATTAAGAGGAGTCTCCTTTAAATTTGCTTTCCTTTGGGGTCCTGATTGCCTAGGGCAAGTAAAGACAGAAAATTGGTGGATTGAAAAATGGGGAGGAGTTAAGGGGACCATAGGTTCTGTTGACAGTCAGGAGAGGTATACTGAGGGTGTTAAGGGAAAGGGGAGTTTCATAGCCAGGAGAAGGGAATGATGTCTGAGGCTCAGCTGCATCAGTGAATGATGAAGATGGTTCACATGAGGTCTTCCCTTATAACTGTGCTCTTAATTACTATTTTAAATCTCCCCACTGAACTGGATTGATTGGTCAATAGTTTTAGGCCATCTAGTTCCATGAACAAAATCCTTCAGTTCATTTACTTGTCATCTGGTTTTGTGACTGCCACACATAGACCCAGCTGATTTGAATTTTGGCTCTGTTATTCACTAACTGTGTGACCTTGAGCAAATAATTTAGCTTAAGTGTTTCGTGACCCATCTCACAGGTCGTTGTGGCAGTTAAGTGAGATTACATGTACAGTACTTTGCATAGGTCTTAGCACATGACATTGTGAAGGGTAGCTCTGAAAGTTATTGTTACAGTGGTATGTTTTAGAGATCATTACAATCCCTCATTTTAGAATTCAAGGCATGGAGAAGTTAAGTTGTACTTCATGGATCCAGAGGTAGTTAGTTGGTCCCTGAGAGGAGAATGAATGCAGGCCTCCCCATTAATTGTTTTTTCCATTACCAGACTACTTCTGAAAGAGAAAACAAGAACACCCATCTCATTTTTTTAAATTATAATATCTGCACACACGCTTCAAGGAATATACCAAAAACTGGTTCAAGGCTAATGGAGAACTGAAAAACACTTGTGAATCTAATCAATTTCATTTGTTATTATTCATTCTCTGTTTAACAGTGAGTTTTTCCTCTTCATTTTTTCTTAAATCATAGCTCTTAATCCTTGTGACAGGTTCCAACTGGCAAGAATTTAACCTGATTGTAACCTTGAAAAATTGGATTATATAGTAACCTGAAAATCTTGCTTGTTACTTACCTGAATCTGGGTTTAAAATGCCAAGAAGAAATTAAAATTGGGGCCTTTTGAACCTGCTTAATTCAATACATTTAGACACAAAAATCCAGTATTTCAGGGCAATGTTGATATTTCAAGACAGTCAATTTTTTAAAAGTTAATAAAAGAAGTATTCTCCTGAGCCAGTGATGTATTAGAATAATGTAAGAATAACATGCTAAAGGTTTGTGGTGGCTGATGTTAGACAGGCACGTAGCATTTACTTTTTTCAGTAAAACCAGCTGAGGTAAAAAGAAAAAAGGATCTTATACTTTGATGAGACATTAAAAAATGATTGAGCACGCTTACAGCTGCGTCTCAGTGGTATTATGTAAATTAAGCTGTGGCAAAGCAACTGTTTTCTAATGTTTCTACGATCAAAGGATGCACAAAATAGCTCTACAATAAACACAAACAGCTTAGCAACATATAAAGTATTCACACAATATAAGGCTTTTTGGGGGAGTGAGGGTAGGGGGTGGTCGTGTAGATATGTATTCTTTCCTATTTAAAAGAAGAATTTTTATGAATAACATTGTAATATGGGCATTATAATCTTCTTTCTTATTACGTTAGCTCCCCCTGTTCAAAAATAATTGATTATAGAGGATTGCTCGTAAATGAAGAGGGCAGTGTTTTCTAATCTTTTTAATACTGGAAGCTCTCTTTTAAATTTTCTTCCAGCTAACCCCATGTTTTGAAAAAGTTGTTCAGCCACATAGTCTGCATATCTTAAGAAGTAATTTATTTTCTCTTTTCTAGTTAAATATACGTGTGTGTATGACTGTTGTATGAGCTTCTGAACACAAAGAGATAACCACACATGAGTGTTAGCACACTCAGCTGATGTAATTTCAACTAAAAGCAAAGAAACTTGACAGTTTATCTGTCCTGAATAGTCTTAAAGGTAAATGTTTCATTTCTGTTCAATTTTTTAAAATATTCATAAATCACAGACCCTGATAATTTTTTTTTTTTGCATCTTTAGGACCTTAGAACAACATTAGGTAGGAGAACTATCAAAATAAGTTCTACAGTCAGCCTTCAGTTGTCAACAGCAGCACTGTCCAAGAGAAATATAATTCAAGCCACAAATGTGATTTTAAAGTTTTTAGTAGCCATTTTTTTAAAAATAGAAAAAGACAGGTGAAGTTAATTTTAATAGTATACTTAACTAAGTATATTGAAAATACTGTCATTTCAGCATGAAATCAATATAAAAATTGAGAATCAAGCAAAAAGGAATTGCATTTAAAAATACTAGGAGGGCTTCCCTGGTGGCGCAGTGGTTGGGATTCTGCCTGCCAGTGCAGGGGACACGGGTTCGAGCCCTGGTCTGGGAGGATCCCACATGCCGCGGAGTGGCTAGGCCCATGAGCCACAATTACTGAGCCTGCGCGTCTGGAGCCTGTGCTCCGCAACAAGAGAGGCCGCGATAATGAGAGGCCCGCGCACCGCAATGAAGAGTGGCCCCCACTTGCCGCAACTAGAGAAAGCCCTCGCACAGAAACGAAGACCCAACACAGCCATAAATAAATAAATAAACCCAAAGTTTAAAAAAAAAAAATACTAGGAATTCTGACAATTCAGTAGGAAAAGAACCACGTAATCAATGGAAAAAATAGACAAGAGACCTGAAGAGATACTTCACAGAGCAGAATATACAAATGACCAATAATCATGTAAAAATATGCTTAACTTCCTTACTAATTTTGGCAACACAAAACCACAGTGCACAGGAGAGCTGGGCACAGAGGCAGAATGAAAACAAACTGGAATGCACCTGTACCTCTGCACACTTCTGTCACCACCTCTGCCCACAGGAAACCTTTAGAGTGTAAGGCCTAAGCCTACACCTTCTCTTCCCAAATCTCATGCCACTTTACCTGTGGTGAACTTTAACCAGGAGCCATATGAGGAAGGAGATTCTAGGAAATATATTTCCTGGTATAAACAGATTGACAATTGAAAATCCAGCATAATGAGGTACTACTCCATACTTACTATACTTGCCAAAATGAAAAAAGCCTGATGACACCAAATGTTGATGAAGCTGTGGCATGGCTGGAGTTCTCGTTCATTTGCTAGTGGGAGTATAAATAGGTAGAACTTTATTGGAAAACTGGCGTTTTTTTAACTGAAGTTAAATATGCATAACCTAATACCCAGCAAAAAAGACATGTATTATAGTTCGTAGAAGCATTGTTTATAAAAATCTGGAAACAACACGGATGATCTAACAAGAGAATGCATAACTGTGATATAGTCATCATGGAATCTTAGGACTCACTGAAAATGAACTACAGATGTACATGGTTTAGCTGGATGAATCATACAGACACAAAAGAATACATTGCATTATTACATTCATATCAAATTCAAGACAACAAAATTAATTTATGGTGTTAGAAATCAGGTTGTTAGTTTATACTTTTGGCAACGTTTCGGAGAGTATACAAGGAGACTTCTAGGGTGCTGGCAATGTTTTATGGACAGCATCATGGTAACGTGGGCCTACTTTATGATAAGTCCATTCAGTCATGCACTTGTGATTTGTGTACTTTTTGTGTGTATTCATGATACACTTCAATGAAAAAGCTTAAAGAATAGCTTGTAAACTCTAAAAAATTATTGAGATATTTTACATTCTTTTACTTATACTAAGTCTTTGATATCCAGTGTGTATTTTACACTTACAGCACATCCCAATTCAGATTAGCCACATTTCGAGTGTTCAGTAGCCACATGTGAACTAGCGGCTACCTTATTAGACATTGATGGTCTAGAACTCCATCATTTCAGAGCTCTCTGGGCTTAGGCTTTTATTTCAGTTCTTTCCTTGGAGTGTCACGTGGAAAGAATAAGGGATTGTTCTTCCCAAAGACTTCATCTTAGTTTTACTGCAACCTCTCTGTTTTTATAGAATATTTTTCTGTTTAAAACAGACTGTTATTTTTGTGTGCAGGTTCACAAGATGCCCAATAAAACATCATCTTGATTATTTGTTCTTATTGCTTTATTGGCCACTGTTCACATGACCACCTTTTTTTAAAGCAAACGTTTTATTGAAGTCTGATACACATACACAAAAGGGCATAAATTGTGAGTGTACATAGCTCAATGAATTTTTGCAAAGTGAGCACACGCATTGCTTGTATTCAGGAAACAGAACATTACCAGAACCCCGGAAGCTCCTGCCTTGTGCCACCTTCTGATCACTACCCCCAAAGCGGAACCCAAATTATAACACCATAGATTAGTTTTATCTGTCTGTGCACTTAACATAAATGGAATAATAAGTATATACTTTTGTGTAGCTTCTTTTGCTTAAAATTATGTTTGACAGCTTCACTCATACTGTTGATTGTAGCTATAGTTCTCTCCTTCTCATTGCTGTGTAGCATTCAATGGTGTGAATATACCACAATTTATTTGTCCATTTTACTGTTGATGGACATTTGCGTAGTTTTTCATTTTTGGATAATTAGTTATGAACACTTTTGTAATGTCTTTTGGTAACTGTTCACATTTTTTGTTAATGTATAACAGAGTGGAAATACTGTGCCTTAATATAGGCATATGTCACTTTAAGTAGATAACTACCAAACAGTTTTCCAAAATGGTGTACCACTTTACAGTCCACTGAAGCTGTGAGTTTTAGTTGTTCCATGACCTCACCAATATGTGGTATTTGGGTTTTCTTTTTTTGGGGGGGGGGGTTAGGTTGTTGTAGTCATAAGGATGTTTTTCTGTTCTAATCAGGTCTTAAGCATAAATGTATGGTATCTCATTGCGGTTCTAATTTGCATTTCCCTGATGATAATTAAAATTGAACACTTTTTCTCATGTTTGTTTGTCTTTGGATATCTTTTTTTATGAAGTTCCTGTTAAGTCTCTTGCCCATTTCTCTGTTGTATTATCTGATTTTTTTTTTCCTTATTGATTTGTAGGAATTCTTTGTATATTCTAGATAAAAGTCCTTTGTTATATATGTGTATTATAGATATCATCTTTTGCTCTATAGCTTGCCTTTTTACTCTCTTAATTATGTCTTCTGATAAGTTATTAATTTTAAAGTAGTCGAATTTAACAAAAAAATTTCATTTATGTTTAGTGCTTCTTTGTGTCCTGCTAGAAAAATCTTTGCCTGCCTCCGAGGTTATAAGTTTATTTTGCTGTTTTCTTCCAAATGTGTTTTGTTTTATCTTTCATATTAGCTCTACAACCCATCTGTAATTAATATTTGTGTATGGTGTGAGATAGAAGGTTAAGATTCCTCATTTTCCATATGGATATCCAATTAACATTGCAGCACTGTGTCATCTCTATTATAAATTAGTGAATTCCATGTGTGAGTCTCTTCTGGGCTCACTCTTCTGTTCCATTACAACTTTTTGTTTTTAAGGAAAGTGGTATTTGTGTGGGAAGTTTTTGAGATGAAGGAATTCTAGAGTTAAGAGGAACTACTTTGTTCAGGGTAACCTAGGAAGCAGTATTAGGGCATTTATCCTTTAACTAGAAGAATATTATCAGTAATAGAGCCAAGCTTATCACAACCTCTTAATTTCAAACATACAGAGGGTTGTTTATCTCTAAATTGTTTTGATTATACATGCTTATCAATAAATGATGTTTGAAAATATATATATAATTATAGATATAGAGATTCTATCATGTATACTGTATATAGACATATAATAAATTATATTATATAAATATATAGATATATAATATAAATTATCTGTACCTATATATAGATTTTATAATGTACACTATATATAAATACATATTGTAAATTCTACGTATCTATATATAGTACACGTTTATTACTGTACTAATATGTTATTTTCATTATAACACACACACAAAATTAGAATTAAAAAGGAAATCATAAGGAAGAAATAGAAATTTTAATACTTTCTTCTTACACCCCTGTGTCAGCCAGTATGGGCTGGATTATGTGTACTAACAACCCTCAAATTTCAGTGGCTTAAAACAACATGAGTTTATTTCTCTCATGCTGCACGTCCATTATGGTTTGGCTTTAACACTCCTCTGCATTGTTCTTACTCTGGCACCCAGGCTGATGGAGCAGCCACTTTCTGGAAGCTTGCTAGTCCCAGGGACAGAGGGAAACATAATGGGGAATTAGCACTTAAAGCTTCTGCCTAGATGTGACACATGTCACTTCAGCTCACATTTCATCGTCCAGAACAAGTTACGTGTCCTCACCTAATTGCAAAGAAGAAAAATGCTAACCTTGTGCCCAGGAGAAAAATCCTATGCAGAGAACTGTGCAGGAGGAGACCTAGAGTATTTTAGACAGCACTAAAAACGATCACCTCTGAAATGACTGATTTCGCCCTGGATTTGTGTTTGTCTAAGAAAATAAACACACAAAGACAAGTCCTTTTAGCTTTTCCATTCCATGTTGTTTTTAAAACTCTACAGTCCTGAGAAATGAGTCTCCTACAACTATAGGCACAGTGGTCTCTCTTGCTTAAAACCCTTCAGTGGTGTCTCTGTACTCATACAACCCAGACACTAAACATGGCCTGCAAGCCTACCTTTCGCCTGATCTCGCACCACTCACCCCATACCTCAACTATACTGCCTTTCAGTTCCTTGAAGGAGACAGGAGACATGCTCCTACTTCTGTCTTGAGTGTGTTTCCTCCCTTTCTCCTTGTTTTTACCTGCTTATTCTTTAACTGTTAGATCAGACATTTCCTGCAGGAAGTCCTCTGTGACTCCAGGGTAGATAGAGTCCTCTCTTTTCTACAGTCTCATAATACTCTGTACTTTGCTTCTAGAGAAGCTGTTCCAGTTTTTAAAATACATTTTTGCAGTAATTTTTCAATCTGTTTCTCCAGTTAGCGTGCAAGCTCCAAGTCTGTTTTGCTCACCACTATATGCTACTCCTTGTGTTTAGCCTAGTTACTGGCATATGATAGGATGTCATTAAAGAGTTTGGGGATAGTCTTATGTCTGTGACATGTATGTAGTCTATATAGAGAATGTCTGAGACATTTATACAGTCCATAGTGAACGATTTAATAATAAGCTAATCACAAACAAACTGCAAATACACTCTTGCTCCATGCCTCTATATCTTGGGAAGTCTAAGAGATTCCAGAGAAGGAATACTTCTCCCATTCTGTCTGGATTAGAATATACCCTCACTTAAATTTTCACGTTGTGTTTCTCCTTTTCCCACTTCTCGAGTGATATTTTTACATTAAAGCTGAAAGCCTTACAGTTAGGGGGTATATCACATTTAACATAAATGGCAGTAAAACTGCCCAAGTAATGAGTGTATTATATAGACATAGTGAATAAAATAAGCTGTGTGGTATTTAGCTAGGTTTTCCTCTAACTTTCTGAAGATGGTACTGAATTACCAGAACACAGTGTGATTTATTTTTTGTGATACTTTGCATCAGCAAAAGGGCATATAATATTTGGAAAATGCTTACCTACAAACGCATGTCCCTCACTATTTGCCTTCATTTACATGTGTTGTAGAAAACCTTAGTCTTTCCTGTTTCTCTTTTCAGAAAGAATAACAAATTTGATCACCTTCTTATTTATATGTTTCATTGTGGACTATCGGTGCTATTCTGCATTTAAAATGCAAATGTTCTAATAGAGATATCTCCCATAATGATAATCTTATTGGTGGGATTGATAGGATGATACAGACATTATTATCTCTAAGCCTCTGATAGTTGTTTTCCCCATTTTTATTCTAGAAGAGAACCGCGGCTTCCCATCAATAAGAAGTAAGATTAAAAGGATCATGAATAAGGATTATATTTGCAGAACCTGTCTATTTATTCAACAAATGTTTATGAAGTATCTAGTTTGTGCCAGAAGTTGGGGAAACTCAGAAAGAGATGGACACTTTGTATATAGCTTTAATTTTTTGCTTTGAACAATAACATTTTGATAAGAGCTGAGTTTCAGTATTTTGCTGGCTGTGTCAGTTTTCTCACCTATAGAAAGGAGATGATAAAAACCCATCTCATAAAGTTCTGTGAGGAGTAAATAAGATAGTGCATATAAAGCACTTATCCCAGTGCCTGACATAGAATAAGCGCTCAGTATGTGTTAGCTGTTATTTACTGTGAGGCTTTGTCCACAGTTAGCTTCTTAACTATTTCTTTTCCTGTGTTTCTTCCTGCTATTTTTCCCATGTTGCCCTCAGAAGTGAATTTCTAAAATGTACATCTTATTGTGTATCACTGCTGCTTTGGTACCATCTCTGTTGTCTCAAGAAGAAAGTCTCAAATACAGGGATGGCATTTGGCACCTTACCATCTGACCCTGACCTTTCTTACCAAACTAGCTTCTGCCTTGGCAGCTTACTGGGTTGCAGCCCAAATAGGCCATACAAGTTGTAGTCTGCTGCCTTGGCTTATGCTCTTTCTTCTGCCTAGAATTCCTGCTGTAGGCCTCAACCCCTCTTCTCACACTCAACCTGAAGAAGCAATTCTCTATGGGCAACTCAGAGGTCCCTCTCATTCTTCCCAAACAGAATTTTTTGATCCCTGTCATTTATAACTCTTTAGCATTTATCTCATTATTAGAGTTAATGACATGTGTCTTGCTCTCCCACCAGCTTGAGTTCCTTGAGAGCAGAGACCATAACTTATTCATCATTGTATCACTGGAACCTAGTAGGCATGCAGTAAAAACTTGTTGAAATAATGGATTGAAACTTGGTTTAATTTTGTTTTGATTTCAGTGTGTCTTTATTATTCTAGGTTCTGGGCCTTGTCCAAAATATGAGTGTTTTCCAGTGTCCAAAATGTAAACACAAAACTCATATATTTGGTGCTGATGGTGCAAGGAGACTAGCATGGACCCTTGATCTTGATATTCTAGGTAAGACCACAGGATATTCTTTTGTAAAGGAAATGGCATGGTGATGAAGAATGTCTTAAAAAAGGATGAATTGCTTTTGGCTTTGTGTTTTAAATTGTTAGTATAGCACAGTTCTGTGTGTTAACCTTTCTTTGGCTTTTTGTGATACTTCATTAGTGGAAGGCTTTTTGAATAGGGGGTTTGTTCTGCCAATTATAATAACTCTTGCTATAGATAAAAACTGCCTATAACTTGAATTTGAGAGGAGAGTTTTGTGGTTTGAGTACTGTGATTTGAAGCCCACATTTTAAATAATGATCATCAGTTTGTTTGCTAAGTTGGGAAGACAGCTCTCAGTATAAGCAGATATATACAGAAATACCTGTTCTGTATGTTGTAGCAACCTTTGGAAGTGTCAGTTCTTGGTATGTGTGAAGAAATGCCTTCCTGATCAGTTCTGAATTTATTAGTCCTTTTGCTGTAGAAAACAGTATTTTCTGTTTTCTGTAATCTTTTTATATGTAACCTTTTTATTCTGTAATCTTTTTATGCCATGTCTATAAAATATGACACTTGAAATTTACACTGTCTATACAGTTCATGTTACTGAATTGAAGGATTCATTAGTGTTTTGAGGAGAAGTAAAATCATGTGTTAAAGGAGCAAAACACAGATTTTAGATAAAACATGTTTTGTAACAAATCCAAAAGCAACTTAATGGACTTTTTAGGAAACATGTTTTGATATTCTACTATGAGTTGTTTTTTTTTTTTCCCTTAATTAATTATTTATTTATTTATTTAATTTTTGGCTGCATTGGGTCTTTGTTGCTGCCTGTGGGCTTTCTCTAGTTGCGGGGAGCGGGGGCTACTCTTCATTGTGGTGCATGGGCTTCTCATTGCGGTGGCTTCTCCTGTTGCAGAGCACGGGCTCTAGGCTCATGGACTTCAGTAGTTGTGGCTTGTGGGGTCTAGGCTCACAGGCTTCAGTAGTTGTGCCACACAGGCTTAGTTGCTCCACGGCATGTGGGATCTTCCCGGACCAGGGCTCGAACCCGTGTTCCCTGCATTGGCAGGTGGATTCTTAACCACTGTGCCACCAGGGAAGTCCCTACTTATGAGTTTCTGTTCTGAGCAAAGGCAGATGTTAGATGCTAAATAAGGGAGGCATAGAGTGAATTATTAGTTTAGGGTAGTTAACAATTAAGATCCCTTAAAGATCAAGGAGTTTCAAAACATTCTTTATTATAATTAAGTTTCTAAAAGTTGATGTTAAATGTATTATTGTTTTTATGCATTTGTACTAAAGCAGCTACCATAGTACCAGGTGAATACTAATGATATATTTTGATACATTGTTATAATTATAGCTACTAATTATATTCTGCAACAGTTTTTCATTTAACCTAGGAAGTTCAATTTCCCAAATCTGCATAATAACATAACAGATTGACATTCACTTATATAATAAAGTAAATGTGTAATTATAATGACGTTATTGAATTACGCTGACAGTATTATAATTCCCTAATTTATGAATGGGTGGTATGATTTTGTAAGTCAGTTATTTAGAATTTGAAACATGTCTCCTAGAGAAACAATTTCACATATGGAAGATACATTTTAACTAACAGCTCACAAGTGTAATCAGAAAATCAGAAACACTGATTACTGATCACAGAAAGTGGGTAGTGCTATAGACTGCTGTATCTCAAAGTGTTATGGGAAAAATAATTTAAAGTTCTAATGTAGAGCACATCTCCTCCTTTTAATGTGGTCATGGGACCCAGAGGGATCTCCCATGAACTGGAGCAGGGGCTCTGATGATGAAGAGGTTGGAATTGGGAATGAGGAACTGAAATCAAGGAAAGAACTCTCACAGCTATGGCCTCCTGGCTGGGTGAAACCCCCAGGACCCTTTACTGACTCTCTGGCTGCCTCTTATTTTCATCCATGGGCCTGTGTTTCAAATGATTATTTGGTAAAATGGCTCTTCAGAACTTTATCCATATTAACCTGCAGGGACAGTTTGTACATAGTAGTTAAAGCTCTCAGATCATGCCACAGAAACCCCTTTAACTTATGTCTCTGAAATGTGCTTCCTTCAGCCCTAACCCCTCAAAAATACTTTTCAAGGCCAGGCTGAACCTCACCCACTCTCATTACCTTTACTCCTTTTTATCCTTCTCTGTGTACGATTGTTAGCCCATTACTGCTCTCACTGTGCCACCTGTTTTCTAACAAGGTTTTCATCTTTCTTGTTCTACTCTTCTGCAGATTGTGAGTCTCTGGAGGGCAGAAGTGATGTCACTAGGTGGCTATAAAATGGAGAAGGTTTTACTTTTTTTTTCTTTCATTACTGCAGTAGAAATGAAAGCATTCAGGATGCTTTACTATATAATGGCAGTTCATAAATCAAGAGAAAAAACTTTGTGGGTTTCTAAGTATTTTCTGTAATATCTTCTCCTGCCTGCCCCTGTGATAGGTTCCTACAGTCTAAAGTTGATCTATAGAACAGACATCAAATTTACTGAAAAGCTGGTCTTTAAATGGTTACTGAAGTATTCATGTATTTTGTCTATTGAACTTTTAGGAAAGAGTTAAAGAGTTGGTTAAGATCTCACAATTTGCTGGTAGGAGGAGCATGAAATATCTGTTCCTCCACGTAGCTCATAATATAAATTGTAGTAGGTTTGTAATTTTGTAACACATTCTTCTGCATTATTTCCATTGCCTGGCATGGTGCTGAATGAACTCTTTATATAAAACACACACACACACATGCACACACACACACGTTTTAATAACCTTTGGGTAGACTTGGAGTAGGTATAAGAATGCTGAGTACCATGAGAAGTCAACTCTTCTACTCCTTTTACTGCATTTTTAATCTCAGCCTTTTGAAAGGCTTCATTTGTGATGGTGTGGTAGAAAGAGTCAATTGGATGATGGATCAGAGCATTTTTCCTCTAAATCCTACTACCTAATATATCCTCAGGGAAGACACATATCCTCTCTGACCTCAAGTCTGTATATTGGGGGTTCTTATATATTTTCTGAGAGCTCATCAAGCTCACAAGTTATATATAATGCTATATAGATTAATACATAATAAAAGAAAAATAATTCTATCTGATAAAGAGGCAGATAGTTGAAATAACAGGTCTGGCCTACTTTTCAGCAGTTCTCTTAGCTCAGTCATCTGCCATCAGGAGGATTATTTTGTTGGCTTTTTTTAAACTACTTTGCCGCCCCATCTTTTCCTCTTCAATTTCCTCTTATTATGTGGCAAGATATGTCTATATCAGTTATTACAGGGAGAAAAATTTACAGATGTCTTCCAGGCCATTTGTTGCTGAAAGACTTCCAGCAAAGAATAAATCAGAGGCCTTATTCCATGATTGGCTGCCACACTGCTGTCATATATACATATGTGATCATGGAACTGCCCTCAAATGGAATATTTTGCCCCTAATTTTCATTTGAAATTTGTTTTTCAGAGATTTAGCAATTTGAGGATAGTCATAACTCAAGTTGATTCGAGTCGATTTGTTTCTTTCTGCAATTCAAAGAATTAAATTCCAAAAGCCTATATAAACTTTTGCGGTACTAATGGATATCTGGTGGGCTCTTTTAGGAGACATTCCCTTACATCTTAATATACGGGAAGCTTCAGATACAGGCCAGCCGATTGTGTTTTCACAGCCTGAAAGTGATGAGGTAAGTTATATTTCTAAATATGTATTTTAATTTCTTTTCACAGGTTATATACTTTTTGATGTATAGAAAGAAAGTTGGGGAGATCAAGTTTGTCTATTTGGAATGCATATGTTAAACAAAGATTAGTTAACTTATACAAAGTATCTTTAAGTTACTATTTTATGTGGTAGACATACCAGTGCTGACTCTGAATTATCAACTGGACATGTTCACCTAGAAAGAATCATCACCCAACCAGTTTTTTCATGAAGAACACGAACAGTAAGCGCTTGTAGAGTTCTTATCTTGCTGGCTAGCAATATCTAACTGCCCGAGGTTATTATATTTCGGTATTAGAAGTTCAGCTGATTGTTGGGAGAAGGAAACCTAATACAAGAAAATATTGAGTCGGATATAGGGAAACTGTATATACCTTTAGAGACGGGATTTTCATTGCATTTATTTTAATAAATAAGATTGAGGAGGTGAGGTGGGAAAACTAGTAGTGTTTCATTAGCTAATATCATTGGGGATACAGTTGATAGATTTTCAAAGATTGCTGAAGCTTAATGCCTTTCAGCATAAATTCTTTAATTTTACTCCTTTTTAAAATAGAAATAAAATCAGCCATATATATCTCTTCTTTCCTAAGTAGCAGTTGCTATTTAAATTTGAAAGTGAGCCATCATCTGGTACATCAGTTTTGATGTAGTTTTTGTGCTCCTTTGCCAAACAGCCCCAATCAGTCTTTTAGTAGTTTCTTTTTTTTCCCGTATGTAATGAGTATAACTTTAGAGTACCATTATTTTGTCTGTCCATAACTACTACCCCTTTCATTCTAGTTTGCTTCCTCTAATCCCATGTGACCTGGAAAATAAAAGAGCCAAGCTTGGTTAGAGCTGTGAATAAAGTAAGGGCAAAACTGACAGTCAGGAGTCTCAGACTGGTAAAGTAGATTCATTCTGAATTATCGCTTTTAGGTGCCCAGAGCTCCTTTCTCTTTCTTAAGGGTTGGCAGTTATGGTATAGGTGATTGGGTTGCTGGGAATATGATCTCTGAGTAAATGTAGTGTAGTACTTATCATTGTTTTTCTTTTCTCTGCCTTTTAGGTAATAAATGTTAAGTTTCCTTTTCAGTCTTTTCTTAGAAATCTTTCGGATAAGCAAAAACCATAACCTTTTATTGCTTTCATAGTTGAAGTCTGGCAATCCCAACTACCATAGGTGTACTTTATGCAGTGAATGAAAAGTTGTATGAAAATTGAGGGTTTTTTAAATTACACACTTTTAAATGCTTCCTGAGAACAGACTATTTAAAGACATTCTGTGGTGAATACAAATAATTACCTACTAGTTTATTCAATTATGAATTTACATTTTTAAATATTTTCCCACCTGTCCATTATTGCTTTTTTTCTTTGAGATTCTCCAAAAGCAAGAAACATTTCAAAAAGTTAAAGGAATGTAATATAACAGAGAGCATATAGCAACCATCAAAAGGTAATATGATTTAAAACTCTAAACAGCAGTGTTTGTAGAGTTTGTTGGAGTTACATGTTTTTAAAATCTCATTTACATTTACATAAACATTAGACCTATTATTTTGCTGTTGCTGGGTGACATTTATGGGAATGTGAGCAAGCTGCCTCTTTGGGGTTTAAGTTAGATTTGATTTGGTGAGGTCTCTGCTAAAGTAGTAAGAATTTCATGCACCACATCGTCAGCCTTACATGTGAAGACTTCTGCCTTATATATGAAGACTTCTGAGCAATTTTAAGATTTAGACATGTCCATGAAAAGGAAAAAAAATGGAGCCTTGTATTTATTTTGTTTCCATGGAAGTTATTGCTTCCTACTCTTAGATTGTAGACATTCATTATTATTAACCATCTTCCTAATAATAATAGCAGTTAGAGTATGCTAGACACTGTTAGACATTTATATACTTTCTATGCTCTCAAGAACTTAATGTAATATATAAATAGTCCGCATTTTGCAGATGAGGAAACTGAGGCTCATAGAAGCTAAATAATTTTCCCAAGGTCACAGAACTAATAAATGGCAAGATGTGATTAAAAGGCAAGTCTGTTCCTTCCAAATGTTGTTGTCTTTCCATTGTATCACCTTCTGGGTCCTCTACTAATAGCCCTGATTTCCTCAATTCCTTCTAAGAAGTGAGTACAGTACTTGAGTGTATTAAATACAATATATTATTTGATTCTCATAGCACATTTGTGAGACATGTATGATAATCTCCATTTCTCAGATGAAGAAGCAGAGATCCATTTATAGTAAGGAATTTGTCCAAGGTGGTACCAGAGGCTATTTCCACACTCAGCTCCGAAACCATAGCCCATGTATCCTCTTCCCGGTGCAGTATCTGCTTCCCTTCCTAATTAATTGCAAGATTACTTCAGTGTCTGTCTATTGTGTATATTTAGGCTAGCTTTCAGTTCACCTCCTTTTCATATCACAGAGATCTAGAGAAGAGGGTGGGCACACTCTGCCCCTCAAGTCCCACTGGTGTGCACAACCACAGGGCATAATACAGAGAGGCTCCTAACCTGGGTCTGAGAATCCCCTGAAGTTATATCCGGAATGTATGAGTGTGCATTTTTCTGGGGAATCGAACAAGGGCTTTATTAGATTCTCAAAGAGGTCTCTGCATGAAAGGAAAAGCGTTGATCTGTATTAGCTTGGAGTTTCATTAAGAAGAATGCCACTTTCTAAGTGTGACCTTAGGCAAGTTCCCTCATGTCTCTGAACCTTTCTCTCCATCTGTAAATTGATATCATAATGAGAAGGATTAAATGAGATGATGATGTGAAAATACTTTGAAAAATGCCAAGTAGAATACAACTATGAGTATTTATGTCTTCTGAAATGTTCTGTATAAGATGCTATAATAATAAATGTCTTTCTTCTGCCCTTTATCAAAGGATTGAGTCCATTTATGCCCTTCCCCTTACATAACTTCAAGTAAATGTCACTCTTTGGTGACATCTAAAAATCAGAGCAGAATTTGAATCATGAGATATGGGTAGAATACTCAGCTTCAGCGTTAAAGATATTAAGTCCTAGATATTCGGAAGCTGTTGTTGAGTCCTGGAATCAGGATCCTTCTGGTTATTCTTATGGTGAATCTTACCTCCTGATAATCCCCTTCCCTTTTCCCCTATGAACTTAAATGGAAATACGCTCTCAGAAGCTGGTCACAGCCCTCTGAACAAATTCTGCCATATGCATGGAAGCTTAGTGCCCATTCTACCTGCATGTCTTCATTTAAAGAATGAAGGAAGTGTTTACTTGCCAACGTGATAAACTTCTGCAAAAGTTAATGGGACGGAATATGCAAAATTATTTGTTAATTGTTAGCCCCTTAGATTGATACTTTTTATTGTTTGCTTTTAGGGGTTTACTACAGGCAAATTTATTAATAAGTAAAAGTTTCATCTTTAGCTTTTTGTCTTCTTTCTAATTCCACCTTCTCTTCTCCATCTTCCATCACTCCCTCCTCTCAGCACCAGGTTCCAGGGCTCTCATTCTCTGCCCATAAAATCTTTTAAAATTAGGCATTAGGGATTTAACTCTCCCAGTAATATTTAACTTTCAGAAGAGACAAACACTAAAAACACAGTGATTAATCGAAAGGTATGAAATGTGCTGACTTTGAGGCATCATTGGAAAAGTTGGGAAGGGTTACAGTACCAATTAAAAAGCTCCATCAGGCTTCTGCCTACTCAGCCAAAGGCCAGAACCTTCTGAATACGTGCACCACTGAGGAAAGGGGAGTAATTGAAACTCCAAATACAAGTAGTGTGAAATAGCCAGAGAAAGCAATAGAGGAAGGGAGAGAAAGTGGACACTTAAGGATTCAGAACTCTTAAATTCAATAGCATTTCCTCTTGTTTGTGTAATTATAATTGTTCATTCAACTATATCTACCTTTTGCCTTTGATTGAGTCCAGGACACAGTGATGGACTCATGATTGACTATTAATTTTGTGGTTTCATTCTTTTTGTCAAGTGAAAATCTTAATATTGGTGTGTTAAAAGGTGTGCTATAAGATATTCCTGGTAAAGACGTTTAAATGTAAGTAGAAACTTTATTATCTTATCATTTCTACATTATTACCTCATAGTCCTAATATGAAATGACTGTGTATGGAAAATTAGAACTTCAAATATTTAAAAACAAAGACAAAGGGAAAAGCTCTCCATAAAACTTCTGCACTTTGGTTGCCATCCAGTTCCTTTACTTGGTAATGACAGAGCAGACAAATAAGATCCAGCTGTATTATCTGTGTCTCTAGATGGCCCAATGAAAGATCTTGAATAGGAGAGAAGGGTTAGTTCGTGTAGAGTTGAGTTGGTGAGAAAGAGAGTATTAATAGTCTGAGAAATCTAAATCATATTTTTTACATATGACATGTATGTGTTTGCTTTTCCTAGTTGTGGATTAAACAAAAGGAAGGGATTTAATTTACTTATTCCTCAGGCAGGGAAAGTTTCCAAAAGGATATGTTAATATGAGCTCTTCAATGAGATTGTAAATTACTTGAGGACATAATAGTAATAATAGTAGCCACTAGTATTTATTATTTGCTTCTTATATTCCAGTACTTCACATAGTTTATTCTTACTTAATATGCCCCCAAGCCCTTTGAGGTAGATACTATTATTATAACCATTTTACACATATGGAAACTGAGCCTAGAAGTGTTAATTAACTTGCCCAGGGCCAGTGTTAATAAGTAATGGAACCAGGATGTTAAACCATACCTGTCTGATCTCAAGGCCCCACCTCTTCACCAGTGAGCACTTCTGCCTCCCTTTTTTATTGTTACCTCCCACAGATTTCCCGAAACAATGCCTTGCACACAATAAGAACCAAAAAGTATTTGTTGAAATGATACTGCAGTGGCTGAAAAAATTCAATCTCAACAGTTTTGTGGAAATTGAAACTGTTAAACTAAGCACTTTTAGTGGTTTCTCAGCAAATAAAAATCTAACCATTGCTTTGAGTGTGATATATTGAAAGTTTAAGCTTGGAGATAGTCCATTAAAAAGCAAAGGTTAAATGTAGCAAATTTGATTATTATGGAATCATTCAGTATTTTGTGCAGTCAGATAGGTTTATGTCTCTAATTTAACAAAAATTAGAACTAAGGTTATAGAATGATGGCCTCAGCTTGCCTTAGTGAGCTTTAAATTTTCATCATAAAATATTAGGCTTTAAACACCTAGAAAAGCTACTGGGAGATAAAAGGTATTTATAAAGATGCATGTGTTAGCATACAGTATTTGTTTTTCTCTTTCTGACTTACTTCACTCTGTATGACAGACTCTAGGTCCATCCACCTCACTACAAATAACTCAATTTTGTTTCTTCTTATGGCCAAGTAATATTCCATTGTATATATGTGCCACATCTTCTTTATCCATTCATCTGTCGATGGACACTTAGGTTGCTTCCATGTCCTGGCTATTGTAAATAGAGCTGCAATGAACACTGTGGTACATGACTCATTTTGAATTGTGGTTTTCTCAGAGTATATGCCCAGTACTGGGATTGCTGGGTCATAGGGTAGTTCTATTTTTAGTTTTTTAAGGACCCTCCATACTGTTCTCCATAGTGGCTGTATCAATTTACATTCCCACCAACAGTGCAAGAGGGTTCCCTTTTTTCCATACCCTCTCCAGCATTTATTCCTTGTAGGTTCTGATGAACCTAGGGGCAAGACAGGAATAAAGATGCAGACGTAGAGAATGCACTTGAAGACACAGGGAGGGGGAAGGGTAAGGCTGGGACGAAGTGAGAGAGTACCATTGACATATATACACTACCAAATGTAAAATAGATAGCTAGTGGGAAGCAGCCGCATAGCGCAGGGAGATCAGCTCGGTGCTTTGTGACCACCTAGAGGGGTAGGATAGGGAGGGTGGGAGGGAGACGCAAGAGGGAGGAGATATGGGGATATATGTATACGTATAGCTGATTCACTTTGTTATACAGCAGAAACTAACACACCATTGTAAAGCAATTATACTCCAATAAAGATGTTTAAAAAAAAAAGATACATGGCTGAAAATCAGCACTTTTAGATTTAAGAGAAATATTTCTTTATAAAGTATATGTTATTTCCATTTTTAAACAAAGTCTGTTGTTTCTGTTAACTATAGCAGAGACTGAAACCATTTTTAGATAGAGAATTATGATTAGAATTACTTGTATTTTGGATTTACTGTTTAATATGTGATGTGGTAGAAGGAGCTGGGCTTTGGAGTCAGGCGGACCCACGTGTGAATGTCCTCCAGCCTGCTGACTTTGTGACTTTGAGCAGACAACTCCAATTTCTTCATCCACATTGAACCAATGGTGTTTATTTTACATAAGTGAGATTACTTATGAGATTACATAAATGAGATTACTTATACTAGTACTTGGTATAGTATGTACTCAGTAAAAACGTGTAAGGCCTTATTCATGTTTTGATAGCTATTCTTTAAAAAAAGGACGCAAATGAAATTTTAACAGTTTCCTGTTAAAATAAAGTATAATTCAACTATTAGGGATCGAACATAGTTGTTGTTGTTTTTTTCTGGGATCTGACATAGGTATTCTGTTTATTGACATAGGTGTTGAGTTACAGAGGTGTGTTCAGTGTGTACAGTTTCACTGATCTGTGCACTTAGGACCAGTGCATGTATTTTAAAAAGTTTTTAAAATATGTATCACCAATGAAAAAGTAGCATTGGAAAGTAGATTTATGCGTAATGTCCTTACAGTGTCAAGGTAGATCTTAAAGGTATTAAATAGAATTACTCTCTGATTATTTTTAAATTATACTGATGTTTCTAGGTTAAAAACTGACAAATATTAAATATACAACTTCCAAAGAAAAGGGGTCAAGTGTATACTTACTTTTAAAAGTTAGTAGAAAATAAGTTAACATAGCTTGAATAAGAAATTAAACCAGGTCTTTTGGAGAGACCACAAAAACTTGATAAATACAAACCCAAATATATCAATTATTAATATTAATATAAATAACCAATTGCTCCTTTTAAAGTCAAACATTTCTGACTATAATCATTGGATTTTTTTTCAAGAAGTAGAGCCAAAATATAAGATTTAAAGTAGTAATGTGAAACATATATTTTATGTTTCAACAATGAAACAAGTAGCATGGCAGTATACATACAGACAACATACACTTAAAGGTTTGTCATTATTGTAATTAGTATCATTTAAAATTTTCATAATGAACAATTTTCCAACATGTTGATTGAGAGATAACAGACATGACTGGCTTTTTTCACCACCCCCCAGGGGGCAAATGTAAGTAACTTTTTTTTTTTAACGTATATATGTATCTATCCTTTTTCAAATTCTTTTCAGAATATTGAGCAGCATTCCCTGTGCTATACAGTAGCTCCTTGTTTATATATATATGTATACATACATATGTATCCACAGATACAGGTACATATACACACACACAAATATGTGTGTGTGTATATTCATTTTTTGTTCTTTCTTTATGATCTTAATATGTGGCAAATATTTAAGTTTCTGATGTGAGTTACAAATATGGGTTTCTCTTTGTGGCACAAGATTTTATATATATATATATATATATATATATATATATATATATATAATTATATATTATATAAAAATAATTCTTTTGTTTTTCAAATTGCTGGTTTCTTAATACATTGTATCAACTTCATAATGTAAATACAGAGAGGTCTATATTAAAATATTTCCCCAAATGGAGGAAATATTTACTTTCAAGCATAGTTTTAAAAAATCAAGACGTGTGAAACACAGTTAAGTACTTCATCAAGTCAGGGTAAAGAAGCCTCAAACAGTCCTTTTACCATGCAGAGTCAGGGAGCTGGTCAGCCTGGATTCAGAGCCCAGCTCATCTCACACTAGCTGTGATGCTGTGGACAAGACTCTTCACCTTTCGTGGTCTTGGTTTTCTTGTATATAAAGTGGGAATAGTGACAGAATTTACCCCTTAGGGTAACTTGAGGATAGATGAAATAATACTTGGCAGATATTAAGTACTCAAGCAAATTTTAGCCATTAGCATTACTTCCAGTAGTAGCAGTAGTAGCAGTAGTAGTAGCAGTAGCAGCAGCAGCAGCAGCAGCAGCAGTAGTAGTAGTAGTAGTAGTAGTAGTAGAAGTAGTATGTATACAACTGTAAATATATAAATGTATAAATTACTGGTTCTAGAAAATCTTACTATTGTCTTACAGTTACTTTTTATAGATAAGATAGGAGAAATAAGTAGTATTTACATTTCAATTGTTTAAAACTTTAAAATGCAAATGCCATGACCATTGTTCTAACTGGACTGTGCAGGCATTAGGTTAGTTGTGGCCCACTTAGCTCCTGGGAGCTGCTTTTCGTGTTCTGTTGTACTGGGGTCCCAGAGATGAAGAGTATGACAACTGATTCCAGGAATTCTTGCGTGGTACTTAAATCTCACCAAATGGAGGAGCCTAGAGGTGCTTGGTGCTGGTATTAGACACCATTGTCAGAGAGAATAAAGAAAATGCTTTCTGAAGATAAACATAGGGTGGTAATAGATAGTCTTTTCAAAAATGACTAATAACCCTTATGCCAAAGAAGTTTGGCAGTATCTAACTCAAGATATCAGTTTGTCAGAAGAGGAAGGTGTAAGTTTTCTGCAGCTAGACTGGGTTGCTAGTTTGCTGACATGGGAGTTAGAGTTTGAAAAACAGTAATTGCTGCTACTAAATATTTTTTTCAGAAAGTCACCTTCCAAATAATCTAAACCCATTTCTCCCCTGCCCTACATGCATTGTTCACAGCAGTATCTTCTAACTATTGAGTTTCCTCATCTCATTCAGCCTTTCTACTATTCAATTCAGTAGACAACTATGGCAAACAGTTTGTGAGTCATTTGATGTCTACTAGGGAGAAATATAGAACAAACAAATCTGTTCTTTTCCAGGCCAAAGCCTACCTAAGGATTGCTACCGAAGTGGTAAGAAGATTGCCACCACCTCCAGAGTGATTCCCCAAGTGTCTTGGAAATCCGCCTGGTTCTTGACAGTAAGACCTTTGGAAATCAGCAGTGTGGTGGTGAAACCTACAGAAATAATAGCAATCATAGTTGTTTTCTTGTATTTCTAAAGAAATAATGTCTTATCTTCAGATTTGATTTGCTAAACAATGACTTACAAATAAAGTTTTTACATACCGATGCTTACTGCTACATTTAGGAATTTTTTTGCAAGCTGTTGTGTACCAGCGTCACAGAACTGCATTTTATTTTATTGAACTACCCCTTAAGGAATCACGAGTTTATATTACAAGCCCAACCTTCAGTTCAGGAGAGAACTGTGCTCTTTTTGCAGGACTACAGAGTTAAAGAATTTACTGAATGGGAGTATGGATGTTAAGTGTGACATCTCTCCATCAGGCAGTTTGATCTGGGTTTGAATCCTGCCTCTAGTACTATCTTGGACACATTCTTGTTCCAGATAAACCTCTACTTCTTCATCTGGACTCGACTCTCCCCTAGACTTAATAAATCTCAATCTCCAGGGGTGGAGTCTGGACATATGTGTTTTTAACAAGATCATAATGATTCTGATTATGATGGCAATAATAATAGTAATTAACATTTATCAAGTGTTTTCTCGTGTCCTTATAGTTAATCTTTCATTCATATGAGTGGGGTACTGTTGTTATTTCCACTTTACAGATGGGGAAACTGAGATATGGGAAAGTTAACTGTCTTCCTGAAGGTTACTGTCTAGCAAGTGGAGGTTTGAAATTGGGCAGTTGGATACTGGATCCTTCCTTTTGTACACCAAAGGGCATTTGTTTATTTCAAAAGAGGAATAGGATTATAGTATTCAGAATTTCCTCAAACTTATTTGACCATGAACTCCCCCAACCTCCCCTTTAGGAGCATTTCTTGGAGTTCATATTTCAAAGAATACACCTGGAAAAGCATCTTGTCTGGTTGAGGCTGAGAGAGAGAGAGAGAGAGAGTCAGTCAAGGGCTTCCCAAGGTTATAAAGCTGCAAGTACTGATAAGAATCATTAGTTAATCCTCACTTACAAGGAGGTGGTCTGTGACCTTTGGCAAATGCCTGAGTTCCTTTGCTCTGTAGTTAAGCAGCCAGAAAATTAGGTAAAGAGTTACATATCAAGCTTTGGTAAATTTAAGAAAATTGAAATCGTATCAAGTATCTTTTCCTACCACAATGCTATGAGAGTAGATATCAATTACAGGAAAAAATCTGTAAGAAATACAAACACATGGAGGCTAAACAACACACTACTTAATAACCAAGAGATCACTGAAGAAATCAAAGAGGAAATCAAAAAATACCTAGAAACAAATGACAATGAAAACACAATGACCCAAAACCTATGGGATGCAGCAAAAGCAGTTCTAAGAGGGAAGTTTATAGCTATACAAGCCTACCTTAAGAAACAAGAAACATCTCAAATAAACAACCTAACCTTACACCTAAAGCAATTAGAGAAAGAAGAACAAAAAAACCCCAAAATTAGGAGAAGAAATCATAAAGATCAGATCAGAAATAAATGAAAAAGAAATGAAGGAAACGATAGCAAAGATCAATAAAACTAAAAGCTGGTTCTTTGAGATGATAAACAAAATTGATAAACCATTAACCAGACTCATCAAGAAAAAAAAGGAGAAGACTCGAATCAACAGAATTAGAAATGAAAAAGGAGAAGTAACAACTGACACTGCAGAAATACAAAGGATCATGAGAGATTCCTACAAGCAACTGTATGCCAATAAAATGGACAACCTGGAAGAAATGGACAAATTCTTATAAAAGCACAACAGAAATCTGAAAGTGAAATTAAGAAAACACTCCCATTTACCATTGCAACAAAAAGAATAAAATATCTAGGAATAAACCTACCTAAGGAGACAAAAGACCTGTATGCAGAAAATTATAAGACACTGATGAAAGGAATTAAAGATGATACAAATAGATGGAGAGATATACCATGTTCTTGGATCGGAAGAATCAACATTGTGAAAATGTCTATACTACCCAAAGCAATCTACAGATTCAATGCAATCCCTATCAAACTACCACTGGCATTTTTCACAGAACTAGAACAAAAAATTTCACAATTTGTATGGAAACGCAAAAGACCCCGAATAGCCAAAGCAATCTTCAGAAAGAAAAACAGAGCTGGAGGAATCAGGCTCCCAGACTTCAGACTATACTACAAAGCTACAGTAATCAAGACAGTATGGTACTGGCACAAAAACGGAAATATAGATCAATGGAACAGGATAGAAAGCCCAGAGATAAACCCACGCACATATGGTCACCTTATCTTTGATAAAGGAGGCAAGAATATACAGTGGAGAAAAGACAGCCTCTTCAATAAGTGGTGCTGGGAAAACTGGACAGGTACATGTAAAAGTATGAAATTAGAACACTCCCTATAAAACATTCTTGAAATGACAAAATTATAGAAATGGAGAACAGATTAGTGGTTTCCAGGGGTTAAGGAGAGGATTGGTGATGGGGGAGGGAATTGTGTCTGTGGCTATACAAGGGCAACATCAGAAATCCTTGTGAGGATGGAAATGCTCTGTATCATGACCGTATGGATGTCAGTATCTTGGTTGTGAAATTGTGCAACAGCTTTGCAAGATGTTACCATTGGAGGAAATTGGGTAAAGGGCACAATGGAATCTCTCTGTATCATTTCTTACAGCTGCATGTGAAGCTACAATTATCTCAGAATAAAAATAAGAGTATAATTTTAAAAAGCACACTTGCCCTGCTGTGTCTGAACTGAAATCTCCTGGACCAAATTATCCATGCTAATTAAAATCATGAATAAAAGTATTTGTGGATACACAGTAATCATCATTCATCACTCTGAAAAGGAAGTAGCTTTAAGTTGTAGATATGTATTTATATTTTATTGTCTTTGGAAGAAGGCCAATGTAGATAATCATTGAGTATTTCTAAATACCAAAAAGCAAGTAACTGAACCAAGCTTAACTTTACCTGGAAAAAGAATAATTTAAATAAGCTCCACAAGTGCTTAAAGTTGTGTACCAGAATTTAATACGTCTCATGGAGAAACGGGAAAGATAGACTTCACTCATAAATATACAACTTAGAGAAGATTCACATATATAATCACCTGCTCCTTTCTCCCTCACTTACTAGTCTCTGCATTTGCTTCCAGGAAAGCCACTGAAAAAAATTGTGGTTGGGGTTTATACCCAGGTTTAAAAGTGGAAGAGGGGAAAGTAGGTTTAAGAGCAAGAATGAAGCTTATTCTAAAGTTTTTGCCCCTGGTAGCCTTTGCTAAGCTTCAGAAAGCTGACTTCAAATAGACCGTCAAGCATAGCTAGTCTGCCTGTTGCTAGGGGTAATATTTATTCCTCATTCTTCACATTTCCACAGAGTGTAGAGAATTTCCATTCCGCTGTCCAGGAGGGAAAGGCAAGCTCCCCCACTCACTCCATCCTGGGGAAAGAGGAGTGACTCATGGGCAAATTTCTTTATATCTGTGTTTCTTTGATTTCAGCCAAATCCTGAGCTTTCTGAGGTAGGCTAAAGGAAAGCCTGAAGCTGTCCACTTCTGCCTTGCACTTGGGTGAGCAAGTCCGTCTAATTTAGAGGTAGGGTATTTGGTAGCCCATTGTGGTCACATATCCTCTAATCCAGCTTTTTGTCAGTAATAAAGCTAATTTTTTTTTGAACCATTATCTGGATTCTATGTCTCTCAGTTCCAAACAGGGGAAGAATCCCCCCAACCAGACTCCAAGGAAACACAAAATACCTTTCTAGAATCCTATAAAGTTAGAACTGAAGAATATATTTCAGATAAGTCCACCAGTCTATTTGAAACACCTCTAGTAAAAAATAAGTTCATTAATGGCCAGAAGTTTTTTTGGGGGGGAGGGGGGAGAGTGAAGGGAGGTTATTATGATGTATACTACATATACAGTAAAGCACAGAAGACATAAATATACAGGTCAATTAATTATCTACAAAGTGAACACCCATGTAACTACCAGCTAGGTTAAGGAGTAGACCACAACAAGCATCCCCAAAGCCCCAGTGTTTTCCTTCACAATCACTATCCTCTTCTTCCCTTACAAAGTTAACAACAAACTGATGTTTTAGCACCTAAGTCTGTACCCTTAAACATTATAGTTTTGCCTGTTTTTTTGAAATTTATATTAAATGGAACTATATGGTATTTTGCTCTATATTAACTGCTTGTATTTTGCTCTATACTGACTACTTTTGTTCTGTATTATATTTCTGAGACGCGTGTCTATTGTTGCATATAGCTGTGATTTATTCGTATCCTATGCTGTAGAGAATCCCATTGTTTGAATAAACAACTTACCCATTCCACTGTCTAAATGGATATTTGCATTGATTCCAGTGTTTTACTATTACAAATAATGCTGCTCTGAACGTTCTTGTATATATTTTCTTGGTGTTCATGTGCTTGAATTTCTGTCGAGTTATTTCTGGGAGTGGAATTACTGGTAGTTGTTTAGTGGTATCTCATTGTGTTTTTAAATTGCATTTCCCTCATTACAAATGAAGTTGAGCACCTTTACATACAGTTATTGGTTAATTAGATATCTTCTTGTATGCAGTGCCATTCAAATTTCTTGCCCATTTTTCGAACGTGTTGTTGGAGCATGTATATATTCTTATATTATTGATATGAATCCTTGTCAGTTCTATGTGTTGCAGATATCTTTCCCCCTCTATGACTTGCCTTTCACTCTCTTAATGGTATCTTTTGATAAACAAAGGATCTTAATCTTAGTGTATTCAAATTTATCATTATTTTCCTTTATGATTGTTGATTTTTTTATGCATACCTCAAAGTCATGAAGATATTACCCTATATTAACTTGTAGAAGCGATTGAGTTGTTTTGCCTTTTACGTTTTGTTCTACTGTCCATGTGGAATTGGCCTTTTGGTTATATGGTGAGGTGGGTGTAAGTTTCTCCCCCTCCCCACCAGGTGGACATCTAATTGTCACTTGTAAGACTGTGTTTCCCTCCACTATTCTGCAATATGCCACCTCTGTTGTAAATTAAGTGTTTGTGTTTCTGTGGGTCTGTTTCTGGGCTTTGTATTCTTTTCCATTGGTGTATTTGTCTGTCTTTGCACCAATAACTCACTGTCTTGTTTATGATCACCTTGATGTTCTTCAAGAATATTTTGGCAATTCTTGATTTTTTGCATTTCCATATAAATTTTAGGGCCAGCTTGTGAAGTTCAAAAACAACAACAGCAAAGTACTGGAGAGTTTCAATTTTGCTTGGGATGGAGAAGACTGGAAAGAACATCGTACCCACCCTTACAATAAGAAAAAACTGTATGATCTACAAAATCATAACTTTTAATTAAACTGACCAGAGAACCTAAGTTACAGTGCAACGTAGTAGCCTGAAATGTAAGGAAAGACAGAGCCCTCCAAGGAGAGACAGGATGTAAGCATTTCCCCACCTTTGGCAGAGCACAGACAAAAGACATCAAGCTCCCTACAAACAGGTAAGACAAATTCAGTGAAAATTTTTCACACATTGCTAAAAGTTGAGTGTGGATAACAGGAGAATCTAGAACCCCTGGAAGCTACTAACAGAAGGGGAGTTTACACCCACTAATATACTTTTCTCTATGAACTTCACTGGGTACCTAAGAGAAGATTCGAGCATGGGGTAAGGGACTGAAAAAAGCCTTTCTTAGTGCATAGGCCTGGAGGAGGAGAGCAGTTGCTTCTGTGAGAAAAACAGAGCCCTGCCTGACCTCCCTTCCCCGTGGAACAAATACTGTAAGTCACTGGGGGAGGGCAACAAATCTTGTTGTCATCAGATGAAGACCCATTATGACTGGGGAGAGGAAACAGAAAAACCCTCTATTCCTAGGGGAATAGGAAGAGAAAGACATCCTGGCCCCAGGGACCATTAAAAATATCCTATCCTTGGGGAGGAGGAAGACCACCAAGAAAGCCCAATGACCAAGGCTCAGGGACACAGGACTTGCCCAAAGCTGAGGCTGAGACAGGATAACTGAGAACCCCCTGCCCCATAGCAAGCTAGCAAGCACTAAGTATCAAGCAACAGCAGTCTACTGTTGGAGGAGGGAGCAAAAATGTGAATAGAGAAGGTCAAAAGCTAAGGGTAGAGCAGGAACAATAAGAAAAAATCCTTTGGCAACTCCATCCTTCAACTTAAGCACAAGGTAATACCAGAGAGATCTGAAGCCAGTGGTGCACTTTAACCATAACAACAACAAAACCTAAATAAGATCAACTCCTGATGAAATTGACTCAGTCCTACACCTTAAGTTTCTAGCAAAATAAGAGGCATGCCCATTTTCAGCTATAAATGCTATTTACCTCAGTCTTTACTGTCCTACTCGTGATAACCAGTATTTAATGAAAGAATTATAAAGCATAAAAAGAAAAATAAACCCCCTACTTGATAGACAAAACATTTAACAGAACCAGACACAGAGATGACTCAGATGTTGGTACTATCAAATAAGGACTTTTAAATGGCTAATTAGTATGTTAAAGGGGCTAATGGAAAAAGTGAACAAGCTTGATTAGATGAGGAATTTCACAGAGAGACGGAAACTGTAAGAACAAGTAAAATAGAAATGCTAGAAATTTAAAAACACAGTAACAGGGAAGAAGAATACCTTTGGGCTCATTAGGAAACTTGACACAAATGAAGAAAGTGTTGATGAACTTGGAAGATAGGTAAACAGGAACTACCCAAATTGAAATACGAAGAGTATAAACAGTTTAAAACTCGCATACACACAAACAAGAGCTGGGGATAAATTGTATCTCATAAGGAGAAGAGGAAGAGAGGGACCTTGGGACAGAAAAAATATTTAAAGAGATAACTGCTAAGAATTCTCTAAATAAAATAAAATTTATTAAACTAGGGAATTAACAAAACTCAGAAAGTTCCAAGTGGGATTTTAAAAACCTAGATATATCATATTAAAACTGCTGGAAAAACAAGGATGAGAAAATCTCGAAGGCAGTCAGTGAAAACAATTCACACTTTTTTCAGACAAAAGCTAAGAGAATTCATTAATAGCAGACTTTACTACAATAAATGCTATATAGGAAGTTCTTCAAGCAGAAGGAATAGAATACCAGGTATCTTACCAGATAGAAATTTTGATCTGTACAAAGAAATGAAGATCTCTGAAAATGGTTAAAAATAAATATAAAAAAATACTTATTGACTTGTTTTTGATCATTCTAAAAGACAGTTGACTGCCTACTACTACTAACATTTTTAAAAATGAGGTTAAATAATAAGCCAGTAGTAGAGATAAAATGGAATCCTAAGTACATAATCCAAAATCAAGCAGAAATCAAAGTATAAAAGGAATGAAGAACAGAATGAATAGAAAACAGCTAGCAAGATGAGGATTTTAATCCAAACATATTGATAATTACAATGAATATAAATGTTCAAAACAGACTAATCAGAGATTGTCAGAGTGGATAGAAGAGCAAGACCTAACTCTATACTGTCTAAAAAAAATTCATTCTAAATATAAAGACACAAATAGATTAAAAGGAGTAGATAGAAAAGATATACAGTATGAACATTCATCAAAAGAAAGGTGGAGTGGCTATAGTAGTATCAGGTACGGCAGATTTCAGAATAAGGAACATTACCAGGAATGAAGAAGGATGCTCACTAAAAAAGAAATAACTTTAATGTCATAAATCACCAAAGGAAATGTATGTTGTAGTTGTAAATTGACAAAGTAAACTCCAGTCCCACATGCTATCACTGGCAAAATCTACCCAACATTTAAAGAAGAAATAATGCCAGTTCTACATGAACTCTTCCAAAAAATAGAAGAGGAGGAAGCACTTCCCAACTCATTTTTTGAAGCCAGCATTATCCTGATACCCAAACCAGACAAAGACAGTACGAGAAGACCACAAATACTCCTCGTGGGCATAGATACAAAAATCCTCAGCAAAATATTATTTAATTGAATCCAGCATTATATAGAAAGGGTAATGCATTGTGACCAAGGGGGTCATTTTCCTGGGAATGCAAGGTTGGTTCAACATTTGAAAATCAATCAGTGTAAACAGCAGATTAAAGAAAAAAAGAAACTGAAGAAGGATAGACCAAGGAAGAAACACCATATGTTTCTCTAAAAGGTGTAGAAAAAGCGTATGACAAAATTCAACATTTAGGATAAAAATTCTCAGCGATGTGGGAATAAAAGACAACTTTTTCACTCTTATAGAAGGCATCTACAAAAAATTTGCACTTAACATCTTAACTAATGGTGAAAGACTGCTTTCCTCCTAAGAAAGGGAACAAGGCAAGGTTCTCCATGCTCACCATTTTTATTCAGTATTGTAGTGGAGGTCATATCAGTGCAATAGAAAAAGAAATAAAAGCATACATATTGGAAAGGAAGCAATAAAGCTGTGTCTTTTCACAAGTAACATGATTGTCTATGGAGAAAATATACACAAAAGTAACTAGAACTAATAAGTAAATTTAGTAGAGTTGTAGTATCCAAAGTCAATATACAAAAATGAATTTTATTTTTATGTATTAGCAGTGAATGATTGGAATTTGAAATGGAAATAGTATAATTTATAATAGCACAAAACATGTAATATTTAAATATAAATCTAATAAGATATGTGCAAGATCTGCTATGCTGACATACAAAACACTAATGAAAGAAATCAAAGAAAACAAATAAATGGTGAGAGATATCATGTTTATTGTTTGAAAGACTCAGTATTGTTAAGATATCTATTCTCCCCATATTGATCTATATCCAATGCAATCCCAATCAGAATCCCAGGAGACTCGTTTGTTGAAACTGACAACTTGATTCTAAAATTTATATGGAACAAAAGAGGGTCTAGGAGAGCCAAAACAGTTTCCAAAAAAGAAAATTAAAGTCAGAGGACTTACACTACTTGATTTAAGATTTATAAAGCAACAGTAATCAAGACAGTGTGGTATGGGTGTAAGATAGATAGATCCATGGAACAGAACAGAGTGTTCAGAAATAGACATATACAGATATGACAACTTGATTTTCAAGAAAATTGCCAAGGCAATTCAATGAGGAATAGATCATCTTTTCAGCAACTGTGGTCAGTTAGACATCTTTTTGCAAAGAAATGAACCTTGCCTTGTACCTTACACATCTACAAAAATAAAATCAAAATGGATCATATACCTAAATGTAAAATCTAAAACTATGAAACTTCTAAAAGGAAAACATAGGAGAAAAGTCTTCATGATCTTGAGTTAGGCAAAGATTTCTTAATTAGGGCACAGAAAATCGCTATAAATCTATAAAAGAAAAAGTTAATAAATTGTACTTCATAAATTTAAAACAGCTGTTGGAAAAACATAATTAAGAAAATTTAAAGGAAATTTACAGACTGGGAGAAAATATTTGTAAAACATATCTGACAAAGAATTTGTATCTAAACTATATAAAGAACTCTTACAACCCATTAATAAGAAGACAAAAACTCCAATTTTAAAATGGGCAAATAATGTGACTAGAGACTTTACCAAAGAAGAGATACCATTGAAAAGTAGCATGAAAAATACTCAACATGTTTAGTCATTAGGGAAATGCAAACAAAACAAAACAAAACAAAAAACCCACAATGAGATACCACTACACAGCTATAAAAATGGCTACAATGAAAAAGACTGACCACACCAAGTGTCCATGATGCTGTGAATCCACTGGAACTTTCATACACTGTTGGTGGGAATGTAACATAGTACATTTACATTTGGAAGACAGTCTGGCACATTCTTAAAAAGTTAAAGATGCACTTACCATACAATCTAACTCTTCTGCTCCTAGATATTTATCCAAGAGAAACAAATATATATCCACATGAAGACTTACATACAAATATTCCTAGCGGCTTTATTTTATATTATCCAAATGCTGGAAAGAACTCACATGTCCACCAAAAGGTGAATGGATAAACCAAATTGTAACTATGCAATGGAATACTTCTTAGCAATAAAGTGGAATGAATTATTAAATCTTAAAATGAATTATTAAATCTTGAGAGTGAATTATTAAAATGAATTATTAACTCTTAAAATAATAGTGCTGAATGAATGAGGCAGACAAAAAGGGTACAACCTGTGTAATTCTATGTACATACAATTATAGAAAATGCATACTTTACTAGACAGAGTAGATCAGTGGTTGCCTGGACATGGGTACTGGGAGAGAAAGGGTATGGAGAGAGAGACAGATTAAAAAGGAAATGAGGAAACTTTGGGAAGTAATGGAATGGTCATTAACTTGATTATGGTGAAGTTTTCACAGGTATATACCTAGATCAAAACTCATCAAGTTGTGCACTTTAAATATGTTCAGTTTATTGTGCATCAGTTATACTTCAATAAGGTTATTAAAAAAAGAATGATGTATTCATGAATTGCTTTCTGATATTGGATTATACTTTCCAGAATAGTATTTTTATAAGAAGATAACCCTTTTTTTAAAAAAATTATTTATTTATTTATTTATTTCTGGCTGTGTTGGGTCTTCGTTTCTGTGCGAGGGCTTTCTCTAGTTGCAGCGAGCGGGGGCCACTCTTCATGGCGGTGAGCGGGCCTCTCACTGTCGCGGCCTCTCTTGTTGCAGAGCACAGGCTCCAGACGCGCAGGCTCAGTAGTTGTGGCTCACGGGCCCAGTTGCTCCACGGCATGTGGGATCTTCCCAGACCAGGGCTCAAACCCGTGTCCCCTGCATTGGCAGGCAGACTCTCAACCACTGCGCCACCAGGGAAGCCCGATAACCTTTTTTAAATGCCTGAAATGTCACAGTTTCCATGTATAGTTGTTTTCAAATCCCTTTTTCAAAGTCTCTCTTTGTTCTTTTAACTAAAGATACCTTTTTGAACAACTAGATGAGCAATGTCTCTTCCTTGTGCCAGTCTTAAATGCCTGAAATGTCACAGTTTCCATGTATAGTTGTTTTCAAATCCCTTTTTCAAAGTCTCTCTTTGTTCTTTTAACTAAAGATACCTTTTTGAACAACTAGATGAGCAATGTCTCTTCCTTGTGCCAGTCTGAGTGACTACTGATGTTTGGAGTTCAGATGGAAACTTGAAGCATAATCAGTTCAATTATTTGCTTTCTTTCCTTACTTTTGCCACGTCTGCTTGTATGACCTGAAGCAGCAAATTGTTTTCACATTTAAAGCTATTTTTAAATAATTTGGCTTAAAGTCTATATAGAGTATAGTATAGAATTTGGTCATAGACCACTTTTCTAATCAGAAACTCTTATTTGAATAACATTTAAACCCAATCTTCCCTTTAAAGTATATCAATGCTTTGAAAACCTTGTTAAAGTCTGAAATTAGATGGCCTATATAAATATTGATGTGCCATACTTTCAACTTATTAATTGAAAAGTAGCTGACTTTTATTCCCAGGAATGTCAGGTTTATAACAACAGATAACTTGATTAATACATAAAGGATGTTTAAAACAAAAGAATATCCTTTAATTTAAAAAGAAGACAAAAAGTGGTTTTTTGAAGATTTTTGCAAACTACTTTCCTACTCTTTATTATTTTTAATCTTTTGTAGATATTTTAAAGTTCTGTAGTTGTTATTTTTTGTTTTAGCTCATTTATACCCCATGCCTTTAGTAATTTTAATACTGTAGGTTAGTTTGGATCTCTACAATAACATCAGTTGTCTTTTACAAATTGAATGTATCAAGCAATGATTTTTATTTTTTGTTATTTATTTTGAAATATAAGATAGGAACAATAAATTATCTTTAACTGTATCTGTTTCAAGCATTAAAAAAACATTTGGTAGAATATGGGTGTTGCAGCTGTTGAACTGTTGTTTAAACATTATTTCTCACACTGTGCCTAATGGATTTAATTATGGTTCACACACTTGTTTCTTTATCATCTCTTCAGATGGAGGACTATACAGATACATTGTAAACCACCATGAGAATGTGTTATTAGGCTGTCTTTGCGGATGAAAGTATTTTCTAATTATGTTGTAAAAGTTCCTTGCAAATAAATTCCATTAATTACTGGCTTTCTCTTGTAGTTCACTAATCTAGTTACTCACCGAGATCAAGTACAAAAGAAAGCCAACATATTCAGACTAAAAGGCCTTATTGTGACTGGACCCAAAGGTCAACAATAGTGATTAGTCTAAAATCCATTTAACATTGAGAAGAACCAATCAAAAATATTTCTTCAACTGTTTCCCAGCCCCTACTTGTCCATAGGGAGCTTCTACTTTAATTGAGGACACTAAACTATCACAAAGTAAATGTTAAAATGCATAAGAGCCAAACTCTAAGTACATTAGTAGTTTTAGGGAAATGGATTGGAGAAAGAAGATCTGGAATCAGGTTTGAAGAATAGGGGGTTAAATAGGAGGAAATAATACGAGCAAAGAAATGAGTGTAAGTGGGCGGAATATAGTGTCTCCTGGGGAGCTGTGGGAAAACTAGCCTACTTAGAGATGTAGTTTCATATTTGGATGTCATGGGTAATAGGATAATAGCATGGGAAAAACTGATCAGATTACAGAGGGCCTTGAATGACATGAAGTGCAGTTCGACCTTGACACAACAAGCAGTCATAAGATTTAAAAAATATATTTTTATCTATAATACATGCCTTCCAGACAAAATTTTAAAGGTATAAAAAGACATTCCATGAAAAATAATTCTCCCTTTTAATAGAGCCTAACAAACTGATTACAAAATTTATGTGAAGAGTAAAGATCCAAGAATAGCTAAGAAACTCCTGAAGAAGAAGAAAAATAAGCAGGAAGACAAGGAGGCCAACTTGTCCTACCAGATATCAAGACACTATAAACTGACAGTAATTAAGATAGTGTTAATAAAAGATAGAAAATTGACAAATAGAGAACCTAGAAACAGTGTGTGCATATTTGACTATTTGATTTACCACAAAATGGGTATTGCAGATCATTGGGGAAACAGTGCTGGGACAGAAAAAATTGGATCCCTACCATATGCCATATAAAAATCAATTTTAAAAGTAAAAATTATAAAATTTTGCAGAAAATATAGGACTTTGTGACCTTAGGAGTGAAGAATCTCTTAAGATATAAAAGGTACTAATCATAAAAGAAAAGACTGATAAATTTGGCATTACATTAAAATTAAGAATGTCTCTTTGGTAAAGGACATCATATAGAAATTGAGGAGATAAATTGTAAACTGAGAGAACATATTGCAGTGCCTATAACTAGTTATTCCTAAGAATTCAAGAATTCCTACAAATCAGTAAGAAAATTTAGAAAGGATAGCTTAATTGAAAACTAGGCAATAGAAATAAAACAGGCATTTCACAGAAGAGAAAACATGAATGGCCAGTAAACATAAGAGAAGCAGCTCAGTCCCAGTAGTAATGAGGAAAATGCAAATCAAAACCAATGAGAGGCCACTTATACTCACTGGATTGTAAAAATTAAGAAGTCTTATAAACCAAGTATTAGAAGGGACATATCCTAGACATTGGTGGTAAGATGGTAAACCACCACTTTGAAGAACACTTTGTTATAATATTACAGTCACATAACCTACTACTCTGTTCTTGGTATTTCCTAGAGGATTTCTTGCACATGTGCACTGGAAGACATATACGAGTGTTCATAGCAGCACTGTTCGGAGTAGCAAAAGCCTACAAATAACCCAAATGTCTGGCAATAGAAGAATGGATAAATTCATTGTAGTGTAGTCACACAGTAGAATATTCTGCAGCAGTGATAATGAATGAACTACAGCTACTTTTTAAAAATGGATGAATCTTAGAAACGATGTGCAAAAATAACAAGTTACAGAAGACTATTTACAGTATGGAGATCCTATTTCAGCAACACCTTTGCAAAGACATCTTAAAAGCTCAAAAACAAGCAAAACCAACTAATTTCTGATTTAGCCATATAAACATATATGATAAAATTTTCTTAAAAACTCATAGGAATGATAAACATTAAAATCAGGGAAGAGTTACTTTTAGGGTGAGAAACAGGGGAGTGAGGCATGAAAGGAACACAAAGGTAAATACAGTGTTGGTAAACTAGTTTTTTTTTTAACTTGCGAGGATGGGTGGAGTCACTGATATTGTTTTGTTTCTTGTACATATTCACTTGTACATATTCTTTTGTGTGTATGATGTAACCTTAAAAATATCATTTGTAGAAAAAAATGTATTTCCTCCTTCTACTCAGTCAACCACCCATTTCCCTTCCACAGAGCCTTGTTAAATAAATTGTGGAACATCCCTATAGCGGAGTATCATGCAGCTTTTGAAAGAGAATAAAGCACCTTCATATGTTCTGAAATGGAATGATCCCTGGGTTATGTTGTTAAAAGAAAAAGTGTACGTAGAAAGCTACAACCTGCATTAAAACATACACACATGCATACGTGTTTGTGCATGCATGTGTCAGCTATCTCAGTAAGATAACGAAGAAACTGGCTCTCATAAGTTCTTGACTCTGGAAGTGACTTATGGAAGCCATGTTTTTAAAAGGTTGATCCAGCCATATGTAGGAAGTGAGGGCCGTGGTGATGGGCTGGGGGTACGAGGGAGGGGAATTCAGTAACAAAATCTGGGAAAATAGGGAGACCAGCTGGAAAACCATCACAGGAAGAGCGCCCTAAGGGAACCAGGGCTGGAGAAGGGTGATGGAAGAGCGTGAGGAAGTGAAATGTGTATTTTGGCACCATAAATGATTTAGCAGTTCATTCTGCCTAGTTGCTGTTGCCAAAACCCAACAGTCTAAAAAGTCATGTGAAACTACATTTTTAATCTATTGAATGCAACTTATTTTATTATGACCTGTTAAATTCAAGGTGTGGTCATGGAATGTCACAGCCCAAATAGATGGTCTTAAGATTTTGTGGAAACACCTTTTACATTAAAGCCACAGAGGGAGAAATCTCTACAAAGTCTGAAGTTCTCCCTGATTTACTCTGTATAAACTGTATTTTGATCTTTCATCCTGAGAAGGACTTAATTGATAAGTCTATGGTGGGATTATACAAATGTTTGCCTACTAATGTGCCCTTTGTAGCAATGGCAAAAATACTCTCCTAACTGGATATTCTAAGAAAAAGTACTTTTAAGGCAGAAAATATTATATTATTCTCTTGATACCTATCATTAAATTTAATGAAAATGTTATAAACTTTTTCTTCCACCCAATCGCATTATGATATGAATTTTTAAATATGTATCATACGTATCCACAGTTATGAATTGATTTTTCTTAAATTGCCCCATCCATGATTGGCATGCCCATATTTTTACTAATTTTTAGTGGAATCTGCTGGCAATCTAAAATAAAATAGTCCTATCCACTTTTTCTTCTTCCCCTCTTCGTATGATTCTCTTCTTCTGCACTTCTTGCCATCATTACTCTTCTTACACTTGCTCTTCTAGCCAGAATGAAGCCAGGAGCTAGTTGTGTGCAGACGTATTGATTGTAGTGTTGTGTGTGTGACTCTCTGCTGTCCTGTTTTCCTGAACCTCGGATGGAGTCATCACTCTCACCAGTACAAATCAATTACTTCTTGTTGAAGTACCTGAGTCTTTCAACATCTGTTGTCCTTTACATCATTGATGGGACTCAGAAGAGATTCACTTGAAGTTTTTTTTCTCTCATACCACAGGGATTTTCTAAAACTTGTGTTATTTTCTGTGGCCCAGAGATTGTTTCATTTTCCTGCAAGAGGAGGAAAAAAAGGGATCTAAGTGCTTCCTGTGATTGCATAAAGTTTATTTTAGGAACAAAAATCTGTGCTCTTTTCTTTTTTTTCTATTACGCCCAATTTTCCTTGCTGAAGAATTTATAGGGAATGTTGGGTGATGTTTGCTCCTTTTTTGCACCAAGGAAATGTTTCTTTTACTGATTAGAAAGTTTTAAAACAAATATCCTATGACCCTCTAGTTAAAATGTTTTGTGGAGGGAAAAAACATTGTTCTATCTCTTTACTCTTTAATTAGTGTTCAGACTATTGCGTGAAACAGTTAACATTATTTAGTCTCCCTCTGCACTAACCAATTTTTATTCATAGTATGCATAAAATCACCAATAAACAAAAATATCAAAACTTTTTATTAGTTTATGCCTTTTTATGGTGAGGAGAGAGTTTTTACTGTCTTGAATTAGTGAGTAATTGTTTTCTGTTGAACCGGGAGGATTTCTTATCCTTTCTAGGGAGGAATTTTCATATAAACAAGCTTTTTGTATTTATCTAAAGCTTCCAATTAACTACATTTTACAATGAATATAAAAACTGAAGATTCATAAGAACCACTTCCTGTTAGTAAAGAATAGGACACAGGAGCTATTTAGTCAAGTTGCCTTTTTATAAAATGAAATATTGAAAGGACAGGAAAATATGCCATCTAAGTGTTTAGGCTGGAACCTGTATAATCCACTTTTATTTCTGAATGATGGCTTTATTGCCATGCTTTTGAGAACGCTTTAGTGTCCTGAGCTTTTAGAAACAAGTGTGTATGTGACTTGCTTGTACATTTTCTGAGACCATATTTTCCAAATGCAGAATAGCTGCTGCCACTTCAGTTTTGGTTTCACTTCACAACTCTGTTAATAAAAATCCTTGTTGCAAGCTAATTTTCCTTGACAATTCATAGCAACCCTAACATGCTACTATTTTAAACAATAAATGAAGGAGATATCAGTTCCCATGTAAATAAGAACATTAGTCACCATCTCCGAAACTGGTTTGAAGAAGGAGGAGAGGGTAGATTTCCTGATGATGTGAGAGACCGAACCGTGGGTATAATTCCTTTTGGTAGTCAATTTATCTGTGCAGGAAAGTAGCTTACCAACATGAATTTCTTTCCCTTTATTTTTTCATATATTGGTAAGCTTAAGGTACCCATTTTCTCAGGTAGAAGAAATAGGTTTGGGAAGTTCAATAAATTTGCCTAGGTAAGATTGTCAAAGAAAAATAAACCCAAAGAAACTCAGGAATCATGATAAGCTTTTATTAGCTGGAACAGTCCATAGTATTAAGTGGATATCAACTGATGGAGGTAAGATTCTACTCACATTGCCCTACATTACCCATCAGAATTTCTTTGCTTTACTGTCTGGAATACTAGATACGAATTTGAAGGGAAATTGTAATTGAAACAACTATACCAGATAAATTAGAATAACCGTAAGTGACATTCTTGTTGAATTAAATATTAGTCAAGGTATAATTTTGACTCATTTCTTTTATTCATTTACTATTACCCTCCTCTGAAAGATTTATTTTAGAGCTTTAAAGAAATATTTGCTTTCTCCCAAATCCATTGCTCTGTCTTTTTAAAGAATAAAGATTGGGGGAAGCCCTCGAGAGAGGTAGGCATCTGGGAGGAATAAGGAGTTTGCCTCTTGATTTCCCCACTGTGGAGGGTAGTGGGGAGGAAGTGTGGAGTGCTTGAAGTGATTAAGTTTGCTAGGCCATCTGGTCATCAGGAAAAGGCTATGTTTTCAGTTTCACAGTGAATGAGGAGTTTATTAAAGAAGGAGAGCATTTAGTTTAAGAAAGCAAGGAATCATATTTTGTGTCTGCCACTAAGAGCTTCAGCTTGCTTAATGTAAAAAGAAGGATCACCTGTGGACAACTCTGCTCATCAGTGTGACTCTATAATGATGCTGCCGTCTGTATCACTAGGGAGAACTTGAAGACAATGGTTTGGGAAGATGAGCAAACATGCAAGGGTGGCCGCTTGGAATAGAGTTATTCCAGTCCCCTAAGGTCTCTCCCCACCACCATACAATCTTTACGGAGGGAAGAAAATGAGCCAAAGGGGTGAATTTTTCTCAGGCCAAAGAAAGAAATCAGAGCTCCTGGTTCCTTAAAGTTTACTGCCAGAGTCTCTGATGCAGGTATCAGGTGGGAAGCCATGAATCAAGTGTAATTGATTAACATCCATCCACTCTTCTATTTATTGAACTACTTTATGCTTTAAAAGTTAAAACCAGGCTCATGTTTTATTTACCACTTTTTAGGTAAAGCCCTAAGTTCAAGAGAGGCTATAGGGGGGAAAATCAAGAATAGGAAAAGAAATCAAGGCAGAAAGCCTGTCTCTGCACTGAACATTGAGATTCGAAGTCTGGCAACGGGCAAGGGCCTGCAGATAATGAAGAGCTTGGAGGTGAGTCCATCTGTTGCCACCTGTTATCATCTTTGCAAGTAATTAATACAGTTCTCTGATGCTACCTGAATTATCAATAAATCTTGAAAGCTCAAATCCTGGGATGTGATTTGGATTGAGCAGCCTGAAAGTTTTTAAAGGATTTGTGGAACTTGCAGTTCCCCAGAAAAGTGCAGTTTGTTTCATTCAAGGTACAGCTAATTACTGAGTATAGGAAGAAATTTTCCTGACCTTTTAAGGGACTGTTGCCCAGATGGTCTTGGGTTTATTAGGCGTGCTTGTCAAGGTGAGAATTCTTTTTGATTTCATTTGAAGCTGCCAGTATGAATGGGGTGGGGGGAAGGCGAGAAGTGGATTGCCCTTCCAAGAAGGGCAAGAAGAATGGAACATGCAAAGGCTTGAAGACTGAGAGTTTAGTCAGCTTATGCACCACAGATGAGAAAGTCAGGGTGGCTGAGGCTGGGCTGGCCTGGGGCTGAGCAGAGGTGAACCAGCAAGGGGCGAAGGGCCAGGTCATGAAGGGTTCCTGCCATTCCCTAGAGGTGATAAGGAGCCATTGGAATGTGAGCAAGCAGCCCTCCCTGTCTGCTGGCACCCTGGCTCGCAGTCTTCTCCCTCCATTCTCCCACACTCATTGAGTGCACTGCCTCAGCATACATGTGGGCAGACAGCCCACAGACGCACCTGCACCTCATTCTCTGCCTCCACTCTCCTGACTCTGTTCTCATTCAGATCTGCTCTGCATCTGAACTCTGAACCTCCCCTAACTGTGAATTTAGTAATTTACCATTCTTCCTGTTCCCACATTCTGTTAACCTTCACTGAACTTGGCTCGCATGATGATGGAGTCTGGCAAGTCCAAAATCTGCAGGGTGGGCTGGTAGGCTGGAGACCCATGGAAAACTCTGGTGTTGCAGTTCAATTCCAAAGGCTGTGTATTGGAAGAATTCCTTCTTGCTTGGGGGAGGTCAGTCTTTTGTTCTATTAAGGCCTTCAACTGATTGGCTAAGGCCCACCCACGTTATGGAGGGCAATATGCTTTACTTAAAGTTTACTGATTTAAATGTTAACCTCATCTGAAAACACCCTCACAGAAACATCCAGAATAACGTTTGACCAAATGAATGGGCACCGTGGCTCAGCCAAGTTGAAACAGAAATAACCATCACACCTTCTTTTCTTCTCCAATCTAGACCTACACAGTCAATGTTCATTTGCTTCTCCCTCACTCCCTTACCTTGTATAACCACTGTACCCTACTTTGTTCATGGCAAAGCTTTTATCACTTCTGCAGTTGGCTTCCTCTCCTCCTGAAACTGCTCGGCAACACTGTAGAAAACCACACACTCAAGTGTAAGGCTGCTACAATAAGTGTGTGGTTTCCAGCTTCATTGGGGTCCTCAGGGTTGCTAGGTGCTGCTTGTGTGTCCCTGGTCAACTCCCTTTCCGTTCCCACAGAGGCTATTTCAGACATCTACAGTTCTGGGGAATCCCTTACCCATCCCAGTCTCTCTTCCTCCGCAGATGAGCTTACCTGTTACAACACAGTGGAATCGTGGATTTTGAGCATGAACCACCTCAACTTGCTGCTCTGCTCCCTGTCTGAACCATCTGAACGATCTTGGCTTGCCCAATAACAATACTGGGAGCAGATAAAGATCCCAACAGGCATTCACACTTTGTCCTCAGAATTCATCCAGAGCAACTCTGCCTCTTCTCACTTTTGACTTTCCTGGTGCTTTGATTCCCTGCCCCACATCTCCATTCTCTAACTCTCATTTTCCAGCTTGTCTCTTCAACCAGTGGCTTAGTTTGAACTCAACGTGCTGGCTTTGACCTTCACACTTCTCAAGGTCATGTGTTCTGGTGGCTGCTGTATTCAGGGAGGAAGGAGGTGGCAGTGGCTGGAGAGGCCTGCATTCAATTCCTGTCCCTGGGGCTCCGCTAGACAGCACGGAAGCCAGAACTGCAGAGTCCCTCAGGATTTTGGTGGCGCCACATGGAACCTGACATCCTGTAGTTCTCACGACTAGTCTCTCAGCAGCCAGCCAATACTTGCAGCAATTATCAGTCTCCAAGGGGACTTCCTCTCACCTTCTGGTGTACCAGTGTACCAAGAAGCCGTTGAAAAAAAGTATGTCAGTACAGAGGGTCTCTGTGGAGGGGGACATGCAGTTTGGATCTCCTCCAGACACACATGATCCACCCATATAGGCCGGAAATGGTTAGCTCACTACCTAGGACTCTTTGAAGGACACAGAACATTACCACCTCCTCCTGACTTCCCCTGCCTCCTCACAGTGGTCCATTCCATCTTTCAACTTGCCTCACCTGCTAAATGTCCACTTTCAACTACTATATCTGACCCAACAACCCAGGGTGGTAAATCAAATAGGATTTAGAAATGGTAGGACATGGTGTCTGGATGTGGTCGGGCAGATGGCACCAGTCATGGGAAGATGGCAGTAGGAAGAGGAGCAGGGTATTTTAGGAGGAGGATGAAAGCTGGTTTTGGCCATGTTAAGTCTCAGGTGCCTGTGGAGCATGTGTAACCACTGTAATGTCTTGAGGGGTTTTTATTAGGCCTTGCTCATACAGCCTGACTTACTCCCTTCCCTCGAGGCTACGTGAGTTCACATTTCATCTTATAGGTTGCTAAAGCAAAAGGAACAGTACTGATCACCTAATCCCAGTCATTTAAACGAGGGGATTTATTATGTGTAACTGAAAAGACCCTGTTACAGCAGGAATTACATACACACATCAGAGATAGGTCCCAGCTTGTGGCAGTGACAGCCATCTCTCAGTTTTTGTCCTGTAATCTCTCGTCATCTTTGCCCAGCAGTTGGTGGTCTGAGGTTCATCCCTAATGAAGAGACTCAGGTGCTAGTGAGCCAATAGTGAAGTATTGGAATACACGTCTGTAGTTACTGACTACCCATTTTATTCTCTGGGTCAAATGCATAGTTTCTGCAGAACTATTAAGTAAGGTTTCTCAAAAAGACCTCTGCATGTATATTCATCATCTAAGCAAGTCATAAAATTGCTCCTTCAAATGCTAGCCAGCGAGGGGAGAATGCAGTGAGGACAGCTCCTAACTGCACTGCTAGCATCTGGGAGGATCAGAATTGTCATCTGCTGTTTGCAACAGTGGTTGGCATCAGAAACAGGCATGGAAGAAAACATTTGCTGATACAATCTCCTGAGTCTTATCTCTAGATGGAGAAGCCGGCTCATTTCCCGTATAAAGGCCCACTCTTAAAAGGCCGTTTCATGAATTCATGATGGCAAATGCTGTGTGTGTGTGTGTGTGTGTGGGTGTGTGTATGTGTGTGAGAAGACCTTGCAGACCTCTTTACCATCAGAATGATAGTGTCAGGAAGGCAGCTCTGTGTGCAGCCTGGAGCTCAGAAAGGAGACTGGGCTTCAGATAGAGCTTTGGGAGTCATTACACACTGGTGGAGGTTGGAGCATTTTTTTTCTTTCTTAGGTACCTTTTGTATTCTTCAGCTCCCAAATTCCTTAATTTCAGTATTAGAAATTTATATTCTCCTTAACTGTGCAAAGATTCAGCAGACATGTGACTCTTTAAGGAGTTATTGAGTTTTTCTTCCATTATCACAGTTGTGAACAACCACTGCTGTATGGTATAAGTAACCTTTTTTTTTTTTTTTTTTTCACACACACACACACTGTATTTTATTTTTACAAGAGATAAATAGACTGACACCAAGCACTGTACATGGATGACCACAACAAAAGCAACAATGATTGCAATTACCAAACATGAAACACACTCATACTATGTCATAATATTGACATTCAGTCCAGTAATCCTCCACTGTAACAGCTCCTTTACTTTGCAGTGAAAATTGATTTGTATATTCTTTGCCTCTGAGTCCTTGTGGGATTTTTTTTTTTTTAATTCAGACAGAAAGTCACAAAAATTATACTCATCCTCATCAGTTCACTCAGTCCCATGTAATTAATTGTTTTTTTTCATCTTGATCTTTTGTTAGCACTTTTATGAGTTCATCAGTTTTTCATCAGAGTTCTGAAAATGCTTATTCATTCAGTTCAGCAGTAGAGTCAGTTACCAGAAACCTGTATTTGTCAGAGTCTTTTCCATGAATTTCTTGAAGATGAAACCCTTTTATAGGAACATATTTGCAAAATCATCAGAGTACACCCAGAACTGTCTGTAAATGACAAAAGACTTAAAAATGACCACGGTAAAAGATTTGATGAAAGTTCATAATAATGCAGTTGACAAGAAAATTAGTTATTTCTGAGATATACATTTTAAAGTAATAACTAGGATTATTACTTATAACATTATACCAGAACATATAAGATTTTTAGAAATTTCATGTAATGTCTGAAACATTTATATTAACATATTTCCATACATATTTCCATACAAATACAAATATAAGATTTTTAGAAATTTCATGTAATGTCTGAAACATTTATATTAACATATTTCCATACATATTTCCATACAAATACAAATATAAGATTTTTAGAAATTTCATGTAATGTCTGAAACATTTATATTAACATATTTCCATACATATTTCCATACAAATACAAATATAAGATTTTTAGAAATTTCATGTAATGTCTGAAACATTTATATTAACATATTTCCATACAAATAACCCAATGAAAGTTTAGTATTAGTTGTTTTGTTTGTTTTTTTATACTGAAGGTTCTTATTAGGCATCAATTTTATACATATCAGTGTATACATGTCAATCCCAATCGCCCAATTCAGCACACCACCATCCCCACCTCACCGCAGTTTTTCCCCCTTGGTGTCCATATGTCCATTCTCTACATCTGTGTCTCAACTTCTGCCCTGCAAACTGGCTCATCTGTACCATTTTTCTAGGTTCCACATACATGCATTAATATATGGTATTTGTTTTTCTCTTTCTGACTTACTTCACTCTGTATGACAGTCTCTAGATCCATCCACGTCTCAACAAATGACTCAATTCCGTTCCTTTTTATGGCTGAGTAATATTCCATTGTATATATGTACCACAACTTCTTTATCCATTCGTCTGTTGATGGGCATTTAGGTTGCTTCCATGACCTGGCTATTGTAAATAGTGCTGCAATGAACATTCGGGTGCATGTGTCTTTTTGAATTACGGTTTTCTCTGGGTATATGCCCAGTAGTGGGATTGCTGGGTCATATGGTAATTCTATTTTTAGTTTTTTAAGGAACCTCCATATTGTTCTCCACAGTGGCGGTATCAAGTTACATTCCCACCAACAGTGCAAGAGGGTTCCCTTTTCTCCACACCCTCTCCAGCATTTGTTGTTTGTAGATTTTCTGATGATGCCCATTCTAACAGGAGTGAGGTGATACCTCATTGTAGTTTTGATTTGCATTTCTCTAATAATTAGTGATGTTGAGCAGCTTTTCATGTGCTTCGTGGCCGTCTGTATGTCTTCTTTGGAGAAATGTCTATTTAGGTCTTCTGCCCATTTTTGGATTGGGGTGTTTGTTTCTTTGATATTGAGCTGAATGAGCTGTTTATATATTTTAGAGATTAATCCTTTGTCCGTTGATTCATTTGCAAATATTTTCTCCCATTCTGAGGGTTGTCTTTTCGTCTTGTTTATGGTTTCCTTTGCTGTGCAAAAGCTTTGAAGTTTCATTAGGTCCCACTTGTTTATTTTCGTTTTTATTTCCATTACTCTAGGAGGTGGGTCAAAAAAGATCTTGCTGTGATTTATGTCAAAGAGTGTTCTTCCTATGTTTTCCTCTAAGAGTTTTATAGTGTCCAGTCTTATATTTAGGTCTCTAATCCATTTTGAGTTTATTTTTGTGTGTGGTGTTAGGGAGTGTTCTAATTTCATTCTTTTACATGTAGCTGTCCAGTTTTCCCAGCACCACTTATTGAAGAGACTGTCTTTTCTCCATTGTATATCTTTGCCTCCTTTGTCATAGATTAGTTGACCATAGGTGCGTGGGTTAATCTCTGGGCTTTCTATCTTGTTCCATTGATCTATGTTTCTGTTTTTGTGCCAGTACCATATTGTCTTGATTACTGTAGCTTTGTAGTATAGTCTGAAGTCAGGGAGTCTGATTCCTCCAGCTCCACTTTTTTCCCTCAAGACTGCCTTGGCTATTCGGGGTCTTTTGTGTCTCCATACAAATTTTAAGATGATTTGTTCTAGCTCTGTAAAAAATGCCATTGGTAATTGGATAGGGATTGCATTGAATCTGTAGATTGCTTTGGGTAGTATACTCATTTTCACAATGTTGATTCTTCCAATCCAAGAACATGGTATATCTCTCCATCTGTTGGTATCATCTTTAATTTCTTTCATCAGTGTCTTATAGTTTTCTGCATACAGGTCTTTTGTCTCCCTAGGTAGGTTTATTCCTAGGTATTTTATTCTTTTTGTTGCAATGGTAAGTGGGAGTGTTTCCATAATTTCTCTTTCAGATTTTTCATCATTAGTGTATAGGAATGCAAGAGATTTCTGTGCATTAATTTTGTATCCTGCAACTTTACCATATTCATTAATTAGCTCTAGCAGTTTTCTGGTGGCAGTTTTAGGATTCTCTATGTATAGTATCATGTCATCCGCAAACAGTGACAGTTTTACTTCCTCTTTTCCAATTTGTATTCCTTTTATTTCTTTTTCTTCTCTGATTGCCGTGGCTAGGACTTCCAGAACTATGTTGAATAATAGTGGTGAGAGTGGACATCCTTGTCTCGTTCCTGATCTTAGAGGAAATGCTTTCAGTTTTTCACCATTGAGAATGATATTTGCTGTGGGTTTGTCATATATGGCCTTTATTATGTTGAGGTAGGTTCCCTCTATGCCCACTTTCTGGAGAGTTTTTATCATAAATGGGTGTTGAATTTTGTCAAAAGCTTTTTCTGCATCTATTGAGATGATCATATGGTTTTTATTCTTCAGTTTGTTAATATGGTGTATCACATTGATTGATTTGTGTATATTGAAGAATCCTTGCATCCCTGGGATAAATCCCACTTGATCGTGGTGTATGATCCTTTTAATGTGTTGTTGGATTCTGTTTACTAGTATTTTGTTGAGGATTTTTGCATCTATATTCATCAGTGATATTGGTCTGTAATTTTCTTTTTTTGTAGTGTCTTTGTCTGGTTTTGGTATCAGGGTGATGGTGGCCTCATAGAATGAGTTTGGGAGTGTTCCTTCCTCTGCAATTTTTTGGAAGAGTTTGAGAAGGATGGGTGTTAGCTCTTCTCTAAATGTTTGATAGAATTCACCTGTGAAGCCATCTGGTCCTGGACTTTTGTTTGTTGGAAGATTTTTAATCACACTTTCAATTTCATTACTTGTGATTGGTCTGTTCATATTTTCTGTTTCTTCCTGATTCAGTCTTGGAAGGTTATACCTTTCTAAGAATTTGTCCATTTCTTCCAGGTTGTCCATTTTATTGGCATAAAGTTGCTTATAGTAGTCTCTTAGGATGTTTTGTATTTCTGCAGTGTCTGTTGTAACTTCTCCTTTTTCATTTCTGATTTTATTGATTTGAGTCCTCTCCCTCTTTTTCTTGATGAGTCTGGCTAATGGCTTATCAATTTTGTTTATCTTCTCAAAGAACCAACTTTTAGTTTTATTGATCTTTGCTATTGTTTTCTTTGTTTCTATCTCATTTATTTCTGCTCTGATCTTTATGATTTCTTTCCTTCTGCTAACTTTGGGTTTTGTTTGTTCTTCTTTCTCTAGTTTCTTTAGGTGTAAGGTTAGATTGTTTACTTGAGATTTTTCTTGTTTCTTTAGGTAGGCTTGTATAGCTATAAACTTCCCTCTTAGAACCGCTTTTGCTGCATCCCATAGGTTTTGGGTCGTCGTGTTTTCATTGTCATTTGTCTCTAGGTATTTTTTGATTTCCTCTTTGATTTCTTCAGTGATCTCTTGGTTATTTAGTAACGTATTGTTTAGCCTCCATGTGTTTGTCTTTTTTACGTTTTTTTCCCTGTAATTCATTTTTAATCTCATAGCGTTGTGGTCAGAAAAGATGCTTGGTATGATTTCAATTTTCTTAAATTTACTGAGGCTTGATTTGTGACCCAAGATGTGATCTATCCTGGAGAATGTTCCGTGCGCACTTGAGAAGAACGTGTAATCTGCTGTTTTTGGATGGAATGTCCTATATATATCAATTAAATCTATCTGGTCTATTGTGTCATTTAAAGCTTGTGTTTCCTTATTTATTTTCATTTTGGATGATCTGTCCATTGGTGTAAGTGAAGTGTTAAAGTCCCCCACTATTATTGTGTTACTGTCGATTTCCTCTTTTACAGCTGTTAGCAGTTGCCTTATGTATTGAGGTGCTCCTATGTTGGGTGCATATATATTTATAATTGTTATATCTTCTTCTTGGATTGATCCCTGGATCATTATGTAGTGTCCTTCCTTGTCTCTTGTAACATTCTTTATTTTAAAGTCTATTTTATCTGATATGAGTATTGCTACTCCAGCTTTCTTTTGATTTCCATTTGCATGGAATATCTTTTCCCATCACCTAACTTTCAGTCTGTATGTGTCCCTAGGTCTAAAGTGGGTCTCTTGTAGACAGCATATATATGGGTCCTGTTTTTGTATCCATTCAGCCAGTCTATGTCTTTTGGTTGGGGCATTTAATACATTCACGTTTAAGGTAATTATCGATATGTATGTTCCTATGACCATTTTCTTAATTGTTTTGGGTTTGTTTTTGTGGGTCCTTTTCTCCTCTTGTGTTTCCCACTTAGAGAAGTTCCTTTAGCATTTGTTGTAGAGCTGGTTTGGTGGTGCTGAATTCTCTTAGCTTTTGCTTGTCTGTAAAGCTTTTGATTTCTCCATCAAATCTAAATGAGATCCTTGCCGGGTAGAGTAATTTTGGTTGTAGGTTCTTCCCTTTCATCACTTTAAGTATATCATGCCACTCCCTTCTGGCTTGCAGAGTTTCTGCTGAGAAATCAGCTGTTAACCTTATGGGAGTTCCCTTGTATGTTATTTGTCGTTTTTCCCTTGCTGCTTTCAGTAATTTTTCTTTGTCTTTAATTTTTGCCACTTTGATTACTATGTGTCTCGGCGTGTTTCTCCTTGGGTTTATTCTGTATGGGACTCTCTGCGCTTCCTGGACTTGGGTGGCTATTTCCTTTCCCGTGTTAGGGAAGTTTTCGACTATAATCTCTTCAAATATTTTCTCTGGTCCTTTCTCTCTCTCTTCTCCTTCTGGGACCCCTATAATGCGAATGTTGTTGCGTTTAATGTTGTCCCAGAGGTCTCTTAGGCTGTCTTCATTTCTTTTCATTCTTTTTTCTTTAGTCTGTTCCGCAGCAGTGAATTCCACCATTCTGTCTTCCAGGTCACTTATCCGTTCTTCTGCCTCAGTTATTCTGCTATTGATTCCTTCTAGTGTAGTTTTCATTTCAGTTATTGTATTTGTCATCTCTGTTTGTTTGTTCTTTAATTCTTCTAGGTCTTTGTTAATCATTTCTTGCATCTTCTCAATCTTTGCCTCCATTCTTATTCCGAGGTCCTGGATCATCTTCACTATCATTATTCTGAATTCTTTCTCTGGAAGGTTGCCTATCTCCACTTCATTTAGTTGTTTTTCTGGGGTTTTTTCTTGTTCCTTCATCTGGTACATAGCCCTCTGCCTTTTCATCTTGTCTATCTTTCTGTAACTGTGGTTTTTGGTCCACAGGCTGCAGGATTGTAGTTCTTCTTGCTTCTGCTCTCTGCCCTCTGGTGGTTGAGGCTATCTAAGAGGCTTGATGGTAGGCTCTGGTGGTGGGTAGAGCTGACTGTTGCTGTGGCGGTCAGAGCTCAGTAAAACCTTAATCCACTTGACTGTTGATGGGTGGGGCTGGGTTCCCTCCCTGTTGCTGTGGCGGTCAGAGCTCAGTAAAACCTTAATCCACTTGACTGTTGATGGGTGGGGCTGGGTTCCCTCCCTGTTGGTTGTTTTGCCTGAGGCAACCCAACACTGGAGCCTACCCGTGCTCTTTGGTAGGGTTAATGGCAGACTCTGGGAGGGCTCATGGCAAGGAGAACTTCCCAGAACCTCAGCTGCCAGTGTCCTTATCCCCACGGTGAAACAGAGCCACCACTCGCCTCTGCAGGAGACCCCCCAACACCAGCAGGTAGGTCTGGTTCAGTCTCCCCCAGGGTCACTGCTCCTTCCCCTGGGTCCCGATGCACACATTACTTTGTGTGTGCCCTCCAAGAGTGGGGTCTCTGTTTCCCCCAGTCCTGTCAAAGTCCTGCAATCAATTCCCACTAGGCTTCAAAGTCTGATTCTCTAGGAATTCCTCCTTCCGTAGCCGGACCCCCAGGTTGGGAAGCCTGACGTGGGGCTCAGAACCTTCACTCCAGTGGGTGGACTTCTGTGGTATAAGTGTTCGCCAGTCTGTGAGTCACCCACCCAGCAGTTATGGGATTTGATTTTACTCTGATTGCGCCCCTCCTACCGTCTCACTGTGGCTTCTCCTCTGTCCTTGGACGTGGGGTATCCTCCTTGGTGAAGTCCAGGTTCTTCCTGTCAATGATTGTCCAGCAGCCAGTTTTGATTCTGGTGCTCTCGCAAGAAGGAGTGAGAGCACGTCCTTCTACTCCGCCATCTTGGTTAATCTCATAAGTAACCTTTTTAAGTGGAAAAATAAAAGGAGGGAACATTGTCAAATTTTAAAAGAGGCATATTTTTAAACTATTTTTATTAATTTCAGAAAGATTAGAGAGGTTTCTAAATGTCTCACAAGAAGGAAATCCTTGAAAAGTTTGCAGTCACCAAAAAGAGAGTCAATAGAATGCAGAGAAAAATGGACAAGTCAGTTGTCCTACTTTTTAAATACTAAAGTAAATCTAAAGGTGCACCCAAGTACAGAATTACAGAGAACTAAATGAATGACTGAACGGATGAATGTATGAGTCAGTAAATTCTCCTTGAGAGTAAGTTAAGCTCTTTCGGATGTCCCTTATCTTTCTCAACCTACTTACAAATGAATGGATGTTGCTTCTTTAGTGCCCAAGAGTCTTCCATTACTTCTAATCCCAAAGTAAAAAATGATAGGTCCAATATCCCTATTAATTCAGTAGTTAATGCTGCATGATTTCATCAAGTGCCACCAAGGAACTGCTGTCAGTCACCAAGTTTTCTTTTTTATTTTTCTCTAACATATAGAGCTCCTCTAGATAATATATGCTTTTCATCAGATTATACTGATCTGCAAGAGAGGTAGTGTCCCCGGGCCAGGAGACCAAACTTTCAAGGTTGGTGGCAGTAGATTTTACAATGATGAAACCAAATATGTTTTGCTGAGAATATTGATAAAACTATTCATTTTTACTGAGGGCTCTTCACACTGATAGATGGTCAAATACAGGAAGCAAAATAAATATGGATAATCCTGGCATTACTGCTGCTGGCACTTTTTTATTACTTTAATATTTTTCTGTAGAGTCACTAGGTGTGTATGGGTGCCAAACTGCATTTAATTTTCCTGTGCCTCCCAGAATTGCACTTGTTCGTTTTATGTACTAATTCTTAAAGGAAAAGATATTTTTCTATATGAAGATGTGATGCTTCAACTAGATAATGACTGCTGCTTTCTAAATACATTAGTTTAATGAGATAGGCAGATTAATTGAAATTTGGAATTACCGAAACCTTCTTAAACAAAATTTTTATAATTTCCTGCCTTAATAAATTATATTCAGTATAGTCTTTTTATTTTCCTTTGATTAATCTGGATTTTTGTCTTGCTTCAAGGTATGAAGGATCATTTATACTTCTATTATAATATATATATATATATATATATGTATGTATATACATACATAGAGGGAGAAAGTAATTTCCCTCTCTTTATTTTCAGGGTCTAGCCCCAGAATTGCGTTGAAAACAATAGCTAAAATCCTTTTTTGTCCATTTGTTTTCTTCTGGTTGTCTCTTTAATCCAAGGGCTAACTGAGTACTGCCCCAAATTCAGTTTCAGTGGGAATTTAGTTATTTAAAAGGTTGTAAAATCACTGTTGATCCTTTTTTCAAATTTCAATTGGAAGTCGTACATTTTAATAAGATATGCTTACATTGCTGACTAAGCCAAGCAAATGATTGTCCCCTGAGTTCTAGAAAGCAAGTATTTTAAAGCAAAATCCTAAATTAGATTACCTTAGATTTGCATTTATCTGCTGGTGGAATGCTATAATCATCTCCAGTCTTTCTCCTAACTCTTCATTCATTGTTCAGGCAATGAATATTTATCGAGTGTCTACAGCCTGTCAGACAGCATGTGAGATACTGGGGAACACACAGATGACAATCCACAGTCTTGCTTTCAGTGTACTTATAAAGCCAGTGGGACTTCAGGCAGGGATTCTCTCTTCAGCATCACTGGCTGATAGAATCAAGGCTAGATTTCAAGTTGATTGTTCTCAGTCAATAAAACAAAATCTTAGCAGCCTTCCTGAAAAATTCAAATTCTCAGGCTGCAAAAGTTTACAGGAGGCTTCAACAGACGATGGAATGAGATCAATGGTTTTCAAACTCTAGCTTGCCTGGAATTACTGGAGGGTTTGTTAAAACACACATTGCTGGGCCCTACCCCAGAGGTTCTGATTCAGTAGGTCTGGAGTTGGAGGGAGGGGGTTGGTTTGCGTTTCTAAGACGTCCCCAAGTGATACAGATGATGCTGGTTTGGGGGCTACACTTTGAGAACCACTGGTCTAAAGTATTTGCTTCCTTACTAGGCTATCCTTCTGGTGATGACCTTGACGTTAACAGTAATAAAGATAGAATAGCTCACACTTAGTGAGTTCTTGTGTGTGTCAGGTATTTTGCCCTTCACATCCATCATTACATTCATTTCTCACACAACTTAATGAAATAGTTGTGATCACTACACTCATTCTATAGATGAGGAAACAAACATTTGGAAAGGTTAATTAATTTGCCCCATGTCACAGAGCTAGTAAGTGACCAAGGCCAGGATTTGAACTTAAATCTTTCTGACACACATCTGTGCTCCAGCCACCATGCTCTTCTGCCTTCCTGTGATGGCCACCACACCTGGGCAGTGACAGTGCAGTTGTAATCTCCTTGGGAGACACCAAAGAGACATCTGTCAGACCTGTCTCCACGTGTGCCTGCACCTAGGGGACTCTGAGTAGACAGCTCTGTGAGCTGTCACGGGAAAGAGATAGCAAAACTTCCTTTAGTCATTTATTCTAGTGGCTAATAAGCTTTTTGCAATGGGAAATTTTCTTTTTAATTGGATGAAATGTTTCCATTTTACAGATTTTAAAAGTCTTTAAATCACCAAGAATTAGATAACCGTAGCATAGTAGTACACTCGGTTGAATTGACCACAGCTCTAGATGAAACAGGATTTGACAGTGAGGGCTAGAACAAGGTTCGCTTTTTCCAGAAAGTCATACACCCCCTCTCCAATCCTCATGCACTTACAACCTATTTCAAAAGGTGTCTGTGAAATTAGTTTGAGCTTTCCTAACCTGTCTGAGTTAAAGTACTTTTTGCATAGCTCCTGACTTAAAAATAATAATTATCTAGTATTATTAATTAGTAGTTCTCTCGAGGAGGGTCCAGTGATATTTCCCACACGGTAAGGAAAATCCAAGAATGTGCTGGTGGTTCATCAGCCTACTGGGAAGGGCCACCTTGCTTCCTGCTTGCTTCCCCAACATTGTAGAGGAATTCCTCCCATCTCCTAACCTCGCATCAGGCTCTTCTCCCACCCACAGAGGGTGGAGAGCCCTTTCAGGTGGGCTATTATTATAATAATATGATATTATTATTATAAAACAGAGATATAGAAAACGTAAAACGATTGTATGACAATTATTCTGAGGTGAACATTCTTGTCAAGTCAATAAATAGGACTTTGTCACCCACTGTGATGGTTAATTTTATGTGTCACCTTGACTGGGCTAAGGGATGTCCAGATAGCTGGTAAAACATGATGTATTTCTGAGTGTGTCTGTGAGAAGGGTGCCTCTGAAAGAAATTAGTATTTGAATCAGTAGACTGAGTGAAGAAGATTGCCCTTACCAATGCTCATTTTAAAAATCTGATGTGTCTTTAAGTCTTTTTCAACTTACAGATTGCCTTTCTATCCCTTTCTTTTCCTTAAAATTTATGTATTCCAGGCCATATGACCTTTAGAGTTTCCCCCAATCTGGCATCATCCAGTCCATTCAGAGCCTGAATAGAACAAAAAAGCAGAGGAAGGGGGCTTCCCTTGTGGCGCAGTGGTTGAGAGTCTGCCTGCCAATGCAGGGGACACGGGTTTGAGCCCTGGTCTGGGAAGATCCCACATGCCGCGGAGCAACTGGGCCCGTGAGCCACAACTGCTGAGCCTGCGCGTCTGGAGCCTGTGCTCCGCAACGAGAGAGGCCGCGATAGTGAGAGGCCCGCGCACCGCGATGAAGAGTGGCCCCCGCTTGCCGCAACTAGAGAAAGCCCTAGCACAGAAACAAAGACCCAATATAGCAATCAGTCAATCAATAAATCTTCAAAAAAAAAAAAAAGCAGAGGAAGGACAACTTTGCTCTCTGCTTAAGCTGAGACATCCATCTTCTCCTGCCCTCAGACGTTGAAGCTCCTGATTCTTAGGCTTTGGGACTCAGACTAGGACTTATACCATCGGTCCCCAGATTCTCAGGCCCTCAGACTCACGCTGGATTACACCACTGGCTTTTCTGTTCTCCAGCTTGCAGATGGCAGATCGTGGGACTTCTCGGCCTCCACAATCACGTGAGTCAATTCCTGTAATCAATCAGATAGATAGATAGATAGAGAGATAGATAGATAGATAGATTTGTATGTATGTATCTATAAATATCTTGTTGGTTCTGTTTTCTGAAGAACCCTGACTAATACACCCACCCAGAGGTCCCACCTTCCCCACAAAAGTAACCATATCCTGACTTTATTATAATCACTTAGCTGCATTTTTTAGTGTTCTCCTGCATATGTGCATCCTTAGCACTATAGTTTAGTCTTGCTTATTTAAAAAATTCAGTGTGTCTTTAAGTCTCTTTTAACTCTTAGATTTCCTCTCTGTCCCTTTCTTTTCCTTAAAATCTGTGGGGAAGAATCCAGGTCATTTGATCTTTAGAGTTTCCCCAAATCTGGGTTGTGCTGATTGCAGTCTCTTGGTGCAGTGCAACATGTTCCCATGTCCTCTGTATTTCCTGAAAATTGGCAACTGGATCCAGACCCTGGATCAGACTCGCTATGGCAAGATTTTAGGTGGTATTTGGTAAGATCATAGAAGGCACGTGATATCTGGTTGTCTCTCTTTTAATGATAGGAACAACTTTGATGCTTAATGTGTACATCCTTTAACTCATTAGATTTGTAAAATGATGCTATTTTAATTCTATCTTTCTTTCCGTTTATTAGTTGGAATACATTTATAAAGAGATTCTTCATTATTATTGATTAATCAATGGTATAGTTCATGTAGGGAAAGAAAGATAAATGTGTGTTTCTTTCCCTTCATTTACTAATTCTCATGAATTAGTTCCCTGTCATACCTCAAAGTTGACCAATTCATTTTTTAAGAGATCATTTAAGAACTTATGGATTTAAACATAATTATTTGCTTAAATACATTGCATTTATTATTACTGAAACTCAAATTATCACATCTATATCAAATCATCACATTATACCTGGAATTTACCATTTCTCTAATAAGCCCCAGGTTCTTTTAGTGAGAAATTACATTTTAAAACCGTATCTAGTGCTAGGGATGCTCAGTCTTTGTGTCTAGGCCTTTTCAGTGGACACAGCTAGGAAAGGTATGTGTCTGTAGATACATATATACATCTATGCATATATTTTGCATCTACTTTCCCCCATTTTTAAATAGTTGCACTTTGTCTACAGTGTTTCTTAGCCCTCACACAGTATTTGTTCCACAGGTAAAATATACTATATGTAATGTCCACCATCAGTCCTTATATCAGTGCCGCACTAGCCATCTTGGTTGTCCGAAGCTCATTCTCAGGAAAGGGTCTTAGGAATAGTATTCCCTGAGTCCTTGTATGTTGCTAAGTTTGTCTGTGCCCCTTATACTTGAAAATGAGTTTTGCTGGATTTTAAATCCTCGATTCATACTTTCTTTCTTTGACTATCTTACTCTACTTCCTTCTGGGAAAAAGCATTGCTGTGGGGAAAAAAAAAACTAATGGCAATTTCATTTTCTTTCTCTTATAATTCACGTATTCTTTTTTCTAGGTGCCCAAACAATTTTCCCTTCCTGTTCCTTCCCTTCCCTTCCAGGTACGGCCTCATATTGGGTTGATCATTTGGGGTTGATATTCTCAGGTACACAGTGGGTTTTTTTCCGTATGTATTTCAAATATATATTTTTTTATTTTAGAAGATTTTTTTTCTTGAGTTATAGTTTTTAGTATTTGTTCTTTCACTTTGGCTTCTCTTCTGCAGGGACTCTTACCTATACATTCAAGCTCCCTTGTATATCTTTAATATTTCTCATTTTCTGTTGAACTCTTCAGAGTTTCCCACAATCTGGCATCATCCAGATTCTTTTTGCTTTTTAAAATGTTTCTCTTTAGCACATTTTGTTTCTCTTAGGGCATTACTGTGTATTTGCGCTTATATTCCTTCTAGTTTACTCTTCATTTCTGAAATGATTTTCTCTTTTTTTTCTAATTTGTGTGAGCTCTCTCACCTCATTTCTGAGTTTTTCTACCTTTGATTTTTTTTTCAAGTCTTCTATCATCTTAATGTCTTTGAACTCATTTTAAAGTATTAGGTTACAATTTTGTTCTATCAATATATTGCAGACATGTCTTTCTGGCTTGCTTTCCTTGCCTGTGGGATGCTATTGAGTTCATTATATTCTTTTTCCTTATGATAATTTGTATGGTATCTACCTTGATATTTTCACATAGCTCATTTTTAGTGAAATTAGTATTTCTCAACTTTAGAATGAGGTGGGGGCTCAGCAAAGTGTTTACTTCACAGAGCCCCTCTTTTGTTGATTTTGTGTAGTGTTCAAATATGTAGCAGCTTGTTCTCTCAGCTTTCTTGGCTCTGTTTCCCTCCCCTACTTTGGTCTGAACTTTCTCTTTCCTTTGTCTCTGTTGTCCCTATTCTGCTCAATTTTGATTGCACTCCCAGCAGCTCCTCCCTAGTATGGGTCCCGTCCTAGAAGGGAGCCCTGATTTCACAGGGGCCCCTTCTGTCCTTCTTACTTCAGGCCCCTTGCACTCACTTGCTATTAGTGAAGGTAAAACCTCCCAGTTTTAGCTGCTGTTCTCAAATTGGTCCTCCATATTTTCCAGTGCTACCTATAAACTATATTGCGGTTTTTCTGTTCTTGGGTCCATAAGTCAGAAGCCCCATCGCTTCCCTCTTCTTCCTCCTGCACAGACGGGCTACCATGCAGGTCTTACGAGTGTCGGTTTGTCTCCACCCATTTATATTTTGGGGTTCATGGGGATATTTTGTTATCTAGTTTTGTTTTCAATGTTGTCCATGGTTGTTTCGTTTTGCTGTTTTCCAGAATCCTGCCCTACCAAGGAGCTCTTGATCAATTTTTCCCCAGTTTCCTTCTCCCTGGGAGCAGGGAGAACCATTTTAACCTCCCTGGTGAAGATATTTAAAAGTGCTTTTGATGGAGGACTCTCTCTTCTCCTCAGCCTGCTCAAGCCCTCTTTATTCTCCCTGGGCAGGTTTTAGCAGGATGGAGGGGAAAACAGGTATGCTTTATAGCTTCACAGTGTGACAGGATGCTTGGAACATTTTTCCTGTCTTGCTCTCCATAGGACTGAACCGAAAGGTGACTGAGAGCAGAATGTTTCGGAGATGAAAGCTGTTTCTGTTCCAACTGAGGCTTTAGTGACTCATTCTTAAACAGGAGGAACTCATTTAAAATACAGCTTTTCGGGGGCTGATGTTATGCTTCCAGGCAGAGCCAGGCACCAGTAGGGGAAACCAGCACTGTGACCAGAGAAGCATTTGTAATGCTTGTATTCATATGGTGAAAATCGGAGAGGTCTACAATTTTAACCCTATTCTAAGGACCAGTTTTGTGAGTATAAAATCGCAGTAGCCCACCCAAGGTGGCTTTCCTCACTCTTGCTTCTGGAAGAAGGCAGTTGTGTGACTATGTCAGCTCTCCTTCCTCCCTGCCTGGCAGGCCCCGTGCCCTCCCTGGGTCAGTGAAGGACCGTCAACTCTCCAGGCTCTGCAGTTTTTCTGTGCAGGTGCTGGGCATCCTTGGAAGTCCAAGCGCTGTCCTGCTTGGGGCCATCGCTCACAGCTAGGGCTCCTTGCGAGTTTCAGACAAGGCGGAGGCCCCCTTTGATTGGCATTTCTTTTATTAGCTGGGAACCTGCAAACAATCAGCCCTTCTACCACATGCCAGCGTTCGGTGTTTGGCTGGAAAGTGTCTCTTGGTGACCTTTATTTGCATTGGCCTGCAGATAATAGTAAGTTTCCTTAGTGAGCAGGAGGTGGGAGGAGGTAAAGGGCATATGTGAAGCCTAAGTATTAGCTATGAGGACTTAAGTATAGGATGTGCAGCCCGCACTGGCAACCTCAGTTCCGCTGCCCTTTACGAAGGGGACGGTGCCTGTATCATTAACCACCCTGGCCGAGCACGACTGCAGGGGTCCTTACAAGTTGAAAGAATTTAGAGATCATACAGCCAGTGTCCTTCAAAGGTCCCTAAATCAGGAGGCCACGCCTGGTAACCGTGGAAGAGATAAAGCTTTGCCGTATAGGAGAGGTTGCCAACTGGCAGCCTGCAGATGAGTTTTTTTTGGACTTCAGAGAATTAAAAAAAAATTTTTTAATTAGTTGTCATCACTTAAATATCAGGAGACTTCATGTTTGTTTGTTTGATTTTTTAAGTCAGTTGCTGACTTCTCTTAGAGAAACCAGAGATCTGGCCGCTATTGGCTGGAACTGAGTGGCAGCTGCCCTAACACGGGGGGGGCCTGGGAGCATCTTGTTGACATAGTCCCCTCTCTCTCCTCCACCATCGTTTTTGCTCTTTCTTCTGGATTATTCTCATCAGAATACAAACCTAATGTTATCTCTCTAAGAAGGCTGTTCTTGACTCCACTTCTCCTGCTGCTGCCCCCTCCCATTTCTTTCCCCCTCTTTGCAGCACAGACTGCTCAGAAAAGTTGCTCACACTCATACTCTCCATCCCCCGCTCCCATTCCCTCTGCCAAGCTCTGCAGTCAAGCCCTGGGCCCTCAGTCTCCACCACAACGCAGCAAGGTCACCAATGACACCATGTCTCATCTTTTGTCCAAGTCAACCCATGAGCCTCCTGTGATGCTGGCCCTTGGTTCCTCTCTCCCTCCGGTGCTCACTCTTTGCTCACCTGCCCTCCAGGTTCTACAACCCTTGAGCTTTCCTTTCCCTACAGCCTCTTTGCTAGCACAGACTTAGGTCTCTGCCCACGGATCTCATCTCCCTCCACACCCACCTCATGATTGCCTTCAGCGCCGTGGCTTTAAAAAGCATCTATGTGCTGAGTCCTAAGTGTGTGTCTCCAGCTCAGGCCTTGGCCTGAACTGCAGTCGTAGATGCCCTGTCTCCCTGACCCCTTGTCTTGATGTCTCATAGATGTCTCTTACTGGCACATCCACACTGAGCTCTGGTCTTTCTTCTTTGCCAGCTATCTTCCATGCATCTCTCCATGTTCACTCTTCACCTTCCCCCCCTCTCTCCTGCTCTCTGCCCTATGAGAGTGACTTGTATGGCTATTCCATTCTCTGGCTTCTAGTTGGGTTCTACCAAGGCAATCACAACAGGAGATCAGGGCAGAGAGTTGAGTGGCATCAGGGTGTTTATTCCTCAGGGTCACACAGGGCTGGGTACATCCCTCTATCAAAAGCAAGTCAACACACTAATTCAAAAAGATATAGGCACCCCAGTGTTCACAGCATAATTTACAATAGCCAAGATATGGAAGCAGCCTAAATGCCCATAGACAGATGAATGGATAAAGAAGATGTTTTATATATACATATACACATACACACACAATGGAATATTACTCAGCAATAAAAAAGAATGAAATCTCGCCATTTGTGACAACATGAGTGGACCTGGAGAGTATTATGCTTAGTGAAGTAAGTCAGACAAAGACAAATACTATATGTGTTCACTGTATGTGGCATCTAAAAAACAAAACAAATGAAAAAATATAACAAAACACAGACAGACTCACAGATAACTAGTGGTTCCCAGAGGAGAAAGGGGTGGGTGGTGGGGCAAAACAGGTGAAGGGCCTTAAGAGGTGCAGACTACCCATTATAAAATAAGTACATCACAGGGATGTAATGCACAGCACGGGGAATATAGTTAACATTTTATAATAACTTGGTATGGTATGTAATCTATAAAAATATCAAATCACTCTTTATATACCTGAAACTACTATAATATTCTAAGACAATATTGTAAGTTAACATTACTTCAGTTTTTAAATTAAGTAAGTCAACACAGACATTTCCACATGATTCTGTCCTTTCTGGCTCTGGTAACTGACCCCTTCAGGCCTAGGGCCAGTCACCGCCCCACTGTTTACTAGGCATAGAGCATCATACTATCACTGTGTTTTCCCTATACCCTGCCCACACCTTTGTATATAGTCCCTCCATTAAGCCCTCCGTGAATTACTCTAATTTGAGTATGCCATCTGTTTCCTGCTGGGACCTTGATTGTACCTCCTATTGTTGCCCTTTTTATTTGAAGACGATGTTATTGAGAGTGACCATCCTTTGTGTGAAGACAGAAAGGCAGACGTGTGTCCATTATTTTATTTTATTATTATTTTTTTAACATCTTTATTGGAGTATAATTATTTTACAATGGTACATTACTTTCTGCTTTATGACAAAGTGAATCAGCTATACATATACATATATCCCCATATCTCTTCCCTCTTGCATCTCCCTCCCACCCTCCCTATCCCACCCCTATAGGTCTTCACAAAGCATCGAATTGATCTCCCTGTGCTATGCAGCTGCTTCCCACTAGCTATCTATTTTACACTTGGTAGTGTATATATGTCCATGCCACTCTCTCACTTTGTCCCAGCTTACCCTTCCCCCTCACCGTGTCCTCAAGTCCATTCTCTATGTCTGCCTCTTTATTCCTGTCCTGCCCCTATGTTCTTCAGAAACTTTTTTGTTTTGTTTTGTTTATATTCCATATATATGTGTTAGCATATGGTATTTGTTTTTCTCTTTCTGACTTCCTTCACTCTATATGACAGACTTTAGGTCCATGCACCTCACTACACATAACTCAATTTTGTTTCTTTTTATGGCTGAGTAATATTCCATTGTATATATGTGCCACATCTTCTTTATCCATTCATCTGTCGATGGACACTTAGATTGCTTCCATATCCTGGCTATTGTAAATAGAGCTGCAATGAACATTGTGGTACATGACTCTTTTTGAACTATGGTTTTCTCAGGGTATATATGCCCAGTAGTGGGACTGCTGAGTCATAGGGTAGTTCTATTTTTAGTTTTTTAAGGAACCTCCGTACTGTTCTCCATAGTGGCTGTATCAATTTACATTCCCACCAACAGTGCAAGAGGGTTCCCTTATCTCCACACCCTCTCCAGCACTTATTGTTTGTAGATTTTTTGATGATGGCCATTCTGACTGGTGTGAGGTGATACCTCATTGTAGTTTTGATTTGCATTTCTCAAATGATTAATGATGTTGAGCATCCTTTCATGTGTTTGTTGGCAATCTGTATATCTTCTTTGGAGAAATGTCTGTTTAGGTCTTCTGCCCATTTTTGGATTGGATTGTTTGTTTTTTTGATACTGAGCTGCATAAGCTGCTTGTAAATTTTGGAGATTAATCCTTTGTCAGTTGCTTCATTTACAAATATTTTCTCCCATTCTGAGGGTTGTCTTTCCGTCTTGTTTATGGTTTCCTTTGCTGTGCAAAAGCTTTCAAGTTTCATTAGGTCCCATTTGTTTATTTGTGTTTTTATTTCCATTTCTCTAGGAGGTGAGTCAAAAAGGATCTTGCTGTGATTTATGTCATAGACTGTTCTATGTTCCCCTCTAAGAGTTTTATAGTGTCTGACCTTACATTTAGGTCTGTACTCCATTTTGAGTTTGTTTTTGTGTATGCTGTTAGGGAGTGTTCTAATTTCATTCTTTTACATATAGCTGTCCAGTTTTCCCAGCACCACTTATTGAAGAGGCTGTCTTTTCTCCATTGTATATTCTTGCCTCCTTTATCAAAGATAAGGTGACCATATATGCATGGGTTTATCTCTGGGCTTTCTATCCTGTTCCATTGATCTATATTTCTGTTTTTGTGCCAGTACCATACTGTCTCGATTACTGTAGCTTTGTAGTATAATCTGAAGTCTAGGAGACTGATTCCTCCAGCTCTGTTTTTCTTTCTCAAGATTGCTTTGGCTATTTGAGGTCTTTTGTGTTTCCATACAAATTTTGAAATTTTTTGTTCTAGTTCTGTGAAAAATGCCATTGGTAGTTTGATAGGGATTGCACTGAATCTGTACATTACTTTGGGTAGTATAGACATTTTCTCAATGTTGATTCTTCCAATCCAAGAACATGGTATATCTCTCCATCTGTTTGTACCATCTTTAATTTCTTTCATCAGTGTCTTACAGTTTTCTGCATACAGGTCTTTTGTCTCCTTAGGTAGGTTTATTCCTAGGTATTTTATTCTTTTTGTTGCAGTGGCACATGGGAGTGTTTCATTAATTTCTCTTTCAGATTTTTCATCATTAGTGTATAGGAATGCAAGAGATTTCTGTGCATTAATTTTGTATCTTGCTTCTTTACCAAATTCATTGATTAGCTCTCATAGTTCTCTGGTAGCATCTTTAGGATTCTCTATGTATGGTATCATGTCATCTGCAAACAGTGATGGCTTTACTTCTTCTTTTCCGATTTGGATTCCTCTTCTTTCTTTTTCTTCTCTGATTGCTGTGGCTAAAACTTCCAAAACTATGTTGAATAACAGTGGTGAGAGTGGACAACCTTGTCTTGTTCCTGATCTTAGTGGAAATGGTTTCAGGTTTTCACCATTGAGAATGATGTTGGCTGTGGGTTTGTCATATATGGCCTTTACTATGTTCAGGTAAGTTCCCTCTATGCCTACTTTCTGGAGGGTTTTTATCATAATTGGGTGTTGAATTTTGTCAAAAGCTTTTTCTGCATCTATTGAGATGATCATATGGTTTTTATCCTTCAATTTGTTAATATGGTGTATCACATTGATTGATTTGCATGTATTGAAGAATCCTTGCATTCCTGGGATAAACCCCACTTGATCATGGTGTATGATCCTTTTAATGTGCTGTTGGATTCTGTTTGCTACTATTTTGTTGGGAATTTTTGCATCTATGTTGATCAGTAATATTGGCCTGTAGTTTTCTTTTTTTGTGACATCTTTGTCTGGTTTTGGTATCAGGGTGATGGTGGCCTCATAGGATGAGTTTGAGAGTGTTCCTCCCTCTGCTATATTTTGGAAGAGTTTGAGAATGATGGGTGTTAGCTCTTCTCTAAATGTTTGATAGAATTCGCCTGTGAAGCCATCTGGTCCTGGGCTTTTGTATGTTAGAAGATTTTTAATCACCATGTCTATTTCAGTGCTTCTGATTCGTCTGTTTATATTTTCCATTTCTTCCTGGTTCAGTCTCGGAAAGTTTTGCTTTTCTAAGAATTTGTTCATTTCTAACAGGTTGTCCATTTTATTAGCATATGGTTGCTTGTAGTAATCTCTCATTATCCTTTGTATTTCTGCAGTGTCAGTTGTTACGTCTCCTTTTTCATTTCTAATTCTATTGATTTGAGTCTTCTCCCTTTTTTTCTTGATGAGTCTGGCTAATGGTTTATCAATTTTATTTATCTTCTCAAAGCACCAGCTTTTAGTTTTACTGATCTTTGCTGTTTTTTCCTTCATTTCTTTTTCATTTATTTCTGATCTGATCTTTATGATTTCATTCCTTCTGCTAGCTTTGGGGGTTTTTTGTTCTTCTTTCTCTAATTGCTTTAGGTGTAAGGTTAGGTTGTTTATTTGAGATGTTTCTTGTTTCTTGAGGTTGGAATGTATTGCCATAAACTTCCCTCTTAGAACTGCTTTTGCTGCATCCCATAGGTTTTGGGTCGTCGTGTTTTCATTGTTATTTGTTTCTAGGTATTTTTTGATTTCCTCTTTGATTTCTTCAGTGATCTCTTGGTTATTAAGTAGTGTATTGTTTAGCCTCCATGTGTTTGTATTTTTTACATATTTTTTCCTGTAATTGATATCTAGTCTCATAGCATTGTGGTCGGAAAAGTTACTTGATACGATTTCAATTTTCTTAAATTTACCAAGGCTTGATTTGTGACCCAAGATATGATCTATCCTGGAGAATGTTCCATAAGCACTTGAGAAGAAAGTGTTTTCTGTTGTTTTTGGATGGAAAGTCCTATAAATATCAATTAGTCCATCTTGTTTAATGTATCATTTAAAGCTTCTGTTTCCTTATTTATTTTCATTTTGGATGATGTGTCCATTGGTGAAAGTGGGTGTTAAAATCACCTACTATGATTGTGTTACTGTCGATTTCCCCTTTTATGGTGGTTAGCATTTGCCTTATGTATTGAGGTGCTCCTATGTTGGGTGCATAAATATTTACAATTGTTATATCTTCTTCTTGGTTTGTCCCTTGATCATTATATAGTGTCCTTCTTTGTCTCTAGTAATAGTCTTTATTCTGAAGTCTATTTTGTCTGATATGAGAATTGCTACTCCAGCTTTCTTCTGATTTCCATTTACATGGAATATCTTTTTCCATCCCCTCGCTTTCAGTCTGTATGTGTCCCTAGGTCTGAAGTGGGTCTCTTGTAGACAGCATGTATACGGGTCTTGTTTTTCTATCCATTCAGCCAGTCTATGTCTTTTGGTTGGAGCATTTAATCCATTTACATTTAAGGTAGTTATTGATAATGTATGTTCCTATTACCATTTTCTTAATTGTTTTGGGTTTGTTATTGTAGGTCTTATCCTTCTCTTGTGTTTCCTGCCTAGAGAAGTTCCTTTAGCATTTGTTGTAAAGCTGATTTGGTGGTGCTGAATTCTCTTAGCTTTTGCTTGTCTGTAAAGGTTTTAATTTCTCCATCGAATCTGAATGAGATCCTTGCTGGGTAGAGCAATCTTGGTTGTAGGTTTTTCCCTTTCATCACTTTAAATATGTCCTGCCACTCCCTTCTGGCTTGCAGAGTTTCTGCTGAAAGATCAGCTGTTAACCTTATGGGGCTTCCCTTGTATGTTATTTGTTGTTTTTCCCTTGCCTCTTTTAATATTTTCTCTTTGTATTTAATTTTTGATAGTTTGATTAATATGTTCCTCGGCATGTTTCTCCTTGGATTTATCCTGTATGGAACTCTCTGCGCTTCCTGGACTTGGTTGACTATTTCCTTTCCCATATTAGTGAAGTTTTCAACTATAATCTCTTCAAATATTTTCTCAGTCCCTTTCTTTTTCTCTTCTTCTTCTCGGACCCCTATAATTTGAATGTTAGTGCATTTAATGTTGTCCCAGAGGTCTCTGAGACTGTCCTCAATTCTTTTCATTCTTTTTCCTTTATTCTGCTCTGTGGTAGTTATTTCCCCTATTTTATCTTCCAGGTCACTTATCCGTTCCTCTGCCTTAGTTATTCTGCTATTGATTCCTTCTAGAGAATTTTTAATTTCATTTATTGTGTTGTTCATCATTGTTTGTTTGCTCTTTAGTTCTTCTAGGTCCTTGTTAAATGTTTCTTGTATTTTCTCCATTCTATTTCCAAGATTTTGGATCATGTTTACTCTCATTATTCTGAATTCTTTTTCAGGTAGACTGCCTATTTTCTCTTCATTTGTTTGGTCTGGTGGGTTTTTACCTTGCTCCTTCATCTGCTGTGTGTTTCTCTTTCTTCTTATTTTGCTTTACTTACTGTGTTTGGGGTCTCCTTTCGCAGGCTGCAGATTCGTAGTTCCCTTTGTTTTTGGTGTCTGCCCCCAGTGGCTAAGGCTGGTTCAGTGGGTTGTATAGGCTTCCTGGTGGAGGGTCTTGTGCCTGTGTTCTGGTGGATGAAGCTGGATCTTATCTTTCTGGTGGGCAGAACCACGTCCGGTCGTGTGTCTTGGGGTGTCTGTGACCTTATCATGATTTTAGGCAGCCTCTGCTGATAGGTGGGGTTGTGTTCCTGTCTTGCTAGTTGTTTGGCATAGGGTGTCCTGCACTGTAGCTTGCTGGTCGTTGAGTGGAGCTGAGTCTTAGCATTGAAATGGAGATCTCTGGGAGAGCTTTTGCTGTGATATTATGTGGAGCCGGGAGGTCTCTGGTGGACCAGTGTCCTGAACTTGGCTCTCCCACCTCAGAGGCACAGGCCTGTCACCCGGCCAGAGCAGGAAGACCCTGTCAGCCACATGGCTCAGAAGAAAGGGGAGAAAAAAAGAAAGAAAGAAAAAAACAAATAAAATAAAATAAAATAAAGTTATTAAAATAAAAAAAGTATTAAAAATTAAAAGAATTAAAAAGTCATAAAAAAAAAAGAGAGAAGAGAGGGATTTCCCTGGTGGCGCAGTGGTTAAGAATCCGCCTGCCAATGCAGGGGACATGGGTTCGAGTCCTGGGCTGGGAAGACCCCACTTGCCACGGAGCAACTAAGCTCACGCGCCACAACTACTGAAGCCCGCACGCCTAGAGCCCGTGCTCCACTACAAGAGAAGCCACTGCAATGAGAAGCCCACGCACCACAACAAAGAGTAGCCCCTGCTCGCTGCAACTAGAGAAAGCCCGCCTGCAGCAGCAAAGACCCAACATAACCAAAAATTAAATTCATTAATTAATTAATTATTTTAAAAAAAGAAAGAAAGAAGAGAGCAACCAAAGCAAAAAACAAATCCACCAATGATAACAAGCACTAAAAACTATACTAAAAAACTAAAAAACAAACAAAAAAGAAATGGACAGACAAGAACCCTAGGACAAATGGTAAAAGCAAAGCTATACAGACTAAATCACACAAAGAAGCATACACATACACACTCACAAAAAAAGAAAAAGGAAAAAAAAATATATCTTTTGGGAAGCCTGAGGTCTTCTGCCAGCGTTCAGTAGGTGTTCTGTAGGAGTTGTTCCACATGTAGACGTATTTCTGATGTATTTGTGGGGAGGAAGGTGATCTCCACATCTTACTTCTCCGCCATCTTGAAGGTCAAGTTCATGTCCATTATTTTAATGTTACACTTTGATGGAAGCCTGAGGGGGAAGCAGAGTGACACAGTCATTCCAATAAATATCTGTGACTAGACCTTCACCCAAGAGGATAGATAACAATTCAGAAGTAAATGCACATGAGATAAAAGAGCATTTATCTTAGAAAATGACTCTGCTGCACACTCCAAGCCAGTTGCAGACTTATGTGGTCCATACCATCTGTGAGAATATAAAATTATGATTCATGTAAACCTTCCAGGAAGGCTGAAACCTACATTCCTACACATATCCAAACATTTTGCCAAGATACCATGTACTGTAGAAATATTGCATCTTCTTGACCTGAAGAGTGGGCATTGATTTAGCTGCTAGAGACAGAGGAAGCTAGAATCATTATTAATTTATCTATAGACACTGACCAAAGCCATTCAATAAACAAGAGTCCAATGCAAGGATTATGTTTTATTGGTGCCATTGTTTACTCTTGGTGTTAATGCTATCTATATGCTCAGCAAAAACTCAATTAAGCAGGCTCCTAGCTTGTTAATGTTTCATGTTCTTTTTGCATCTGATTGAGTATAAAAGGAAGGACTACAGTAGCTCATCTACTGGTGATGGTTGGGACAACAGGAGAAGAGGAGACTTCCCTTGATGTGGAATTCTGAGATAGGCAGAGATCTTATCTCTAATCTCACATCCACTTCCTGTCCCTTTCCCCCCCTCTCAGAACTCCTTTTGCCTCTAACTCTCACAGTTTAAATATAGCCCTGTGTTTTCTTTCTGCAAATAAAACAATTTGATAAATATATTAACATGAAGCATTCAGAGAAAAGACGTATGAACTTTTCCGAGTGCATTTTTGTTTTAAAACTACAAGAAAAACAAAAGAAATAGCAAAGGTAAAACATAGATCAAGATGAAATAAGTATCAGTTATTATATCATTTGTGGGATCAAAAGCTATTTTTAAGGGCCCAGGTAAAGGAAAATGAAAGCAGAAGGGGAAAATAATCAGAGAGGCAAAGATTTCCATACAAGAGGTTGATTCTACAATTATTTATTCTGGTAGAAATGACAAAAATGTGTTACAATAAAGAATGGTTAAATTGTGATATATCCAGGTAATAGTTAAATAAATTGTTGTATGCCCATAAGCACCCATCAAATATCATCTTTTCAAAGTATATTTGAATACTGGGAAACTGTTTAAGATGAAATGTTAGGTGAAAAAAGCAACTATATGTTTCGTATTGTTCCCAATTTGATTATATATGTGTGTGTATTATATATATGTACTCCTATAGTAATAGATAAAGAACTAGGAGGGAGTATGCCAAAATGCTAGCAATGATTATCTCTGAATGACAGGATTTATAGATGATTAATATTTAGTTCTTTATAAGTTCTGTATTTTATAGATTTTTTTCAGTAAACATATAAATATGTTAATCATATAGTTAAAACTGGGAAAGTTACTCTTTAAAGGAGAGGACATTGATTTATAGAAAGGAATGGTGGAATTTCAGGCAGCAAGGAATGGGCATCTTACTGTGTGTGAGAGCCTTCTATTATATCATACATAACAGACAACAATAATTAGCAACAGGTTTCATAGAATAATAATGATGAACCTTTATTGTGTACTTACCATTTGCCACGCACTATGCATTAGCATACCTTATATTCATTGCTTGTCTTTTAAACCTCTTAACAGCACTATGAAGGTAGGTACTAGAATTATCCTGAAGAGACAAGTGAGGTTTAGAGAAGTTAAGTATATTGGTTAGAGTATAACAAACAGCTGTTAACATAAACCTGAAGCCTCATTGGATTAACAGAAAGGAAGTTGATCCCTTAATCACGTAAAGGTTATTTCTGAATCATGTAAAATCTCACTGGCAGCCTCAGTTGAGGGTGGGGTGGAGTTCCCACTCCATCCTTGGCTTCCAAGGTTGCCCTGGATATTCATATCAGGCCAGCAGCCAGGGTGATTGAGGCAATGGAGGACTCTGCAGTTTTTGTGGGCCAGAATTTCCACCTACATTTCAGTGGCCAGAACTCAATCACGTGGTCACCTGTAACTGCAAAGAAGGCTAGGAAATTGAGTCTACCTGCTTCCCCAGGAGGAAAGGGAAAGGAGTGTGGAGAATGGCCCACTAATTTCTGCCATGTGATATATCTTCCTGGGGGTCACATACCAAGTAAGTGGCACAGCAGAATCTGAATACAGTTGATCCCATTCCAAAGCTGACATCTTAACCACAGAGCCATACATTCATACTACAGAGGACTTGAAGTTTAAAAGCAGTCTCCCGTAGGCATAGGCTTGATAGAGCAGTGGAATCACTGTCTCTGGAAATGAGATATTCAACTTTATCGTTTTTACTTACTTTAGGAGATTTTATTTTGCTTTTTAAAAGTTAGACTCAAAATGAAAAGAGAGGTTGAGGTATGGCCAATGCTAAATACCCAAGAGTGGGACAAATATCCAAGAATTATAGATAGGATGAGATATGTGCAGTACTTTCAATGGCAATAAGATAGATTTTAAAAGAGTGTAAAGCAAGGACAACAGATTGTTATAAACTTATGACAAAGGAAATGAAAAATTGCCTAATGCATATTCTATCAAGAACAGTCTTTAAATAAGAAAGAGCAGGACAAACATAATTAAGAGGGCATTGGAACTGAGATGCAAAACAACAATGACCGGCAGTTCATTGTTCTATAAAATGAGTTCCAGGACATCTGTTTCATGGAGATGGACAAGGTGCACACATTTGCCTTCCATTCCTCCCAAACACCAACCAAAATGAAAGTACAGACGTACCAAAAAGAAAGAACCCACGACAGGGAAGGGAATGGAACCAGGGAAGAGTTGACAGATGAGAGGCAGGGAAAGGTGATGGCCTAGCACCAATCACAGGGATGAGGGAGCCATCTGCCCGGTAGAGAAGGCACTGGGTTGAGAGTCAGCAGGCCCTATGGAAGCAGGTGTAAGCAGTTGGGGGTTGGGGGCAGGAGGTGGTATATCTATTGAAGGTCTATCTATTGAAGAATCTATTAATGTAAAATTCAAAATGTACCTGACACAAGGTAGAATGTGGAAGGGACTAGGAAAGAAGGGAAGTCAAGACAGGATATAAATTTTTATGTAAAAAGAAATAGAGGTTTGAATATTATTTAATGTTATAGTGGTTACTGTTAGAAAAAGTAAAAAAATGTAAAGCATTGGAAAGAGAGGAGAGAAATGGGATAGTATAAGCAAAATCCTTATCTTTCATATCAGAGTCAATAAAATTGCTTCAGTTGAGAAGTTAAGAAATAGAAATAATTCTTAATTTTATCCAACAAATTATCCAAAAGAGATAAAATAACTTCCAAAAGAAAAATATTAAGAAAGTTTGCCCGTTGGGTAGTGCCACTGGGAGGTGGAAAAGGGAACAGTAGGTTTTAAGGTCTTCTGCACTATTTGACTTATTCATCTATTATCTTCATGGAAAGTAAAAATCTGTTCAACTCTCTAAATTCCCTTGCTTACTCATACGTAATATTTTCCCAGAGAGCCTATTAGAATGTAGATTTCTGCTCTGTTTCCAGATATTATAATTTAGCAGGAGGTTCTGATACAGGAGGTCCATGGGTCGTACGTTAGCAACCATGGCTCTAGGCTGTGAGAAATTATGTCCAATGTCCATGCCAATATCACAGGTATAAGAGCTGAACCGGTATTCTCTGCTCTCCCTTTCACCACACTTCTTGTGAAATGTGGTGTTCACATCTAGTTACTCGCTTCCTGGAGATGAAAGCGTCTTCAGGGAGGGGTTTGCTAATCTGCGCCCACAGATGAGGCTGAGAAGATGGTGACACCTTGGTGACTTCCCACTTGTCTGTGCCCCCCAGAGAGTCATGCCACTGCGCATGACCACAGAGACACTTTAGTCATTTACAGTGAGAAGGTGACTACCACTCAGGCTAGATACTCTGGCCTGAGCAGCACACTTTCCTCTTACGGAGAAACCATTTACAGAACCAGAATAAATCTAGAAAGTTGCTTGGTAGATGCGGAATCAGAGTGTATTGGATGAGCAGAATGTTTAATAGAGTACAACTCTCATGGCCCACCTAGTAGACCAGCACTTCCCAACCCTAGCTGCACATTACATTCACGAAAGGAGCTTTTCAAAGTACCAACACAGGCTCCACCCTAGACCAATGAATCAGAATCTCTGAAGGTGGGGTCCCAGGCATTGATGTTTATGTTAAGCTCCCCAGGAGATTGTAACTACTGCCAGAGTTGAGAATCACGATGCACAAGAGTCACAGAGCATTGCTGCCAAGTTGCCTTAGAACTCCCTTCCCCCTGATCCACATGGGAGACAAACTAACATGTGTTCCAGGGAAAGGCCTAAATGCCTGTAGCTCCACTTTGGTGATTTCCCTTTGGTCCATGACTAGTCCCTTAGCATAACACGTCCAGAAACTCAATATTGTCTGTAATGCAAGTAAAACCTTGCTTTATGTGTGTTAATTCATTTAATCATCATAGCAACCCTCTGAGGTATGTACCATAATTATCCACATTTCATAGATGTGGAAACTGAGGAAACAGAGAGGTTAAGTAACTTGCCTAAGGTCACAATGTTGTTAGATGGGAGAGCTGGGATGTGAACCCTGGCGGCCTGGCCCACAGTCTGGACTCTTAATTTTTCTGTTATATTTCTTTAAAACCCCCAACTTCTACATGCTTCCCATTTTGGCTCATGGCCTTGATTATCACTTCACTGGGAAAACCAAAGCAATCAGAAGAGGACTTCCTCCACTTGCTTCTGCAACCACGTCTGCCAGCCTACTGCATACATGACTAGCCTCTCCATTTGTGCAGTAGATCGCATCTCCTCTTGCCAACTCAAGGACATGGTTCCAGCGCTTAAACCACTCTCTACTTATCATCAGTTATTTTTTCAGTTGGATCTTTCTCACTAGCTGTACACATGTTAGCTGTCATACATATGCTGTTACATCTCTCATGGAAAAAAGAAAATCCCTTCCTTGGTCACATCGTTTCCTCCAGCTGCCACCCAATTTTTCTTCTCTGATTTACAGCAGAGCTCCTCAGAAGAGTCATCTGTATTTGTCTTCACTTCTTCTCCTGTTCTGTTGCAGTCAGACTTTAGAGCTCTCCCCACCCCCAGCATACACACATACTCATGAGAGTAGTGCTTATCTGGTGGTATCTACACTGCCATCTCCAGTGGTCCACTCTGAGTCTGATCCTTCTCCACTTATCAGCAGGGTATGTCAGCATTAGTAACCTCACCTGGAAACTTCTAGACCCCCACTCTGTCTCAGGTCTTCTCCACTTTATTGACCATCTACTCTTTTTCAGTCTCATTTGCTGATTCCCCTCACCCCTCCGTTTTCTAAAGCACTGGCATGCCCTTGGCCTGTGTCACTCCATAGGTGACCTTATTCAGCACATTGATGATCCTCAGATTTATATTTCTAAACATCTTCATGACCATGGGGTAGGGAAAAATTCTTAAACAGAACATAAAATGTGCTAGTCAAAATGGGAAAGTGGATTAAGTCAAACTGTATTAAAATATAGACTGTAAATCAAAAGACACTATTCAGAGAATGAAAAGGAAAGCCACAGAGAGAAAGGTATTTATAATGGATATATCTGACAAAGGACCTGTATCTATAGTATATGAATAACTATTACAAACAATAAGAAAAGGATAAATAAAGCAGTAGAAAAATGGGCAAAGGCTTGAACAGCCCAGATGTCTCCCCTAAATTTCAAACTTGAGTATACAACTGCATATTCATGATCTCCATTGACCAGGCATCTTAAATCTAACCCATCCAAAACACTTCCTGCTTCCTCCCCTCCCTCTCAACCTGCTCTTCCATCAATAAATGGCAACTCCAGGAGCCAGTTGTACAGGCCAAAACCTTTGGAATCATCCTCTATCATCCTCTTTCTCTTCTATCCCATCTCCAATCTGTATTAGTTCTCTATTGCTGTGCAACAAGTTATACCTGAATTTTTGAAGGCTGGGAATCTGGGCACAGGTTAGCTGGGTCTCCAGGATCAGAGTCTATAACGAGGCTATAGTCAAGGTGCTGCCAGGGCTGCAGTCATCTCAAGGCTTGACTGCGGAGGCCCACTTCCAAGCTCACTCCCGTGGCTGTTGGCAGGCCTCCGGTCCTTGCTGGCTGTTAGCTGGAGATGACAGTTTCTTGCCACATGGGCCTCTCTCCAAGGGAAAATCGCAATATGCATCTGGATTTCCCCAGAGTTAGCCAGAGAGAGAGAGAGAGTGAGAGAGGGCAGCTAGACAGAAGTCACGTTTTGTAACCTAGTCTTGAAACTGACATACCATCACTTTTGCCATATTCTTTCCTTTAGAAGTGAGTCACTAGGTCCAGCCCACACTCAAGGGGAAGTGAGGATCATTGGGGGCCATCATCGAGGCTGCCAACCACACAATCCGACAGCAAGTTCTGCTCTTTCTACTTCCAAATATGTGCAGAATCCAAGTACTTCTCACCACCTCCGTTGCTGGCACCCTGGCCCACCTGGCTTATTGCAATAGCCTCTTAAATGGTATGTTTCCTCCCAAACGCCTACTACACACAGACTGTTTGACACACAGTAGTGAGAGTGAGCCTTTGAAAAGATGAGTGAGATCATGTTAATCCTCTGCTAAAAAAAAATCTCTGATGTTCCATAAGGACTTACATGCTCTGCTCCTGCCCCAACCTTTTCTCCTACTGCTCCCTGCTTCGCTCATTCTGCTCCAGACACACTGGCCTTCTTGATGTTCCTTGAACACACTAAGCGTGTACCACCTTAGACCCTTTGCATGGGTGTGTCTTCTCTTAGATATCTGCAAGGCTGTGTAAATGTCACCTTTCATTTGAGGCCTTCCCCAAACGCCCTGTATAAAATAGCAACACGCATACCTCCCCACTCGTTTACTCCCTATACCCCTTAACCAGCTTTTATCCTATTCCATAGCACTTACCATCAGTCTTGTTTTATTTGTTTGTTTATTTTCTGTCTCCAGTAGAATTTATTGGCACGTAATAGGAACTCAATAAATATTTATTAAATACATATGTACATACATGCATACCCTCGATCAGGTTATACCAAATTCTTGCTCTTCCTATAGCCGGTACTGAACGCTTTTGTGTATGTGTGGCACCATTTGCATAGTTGACCTCATCTGAGTTGTGCTGAATTCATCATTTAACTCTACTACAAGTGGAAGGGGTGAGTAGGAATGTGGAAGAGGGTAGGAGGAGAGATTGGCTGCTACATCCCTAACCCTCCACAGTCCCTTCCAACCCACTGGTTCTTCATCCTCTTGTAAAAACCTTTCCTCCCCTGAGCCTCATGGTACCTGTTCATACTTCTGCCTTCTTGCTGTCATTTCCAGATCCTGTGTTCATCTGAGACCCTAGCTCAGCAGCCTCCATTCAGACCCAGGGCTCTTGCTCTACCTTTGAAATCCTAAACTCTGGAATATCAATGTTTGACCCCAACCTTCTACTTTTTCAGTTTATTCCCCTTCTATTTGCCCTTGAAACACACCGAGACCTCCACCCTATGCTCCTCCATTTTCCGCCAAACAATTGTCCCCTTTTGGCTTTATGTCCTCTATCCAGCCTAAACATTTGATTCATCACCTCATTCTGTATAAAGAAGGTAGAGTGGAGTGGTGGAAAACACAGGCTCTGGAGATACAGACATAGGCTCAAAGCCTGGTTTCACCACATGGTAAATCTTGTGATCTTGGGCAAATTAATTAGTATGTCTGAAACTTACTTTCCTTAAATGAGAATAATAGCTTCCTTACAGGGAGGTTGTGAGGATCGTAAGAGTTTTAAAGAAGCTCCTAGACAGAACAATAAATGGAAACAATGACTATTGATGACCATTTTTAAATGAGTTAATATTTAGAAATGTTTAGAAGAGTGTCTGGCACATAGGAATTACTATTTAATGTTTGTTAAATAAATTAATATTTATTTATTTCTATTTCTATCCCATATCGTTCATTTTCTTACCTTTCCCTCACTCTCAGAACCTCCCAGTTTCTGTTGCTCTAACCTGAGCTCTGTTCAGTCATATCGCACACCTGGCAAACTGAGAGCAAAGCCCTGGGCTCCAGCCTCAGCTGTGGCCCAGGGTAGCTCCTCAGTCCCTTCACTGTCCCTCAGCAGCGCCCTCTCTCCTTTGCTCAGCAGCTACCTCGGCTCTTCTTTCTCAGATCCAGGGCTCTCCCTTACCGTGTCTTCTCTCACATTGAATAGATGTTCTTACCTCCTACTGGGCAGGGAAAAATAGAGGTCTGGTGCCAACAACGTCAACTGTTTCCCCCCCGCAGCTATAACTTTCCTTTATTTATACTTGTCATTACCTCTTACCTCCTACCTGAAGGCTCTGTCTTGTCTGGGCTCCTTGGGAATGCCACACACTCTGCATCTTCGACCTTTTCCTCTCCTCCGCCTGGTTGCTCATCCTTTAGGTGTAGAGTCAGTAAAGCACAGTGATTATGCGTGTAACCCTGTACCCAGAACGCTCAGGTATGGATCCTGGAGCTGCTGTTGTGACCCTGGACAAGTCATTTAAGCTCATCCTTGTTCAGTTTCCTCCTCTGGAAAGCACTGAGAATAATGGTACCTATCACACTGGGTAGTAGAAAGGAATTCATGCGTGTGAAACACTTAGAGCAGCGCCTGGCATACAGCAACTTCACAATAATTGTATGCTATTCTAAGTCATTCCAATCTAAAAAAGCACATGAAACTTTCGTATTTATGTCTTCCCCTAGCAACTGCCTTTCCTTTCCTCCCATCACATTGAAGTCTCTTGAAAAAAAAGTAGCCTTCGATATTTTCTCCCTTATTCTATTGCTTACATTTCCCCCTCTGTTAAAATGCATTGCCCAATTCTCCCATTAAAATGCTTTTGCTTAGGCCTTGAAAAAACCAGTGTGTGTGTGTGTGTGTGTGTGTGTGCTTATACTGACCAGTATGAGACATCTGACACTGGACCGCTTCTCCCTTCTTCATATCTCTCCCTTGGCCTTACAAGACACCATTTTCTTTTCATTCTCTTATCTCTCTGGCCCAATCTTCCCCTTTTTCCATTCTTATCCTATAAATAGTTGTTGTCCCTGGGTCTCTATCATCAGCCCTACCTCCTTTTCAGGATACACATTCTCCTGCAATCCTTCTACCTGAGTCTTCAGTGTTCACTTACATGGAAGGACTCTCAAACTGAACTATGATTTACAAACTCATCTATCCCAAAGCCTACTTATAATTTTACTTAGTTGTACTATGGGCTTCTTAAATTTACCATATCCAAACTTGAACTCTTCATCTCCCCCACCAAACACACTCCCCTTTTCTTATTCCATATCTAAGTAAATGGCACCATCATCTACCTGTTGCCAAAGCCAGAAAATGGAGTATCACCCTCGACAACACCTTCTTAATCACACCTACCCTGATATTAGATGGCCTTATAGTCTCAGAGATTCTGCTTTCTTGTTACTTCTAAAATCTGTCCCCATCACTCCACTCCTGCTTCCTCTTAGCTAATCTCTCAATGTACAATATTTCTTGCCAGGATTATTGCAGTTCCCTCCTGTTGAAGTCTCCTCTCTTTACTCTCTAGCTGTGCCAATCTACACTTCACAATTCTGCAGAGATGGTTTTTTAACATACAAATCTGCTTATATTATTCCTTTGCTTACAATTTCCAGTAACTCTTATGAAGAAAACTCAGATTGCTTAGCCTGACGTAAGGCTGTCATGAATGTGCCTCTGCCTGCCCTTCTATCTTTACCTCCTAGATTTCCCCTTTGTTAATCTTATGCAGTTCTCTGAACACATAATTCTCTCTCTTCCTTACCTTCCTGGCTTTGCCTAGAATGTCTTTTCCTGGTTCTCTATTTGACTGAATTATACTCATCCTTTAAGATTCATCCAAGCTTTATCTTCTCCTGGAAGCCTTTCCTGACCAGCTCCAGCCTATGTTAAGTATCTCTTTGATTCAATTAGGAATTAGTTGTAGCTAACGATCTATTCAGCTAGCTTTAAAAAAGGAAGAGGGGAGGAACAGGTGCTCATAAAATGATCGGAAGGGTTAGAGGAGCAGGCTCTAGGCTGAGTTTCCAGGGGTGACTCCAAAATTATCACTGCAGAACTGGCCCACCAAGGGATCACTGCCTCTGCAAAGATCTATGTCAGCTGGAAGCTGGTACCCAGGAAGCTGGGGACTGCCACTGAAAAATAAAAAGGACTCCACACCCTTGTTTGTTAGTATAAATGATGGCAACAGTAGCAGGTAACCTCTACATCAGGTACACCTGTGTTCCAAGTCGTTCAGTCTTTGCTTTTGTTTGGCAAAGGCTAAGTCCACGTGGGGAAATAGAGCAGCAAGGAAACTGGGAGACGTAGTCCTTAGCTTTCCAGTCTGCAATGCACAGTAAGGGTTACTGGAAGGAGGGTGGAATAGAGTAGAGGGAGCCAGCTTGTATATCTGCCTCTCACTCCTTTATGCCCTCATACCATCATGTATACATTCTGTAGACATACTTACCACTCATGTTCTACTTAACTGACTACCAGTCTGTCTCTGAACAGGCTGTCACCTTCTTGAAGGCAAAAAACTATTCTCGTTCATCTCTAAATTGTGCCCAGTACATAGTAGGTTCTCAGTAAATGTTTGTTAACTGAATGAGTAAGAAGCTTTAGCTTTATCTTAGAAGTCTCCTTTAATCCACCAGCCAACAGCTCCTACTAATTCTGTCTCCAAAATGTCCTTCCAACAAGCTCTTCTCATCTCACCCAGTGCAACAACCTCAGTATTAATTTCTACCACTTTGTTCTGTTCTGTGGTGTAAACTCCCTATCACCATTGTACTTACCTTTCTAAAATGCAGATCTTTTCATATCGCTCCCCAGTCTAAAAGCTTCCAATGGCCTTTCCTTTAGGAAAAGTACAAATTCCTTTGCATAGCATTCAAAGCCTTCCTCCCTCGGTCCACAGTCTGTCTTCTAGCTTTGGTTCATGACACTCCCTTACACACACTCTCTGTGCTAATCACTCCCTCAGTGCAGCCAGGATGCCGAGCTTCCGTCCTTTGCTCTAGCCGCTCAATCCTGTTCACCCTTCACCATCTAGCTCAGGTGCCACTTTAGGGAAGTTTTCCATTACCTGCTTTTTATACCTTCACCCTCCACATCTGACCAACAGATTATATTCAGATTACCTTCTCTGAAGTTCTAGAGCCGTGGTTGTTTACACTGTGTTGCATAGGGCTCTGGGGCTCCACGGGGTGGGGGTGTTTCTAGGGCCTCTGAAGGGAGCAGGAGGCCGAGCCCTCATCTCACTTCACGCACAGCAGCTCTGCTCAGTCTGACCCACGTATAGTGTTTCATATAAGACTTTGTTGAGAAAAGGTTTACATTTCTATGGGGAAAAAAATCCCCCAAACTTTAAAAGGCAGTTTCTAAAGCACTTTATACTGTGCGTATGGCAGTCATCCTGATGAATTAAGTTTAATTCCATGTGTGCCTGGCACTGCGTCCTGCTCATTTTTAAATCCCCTATGTTCTTAACCTGATAGAGGCAGCCAGTAAGACGGAAGAGATAAGGCTTAGAGAAGATATTATGGTGGACCCCAACTTCATGCAGAGCCGTAAGGGAGAAGAAGGTTAGACTTCTACTTCCTCAGAAAAACAAAAAGTGAAAACCGAAAGGGAATATTAGAGCGATGGAAGTTTTAGATCTGTATGAATAATTGCCAATTTGACCTAAGCAGCGATGGACTACCTTGCAAAAGCCTCTCTGCCAGGAATGGCACAGAAGTGCTCTCAGAGTGAGGATGGTCATCCCACTAGAAGACCTTGCAGGCCCCCTTGACTTCTGGGCCTCCATGATCTTCTGTTTTGTGTCCCCACTGAGAATACAGATGGCTCGGTATCTGCATTTTTTGAGACTGTAATATCAGCAGTATTTTTTTTTTTTAAGTTGTAAATGAATTGGTTTGACACTTTTATATTTTCAAATTGATTGCTGTCTGTTTCTGACTAAAGAAAGTCCCCTAAGGCCATTTTAGAAAGGCAGCCCTGGAACTGGTGTCAGGTGGGAGAGCCAATGCTGTGGCTGAAGCAATGCTGTTGGCATCTTCTGGCCACAGATTTGCGAGGGCAGCACATTTAGAGGAAAATTTATAGCTTCTGCTCCTGAGTAGTAAATGGGAATTTACTTGACTGAAGTAATGGATTGTAGGCGTTCTGTAATTGTCTCTGTGGGTGGCCAGCAGCCGTTTGTCAGCAGCATTAAGAGTCAAGGGTTTACTTTGCTGCCTATTTTACGTTATACTTTTATTGCAGTTTGAGTTTCCCCACTTGGAGGTTGGGTAATGGTACATTTTATTCCCAGAACAACTAACTTTTTACTAGAAAACAAGAAGATTACTTATTATTTCCATGCCTTGAGATCTTTTGTGTGGTGTGTTTTGGAACATATTGGCAAGTGAGACGAACAAAGACCCTGGGACTGCCACGGTTCTCAGACAATTTTGACACAGAAACTTAGAAACGTTGAAAGAATTTGTTTGCTCACTTAACTGGACCAAATACCTATTGTTTCTAGGAATGTTTTATAAGACAGAAAAGTACTAGATGTAGCTTGATAATTCTGTTTTATTAATATTATTCTAATTAATTCTTGAAGCCCTGGCTAATGTCCTCAGGGAAGAATAGTTAGCACAATTAATTAATTGCACTTCTTTTTACCTTTCTATTTCCAGAGGTGATTGTTTAAGCACAGGCTTATGGCATAATATTTTTCTTTAATAAGGAGAAATGTTTGATTTCATAAATCTCATAAGGAAAGACTCAAAAAATAAGCTTTGAAGAACATATCTTCATATCAAGACAGGATATCCTCCTTGATCAGTTACTCATGTGAACAGAAGACTAAGCAGAAGTAAAAATTTGTGAATTATATTATAGATATCAGCTGACATTGATATTAATACTAAACAAGGCCTGGCTTACAGCACAGTGCAATTTGTGATAATCACCGTATTTTCTTCTATAGCTTAATTGATCCTATATCCTTTAGCCTCTTGTACATATATGCACATGCTCCATACCTGCTTTCTAATTCTATTGGCACCATGTTACCTCCAGTTGATAATGGGGCAAAGGAGAAATAACCGTATTTGAAATGCTAGCTGCTGACATGCATATTCTCTCACATCAAACCATTGTCCTGTAGCTAAAGATCCTCTTTGAAATTCTGGCAAACTCATAAGGTGTCTTATTTTCTTAAATCTGATGCTACATTAGCAAGATAGTTTAGCTATTCATCATTTTCAACATGGTGAATAAGAAAGGAATTTATATAATTGTCCATGGCTGAAGCTAACAGGATTAAAAACCCAGATAGTTAAGTGTTACAAGCATATGGCCTGTTTTCACGACTAATCACTTGAGATATGTAAATGGTGTCACCGTAGAAGCAGTAGAAAGAAATATAAAAATATGTGATAATAATTCTGATTCAGAGATGGAATAACCAATTATATTACACAGGATCAGCTTTAAAAGGATCAAGAAACTCCTTGTGCATTGCTAAGGATCAAACAGTGCTTTATTTTATGGACTCAAACAAATAAGTTCAGAAACCAAAGTCCAGGATTAAAAGGACTGTCATAAGAGATGCAGAATGCTTAGCACAGACACAATCTTTGATGCAAATGTCACAGTTCTAAAAATCGCCTGATAGTGCTGGGCAGCCTTTGAAATTTGGTTCATATGTCGAGCTTGTCAATACGTTACCCATTCTGCCAGAGGCTTAAAATTGGTTCTTTTCTTGGTTCACTTGGGGTGGAGGGAGGGAATGCAAAATTTGTTGCTCATTCATTATACATACAAGGCAACATCTGTTCCCTGCTCATTTTTCGTCTGCATTTCTGCCTTCAGAGTATGTTAAATAACCATAGAAATGAACTTTGTGGTTGAAACTTGCTAACCCAAAGGTGAAAATAGATAGGTAGGCCCATTACCCAGGCTAATGTTCAGCTGGAATGCACCAGCTGTTAAAACGCTAAACCCTTCCGTGTTGGTTGGTCAATAGCTTACAATCCTGACAGCACCCCCTGCAAGTGCTTTCTGCCCTGGCTGCCCCACCCCCTCCCCTGGGATGCTCTAGGCCTTTCCATAATCCAGCAACTAAAGGGATAATGCCTGGTTCAGCAGGGCCTCCAGGACCTTGCTGGAGCACCGCGTTAAAAGTTTTGAGTAGCAGCTCTGCATAGTAAGTCTTTGGAAAGCAGATTTTCAATATGAGACTGCAATGTTTCTCCCCCACCCCCCATGTTGAGCAATATAACATTATCCAGTTAGGGTCCATTGTCCAGTTAGCAAGAAAGAGATGGCACACCAAATTAAAATAATCTGTTGAGAGTCTATTTATAAGGGAGCTATTTACAGAGGTGTGGGTGCGTGTTGGGGCAGGTGCAGAGGTCGTGTGGTAACCCAGGACTAGGAGCAGCAAAACTGCCCTCACCCTGGGCCCTAATGGGTGGAGGAGGGGGTGGCCATAATATAGACAGAGAAAGGTGCCTTGAAAGAAGTGACCTTAGGTCAGGGACACAGTCAACCTGAAGGGGTCCTGAAGACAGAGATTCTGATTTGCCAGGGACAGCTTGAACAGGGGCCCATCTCCTGCGAGTTCCCCATTGGCAGAAGCCAACCGGAAGCTGGGAAGCACAAGAGCCCATTGACACGGTCTATAGGTTGTGCCTGTGGGGCGACAGTCAGACTGGAGAGGGTGGTGAGTGGATCTGGAGGAAAGACAACCCAGCCCACTGTCAACCACTGTCCTTCTGCGGAATTTCTCAAAATAGTTCTCATCCCACAGCAAGTGCTCTTTACAAGGAGGAAGACTTAGCGTGTTTCTTTAAATTTATTACATTAGATCAGGAAATGTATCTCTTTTTGTTGTTAACTGACTTCATGCTCCATGTTATGCTTAGTGCCACATCAAAGCCACAACTCTCAGGTGGATTTTTCACAATAGATCAGGTTTACACAAAATTTCAATATTAGAATGATAAAAAGCAAATAGGTGTGCAATTGTTCAGCAGACATTCTTGAAAATAAAGTGACAGAAACTCTAACAGGTGTCATTGCTCCCGACGTAGGGCAGGTAATTGTTTATTCTCAGTAAGATTCAGTTGAATCCTTGTGATGTCTTCAAGTGTGCAAACACAACTCTCTTAGCAACTCTGTGGGTGAAAACATACTATCTTTCTTAGAGAGGTCACAGTTATCTCTGAGCAAAATGACTCATGTTCTTTCCCCATGTAAGAGCAGATGCATATTATCTACATATTAAAAGATCAAAAGATAGATTATAGGACAAAGAGAAACTGTACTTTTTTTTTTGGCCTTTGTTCCTTTCCAGCTTCACCTCCAGATTGTTGAGTACACGGTGGTCTTGGTAGGAGTTGGGTTTGCACTGCCTGCTATATGCTTCCAGGGTCCCACTGTTACTGCCACATCTACCCGCTTGGTACTTTCAGACTTGAGGGAGCATTAAGGTGGTGGAGCACATGCGTGATTCGCCAGCGGTGGGAGAAATGGCTCCCAAGGTGTGAGACAGCAAAAATCCTACTGCCCTGAGGACATAGTCAACTAGGAAGTGTTACCACTGCCTAATCCATGCGGGACCCCTGGCCACACTGGGTTGCCTGGACCAGCTACTCCCAGGAGTAACATCCTTATCCCCACAGTTGGTGACACAGAATAGCAATTTAGGCAAATTGCTTACCCTCTTGCATGATCGTATATGACTTCAGAGGACTTTTGTGAGGACCATTCAGCACGGTGGTGGCCTGCCCTGGCCAGAGGAGCCACTGTTCTTTTAGCCAACAACCTGAATGGCCATTTCTACCCCTTTGTCAACTGTAGCTTCTGCGCTCATGTTGATGTTGGCCCGCCTTGGCACTGAATTAAGGAAATTATAATGTCCTCACCTCCTAAGGATATAATCTAATACAACAATATATGAACAGCTTTGTATCTGGAGACGTATTCTATCCAAAGAGGAGTGGAAAGAAAATGAGTTTTAAAGTTCTCTGAACATTGGGGGTTTTTTGGTTTTTGTTTTTTGTTTTAAATGATATGCATCAAGTAGACAGTAAGAAACTTGGATAGTGAAAAAAAACAAGATAAGTCCAAGTTCATTCATTAAGTGCCTACTGAATGCTCAGCACTGTTACAGGTGATGAAACAGTGATAGACTATGTCTGCCTTGGCCTCAAGAAGCACACGGTCTGATAGGAGAGTACATTTAGACTTAGGAACACTAGGGGTAGAGAGTACAGAGGGTTTAGCTGCTAGAGGGAGAGTGGAAACAGGGAAGGTGTCTTAGAAGAGGTGACATCTGAGCTGGACTTTGAAGGATAAATTCTAAGCAGAGGAAGCAACCTAGGCAAAGGCATGGGGTGTGATCAACAGCATGGTAGGTTTGGAGAAGGCATAGTGGGAGGGTCTGGATGGATGGAAGACCTGGTGCCAGGAGCCTGGACTTTATCCAGTACACAATGGGGAGCCCTTGTAGGACCTTAAACCAGGCAGGGACATGGTCAGATTGGCATTTTATGACCATCAGCCTTGTGTGGGTGTGAGGGATGAACTAAATATTTCTGTTCCAGACATCTGTATTGGACCTTAGCATATATTAAATGGCTTTCTAATTTGCTTTAATTTAAATTAACAATGAAATTAATTGTGTATCAGTCAGGGTCCAGTCAGGAGACAGAAACCACATCTGTTATTTTAAGAGAGAGAATTTTAATATACAGAATTATTAACTAAGTGTTGCAGGACTGAGAAGACTAAGACTACATTAGGGTATCTTGGGGGTGGTCACTGAAGGAAGTAGCTACCAGCCGAAAGTTTAGAGGAACAAGGGAAGAGGTCAGAATTATTAAAACCTAAAAGCTTTTGATGGTGGTGGTCATGCATTATGAGGCCAGTTCTGTGAGTACTGGAAAAACTGCAAGCTAGAATCAACTCCTGCTACTGGAATGAACTGCCACTGCCAGGGTGAAGAAGTGAGACTGGGGAGGCGCTGAGAAGTGGGAGGCAAGCAGAAAGAAAACAGGAAAAAGCAGCCTTCTTCCTTCTACAGCCTTGCCGTCTCCATCTAGCGCGCTCCCTGTGTGTCCCCCGCCACCTGCAGAGCCTAATAGGGAGCAGAAGGCCAGAGGGTCCCGGCCCAGAACCACGAGGCAGAGCATCAAAGGTTGAGTTTATAGCTTAGTAACTAGCACAGTGGCCATTCCCAGGGTAAACCCCAGTGTATGCCAAGAAAGAGGGCAGACATCCTAGAAGCTAAAGATTTCCTAAAACATTCACAGGTCATCAATCATCTTTCAGGCTTATTTTCATCGTTACCAGTGAGTTCTGTTTGCTGTCTTTGTGACCTAATTCACATGTTCTTTACTGTCTTAGGATTTTACTTTTCATCTGACATCCCCCACCCTGAGTCTATTATCCTATAGACCGTGGAACTTTAGGGAGAAGGTGTGAGTGGGCCCAGGCCCCTCCGAAGGTGGGCAGTGCAGTCTTGGGCCTACAGCCTCGTGCCCATCTTCTCAGTCATCTTGCATCATCTGAAGCATTTATGTCATTGATAGAAAAATCATGCTTCCTTTGGTCCCTTCACTAATGTCCCTGAAAGTGCTTTGCTCAGGGCCCTGATCTTTGTAGGCATTTATACTTGTTTATAGAATTGGAATCAGGAGTCCTGATCACGTGAATTGTAAGCATTTGATTTTGTACTGCTGGTATTTTTCTCCAGTGGATTTCTATGTGTAAGCCTTGCCTTACCCACTAGATGACAGTCTTCTCGAGGGCAGATCTGTGTGTTAGGTGTGCCTGGATTTGGAGTCAACAGAATTAAGTGCACACCCCAGCTCTGACACTTATTAAGTAATTAAAGCAAGTTATTTAATCTCTCTCAACCTTCGTTGCCTCTTCTGCAAAATAGGGGGTAGTATCTATTCTTACTGGGTTGTGATGGTGAAATGAAGTGGTATCATAACACAGAATCTGGTATTTAATAGATGTTTAATAACTTACTTCCTTTCTCCTCCCTTTATCTTATATAACTATTTTAACATATGTCATTATGCTAGGAATGCAGTAACACTGGTGACCTGACTTAACCGAAATAGAGAAGTTGTGGAATCCTTTTAGGAGAGAATCTGAAATATCTTTATACAACTTCCCTCCTTTCCAGGCATCTAGAACATTGGGTATCCCAATAACAATTAAAAATATTTATAATGGCTGGAAGTTATTTCTAGAGAGGAAGGTCGTCTTCAGTGTGTGTGGATGTGAGCGGCCGGATACAGTGTCAGAACAATAGCTATTCATTGTGTCGGTTTCAAAGCTGGCACCGGCAAGCTAGTATTCTAGTGTTATTCCCACACAAATAAATCTCAAGATTTCCATGACCCGATGGATTGGTGTAAACAGCTCATTGCAAGAGCTCTTTACGTCTATCCCCATGTCACTCATTTAAACATTCAATGCTTCTCAGAGAGTCTTGTAAGCACAGCTTACAAATTAATGATTTTTTTTGTTTAAACAAATGTTCATCAAGCCCTACCCTCAGGATTGTGTTTTGTTGCTGAGTACACATGGTAAACAGCTTGGTTCCTTCCACCAGAGCTGTCGATGGGAGATTCAGCCATCAGATAACCCAGGCTGAAGGAAAAGTCCTTTAAAGGTGCTGAAACGATAACAGGCTGACCGAGGCCTGCGGGCGGCCAGAGGTCCTGACTCCTGGGCCAAAGAATAATGACAGGCTTTTTATTTTTAAGTAGTGGTTAGTATTTGATAGCACTTAATATTTGCAGTGACCTTTACAGCTATTGTTATTAGTTATTCCTCCCATCGGCTCTGAACTCAATGACAAAACTATTTTTACTCAAGTCCACCAACCCCCTCTCCTTCCACTCCAGTCACAAGACCTGTGTGGTTCTCAGCATGTTGTGCAGACCTTCGTTTAGGTGTCAGCTCCATTTCCTCATGAACAACGATCTCAGTGATAAAGAACATTTTGAAACAACATAAAATGCAGTGCATTTTAATATACTCATGTAAGTCAGATCATGTCACTTCTCTGCTTTCAACCCCACAGCAGTTCCTCAGCTCACTTGGTATCAAAGCCGAAGTCTTGACAATGGCCTGGAAGACCTGCTACCCCTCTGCCACTGATTGGGCCTCACCTCTTCCCCTTCACCTTCTCCCTAACCTGCTCCAGTCATGGGGATCTCTTTGCAGTTCCTCCAGCCAGGCAGGCTCTTGTCCTGGGCTTTTGCATGGGTTGTATCCTCTGCCTCAAATGTTTCTCCTTCAGATACCTACATGGCTGACTCTCTCACCTCCTTCAAGTCTCTGCTTAGATGTCAAAGAGATCTCCCCTGCCAGCCTAATTTAAAACTGCAACTATGATCAAGTACTTAAAGCCTTTTAATGAACTATATAGTTTACTCAGCTATGTTTATTTTCTCTCCCCCCATAAGACTGTAAAATCCACGCAGGCAGGGATCTTTGTCTATTTAGTTCACTGCTATGTACCAAGCACCTAGAACAATGCACATAGAAGGCATGTAATAAATATTTGGTGAATGAACAAATACTACTCCTCTGAAGGCCATTGTAATGCAATTTGACCTACAGACTTAGAATGCATCTCAACATGTGGCTTATCTTTATATTCCTTAGCAGTAGTTCCTATGCTTATTTTCCACTCATAACAAACAATTCATTTTGATAGCAATTCTGTAGAGGTAAATGAAACACACAGATTCTTAAGGTTGCAAGGAAGTGTAAAATCTCAGTGTTGCAACATGGAAAGGAGTTTATGGGTATTCTAGCCCGAACACTCATCTATTCTAATCCCATCAGCTCCCGTGCCATGCTGTATTACACTCTCTTTCCATCTTTATAAGGGGATAGAAGGATATAGGGGTTAAAAGGATAGGCTCTGCGATTGGGAAGCTCTATCGTCTAATTCTTGTTCCATCAATGTCTACTGCGTGAACAAGGTATTTTAGCCTCTCCCCCCCTCAGTCTCCTCATCTGTAAAATGGTGATAAAAAGTAGTCTCCATCTCGTGGAGTTTTGTGAGGATTAATGAGCTAAGGCATATAAAGATATTGGCTTATAATAAGCGTTAAATAAATATTAGCTACTATTATTAATTCTGATTTTTTTAAAGATTTATTTTATTATTTATTTATTTATTTAATTTATTTTTGGCTGCGTCGGGTCTTAGTTGCGGCACGCGGGATCTTCGTTGAGGTCTGAGGGATCTTTCGTTGCAGTGCGCGGACTCTTTGTTGCAGCACGCGGGCTTCTCTCTAGTTGTGGCTTACAGGCTCCAGGGTGTGGGCTCTGTAGTTGTGGTGTGCAAGTTCCAGAGCAGTGGGCTCTGTAGTTTGCGGCATGCGGGCTCTCTAGTTGAGGCGCGTGAGCTTGGTAGTTGTGGTGCGCGGGCTTAGTTGCCCTGGGATCTTAGTTCCCTGACCAGGGATCGAACCCGCATCCCCTGCATTGTAAGTCGGATTCTTTACCACTGGACCACCAGGGAAATCCCAATTCTGATTTTTAGAAAGTTCTTAATGTTGAGCTTAATCAAGTCTTATTGAATAAATACAACTGATTTAACCTATTTTACCAGCTTGGCATGGGGATTAAAATATAATAGATATATCTTTTTCCCCCTGTTAGTTGCCAGAATATCTTCCTGCTCACACCAGTAGGAAGTCCAAAATCTCTCTCTTAACCCCTGCACTTCCTACCTCTTCTAAACATATAAGAACACCAAGAACACCCTTCATTCATTCTGCAAGGGTCAGTCCCGGTTCCAAATGCAGGCAGAGAAAAACCTGGGGAGTCTGCATGGTCTGTTGGTGTTGCTGCCTCTCACCAGGCGGTGACATTGAACTCTGGCTATGCATGGTCCAGCACCACTGCCCACTGCTGCGGGCATTCTCTTCTCACCCTAGAGCCTCTGTGTGGTATGTGTGCTTGGGCTCCAAGGTGGCAGCTCTTTCAGTTCATAGTCTCAGTCATTGTTCTCAAGTCGCTCCCACATCAGAAGGGTTTCTAGTCTCAGCCACGGGCTGTGTTGGAACAAGCCCCCCACACCCCTGCAGGGGTTGCCCTGCAGCCCTGCTGGTAACCCAAGACCATCAGACTAGACTGCTCCTTTTCTCATGGTGTGTTACCCTTTGAGAACTTTGGTTCCTTTCCTCTCAAAGGGTTTCTTATGGGGTCTATCCTAACCCATGAGGGAGATTCTAATAACATCTCCTCCCAGGAGGCTCCTGACCTTTGTGCAGTTGCTCCACTTCGCAGAGATCAGCTCTGCATAACAAGGGGTGTTGATCGAAGGGGCAGGCGTTGTCAGGCCACAGGTAGCTTCACTAGACTCTCCCTGCAGGCCAGTGGGGCACGGCATCTTACAGCATTGAAAATAAGAGTGACCACTTAATGACTCTTTGCCTGAACCAGGAAAATCTGTACTTACTTTGGCAGAAAGTAAGCGACATTACCTAGCTAACTAATTTCAGGTTGCGCCTTACCAAACGCCCTGTTATACTTATGTTCACTGGGTCTGGTTCTACTTCTTTAAGTCAGTACAAGCCTCCCGCTCCTTCTCTTTGACAGACTTCACCCCCTAGAAAGTAACTAGGATTCTTTTCTTCTCCACTGGTTCCCCAACTTACAGCGTGATTTTAGGCATGTTTTCTTAACAATAATAGCTGATCTTTACTGAGCTTACTATATGCCAAGCACTGTGCTAAGTACTCTGATGTATTAACTAATTTAGTCTTTGAACAATCCCTTGAGGTAGGTGTCATACCCCTCTTCTGTAGATGAGGAAATTGAGGCTTAGGAAGACTGAGTAGCATGCCCAAGGTCACACAGCTGCTAGAATTTGAACCCAGGCTGTCTGGCTCCAGAGTCCACAGTGATGCAATGCTGCTTCCCTAATTCAACTTCACAGAACTGTGGTTCTACAAAACAGAGATAATGCTCATCTCGGAATATCCTGGTAAGGATCGGATGTGATAAAGTATGAAAAAGGGATTAGTGCAGTGGTTCCATTAGTGCTCAAAAGATGTTCATTTGCCACCTTTTCCCTCCAGTCAAATTGAGCATCTCATATCTTAACTACTTCACATTTTTAAAGTGCCTGACACAGAGTGGGTGCTCAGTGGGCGGTAACCCCTCCTGCCATTACAGTCTGTGGTTTGAAGCCCCCTCCCTATCCTGAGTGCTCTCCTCTAGCTCATTTAGATCTTAGACTGTGGCACCCAGAACTACACATGATACACCAGGTGGGCTTGGATGAAGCAGAGTGCAAGGGACAGTCTGCTCCCACGGAGAGTGAGGTCCCTATCAGGCGGTCCCTAAATTGTGTCATACTACCTGCAGTTATTCCTTGTTTTAGTTCGTCATTTACACTGTCAACAAGTATTGAAATTGCTGCCAGTCAGATCCTGGACATCTCTTTACTTAGGCTGTAACTGATCCACACCTCACTTGGCCTGTCCCTGGGTAATTGATTTTTTCTTTTCCAAAAATGTCCTCTTTTTTTTTCTGATTTCTTAAATACTACATGTTTGTTGGAAAAATGCAGAAAATCACAAAGAAGAAAATTAAAGTCACCATGAATAGCATGATCCAGAGATAACCACTATTCATTCTTGCATATATATCTTCCCAGCATATGTGTATGTGTGTATTTCTTTTTTACAGAATTAGGGTCATACTATTCAAAATATATTTTCAGTCTGCCACTTCTCACCATTTCCTCCCAACCTAAGCCACCATCGTCTTTTTTCTTAAAATACCGCAAAACTGGGGACTTCCCTGGTGACGCAGTGGTTAAGAATCCACCTGCCAATGCAGGGGACACAGGTTCGATCCCTGGTCCGGGAAGATCCCACATGACACGGAGCATCTAAGCCCGTGTGCCACAACTACTGAGCCTGCGCTCTACAGCCCGCGAACCACAACTACTGAGCCCGCGTGCCACAACTACTGAAGCCCGCGCGCCTAGAGCCCGTGCTCTGCGACAAGAGAAGCCACGGCAATGAGAAGCCTGCACACTGCAACTTAGAGCAGCCCCCGCTCGCCGCAACTAGAGAAAGCCCATGCACAACGAAGACCCAACGCAGTCAAAAATAAAAAATTAAATTAAAAAATTACCACTAAACTATTAAGTTATTATTGCCCAAAATAGGTTTCCCTACTTCCTTTCTTACCCCCCTACAGTCTGTTCTCCAAAACGTAGCCAATGACCCTTTAAAATCTTAACTCTCTCCTGCTCACAATCTCCAGTGGCTTCCCATGTCACATAAAATAAAACCCCAGAGCTTCCCTTGGCTGGAAGGACCCTGCATGGCGAGGCCTCTCCAACCCCATTTCCTTCTCCTCTCCCCATTGCACACTGTGTTCCAGCCTCATGTGCTTCCTTCCAATCCAAGCCCTTTCCTGCTTTAGGGCCTTTGCTCTTCCCAGGGCTGCATGGCTCCAGCCTCTCATTTCAGTCCCTGATTAGTACCGTCGCTCAGAGACCACCTTCCCCAAAGAGTACCTCGGCCTCCATCACCTCCTCTCCCTAACCCTGATTCATTTTCTTCATTGCCTTAATTATTCTCCTGTAACATGATGTTCATGGCCGTCATATTCCATCATATATATGTACTATCAATTCCCTATTGTTAGACTTTTAGGCTGTTTTCCTTTTTTGGCATTAGCATTTATTATTAATATTTTCTCTTTATAGCTTTCATTTTATAAGATTCCACCATTTCAGCCAGACAAGATAGTTGGGCTCTTGATAACTTCTCTAATCAGGTACTGTTCTAAATGCTTTAATGCATACTAATTTAATCTACCTCATCTAGTGAGGTTGATACAGTTATTCTCCCCATTTTCCAGAGGGGGAAACTGAGTCAGAGAGTATAAGTAGCTCTGTTAACATCACACAGCTAACAAGGGGTGGAACTAGGATCCAAACACAGGCTCTTTGCTTCCTCAGCTGCCCTCTAAACCCCTCTTCCACCCCACCACTGCCTCCTGGTCTTTCTCCCAGCAGATGTCAGCAAACTTCCTTTGTTCTGCAAGCCAAGACCCCTGTCTGTATAGAGAGGCACTGAAGACCAAGTTCTGTGACATTAAAATCCCTCTACAGACGGATGCTAACCTGTTCTCCAGTCCTCTTTGAGGATTATAGTTGAGCCACTCTGAGTTCTTACTTGTACTGTCACAGAGTCTGTACTTTTCTACCTGGTTCACAAAGAGATTGTGAAGCCTTGTTTGTTACCATTTCCTAAGTGGATAATGTCTGTGGCACAGAGTTACCATTTGAGGAACGCTGTGAGCGGGATGAGGTTGGGGTGACCAGCATTCATCTTCCTGGGTCGACACAAGGCATCGAATCTGTGCTAGAATTTTGCTAACAGTCTTTGGCACTTATATTGAAACATTTGCCCCTCTGCAAGTTTCTGGAAGTTCTTCCATGCTTCATAAACTCTTATATGTTATCATAGTGCCATTTTAAAGATATTATAATCATGAACTCGTGTTCTTTGAGCATCCTGGGGCTGTATATCTTGCCGTCCCTGTTGCAGCGCATATTTGGGAGCACTTAGAGATGCTGCCGAGTCAGAATTCATCGGAGCCTGGAGACTTAAATACGGTGGCAGGTACCCTCCTCCTATCTCCTCACTATCTCAGACTTTAATTTCCCCTTGGCCATGTTTGTGTTCTCCATTCTGGCTCGCAGATCATTCTTCTTGATAGAGAAGATGGAAACAAACTAGGAATTGAGTAATTCTGTGTTCACTATATTATGTCTAAGTTAACAGTGTCATCTGCCCCAAGCAGTAGGCGAGCCCTTCTCTTGTTCTTTTTCTTGTTCTAAACGTTGCTGTTCTGTGTGCGTTAATCCCAAACCCAGCCTTCCACTCCCCTGATTTGATTCTTTCATTTTATGCCATTCCTTTGTGTCTGCTCTTGGCTGCAAGTTCCTCCTTCCTGCCTTTGTAAGTGTCCTTGTAAATACAAACTGATTGGAAACATAGTGATTTCTTTGGATAACTCCCTCTCTTCTTCCTCTCTGGAATTAGGTATGAATAGATAATCAGAATTATATTATGTGGAGCCTTCAATCTTTTCAGAATCAAGCTCTATATGATTAGAGTCTTTGACCATGGGATCAGAGCGTCTAGCCTAGTGCCTTACACATAGGAGACCTGCAAGAGTGGTAACAGCACAGTAATGGCCACCCTTTGAGTGTTTACCATGATTCAGGCACTGTGCTTTACATATCTTATCTCATTTAATTCCCATAATTGACATATGAGGTAGGTCTTGTTATTCATGATTATCGTGAGGAACCTGAGCTACGGGGAGGTGACATTTGCACAGCTGTGAGGGCAGAGCTGCGAGCCTGACTCAGGTATGTACAGATTCCTGAGTGTGTACTTTAACCTCCACATTATGCTGCCCTCTGGGTTTGTTAAGTCCATCGAACCACACCTTCTTTTCGCCGGACTTGTGGAGTTCTGCTTTCCTTCAATCACGGGGACATTAGCTGCTCATATTCCCTCCTTCGGCTCTTACAAATCATGTGATGGCAAGGCCCCTTTCTCTCCAAGTGCCAGTCAGCTCCATTCTGTCATCCGTCTAGTTCTCCCTCATTGGCCAAAAATAGGTCCAAGCAGCAGCTCTCGTCACCGTATCTTTGTCTTTCTATGATGTGAGATTGTCAGCAGAGCAAGGCTTGAGTGAATTAAATGCTCTGCTTCTGGCAGAGTGGGGCTCCTAACAGACCTCTGGATGGCTCTTCCATCATTCCTCAGCCTGCAGAGAACAGGCCCTGATGAGGGAATGACAGGTGTGCCTGGCCAGGTGGGCCTGAGGGGAACCGACCCTGCATCTTGCTGCCTCCTCACTGAACTTTTCATGCTCTGGGGATATTACATCGGTTTGAAGGGTTTTCTTCAACTATGATTTACATGCGACCTACTCTCAAAAAGAATGTGAAGTGGTTTACAATAAAACATGTCACAAATAGAGTTAAAACACATTTTTAAAAGTAGAGGCAGTCAGAGAGAGGTCAGAAATCACTCGGTTTGAATCCCTGACAAGAAGTTTTATGGCACATGAATATATTTGATTAATTCCCGATACAACTGTCTAGGTTTGTGGGGATGGGGAAGGAACTCTGCAGATGGGGAAAACCTAGAACCTCAAGGGCCTGTTCTATACACACAGTCAAAATCAAACAGCATCATGCCTAGTGACGTCCATGGAAATACTCATTAATACCACCTCGTCTCAGGAAGCCTCAGGGGAAGGCAGCAGGGGGGCAATTGCATGGGTTAATCCTAAATTTAGAGTAGCTAATCTGCCCAAGGGTCATAGCCAAGATAATTCATCATTGTCGTCGACCAAGGACCACAATAAATTTGTCTTTAAATTTTAATACCTAATTCACATATTACACGGATAGAACTCACACTATGTGTTTATCTCTCTGTTATTATCTTTAAGCAGAGAATTGGTATGAATCATAAAGGAACCTTTTAAAATTACCACACTTCTTCAAGGGAAGCTCATGCTATGGCTTATCTGCTGAACAAGATTTCCAGTAGAGAATGGATGAGAGAGGAATGAATGAATGAATGAATGAATGAATGAGTGCCCACATGGACCCACAACACCATGAATCAGTCTCATACTGGCTGTTCCACAAAGAGTTCATTCATTAAGGCTGGGCGTGTCCCCTGGCAGCTCGTCCCGTTGTGACAGAGGCTGGCACCAGGGGAGTTGTGAATCAGACTGGCGGGCAGCACCATGACGCAGGACATTGCGGGACAGGGCAAGGAGCTCAGGTACCTTGCTGACCCCCTCCAGACACACACCTTCAACCACCTTGATAGTTTTACTGTGATCAAGTTTATTCTACAGCCAGATGGAAACATAGAGAAGGATCATTGGCAGCAGAGGGTGAGTCCATGAATTTCTATGCCATCAGAGGTGTGACAGCACTCAAAGCTACCAAATGAACCTGAGACCCCTGGTGGGCCTTTTCCTGGTCCCCTACAATTCTATAGGGGCATTTCTTTAGTTCACTGAATGGAATCAGTATGCTAAGACAACCTAGAAACTGAGTGCTGGCCAGGTTCGGTTAAAAACCAAAACAGGCTGAACAATGAAATATCAGGCAACAGATCTAACTAAAACTATTATTTTAGTTCTTTCTGTTTCCCTAATGTGAAGATTCTAAGTATATAGTTATTTATGGGAGAGGTAGTAGTTATTTTTTGTAAGCAAATACTGATATTCTCCTGGGTACAGGAAGTCATTACAAATGGGGATAATTAGACAGGGGAAATGACATTGATAAGTCTGGGTGTGGCTGTTTTTTGTCAGCTTGATGGAATTTGGTGAGTAATAATTTTTAAAAATATCTTGTAAGGTTGGATGAAAATATATAATGTAAAAACCTTTGGAGTATTATAGCAAATCCAATCTCCACAAGTGATTATGTAAATTTACTTGATTTACCTAGTGTTCGTTGACTACCTAGTTGTTCATCCATCCATCCATCTATTCACCCACCCATCCTTCCACCATTCACTCATTCAACGCTTATAATGGGCTGATTTGTGTCCCCCCAAAGTTTACATGTTGAAGTCCTAACTTCCAGTATCTCAGAATGTAACTGTATTTGGAGATATGGTCTTTAAGGAGCTTATTAATTTAAAATGAGATTATTAGGGTGGGCCCTAATCCCATATGACCTGTGTCCTTTTAAAAAGAGGAAATTTAGACAGAAATGTACAAAGGGAAGATCATGTGAAGACACAAGGAGAAGGTGGTCATCTGCAGGCAGAGGAGAGAGGCCTCAGAAGAAACCAACCATGCTGACACCTTGATCTCAGATTTCTAACCTCCAAAACTGTGAGAAAATACATTTCTGTTGTTTAAATCACAAATTTCTGTTGTTTAAGTACTACTTTGTGGCACTTGGTTATGGTAACCCTAGCAAACTATCACAAGCATCTATAATATACCAGGGCCCTGTGCTAGACATGAATAAGATACCTTTTCTGCCTTCAAAGAGCTCCCAGCCGGCTAGGTGCAAAACACTGCTAACTGTTAGGGAAACTATAAGGCTACAGTGATGAATCAGATACTTAGTTTTGTGAGATGTTCACATTCTATAAACCAAAGCTCTTGCTCCCATCAGTCTGACTATTGGGGCTACTAATTGGCACGTGCCTTCATTTTATTTTGAATTCTGACAAAAAATTTTCCAGGGTGAGGGGTCAGCTGGGAGTTAAGTGAAATTTGTATCAGCCACAGGAACTAAATACCTGCAGAGGTATGGGAGGTTGTTTTGTTTTGTTTTTTTTAATTCACGTAGGATCATTTAGGTATAAAACAATCTTCAGACCATTTCTGCTGCTTTCAACGTGTCAGAAAGCTCATTTTCACAGTAAAATCCTATCTTCCCGGCAGATCTATTTACTCCCAGCTCACAGGGCTTTAGCTGATCTCCAGAGTAAGCAGAGGGGACAGCAGTGACAGCTGGCACCCTGGTTCACTCAGATTCTGTTTGTCCAGTTACTGTTTACATGGAGCCTCTAACTTAGGGAACGAATCGTGACTCAGACCAACGTGGAGGACGTGGAGCAGGATTTGGAATAGAACACAGTCACACATTTTAACAAACAGCATGAACCAAACTATAGAAACGTGGAAGTTTTAGAGCTTTAAGGACTTTGGATGTTGTCCAGTCTAAAAAAGAAAATTCCTTGTTTTGTAGAATTGGAGTGAGAGACACAGGTGAAGTGTTAAGTGACTTACCTACAGTCAAAAGACTAGCTAGTATCAGCAGTCATGACAAAGTAGTATTTAATATGTTCTTGTAAGTATTTGTGTGTGTGTGTGTGTATATATATATATATATATATATAATTCAAATTTTCTTGAATAAAAGTGCTTAGGAAAAAAAAAAAAAAAAAGACTACCTAGTAGCAAAAATGGGATGAAAACCCTTGTCTCTTGTTCCAAGCCCAGCTGTCTTTTCTGCTACTGTACGTTCAGGTTTGGGAAATTATGCTCCACAGCTAATCCCTTCACAGACACCGTGTCTGGGATTCAGGTGCATTGTTGCCGAACAGAGAGCACTATCTAGTCCTTGGTTTTGGTCTGAGCAGCTGGGAGTCCTGTTGGTGTGGGAAACCGAGTCAGGCAAGTATAACCCTCTTTTCTATTCAAAAATAGAGCTGTTTTTTAACATAACAAATGTGAAAGAAATGGGAAGAAGAAACAAATGCTTATTAGGCACCACCTATGTGGCAGGCCCTATGCCGGCGCTTCACAGCATCCTTGAGGCAGGTATGGTTATCCCCATATTAAGAGCTCACGGTACCAGTGGACAGTTCCAGGATTTGTTCTGTTCCACAGCCTGCGATTCTCCCGCTATTCTACACTGCCTCACTTGGCATGATTAATAAATGTTATAAGGCTAAACTAAGTTATATTAAGATGTAAAGACACACAAACAGAGTAATATCTGTTAACCTTCAGCTTTTCTCAATCAGTCACTGTTACTGCAGCACTGGTTCAAACTCCAGGCTAAAATAGAAACACCATTGAAATTCATTTTGAACTTCCCTTGGCCAGAAATTTGCCCAGAGTTATATAACTTTGGGGCAGCTTTGCATCAAGAGCCATTGCTGGAAGCTTTCACGTAACCCTTATAAGGAAGGAGATTCACCATCTCCATGGGGCCTCTTCTCTTGCTTAGCATGTCTTGCTACTTTGTCAGCTGAGATGCAGATGCCTTCTATGAAGATCAATTTTTTAATCCAGAAATGTCCTTGGGTACCATGTCCTGCTCTCATGGTCAGAAATCTGAGTGCTTAGGTCTACTGTATATTATTTTTTCTTTCATAGACACATGAGAGAAAGGCCACAGGGATATATAATGACTGTGTCAGTCTGGCTCACTTAGATTCTGTTTATGTAGTGAATACTGACATCCCAGGCACTGTGTGTTCTCCCAGGCACCATATTAAGTCTTTTCTGTAGATGGTCTCCCTTAAGACTCAGAGTAATGTTATGTTGCACTGACCTATTTTGCAGAGGTGTAAACTCACTTAGTAAGATCAAGTACCCAGCCAGGTTCACACTGCCATCAAGAAGCAGAGCTGAGCTTCGAAACCAGACTGTCTGTGAAAAGCCCTGAACTTCCTTTTTTTTTTTTTTTTTTAACATCTTTATTGGAGTATAATTGCTTTACAATGGTGTATTAGTTTCTGCTTTATAACAAAGTGAATCAGCTATACATATACATATATCCCCATATCTCCTCCCTCTTGCGTCTCCCTCCCACCCTCCCTATCCCAACCCTCTAGGTGGTCACAAAGCACCAAGCTGATCTCCCTGTGCTATGCGGCTGCTTCCCACTAGCTATCTGTTTTACATTTGGTAGTATATATAAGTCCATGCCACTCTCTCATTTTGTCCCAGCTTACCCTTCCCCCTCCCCGTGTCCTCAAGTCAATTCTCTACGTCTGCAACTTTATTCCTGTCCTGCCTCTAGGTTCTTCAGAACCTTTTTTTTTTTTTAGATTCCATATATATGTGTTAGCATATGCTATTTATTTTTCTCTTTCTGACTCACTTCACTCTGTATGGCAGTCTCTAGGTCCATCCACCTCACTACAAATAACTCAATTTCGTTTCCTTTTATGGGTGAGTAATATTCCATTGTATATATGTGCCACATCTTCTTTATCCATTCATCTGTCGATGGACACTTAGATTGCTTCCATATCCTGGCTATTGTAAATAGAGCTGCAATGAACATTGTGGTACATGACTCTTTTTGAATTATGGTTTTCTCAGGGTATATGCACAGTAGTGGGATTGCTGAGTCATAGGGTAGTTCTATTTTTAGCTTTTTAAGGAAACTCCATACTGTTCTGCATAGTGGCTGTATCAATTTACATTCCCACCAACAGTGCAAGAGTGTTCCCTTTTCTCCACACCCTCTCCAGCATTTTTTGTTTGTAGATTTTTTGATGATGGCCATTCTGACTTGTGTGAGGTGATATCTCATTGTAGTTTTGATTTGCATTTCTCTAATGATTAGTGATGTTGAGCATCCTTTCATGTGTTTGTTGGCAATCTGTATATCTTTTTTGGAGAAATGTCTATTTAGGTCTTCTGCCCATTTTTGGATTGGGTTGTTTGTGGTTTTGATATTGAGCTGCATGAGCTGCTTGTAAATTTTGGAGATTAATCCTTTGCCAGTTGCTTCATTTGCAAATATTTTCCCCCATACTGAGGGTTGTCTTTTCATCTTGTTTATGGTTTCCTTTGCTGTGCAAAAGCTTGTAAGTTTCATTAGGTCCCATTTGTTTATTTTTGTTTTTATTTCCATTTTTCTAGGAGGTGGGTCAAAAGGATCTGGCTGTGATTTATGTCGTAGAGTGTTCTGCCTGTGTTTTCCTCTAAGAATTTTATAGTGTCTGGCCTTACGTTTAGGTCTTTGATCCATTGTGAGTTTATTTTTGTGTATGGTGTTAGGGAGTGTTCTAATTTCATTCTTTTACATATAGCTGTCCAGTTTTCCCAGCACCACTTATTGAAAAGGCTGTCTTTTCTCCATTGTATATTCTTGCCTCCTTTATCAAAAATAAGGTGACCATATGTATGTGGGTTTATCTCTGGGCTTTCTATCCTGTTCCATTGATCTATATTTCTGTTTTTGTGCCAGTACCATACTGTCTTGATTACTGTAGCTTTGTAGTAGAGTCTGAAGTCCAGGAGCCTGATTTCTCCAGCTCCATTTTTCTTTCTCCAGATTGCTTTGGCTATTCGGGGTCTTTTGTGTTTCCATACAAATTGTGAAATTTTTTGCTCTAGTTCTGTGAAAATGCCATTGGTAGTTTGATAGGGATTGCATTGAATCTGTAGATTGCTTTGGGTAGTATAGAAATTTTCACAATGCTGATTCTTCCAATCCAAGAACATGGTATATCTCTCCATCTGTTTGTATCATCTTTAATTTCTTTCATCAGTGTCTTATAGTTTTCTGCATACAGGTCTTTGTCTCCTTAGGTAGGTTTATTCCTAGGTATTTTATTCTTTTTGTTGCAATGGTAAATGGGAGTGTTTCCTTAATTTCTGTTTCAGATTTTTCATCATTAGTGTATAGGAATGCAAGAGATTTCTGTGCATTAATTTTGTATCTTGCTACTTTACCAAATTCATTGATTAGCTCTAGGAGTTTTCTGGTAGCATCTTTAGGATTCCCTATGTATAGTATCATGTCATCTGGAAACAGTGACAGCTTTACTTCTTCTTTTCCGATTTGGATTCCTTTTATTTCTTTTTCTTCTCTGATTGCTGTGGCTAAAACTTCCAAAACTATGTTGAATAATAGTGGTGAGAGTGGACAACCTTGTCTTATTCCTGATCTTAGTGGAAATGGTTTCAGTTTTTCACCATTGAGAACAATGTTGGCTGTGGGTTTGTCATCTATGGCCTTTATTATGTTGAGGTAAGTTCATTCTGTGCCTACTTTCTGGAGGGTTTTTATCATAAATGGGTGTTGAATTTTGTCGAAAGTTTTTTCTGCATCTATTGAGAAGATCATATGGTTTTTCTCCTTCAATTTGGTAATATGGTTTATCACATTGATTGATTTGCATATATTGAAGAATTCTTGCATTCCTGCAAAGCCCTGAACTTTCAAAGCACTGTGCATGCTGCCTCCTGACTCTCTGTTTCTTTGCGCATTTCTCTAGCCAGGAGATTTTCTCCACCTGACCATTTATTTTCCATAATTCTTGCTCTTGGAACAGATAATTTTCAAGGTCCCTTTGAGTATTGAAATTCCATGACTGATTAAAGTTATAATTTATGCAGTTTGATTCATTTGCACTAATGCCCGTGTTCATTTATTACATTAATTCCTCTACTGAAGGTTCCAACAGCTTTTCAGTTTACTTACAGATCTCCTGATGCTATAGAACTCATGCTGCTTTTCCCAGAATAACATTTAAAACCTGAATTTTAAAAATGTAAGGTTTAAAAACATATCCAAAAGGATTTTATCATGCACGCAACATATCGATTTTCCATATGGACCAAAATAGTCATTTTAAGCCCCGTTCTCTTGGTTGTCTTTCCCTAGTCTCACAGATGCAGTGCTAATTGCTTGCAGCTTCGGGCTCTTTTTAACATGAGGTAACAATTTGAGCGTCTTGGGCTTGAGTGCTGCATTTGTTAGGCATGCCTGGCCTGGAATTGGCCTTGGCTCGTCAGGATGCTGAATCTGCACAGAGGTCAACTCCTCTGAACTTCAAGAAGCTTCCTGGAGAACCTCCTGTTGTGCTCCTCTCAGACATGGTATGAGAGCCAGTGGTGTCACCGGTTCTGCAGCTAGGGCATCTGTTATTCGGACCTGGCAGCTTTTGGTGATGGCCCTTTTAGACCAGCTCCAGCATCTAAGTCCTTCTAGTCAAGCTGTGCTTGTAGAGAATGTTTCTGGAAGGGGACGTTGTTCACAGACCTACTGGCTGGACTTGCTCCAGTGTCTGAGTGGCTCTTTGCAGCCAAAGGCACACCCCACTTGGGACACATCTAAAATTCATTCTGACTGGATTGAGAAAGCAAGGAAGACGAAAAAGAAAGGAAATGACAGGATTCTACAGTCACATCTGTAATTAGGGAGCGTCAGGGCATAAGTTGGGAGAATTTCTGGATCTTGTTTTGTTTGCATCTTATCTGTAACTCTGGTCATTGGAGTCAGACAAGCCTGGTTCCAACCAAGCTCTGCTATTGATGGCTGTGCAATAATGAAGACATCATTTGACTCCCAAGCCTCAGTTTCCTCATCTGTGAATTGGGATGATCGTACCTCCCCCGTGCGTATGTTGTGAGGACAACATGTAATGATGCTGCTAAAGCTCCCAGGCGCCCTGTGCTCCACTGTGCAGCCAGTGCACAGGCAGCAACTACATGACGCTGTTTTTGCTCTCCCCCTCCCCTCCCCTACAGAGGAAACATGCTAGAAAAATAAGGTTCCTGCAAACTAGCATTTTAGGAGCACTTACACAGGTGTGTGCCACGCGGTGCATGTGTACTTGATGAGGTTTGAGTAAATATAACTTTAAAATCATATTTTAGATATACTTAGGGAGTTACAGAAAGGTGCCCCAGGGTAGGCTGCTTTAGAAAGACAATAATAACTTTATGAATTAATTTAGGCTTTTTACATATCGTATTTTCACCAAATTAGACAACCCCCTCCCCACCTCACAGCTCCCTAGAGGAACAAAAGCAATGAGCAAACAGTGCTTGCCTCCTGGGGATGCACAGTCCCTCCTTCTGGGGTTTTCTCCTAAAGGTCACCCCATTCAATGCAGCTGTCAGGGGCTTGCTACTCTTCCCTTTTGATAAGGAGACATAGACCCAGGTCCTAGGCTGGCTAAGACTTGAGCAAGAATGTTGAAGTTGGAGAGTCAAGACGAGTCTGTGTCGGAGGCTTAGCAGAGGGCAAGGAAGCTGCATTGCAGGGAGCTGCAGGGAGCTGCCTGAGGCCACCTGACTCAGGATGGTCCTCGCCTTGCCGCACAGATCATATTCCTAGTAAATCCACGTGAAGCATTAGAACTGTACCCAGCACAAAGTAAGTGATGCTTGTTAACCATCATTATTACTGCTACTATTATTATTATAGCGCTTGTTACGAGGCTCTCTGGGATTTGGCTTGGGTTGTCTTTCCAAAATGGTCTTCTGTCTTACAGAATTGAGGGGTGGATTTTGGAACCAATAGTTTCACAGCATATGAAGGAGCAATTTGACAGCCTTGGGATTGATTCCACAAGTCATGGGAGACCCTCTGCGTCCTCCTTACTCTCCCTAAATAGCCAGGACTAGCTGAGCCCTGGCTGGGTTGTTCAGGTTTACCTGCACGATTGCCGTCTCCTGAGCTGGGTGGAAGTGATGAGCACCTCATTGTGTATTCATCGGATGGGCTGATGGAAATGGGATGCAGCCAGACTGCTAAGACCACACTGTCCTGCATTTAGGCCTCAGAAATCTGATTCCAAGAATGTACATCTTGCATTGCAATCTAGATGTCCAGAGGAAAGTTTTGGACAAAATAACCCAGACCCAGGTCTTGGTAATTTAAAGCCTGGGTGAAATGGGGCACAAAGAGCCCAGAGGAGCCGGCTGGGGAGATGTGGAAGATTCGAGGTGCCAGACGGTTGGCTTCTCTCCAAATGTTTACCACCCTGGTGCCATGGGGCTGTGGGTAGCCCATGTGCTCATTCTCTCCCCTTCTCTCCCCCTCCCTCCTTCTCTCCCCCCTCTCCTTTTCTCTTCCCTCCTCCTTAGATTTTCCATAGGTTGGAGAAACTCAGGAACCTACTGACCCAGAGGGAGGGTGATGAGACAAATGAAACGGAGGAATCAGACTGACCCTGCCTTGGCTGAGGATACCATGAAGTTTAAGGGCTGGCCCCGGACTTTGAACCCCAGCCTCACCCACCTCTGCCTGGGTGTGCCTTTCTTCCCTGGAGGCCTTGGTCCTCTGGATAGAGAATGGCATGAGGCCTGGGGCCAAATCTCCAGGAAGCAGGAAGACTGTGGCCGCCACTGATTCAGACAGAGCCCAGGAGAACAAGGGCTGCTCTTTCCTCTTGGCCTCATGCCCCACCCCCACCCTGCCCTGTGGTACCCAGGCTGCCTGTACCACTTGGATGCTACAGACTTGCCGGGGGCCTCCTAAGAGACCTCAGAGGCTTGCAGCTGGTGGGGCCGTTAGTCAGCGAGTCTCTGAGTTCACCTCCCAGAGGAGAACGCATATGCTGCTGGGGCCAACGGCGCTCCTCACTGATGTGTACGCTGCCTAGGCAGTAGTTGTTCAGTCTGGCATTGCTTTCTCTTCTTCCTAAAGCATAATATCACACAGAGTCCTGAGCCCTGAGCCCAGTCTAGCCTCTGGGACAGAAGAATTTGTGCTTTTGTAAACCCACAATACTGCAGGTACTGCACAGGGAAGTGTTTCTCCAATTCCTACCTTCCCCCAACAACTATGTATCAAACCAGAGGAATGACCTTACGGTGAAAGGAAGGTGTCTTGTGACTGTCATTGCTCCACTTCCTGGGGCCAGCAGCCTGTGGATGAATGGCACCAGAGGCCAAGAGGGTGGCGAGCTGCAGACGTGGGCACCAATCCTGTGGGGCAGGGGGGTGGGCACAGACTGGCACTGCTTGGGCACACCCTCAGAGCCCCGACTTCTCTCCTGTGTCCCCCGACCCACCCCAGCACGCTGCTACCGGGCTCCCAGATGCTGGCCAACCCCCATGGCTCAGTTGCCCCCAGCCACACTTAGGACCCCTTTCCAGGGGTCCTCTTGGACCTATTCCAGGGGCACATGGCAAAGGAAGGCCTTTCATCCAGGGATCTCACACTCACCAAAGGCTTCAAATTTGGATTTAAAAAATTTTATCTTCAAAGATATGCTAATAGGACTAAAAGAAGGAAATGATCATCGGCTTTAAACTTCTGCCAGACTTTGGTACCATGCCCATGAATTTTAAAAATAAATCCTGCTATTATATTGTGAATAGGATGATCCCACTGCCTTGTGTGTGTTTTAAATTTTACACGTGTCACAAGCCTTCATTTATTAAATGTAAATTTCTAAAATATTTCACAATTTTTGAAACCCTGTTTGGACATGTCTTTGTTTTCACATGCCTGGAGCCTCAGAGGATGAAAGCATCCCGGGCCTCTCTTGACCATCATCCACTCTCCTCTTGGTGGACTGTGGGAAAAGCTGTTCCCTTTCCACATTGTCATTTTAACCTCAGAAAATCTAAGGTGCAGCTCCCTGTTTCGTTACAGCAGCTGACCTATAATGGAAGAGGCCTTCAAGGTTTAGGCATGTACACTTCAGCCCCTTTCTCACTCCATTTTAAACACTGTTTTCTTCCGTACAGTAAGGCTGCCTTACTTACTCACCTGCTTACCAGCTCTAGGGGAATGACCGGTAATCTTGAATCCCTTACCCTTAGACAATGGGGTTCAACCATGGCTGCACATTGGAATCAAGGCTGGGGGAATTCAAAAACCTGATGCCTGAGTCCCACCCCTAGAGATTCTGATTTACTTGACATTGGATGTGATCTGGGCATTGGAAACTTTAAATCCTCCCCAGGTGATTTTATTATGTTGCCAACTTTCAGAAATACTACCCTAAGACACGCAAGTACTAGCATGCATCAGAATAACGTGGAGAGGGGTTTGTTAAGAATCAGGTGGCTAGACCCCATCCCCACAGTTTCTGAATCAGTTTCTGGATTGTGCCTGATGGTTTGCATTTCTAACAAGTTCCCAGGTGAAGCGACGCTGCTAGTTCAAGGACCGCATTTTGAGAACCACTATCCTAAAAGAAAGCAAGCCAGGGAGATGGGCTGGGAGGGAAATGTGAGTGAATGCACAAAGATCCAGCTCTTCCTTATTCTCAAACTCTGCTGTTGGCTTCAGAGGCAGGAAACCCTAAGCACCATAGCTGCTGCTGTGCAGAAAACCCATGTGGGGTTGAGCTGAGTCCAGAAAGCCGGAGTCTCGGTTGGATGAAGCATGGACCTGCAACAGAGAGTCTAGAGGTCTGGATCAGATCTGTCCAATGAGAATATAATGCAAGCCACAAATGTGAGTCACATACATACTTTCATATTTTCTACCCACATTAAAAAATTAGATATGAATTTTAACTATGTATGTATTTAACCTAATATTCCAAAATCTTATCATTTTGACATGTCATCAACATAAATTATTAGTGAGATATTTTACATTCTTTTTTTCATGCCAAGTCTTTGGAACCGGGTATGTGTTTTACAGGAGCACATCTCAGTTCGAACTAGCCACCCTTCAGTGGCCACCTGTGGACAGTGCATGTCTGGATACACCAAGTACTGGGGCCGTCAGCTTCTGAAGAAGGGCTGATGCATGGAGGTCAGCAGGCGGACCCCTCCTTCCCGCCCTTCCTAGAGCCCCTGGAATCTGTTCTCCGCATCTGAGAATCTTCCCGTGTTCACCATCAGTGCTTCTGGAGACCGTGAGAGGTGAAGAGGGCCAGATCAGGTCTGCAGGGCTTGTTTCTTTATGTCTGTGTGTCTGAGGTCAGACTCTAAGAGGCTTTCACAGCCACCTCTCCCCCTTTCCAGACTTAAGCATCGACAGATACGAGCAGAGCCCCTGGGTGTTGGTGGGAGAAGCTGAGGCTTTGGTTAGGGAGAAATGGGTGTCTGAGTTAGACTGAGGAAGGGAGCGAGGGGAGAGCTGTGGTTGGCCTGAACAGCCATGAGTGTTCATTTGAATGCTGCAAGCAGGCGTGAGCTGACAGTTCCAACGCTTTCACTGACCAGGGGGCCCAGAGCACCGTGGGTTTTTACAGCACTGGGTCGACAGCCGTCGTGCTCTTCCCGTGGCATGCCGCCCTCTGTCCAGTTGCAGTCATTCACCGTGCAAGTACTGAGTGCCTACCGCCTGTGCCAATATACCAGGAAGCCAGTAGACTGTAGTTATTGGGATCACATGTTTTGGAGTCAGGCAGGCCTGAGTTCGAATCCCCACTTTTGCAGTATGATCTTAGGAAGTTTTTTGATCTCTAAACCATAGTTTCTTCATTTGCAAAATGGGGATAATAACACCTATACCTAAGAAATCTTGTGAGGATAAAGTGAGGTGATAATATGTCATTTCTGAGCTCAGATCCTGGCTCACAGGCACTCAGTGAACGGCGGCAGCCGGGGCGGGGTGAGGTGAGTGAGGGGCACTGTGTGGAGATCTCATCACCATCACCATTGTTGCTCTCGAGCTATTACACCATAGTAGATGCCCCAGGAATTACCAAGCTGCACAAGGCCTGGTCCTTTCTCACTAGGGGCAGAGGGTCCATAAGGGGAGAGAAGATGTACAGACAAGTCGAAGATGAGCTAGGTGTGATGATTGCCTTGAGAGAGGGGGGAGGAATCGCTTCCACCCAAGGGATTTAGAGACTGTGCCCTTGAAGAATGGACAAGGAGTCTACTGGCAGAGATTGAGGGGAAGGACAGTTTATGGAGAGAATGGCTTGATCAGAAGCCCCAGAGGTGAAGGACTGTGCCCAGGGAGTACCGAATGGTTGTGACACTGGTGCATGGAGACAGCTAAAAGGGGTTTGAAAGAGGCTGGTTGCAGCCCATTTGTACAGGGCTTACGTGCCAGGCTAAGGAGTTTGGACTGTGTTTGGTGAAAAATAGAAAGCCATATAGACAGCAGCCCAGGAAGGAATGACTAAAGTAATGATGAATACTTTTTCGTTTTGAAACAGAGGGGTTTTGAGAGTCAGAATTTACTGACACTGCCCCGTCAAAATTGAACACAAACTTTCATGCCTTGAGACACAGGTAACTTGTAAATCATGTTATCCATTACCACCCCTTCCCAATCCCACTCCCCAAAGGAACGCTTGTTACCACTGTGGTGGGTAGCCTTCCAGACTTTCCTCTGTACAAAGACAACATATAGAGATAAAAAAGATTTTAACCAAAATTGGAGCATAGTATACTTACTGTTCTGCCATTTACTTTTTTATTGTAACTAACTCCCCATTCCCCCTCCTCCAGCCTCTAGTAACCACCACTCTTCTTCCTATTTTTACAACTTTGGCCACTCTAGGTACCTCACATAGATGGAATCATACATTATTTGTCCTTTTGTGACTGGCTTATCTCATTTAGCATAATGTCTTCAAGGTTTATCTATGTTATACTATAGAATGTGTCAGAATTTCCTTCCTTTTTAAGGCTGAATAATATCCCATTGCGTGTATATACTACTTTTTGTTTGTCCATTCATCTATTATTGAACACTTGGGTTGCTTTCATCTTCTGGCTCTTGTCTGCTATGTACTTTTAAAATAATATATTGTGGGCATGTTTCCCTGTGAGTTCCTATAGAGCCAGCTCATTCTTCATGGCTGCCTAATATTCCACTGTATGGAAGTGACTAGTCTAGAATCACACGATCAGTTAGTGGTGTAGTGGGGATTTGAAAACAGTTCTTTCTGGCTCCAAAGGCTGAGCACTTTTCACCACTCCAGGAGACATGACGGACGTGTACGTTTTGAGCCACCGTGTGGCCTGCATGGTGTTAGGCAAGTATAAAATAATGTGATACAATTTGATTGAGTTCTGAGAGGATTCTGATAAATGAAGTGATGGGAGTGGGTAGAGGCCAGATCTAGCCCTGAATTAGGAGTCTTCCCACGACAGAGTTATGGCCAATGACACTCAGATTGATTTTCCATTGCTGGAAGGAAGAGATGGAAGTAAAAGTGATCAGAGAACATAACTAACTTTTTTTTTTTTAATTTTATTTATTTATTTATTTATTTATTTATTTATTTATTTATGGCTGTGTTGGGTCTCCGTTTCTGTGCGAGGGCTTTCTCCAGTTGCGGCAAGCGGGGGCCACTCTTCATCGCGGTGCGCGGGCCTCTCACTATTGCAGCCTCTCCTGTTGCGGAGCACAGGCTCCAGACATGCAGGCTCAGTAATTGTGGCTCACGGGCCCAGTTGCTCCGCGGCATGTGGGATCGTCCCAGACCAGGGCTCGAACCTGTGTCCCCTGCACTGGCAGGCAGATTCCCAACCACTGCGCCACCAGGGAAGCCCCCATAAATAACTTTTAATAAAGCCAGGCAAGACTCTGTGTCTTCCCATGACACAATTATGGCCAATTCTCGATCAGTGCTGACTTGGGCCCCTCTCAGAGTGGCTCTGGAACAGTAAAAAATAGTAGCACATTTAAGCCAGAAGGGGCATTGGAGTTCATCTGGCCCAACCCTTTGTTCTAGGAGAGGAGGAAACTGGAGCCTGAGAGATGGGCCCCACTACATGCCTGCACCTCAAGGTTGTGGCTGCTGGCTAAGCAAAGTGGTAAGATGCGCCAGAGTGTGTCCCATCCCAATTTTATTGACTCATACTCACCCTGTTGATGCTGGAAACTTGTGCATTATTTTTGTTGTTCATTTCTCCCGTACACAGGCAGCCTGCCAGGCTTTATTAAAAGTTATTTATGTTCTCTGATCACTTCTACTTCCTTCTCTTCCTTCCGGCAATGGAAAATCAATCTGAGTGTCATTAAGAGGATATTCCCTGAAGAAGATTGCTGGGGACAGTGGATCTGTCACCCAACTTACTTCTTTTCACCGAGCAACTGGAATTTCTTCCACAGGGGATGAGCCCCAGTGTTATTTCATTGTTTGAATTCAGGCAGGCCTCACACTGACTTACCAAGTTTTCATCCCATTGTCTCACTGTCACTGGCTGATCTGATCTCTGCACTGATTAATTAGTTTCAAATCCCTTCATATTGGTCTAGGAAAATTGGCTGGTTTAATTCGTGATGGGAAATCCTGAGAATGTTTCATTTCAACTCTGATGAGGGGCACCTTTTTATAATGTCCTGTTGGAGACATCCCTTGGGAGAGAGACATTGTCCTGCATGCAGTCTCCTGAATTACACAGAGCAGATGCCGGAACGGTGGTGAGACTCTCCCTGCTGCCAGGTCCGGGTGCTTTTACAACAAGCACCTCTGCCTGTTAATGGGGCAGTTTATCGTGTCCTCTCACCACATGCACCTTGGACCTTGGACCATGCAACCTCCTCTAGAGGTTGTCTGAGCTGCTTCTAAGCATCAACACCTAGCCTGTCCACCCCTGCCGTCCGGGGCCAGAACAGAGCCACGGCCGCTTCACCAGCCCCAGTGGCATGCTGCTTGATTTATAAATACCTTCTTTTTTTCTACTGGCTGTGATTCCCCCCCAGGAGAGGTTGGAGTAAAAGTCCCAAAGTTGAATATTTTCTGTTCCGTCACAAAGAGAAATGGATGAGCGGATATCAGTGGCCTTAAAGGGGAGAAGAGAATTCAGCTAAGAGCCAACCCCATCCTGGATGCAGGACTGATTCATGGCACTCAGCAAGATGCCTTCCGGGGTGTGGTCACTCACTGGCTGGAATTAAATTCTAATAGCTGCTTTCCCAATCAGCAGCCACGAGGATGCAGGGAGCTTGTTTATTTAACTTGATCAGACCACTGTGTCCAACTAATCTCTACTTGCCTATCTCCCCTAAGATAGCTTTCACAAAAATGTGTAAACACATCCTAAGACTCTTCTTGATGTCCCTTAAAACCCCCCTGCGAGGCCTGCCCCCACTGGCCAGGCAGTGGCTGAGTCGCCCCGTGGTGGGAGGGTTCTCATACATCTCCGTCAGGCAAGGCAAGAGCGGCCGCCCAGCCAGAAATGAGCTTCCCCCACAAAGCAGCCTCCCTGCGAGGCAGGGCCCTGGGAGCTGCTGTGCAAGCTGCAGCGTTTGGCTCATTCATTTGTCTTCATTAATGTTGCTTATAGCGAGGCCTTTGTCACATATACGATTATGGGAGATTCAATTCTCCTGAACGTGTAAACACAGAGCACCAGTGAGAGGCTCTAGGCAGACAGCAGCCTGAAAAGGAGCTTTTCTGCTGTTGGAGGGATGGCATATGCTTTCGGTCCCTAGGGACGGGGGCCACACCGCAGGACCGGGTCTTAAATGTCGGGGACTGGCTCTTGCTCCTCGGTCCTTGGCCCCAGGGGCCCACCTCTGCCCACCAGTCACCTCGTGTGACCTCACGTCCTGATCCATTCCTCCCTCCCCTCAGCTCCACATTCAGCAAGTCCACTCAGGTTTCCGCCTTAACACCTCTTAACTCAGTCCCTTCCTCTTTCCTCCTCCAGGGTCCTGTCCTCATCTAAGGCCACCATCATCTCACGGCTGGATTCCTGCGACAGCCTCTTAATCATACTGCCTACCCCTAATCTTGTCCCCCTCTCCTCCACTCTCACCCTGCTGCTGTCCTCATCTTTCTGAAACGCATCTCAGTTTGGGCCACTCTCCTTCTCTGGGAGAAGGCCAAACTGCTTCACCTGGTCTGCAAGGCTCTTCAGAACAAGGCCCCTGGAACCTTCCAGGCTTCAACCCCATGCCCTTTTTGGGTTATACTTTGTTCCAGGGTTCCAAAACAATTCTACCTTGTGCCTAGTATCTTCGGGCTTTTACCTAAAGCAATTTTTTAGTTTTTTTTTAAAAAATTATTTTTATTAAGGTATAATTGACATATAACATTAGTTTCAGGTGTACAACCTAATGATTCAATATTTGTATACACTGTTAAATAATCACCACAATAAGTCTAGTTACGATCTGTCACCATACAAAGTTACAAAAAAGTTTTTTCTTGTGGTGAGAACTTTGAAGATTTAGTCTCTTAGCAACCTTCAAATATGCAATACAATATTATTGACTATAATCACCATGCTGTACATTACATCACCATGACTTACTTATTTTTAGCTTTTAATCCACTTACTCTGCCATTTCTCAGATTAAGCCAGGAGAACATGGGGAGCTGGATTTAATAAAATTTCCAAATCACTGCTTTACTAAGTATCATTCTTCTCCAGGGATGGATGTTTCTGTTCTGAGCTGTCATACTCAGGCCACTTTAGGTGCAAGAAAGAGAACAATCAAGTTACCAGAGGAAAAAAGGGGGAATTTATGAAAGGATATACATGAGGGAACCCAGCGAAATCTGGCTTCGGGAAGGGTAGAAACAAGACAGGCCTATGGCCCTGCCAGTCTTTCTCTGTCTCTCTGTCTCTCTGTGTGTCTGTCTCTCTTTCTGTCTTTCTCATCAGCTTCACCTCTATCCATTCTCTTTACTTTCTCTTGACCAGCTGCCTCTGCTTACTCATCTTGTACACAACCCAAAATGGCAGCCACATGCCAGGGTCTCCATGGGCTTCCAACTTTAGCACCCACCACCCACTAAAACTTCCTTTTGTTGGAGAGGGCACGGGCTGGTCCTGAGTCATCTCTCTGAGCCGGGCTGCAGCAGTCCCGGGTCCTGGTGAGCCTGGGGATTGGTTGTCCTTGGCTCGGAACTCTTTCCCGCATTCTTCCCCATAGCTTTGACCCAGGGCAGGAGGTTACAAGGGTGTCCTGCTTTCTCTGTCAGGGGCAGGGAGCAGAGGCAGCTTATCAATGGGAGGCTGTATTAATTTATTATATTAACTGTATTACTAACAAAGTACCATAACAAAGTAACAAAGGAGGCTGTGTTAGTAACAAAGTACCACAAACTGGGTGGCTTAAACAATAGAAATCTATTGTCTCAGTTCTGGAGGCTAGAAGTCTGAGATCAAAGAGTTGGTAGTGTTGGTTCCTTCTGAGGGCTGTGAGGGAAGGATCTGTTCCATGCTATTCTCCTAGTTTCTAGTAGCCTTGAGCATCCCTGGCTTGTATATGGCATTCTCCCTGTGTCTTCACATCATCTGCCTTCTGTACATGTCTGTCTCTGTGTCTTAAGTCTTCCCTTTTATAAGGACATGATTCATATTGGATTAGGGCCCACCCTAATGACCTCATCTTAATTTGACCTTCTACAAAGACCCTATTTCCAAATAAGGTCACATTCACAGGTACTGGGGGTTAGAACTTCAACATCTTTTGGGGGGCATAATTCAACCCATGACAGAGGCTAAGGGCAGGGCCAAGAAATATCTCTACTGTTCCTCTCATGGGTCCCCTCAGGAGCTCCCTGGTGAGCCCACTTTGCCAGTCTTCCAGATACAACTAGACACTGGAGTAGAGAGAGACATTAGGTGCAAATTGAGGCCCACACTACAGACAGGAAAAGCCTTGTAAACCCCAAGTAAACACCTTCCACAGGTAAACAATGCCCCACTGAACCCTGGTCAGGAATATAGCCTTTTGGTTTTGTAAGACCTATAGGGAAAGGTTATTTATAACCTGGATAGGTCGGTAGCTCTGATGGCAACTGTTAACCTGGTCAATAATAACTACAACAGTAATGCTAATACTGTATACCATGTGTGGTACCTTAGAATTGTCAAAGTGTTTTCATATCCATTATTTTATTTGTTCCTCACAACAACTGTGCGAAGTAGGAAAAAGCAGATTTTCTTTTGTTTCATTTTATCTTACTTTTTTATTGAGGAATAATTGACATATAACAGTATATTAGTTTCAGGTGTACAAGATGATTTGATATTTGTATATATTGTGAAATGATCACCACGATGGGTCTAGTTAACACCCATCACCATACTTAGTTACAAAAATATTTTTCTTGTGATGAGAACTTTTAAGATCTACTCTCTTAGCAACTTTCAAATATGCAATACAGTATTATTAACTATGGTCTCCATGCTGTACGTCCCCATGAATTATTTATTTTATAACTGTAGGTTGGTACCTTTTGACTCCTTTTACCCATTTTGCCCACCCCCACCCTCTGTCTCTGGCAACCATCAATCTGTTCTCTGTATCTATGAGCTGCTTTTTTTCTTAAAGATCATATGGTATTTATCTTTCTCTGCTGAATTCTTTAACTTAGCATAATGCCCCCAAAGTTACCATGTTGTTGCAAACGGCAAGATTTCATTCTTTTTATGGCTAAATAATATTCTGTTCTGAGTAAATCACATTGTATTTATCCATTTACCCACTGATGGACACTTAGGTTGTTTCCATGTCTTGGCTATTGTGAATAATGCTTCAATGAACATGAGGTTGCATAAATCTTTTTGAGTTAATGTTTTCATTTTCTTCAGATAAATACCCAGGAGTGGAATCGCTGGATTTATATGGTAGTTCTATTTTTAACTTTTTGAGGAATCTCCATACTGTTTTCCATAGTGTCTGCCCCAATTTACATTCCCACCAGCAGTGCACAAGAATTCCCTTTTCTCTACACCTTTGCCAACACTTGTTACCTTTTGTCTTTTTGATGATACCCGTTCTGACAGGTGTGAGGTGATAGCTCATTGTGGTTTTGATTTGCATTTCCCTGATTATTAGTGATGTTGAGCATCTTTTTATGTACCAGTGCAGATTTTGGTTATATTATTTCTTTGTGCCTCAGTTTCCTCATCTGTGAAATGAAGATAGCAATAGCTTCTCAAAGGATCATTGCAAGAGTTAAATGCATTAATAAATTTGAGCACTGGTACCCTGTAAACATGATATAATGGATGATGTTTTCATCACCATCATTCATATCACAGTCAGAGAAAGGAGACATGGAGGGTAAGAGTCTCAGCTAAGACTCTCAAACCCACTACCAAGGCAGGGCTGTCCCTCACAGCTCAGGGGCAAGAGGATTAAATGGGTACCTCTGTTAACCCAGAAAGAAGATGCCTCTCCATTCCCATCACCTCTTTCTGTCATACCCTAGAGTTACTTTGCTAGAGGCTCATATAATGTCACTTCTTTAAACTGTATTTTCATTTATTTTATTTCCTGTGAGAGCTGTTTTGTTGTTACCAAAATTAAGAAAGCATAAAGAAAATATATTTTAGGTTAAAATAACATGCAACTCTTTAGTTATGCCTATAATATCCAAAGGGCATGCAGTGCAATTCTTTGACAGAAAGAGAAAGGGGAAAGGAAAATCATACACCACATGTATACACACACACACACACACACACATATTAGAAGACATGTGGGATCTGGAAGATTGTACAAAATTTTTCTTTAGTTTCGGTCTAAAAACTATCTAGCCCTTTCTATCAAGCCCTCCTCTCTCATTTCCCTCCATCCACATCTCCGGCTCCCAACTGTTGGAGACTTGTTTTTCTCTCTCTTCCCTTTTTGCAGCCTCTTGGCTTCGTCCTGGGATGTCTTAAGTTCGGCTCCTCAGAGGCTGCTGCTGAGATAAGGATCATGTGAAAGAGATTTATTAGGAAGCATTCCCAGGAAAAATTGGCAGGGAGGTCGATCAGGAAGGGAGGTATAGGAAAATATCAAGTGAAGTCCCACAGAGTTGCTCTTGGAGAGAGAGGAGGTCATACTTCAGAGTTGTCTTCATCAAGAAGGGATGGGCAAGGCGCTGGAATATCTTCCACCTAATCAACAGTCATTGGTTGTTAAGTCCTCCCCCTCCCCCTTTCCCTCCCCAGGACAGAAATTCCCCATCACTTCCAGCTGTCTGTGTGCAGGCCTGAGGGTGGGCCTTTACATGAGAAGCAGGTGCTGGCTGTTGGGAATGAAGGCACAGCTGAAGCTGGTGTGTATGAAGGTGATAGAGAGATCTGAGGGGAAAGGGGGCAGCTCCATTGGGCGGTTCCTGACTCCATCCTGTAAGAGGCTGCATGAAGTCCCTCCTGAGCCGGGCTGAGGTGGCTTTAAATCCTTCTGAGTGGAAAGTCTGCAAAACAATCACCTTTCTGTTGCTTGTGTGCACTGTCTCTTTGGACAAAGCTTTGATGTTTCATGCTACACAGGGTCTGGTTTTTTGTTTTACTAAACTCAGCGAAGGGAAAGAAAGGAGGGTTGAACCCCCAGTCTAGATCCTTTTCGGGAACAGAGTTTTGAGGTGAGAGGAGAGTTGTGAGGTAACCCTCCATGGCACGGGTGAAAGGAAACAGGGAGGAACGTAGAGAGCATGCTGTCCGAACTCCACGTGTCAGAAGGTAATTTCAGAAAAGACGTTCTCCCTAATGAGGGAAGTTGGGTTTCTGGCCTACAGGTGGAGGGTGAGCTGCTTGGCTGCGGGGGGTGGAGCGGGGGGCTGCTGGCAACTGGCGCCTGAGGCAGGGAACTGGGCCACTCACCTTCAGTGCCTCTTGGCAGAAAGGCAAGGTACTTCCTAATGGAGACTGATGAAGCCGGAACTCTGAGAGATAATGAACTGAAACAGGATTCCTCACTGAAATGAAAGTCAGGGCTAGCGATAATGAATGCAGTTGTCTCTATCGAGCCTAGAAGCTGTACTCTGCGTGGAACTTTGTGAAATGAGGCCTTCCTTGTAGAACGACAGATTGTGAGGAGCGGAATCTATGTTTAAATTGCTGTTAAACTGAGCTAAGCAAAGCCAAGCAATAGCCTTCCAACTCAACAGATTAGTCCTGCAAGCAAGGTGCTTGGAAATGTCTAAAAGAGGCTTGAAGCCTTCTCAAATCTCCTGGCAACCTTTGAAAGGAAACAGTTGTAAAATTCCTCCTGCCAGGTAGGAGCTTAAGCATCTCAAGGGCAACCTGCGACTATTGTCCAAGGTTGTTTCTCTGAATGGAGGGACATCCTCAAGTTGGAAATTTGTGATATTATGGGTAAACAAAAGAAGACAGAACCCTCAGGTGCAAGAACTTTGGAACTCTAGAGAGACATTTTCCTGGGCTGGGAAGTATCAACAAAATATCCCAGACTTTGGGACACAGTAAAGAAGGAACTGAAGGAATGTTTATTCCATAACAAGGTCGGATAACAAGTCTACTGATCCTGAACTCCCAATATGACTCCCAGCATCACTAGCTTTTCTACTGTGCTGAATGGAAAGAGTTGGGTCTGGATCAGAGAGATGTGCTCTTGAGGTAGGATATTTTATTGATTTTTAAACTGATATTTATCTGTATAACATTTGATATTTGCATTGTTGTTCACTAAATTTTTAACTCCTGCCCTACATGACTGCCAATAGTATGTACAGTCTGTACTTCAGGAAATTTTGTGTAGGTTGGATTTTTAAAATCAATCGTAATTTTGATGGTTTAAGGCAATAATAACACCATACATCTATAAATCGCTTCTACAATTTACAGAGCATTTTAGTATATTTGGTATCAACTGCCACAACATCTTTGTGAGGAAGTGTTGTCATCTCCATTTTCCAGATGCAGGAACTAAGATTCATGAGGGTGCAGGGGCACACTCAACCTTCCACTGCTTCCTGGCTTGTGTTCAGAAGTCAGTTCTCCTTACTGCAAATCTCATATTCTTTTTTAAAATTCAGTACTCATTAATTAAATTAATTTCCTTGTAGAATAAATGCTCATTATGCCAGGTTAATTTTTCTGTTTAATATGTATAATGTCAACAAATATTTCTTTTTATTTATCATATTATTGTAAAGTGAGGTATACCTATAGTGGGTCAGCATTGAATGAGTATCAACTAAGACTGAAAGAAGGATTATTTTCCCCATGTTGTGGGTAAGAGAATGAAACAACAGTAAGGTTAAGTGAATTTCCTAAAGTCTTGGTGAAATGGTAGTATCAGTGCTGAGTGTTTCAAGCCTCCTGGTTAGCCCATAAAACACCCCTATATTTTCTATTCTTGCTTTGATAGACCGGTTATTTGCAATACCCATAAGAACACTTCCAGAAGAAGCATAATATGTGACCTTACACAAGACTCAAGGGCAGATCCACATGTCTGTGCTTTGAAGGTTACACAGTTTAACAGAACAATTTTAAGAAAAAGAATACACAATTAGTAAGGCATTCTGAAGATTAAGCTTCATGAGCTTCACAGTAAATCCACCTCTGCCACTAGCTGGCGGGAATGCTCCAGACTCACCACACTCCACCTCCCAGAGTTATACTATCCCCATGGGCAGGAATGAATTGATTTTTATCTCCCTTCATTGGTGAGGACACATCCTAGACAGATGAGGTAAAGCCTCAATTGAGGACAAAGATATTGAGAGCAGCTGGCCATTTGAAATGCATTCAGGTCTCCAAGGCCAGATAAATTACTTTACAGGGAACCAAAACAATTGAAATATATGATTAAGGGACAACTTTTTTTTTTAAATTTTATTTATTTATTTATTTATTTTTGGCTGTGTTGGGTCTTCGTTTCTGTGCGAGGGCTTTCTCCAGTTGCGGCAAGCGGGGGCCACTCTTCATCGCGGTGCACGGGCCTCTCACTATCGCGGCCTCTCTTGTTGCAGAGCACAGGCTCCAGACGCGCAGGCTCAGTAGTTGTGGCTCACGGGCCCAGTTGCTCCGTGGCATGTGGGATCTTCCCAGACCAGGGCTCGAACCCGTGTCCCCTGCATTGGCAGGCAGATTCTCAACCACTGCGCCACCAGGGAAGCCCAAGGAACAACTTTTTAACAGTTTTTGAACAAGTTACCAAGGAATGAATAGCCACAGATCAGAGGGGGAAATTGGTATCCCCCAATTTCAGAGGTGGACTCTGCAAACTGCAGACTGGTGATCTTAACATTAGCCACTGGCATATTTCTAGAATGGGTTAGCTAACAAATAGTTTGTTAAAACGTAGACAGGGGAGACATGATTGCCAGGTTCTAAGATGGATTTAGTAAAAAGAAATCATCACAAATCAAGTTCATTTCCACTTTTTAAACTGAAATATTAAACCCAAAGATCAGGGGAATATGTTTGGGTTTTAGAAGGCTTTTTGACAGGCTTTTTCATGATATTTTTTCAAGCAAGTTGGAGAAATGTGGATTGAACTATGAAATAGTTAAATAGATTGGTTTGGTTGACTGATAGAGTGAGATGAATTAGTGCTGAAGTGAAAGAATTGCCCATTTCTTTTCAGCTCTTGTTCAATGGGGAGACAAAGATGAATAAGACAGGGCTACTGCCTTCAAGACCTCAGCAGAGGAAAATGATATATAAGCAACTAGCTATGATCATTCTGGAGAGGGCTGTACCAAGGATAGATACAGGAAATGGGATGACTGAAGTAGAATCACTGGGGTGGTGGGTGGGAGAGCTTTATGGCAGTTAGCAATGTCAACTGATACAGAGACCATCTTACAAATTAGTGAGGATTTCAACTAGAGAGGAGATAACTTGGGGAAGGTCATTGAACCAAACGACTTTCAGGTTCTCTTCAAAGGCTAAGGTTCTGAGTTTGTTCATGGTTAAATCACAACAGCTGGTCTCAGCACAGCCAAGCCTGGCCAAAGCTCTGAGCTTACGTCTCCACAGCCAGACTGTGGGGCAGGGGAAGCAGAGCTGCTGAGGTAGGTACCAGAGTCAGCTCGGAAACCACATTTATGCTAGGAGCAAAGGACAGGGAAGGAAAGCTTGTTAGCTTGTTCAGATTATTGGGATCCTCCTGAAAGGGAACGTATTTGGCTATTTAAAAAATTACAAGCTAAAGGGTCCGGGAATTAAAGGAGGCTTGTGGTCTAGCAAAGGAAAGCTGGCAGTACGGGGGGGGAAACCCTCCACTCAGAGAGATTGAATTTATGCTAAAGAGCGCTGAAAACCTCCATATTCCCCTCATTTCAAAGCTTTTTCATGTCATTGAAAAGACTGATTCTGCTTTTCTAAAGAACACTGTGGGTTATTTATTAATGTTCATAAGAAATATTTCTGTAATGCTACCTCAGGGTTTGAAACCAACCTGGCTGGATGAGGCACATCTAAAGTCTAAAAATCCCAGTAATGTCAGCCTTGTTTCCTGTGCAGAGCATGGTTTAAAATGAAATATTAAGTCATTGAGTCATCTAAGTACCTGGAAACAATTCACATCCGACTGGGAAGAATTTATTAGAAAAACACATCCTGGTCCCCCAGCACAGGAGCCCACAGCTCACCATGCACAGTTGTCAACAACAGAGTTCTGTTAGGTTCTCTCACTGGCAGCTGTCCTGGCCTAAATCTAAACTCTGACCAGGAATCTTCTCCACACCCCAAAGTCACCGTAACAAGATAGCCACCCCTCCTCAAAATCGTTTATAAGTGTCTCTCCCTAGGGGCTCACCCTTTCTCAGATTGATACCCTCCTCTAAGGACAAAAACTGGGCATGTGGTGTGAGCGAAGCCCTTTTCACCAGGCGGTCCCTAATTACGCACGGCCTTTCTCCAGCGCATTCAGCGGCAAAGACCAGCCAGACAATGAACCCATGTTCAGGACTCTGGATAATGCCAGGCATTTAATGCGGTTGAATATTGCAGCCAGGGCCTTCCTGTTTCCAAACCAGTCAATAGAGGTGCGGGGCCCTGAGTGTGTTTCCCAGCCTTTTGCCATCCCATGGAAAACAAAGAGGAGTTTGATGTCTGTGCCCTGAATACTTAGCACAAGATGCTGAGGTCCAGCCATCCCTCTGCACGGCAGTGGAAGGCTGTGTTGCTTGGACAGATCGGGGTAGAGCTCAGTTTGGTAGGCGGCACCATGCGCTGTACTCACAGGTCCACAGAGAGGATGGTCTCAATGTGACTGAAAGGATCTTTGGTCACAAAATAGTATCTATTTTCCCACATAAATACACAAACATACTTCTTTCAGGAACAAAAATATTAGTTGAATTTAACTGTCCATTTTCATACCCTGGCATTCCATGTTTTATTGGTAAAAACCACCTGTGTTCTTTGAAAATTTAATGAAACAATATTAAATAAATAATCCAGAAGTAGCATAATAAAATGCCAGTACATCTAGGCTGTGACTCTGTTCTGAGAAATGTGTAAATCTTGCTTTCTTTCTATTCAAGGAAGTACCCTGCTAGTCTGAACATGTGAAAATCTAGCTGGGATGGGCCTTAGACCTTTGGCTCTTGGTAATAGAAAGAGAATACAGATTTGTACATAGGCAGTCTCTTCATTTTATCCATAATAGCTTGGCAGTCAGATCATTCCCACATTTTGGATGAAAATGGAATGCTATGAATAGCAATAAACTGCGTGAAACCAATGGGCTGGAATGTTCTGTAAGAGAGAGCTCAATCCATCCCTCTCCCATCCCCCTTCCTCCCCACCTTCCATTTGTAAGAAACACTATCCCAAACATCTCAGGCAGCTAAGAATGAAAAGCTACGGAGATGCTATAAAATATATATGCTTGTGCTCCTCCCCAGACCATGTCTAGCAAGTACAAAGGACTTGTGTGTTCTTGGCTAGGAATATATAGATGGATAGAATCGATAGATCAGTAGATACAGACAGATAATTACACTATCATTTAATAACTATTTATGGCATAGAGGCCGTTTAAGTAAATAGAGGAAAGCCAAGGTGACAATCCTAGAAATGATCAAGCTACGTTAAATCTTTCAGTTCTTTGAAAATACTCTTCTTTCATTCTCCCTAACACCCATAACCAGCTAACTCAAGGTCTTATTTTAAGAAACACCAACCATGGGAAGCATTCCATGATCTCCCAAGCCTAGGAGAAGAGTTGCCCTCATTCTGTACCCTGTAGCATGCTATTCGCTCCCCGTCAGAGGGTCTTCATTGCCAATCTGTGTTGTAACTGCTTGTTTAACTATGTTTCCCACTGGCCTATTAGTTCCCCATCTTTCTCACACTTTGATCTCCAGCGCAGATCGTGACACACAGTAGGTATTCAGTAGGCATTTGTTGAATGAATGATCTCACTGTAATTCAAGGTCACCCTACTTTGTAGAGCCAACAAGTATGCATTGTGCCCCTTTTATGTGGGAACACCATGCTCTGTCCTGGTTCTCCTGAGGTCATTGAAGGATATGAGCAGTGGCCCTGCTCTCAAATCCCTTGCAGATGAGCCAGACAAATGAGACAATCAGAAGCTCATCAAGAGCCTCTTTGAGCTGCTGATTTCAGCTGAAATTCAGAGGAGCGAGAGAGCATGGGGGCCTAGGAAGTCCTGTAAGGCAAGGAGTGAAGGGGACTGCAGCTGGGCTGGAAGGAGGGGGGGCGGAATTTGATTAGGCAGAGAGGGTGAGGCGGGCACTGCGGAAAGGAGGAATAAGAAATGGAGGTGGGGATGATTCTGGCATGAACAGGGAACAGGGAGGAGGCTGGCTTAGCTGGAACAGAAGGTCCAGATTCTCCACGAGCTGTAGAAGCTGGAGCTGGATTATGGAGGATTTGGAAAGCCAGGCAGAGGGGTCTGGGCTCCAGATACTGCATGACAGGATATTGATGTAAAACTTGGATTGGGAATTTCGTGATAAAAAAAGTCATGAAGGAAGAAAGTCTTATGGTCATTGGCAAGGAAAACCTGAAGGGGAGAGAGCTGTGCTGAGAAGGCCACACTGTAGCCATTGCAATTATCCAAGAATGAGATGACATGGCCTGGGCTAGGGTGATGCAGGAATGGGAAGAGCGGAAAAGGAAAACATTCTGGAGAAAGGAATGGCAGGCTGGCCTCAGCTAGAGGCATCTTATGCTTTTCAAAAGCCACAGGTCTGCTTCTTCTGAAGGTACAAGTGGCTGCACCCTGGGAACCAGTGGCCAGGGGCTGGATGGCCGATGAGGAGGAAGGGGATGGCTTTGGAGGTCATCGTGCTGTCCTGGCGGCCCTCGTGGAGGTTGCTGGCCAGCCTTCCCTTCCCTAGGGCTGTGCTCCTGTGCAGCTTTTACTCACTCCCCCGGCAAGCACAGGAGGGTAACCTTCTCCCGTCGGCACCACGCTTCTGTCTTCCAGGCGGGCGTTCAAGGGCAGCTACCTTGCAGAGCTTCGAGTGCCTCCAGGACAAAGAACCCAGGCTGTGCTGGAGGCTTAGCTGAGGGCAGGACTGTACCAGGGGTCGCTGGGGAAGAATTCGTTTATAAAAATATGCCAGGCTTTGACTGCCTTCTCTAAGGCCTCAGGGTTCTGCTTTCACACTTCCCTCTAACGGCTTTTCATCGTGGTCTTGACAACCGTCACGTGAACGTATTACGTGAAAAGAAAAGGTGCCACTTTTCCAGAATGTGCTCAGGAGGAGTAGCCGTTTCCCTTGTGTCCCCACTCGCAGCGAAGCTCCTGATCTGGAGAGAACTCGGGGCCTGGTTGCCATGATTTATCATCCTGGTGTCTTTCCCGGACAGCCTGCCTGCTCCCCCGGTTCAGCTTTTCATCATCATTTCGGGGCTGTTTGCTCAGCCTTCACTATTGCTGTTGCAATTGTGTTTTGGACCTGACCTCCTGGCAAGCCGTGGGCTTGGCTGAGGGAGCTGGCAGAGGCTGAGCCCAAGCTCCTAAGGGTGGGAGGAGACAGAGACACAGGTGTGTGTCTTCTGGGCCAAGAAGGGGATTCATTGAGCAACTAGCTTTGGTGCTCTTCTGGAGCATTCTCCAGAGACCAGGGTCCTCTGTGGTGTGGCTCCCTGCTTCATCTCTCCTTAATTCCAGCTCCCCCTTCAGACTTCCATGCTTTTGTCACCTCCCAAAAAGATGATTATAATTCTCTCCAAATGGTGCTTCGTTTGAAATAAACTCAAAAGCAGCCCTGAGGGCAGGACACAGCTGCCTGCTTCCATTTAGGAGCCAGGGCCCTGGGAGCCAGAGTCCACTCGATCTCCTCCCCGCCGCCCCCTTCACCCCTGGCCTGAGCCTACGGGCTGGCAAGACAGCAGAGAGATGGAGAAGAGGAAGGAGTTTTGGCCTGGACGTCTGGACATCCCGGAGTCCAGAATCATCTCTAACCAACTTCTCCTGTGTTGCCTACTTTATAAGAACAAAACCACCAGCCTCTGTCTTGACCCAGGAGGGATGGATTTAGCTTTATTGATCATGTATTATGTGTCAAGCTGTTTACAAACCCTGTTAATCCTCAGGACAGCCCTTAAGAAGTAAATAGTTGTATCCTAAATTTATGGTTGCTCAGAGAGAGAAAATAACTACCTAAGGCTGCACAGCTATTAAGTGCTAAAGCTGGAATCGAGGTCTTCCTAACTTCTCTTATTCCACACTGCCTCTGAGAAAGGATGGGCCAGCCTGTACACTGGCTCTTTCTGATCCGTACTCAAGCATGCATATTAGAAGGCTGTTATTGACATATATATATATATATATATATATATATATATATATATATATACACCTTTTGAGTGAGTCCCTTCAATGTAAAGCAAGAAAATGCTTCTAGCTTCTCAGAGGAAAAATGCCATAGAAAACTCAACTTAGGTTCATAGTGGTTCTTGCCCACCTCTCTTCAGGGCTATTTTGATGACCTTATGCTAGGAACTATTGGGCATCATGTTTTCTACTGTCAGCTCAGACAAGTCTTGAACCAGAAGAGCCTGAAGGCTGATCCCAGCTGTCTCCTGTGTGTCAGAGAACTCATCATGCAGCCTGTCTGGGTTCCAGTTCCTCCACCTCAAAGGAGAAACTGAAACCCATGCCCTATGGAGCTTTGCTGTTAAGATAGATGCAAACATTTCAGGTTTACAAAGGTGCTACTGACAAACAAAAAGCTATACCCAGGTAATTTTCTGTTGTCCCCTCCTGGGAAGACAGGAGAAGAGAGATTTTTCCTTTACCAGCTTCCCTTTGTTTCAGAAGAAACAAATCCATCCTTCCTTGTCCCCGTGTCACCCCTAACCCAGGAGCAGAAGCAGTTTGCTCCATCAAATTGTATAACACTAGCATTTTCCACATGGGCAGGCGATCTTGGGGTACAAGCAGCTTACAGCACAGGCATGTCTTCTGGGCAGACTCAATTATTCATGGGGCCTGGTGCAGAATTAATGCTGTTTCCTTCCTCCTTCAATTAACTGGCTGCTCTTCTGGACTCATGCTTTGGGATAACAGACTTTGCCAGGTGACTTGACTTCTTAGCTTAGCCTCTTGGGCCTCTTGGAAAGCAGGACCTTTTTCTGTCTGGGTCTCGGATCCAGCCCCAGGACATTCCTTGAGTTAGGCTGAGACTATTCTACACGCACCCAACAAGCTACATAGAAGGCTTGGGCCACACCACAGATCTCAGCCGTCTGTTGGGGCTCCTCCCGGGCCCCGTTCTCATCTTCCTTAAATGACCTCACACTCTTTCACCGCCCTGTCCTTCCTACACTCCAGCTCAGCCATAACTAATGGCTTATATTACGTCTCTCAGCACCAACGACCCAGTAACGACCGCATGAAATACAGTGTTGACAAGGATTCTGAAGCTAAGCCTCAGTTTGGTGGGAAAGAATAGCCTAGACTTGATTAGCGGTGTCTGTCACGGGCACGGGAGGAAGGGGGTCCACATGCATGTGAGATACTTGCTGTCTCTGCACCAGCATTTTAAGAGCTTGTTTCCCTGGCCTCACATCAAATGTTTTTGTTTTGTTTTGTTTTATTCTTTATTCAGCTCACATATTTTCCCCTTGGATGTGCAGTACCATTTTTTCCCCTGATAAGAGTAGCATATTTAAAAGCACACATTTACATTTTATCATAATTGCCCTCCTCAATGCAGTGATTCTTGGAGAAAGGGTACTCTTTTTGCCATTGAGTTCTGTAGAAAATTTTGCTACTAGTAGTTCCCTCCTATTTCCTTGAGAAGTTAGAAAAAGAAATGGGAATATATATTTTATGGAGACAGGTACTAAAAATTTATTCACTCACTAAATAAGTCTTTATTGAGTGATTATTATGTGCCAGAACTTCTAGGCACTGGGAAACAAAAAGGAAAATGACACCGACTCTCTCTGCAAGAAGCTCACATTCTGGCCTGGAAAAGCCACACGTTAACAACTGACTATAAACAGATCACAAAGCCTTGCCACCTCTTCTAAGGGAAGCTGCCATGATGTTCCTGTAACTGGAGAATTGTTCTCACCAACTTTCATTTTCTAAACAGGTTAAGCTGTTGAAGGAAGGAAGTTCAGAAGGAAAAACTCACCTCCTCCACGTTGTTATCTATCAGTGAGTCAGTTCCCAGTGTCAAAGTTCCCATGGTGCCTTTAAAACACTCTCAGGCAAACACTGCTGAACTGGGCTAATAAATCTGACTGAGGTAGCAACCAGCTATTTGGCAATAGTCCTCAGAATCACCCTGTTCAGCCTGCACAGATTCCGGTGCTCAGGAGTTGGCTGCCCATCCTGTATCCTGAATCAGCTCTGCCCTGGGCTTGAGATCTTCAGGCTGTGCCTCCTACTCCCAGGGTAACCTCAGATTTCGGGCCTCTTCCTAAAACACTACTTGATGTTTCCTCACGTGAAGTCCCGTGGCTGATGCCACTGCCCATCTTCAATGCTGCCTTTTCAGACCAAGCCTGACCTCCTGTCACTGACCTGGCATGCCCCAAATTCCATTTCAGCTAAGAGTCATTGCACCAGAATGGGTCACCCATGTAGCTGCTAAATGGTGCTAGAGCATGGGATAGGCCTGAATTAGTTTGGCGATATCCAGGTATTTCACATTTGCTTTCATTGTGATTCTGGGCTGAATTTCAGAGCTCATCAACATGTTTGGCAATCCAGAGACTCAGCCTTGGCCTGGAGAAGGCTGAAGCCATCTGTTCTTTTAAGTGATAGAAAGGATGAGACTGAATTAGTTAGAACCAGGATAACACAGGGAATACTTTCTGAAGAGCATGACCGGGTAGACATTTTGCTTTGTGTGCTTATGCAGAAATACATAAAACTGTGGAACGCAATTATCAGAAAACTGTTGTCAGAGACAGAAACTGAGTTAGTGGTTGCCAGGGGTTGAGGGATAGAGGATAGGGAAGAATGGCTAACAGTTACAGAGTTTTGGGGAGAGGTGGTAAAAATGTTCTCAAATTAGATAGTGGTAATAATTACACAATTCTGTGAATACACTAAAACCCACTGAATTGTATACTTTAAAAGGGTGAATTTCATGGTTTGTGAAGTATGTCTCAATAAAGTTGTTACTTAAAAAAAGAAATCTATGATGTGTAGCAAAGACAACAACCAGTAACCTGGTATACATTTAACACTTGCTCAGCATCTACTGTATGCATCAAGCTTTGTCTGAAGCATGAGAGGCATTCAGAAATGAGACAAACAAGGAATTTGTAGCTACAAGCAACCCATAGATGCAACTGAAACTCCTCCTTGCCCACATCTAGGGCTCACCTGGATATTTGTAGCCTAGAGTCAGGTGTAGATACCCGTCCAGCCACAGTGGTCACCTTTGGACTTTCTACCAAGGAAAGACTGCCTGTCTTGGCAACCCTGAAGCCCTTTCATCTCAAGGGAGTGTTTCACTGATGAGCTGGCTTATCTCACTCATTTGTTAGTAATCACAGGAACAGAACAGTTTGTAATGAATTTTTATCTTTCCCTATGCTTGTGGGAGTCATCCAGGCCTTTCTCTAGGGCTCCATAATCAGAGCCCCAGAGCTAATACAAGAAGGAGAATGCTAATACAAGACGTCCTCCCAAGTGGGTGCACTCCTGCAAGGTGGGATTGCCTGGCAGTTCCAAGTCCTTAGTAGGCCACTGTACCCAATTTTCATCCTCACCTTGAGAGGCTAAGTCCGTGGAGTAGCAGTCACGCTCCTGGACAAAGATGAGGCCCTACCTCCACTTCCTCTCTGGGAGACCATGTCTGCCTTGGCAGGGACAGTATGTTATTTATGTGAGATCATTCTCAGCCATGGTACCCAACCACACCTCCATCCACGACCAAAATTAAAAGAGCTTGGAAGCAATCTTCCTGTCCTCCACAGCTTACGTTTTCTAACTTCCAGAAATGTCCAACATCTGGCCCTCAGCCTTCCCTCCAAACCAGAGCAAGCCCAGGCCTTGACTGACCCCGCCTCCCCCCCGCCCCCCCAACATACCAAATACAACCCACTGTCCAACACCCACCTCTCTCCTGTGGAGCAAAACCAATTATAACCAGATGAGAATTTCCACTTGTGCCAGTGAGCTCCCAGACAGGAGAAGAAAGGGACAAGTTTAGAAAGATGTCATCTAGTATGGAGACAGTTACGAGTTCACATCCTGGGAGCCAACTGTCCGTAAACTGAGCCTAGACTCCTGCTCTGAGATACATGTGTACATCCCTCAGGGATGGGAAAGCTGTGCAGACAAGCACAGCCCTAGTGGTGTACTTGGAAACTCTAGGAACAGAGAGGAGGGGGCCTGTGGGAGGACACAATGACTCAGGGCATCTAGAAACTAGACACTTCCAGTTTGGGGGCTGTCTGGGGAGTTGGGTGGGGCTCATTACTTCTTCTTTAAGGACTTGGGCTAGGTGGGGAAGCTTACTTGGCAGAGGAGATAGAAATACGAAAGTTCATTTTTATCTTTGATGAAGTGAAACTTCAGCTTAAAAAAATTCTGTCGTGACCGGAACCCTTCTCACAGATAAACACAGAAAAGCGCTGTTGGCTATTGCCATCCACCCTCAGGAACTGTGCCTTCAAAACACACTAGGGGGCAGTTTGAAGGTCATGAACAGGTCCTGTCCAGCTGTCTCATAGGAGAAGAAAACAGGCGAGCAGAAGAGGAAGAGTTTAAAATAAGGGGGCTCTTAAATAGAGCTATAAAACTGGGTGGCAAACCTAGTCCAAGGGTTAAAAACAAGCTTTTCCTCCAAAGTTTCTATGGCAACTAGATAAAATCTACAGCAAGAGTGTAGTTAATGAAATATTTCTTCTAGATCAACATGTAGCAATAACTAATGAAGGCCAACTTTGTGCAGGGATTCAACACAGGTTATATTTTTAGCTGCTTCTGTTTTTTTCCGGCAAGAATTAGGTATGGAGTTTGGTGAGACTCCATTTACTATACGCCCTGATATCTCTTTCTCACAGCACAGAGTCTAGAAAGCGGGGGCAGATACGCTGGTGTGGATCCAAATCACTTGGACTGGAGAGAAACCTTCTCCCTCCCTCCTTCCCCGCCCCCATCAACAGTTTGGATTCCTTTGACACACACTCGCAGTGTTAATTTGGACATTTAGCATAAATGCTCGTGACTGACTAATTTTATCTGTACATAAAGAATAAACACAATCTGGTGAGGTTAGCTGGGGGCTACTTATGTTGTACATGATGAAGAAGCAATGAGAATGCTTGGACTTGGAGGCCTTGAAATGGTATTTTAGCCTGGTCAGTTATTAGCAGTGGGACTTTGGGCAAATTATTTACCCTGTGTCCCAATCTCCCATAAAATGGACCTGAGGAAGTGCCCACCCAAAAGCTGGTTTGAGGATTAAAAGAGGTTAAAGTGTATAAAGGTGCCTAGCAGCAACTGGTATAGAGTAGGTTTTCAATAACAGCTTATTGAATCTAATTAAATTTCTTTGGCTACAAATCACTTTAGGGTTTCAGAGGAGCTGCACTATGTTTCTTACCAAGAAGACTGAATCCCAAATCCTTTCTATTAAGGTGGCTTCTCAGAGAACAGTTTTAAGATATGAGATTATTCTAAACATGGAACACATAATTGGATAATAATAAAAGCGGCTAACACTATTGACACTAATTTTGTGTCAGGCATTGTTCAAAGCATGGTATATGCATTTGCTTGCAATCCTCACAGAACACTATGTGGTAGGCAATAGTATTATCTGTTTAACCAATGAGGATATCGAGGCACAGAGAAGTTAAATTCTGGATAAAGTCCTGGATTATTTAAGTTACCACCACTACCACCATCACTGTCAACACTAACATCACATGAGCCTGACATTGTGCTAAACACTTTATGTGTATTATTTCATCACATCCTCATAACTTGGTATGACCACCTTACAGATGAGGACAATAAGCCTGTTATACTAAGTAATTAGTCCAAGGTCACAAACCTAGTATGTGTTGTAGTCACCATTCAACATAAGCAATTATGCCATCTGTAAATAAAGACAGTGTTGTTTTTTCTTTTCAGATCTTTATGCTTTCCATTTCTTTTTCTTGCTTTATTGTACTGGTTATGACTTCTTTGTTCATTGATGACTAGAAATGGTAAGAGTGGACACTTTACCTTGTTCCCATCTTAGGGGGAAAGCAGCCAATATTTCACTGCTAAGTATATTTGCTGTAGGTTTTTATAGATGCTGTTTATCACACTCTGGAAAATTCCCTTCTAGTTCTCATTTTTTGAGAATTTTTACCACAAGTGTATGTGGAATGTCAAATGCTTTTGCTCCTCTATTAAGATGGTGATATGGCTTTTCTCTTTTATTCTGTTAAAATGATGAATTTCAGTGATTGATTTTCAAATATTATGCTAACTTTCAATTTGGAATAAACCCCACTTGGTCATGATGTATTATCCTTTTTATATTGCTAGCATTTCATTATGAATTTTTGTGTCTGTCATTCATGAGCTATATTAGTCTGTAATTTTCTTTTCCTTCATGTTATTGTCAAGTATTAGTATCAAGGTTCTTCTGGCCTCAAAAAGGAGTTGAGGAGTATATGCATTAGGGTTCCAGCAGAAAAGAATCTAGTAGGGTAAATATATGTGTATATACATATGTATGTGTGAGTGTGTATGTGTGAGTGTATGTGTGTGAGGAAAGAAAGAAAGAAAGAAAGGAAGGAAGGAAGGAAGGAAGGAAAAAAGAAAGAAAGAAAGAAAGAAAGTAAGGAAGGAAGGAAGAAAGGAAGAAAGAAAGGAAGAAAGAGAAAGAAAGGAAGAAGAAAGAAAGAGAAAGAAAAGAAGGAAGGAAGAAAGAAAGAAAGAAAGAAAGAAAGATGGCTATATTGCAAGTATTGGCTTATACTTATTGGGTGCTGGGTAGTCAAGTCCAAAATTTGTAGGACAGGCCATAAAGAAGAGCAGGTTGGAAACATCTGGGCAGGAGTTGAAGTTTCAGTCCACAGGTAGAATTTTTTCTTCTTCAGGGAAACCTCAGTTCTGCTCTTAAGGTCTTTGTAGCTGATTGGGTCAGGCCTACCCAAATTAGTGAAGATAATCTCCTTAAAATCAGCTGATCATAGCTGTTGATCGCAGCTACAAAATACCTTCAGAGCAACACCTAGATTAGTGTTTGATTGAATAACTGGGGACTATTGCCTAGTAGAGTTCACATAAAACAGATCATCACAGTCTATCCCTTATCAATGTGACGCTCATATATATCTCCTTAAACTATACTTAATTTCCAAATAAAGACAATAACACAACCCTAGTTTTGCCTAGCATGATACAACTATCCTGTATATAACCAAAAATGCACTGATCCTTTCTCCAAAAGAGGATGAAAAGGTCTTGGGTGATGTTCACTCTTCTCCCTGATATCCTCTAATTTAAATACTGTTATATAAAGTTAACTATTAATATATCTATGTTAGATGATATGGGGATAAGAGAGGGAAGAAAACAAACAAAAATATATACACACATATACATAAACATGTTTAATAAAATAAGCAAGAAATACTCATAACAATTATAGTCCTCATTTCTGTAACTGGTCACGTAGTTATAGCTGGTATTTATAATTAGCTTCTTACACTACATTTCCATATTTCCTTTGTTTGCAGCAAGCACCTTAGCTGATTGTGGTTCCTTGCCTCATAGTGTGATCCAAACCTTCATTCCTGTAGGGTCTGTCTGGACCATTAGCAGTCCTGCTTGAATTGGATTGTTCTAGTTTTCCACTGACTTCAATCATACAGCATGGTAGTACTAAGAGACACCCTGAGGGATTCTTATATTCCAGACATTCTCTTCCTTATATCCATTGTGTAGTACCAGCCCAGTTTCCCCTTGATAATCAGGATCAATAACTCTAGCCAGTATAGTAACCCTCTTCTTTGCCTGTTGACTCAGAGGCATGAGGAGTCCAAAGTGGCTGAATGGCAGTTATACCTTCCAGTTCAATAGAATCATTGTTGTGTCTCCTGGTAAAAGCATTTCTCCCTTTGGAACAAAGATCAACAGACCAATAAAGCATTAAATCACAGGGATGGGAAGCAAACATTTTACAGGTGGATCACTAGAGGTAATAGTGAGTGGTGCTACTCCCATTTCCACCCCTTGGTTCTTAGACTCATGAATTCTGACTGTGGGAGAAACAGCACCACATACTGTATGCTGATTTAAAGCATACATAGCCTCTTGGAGGATATTGCCATAGTCCTGCAAGGTATTGCCACCTAGCTGGCACTGGGACTAAGTTTTCAAAAGGCCATTCCACCACTCTGTCAAGGCAGCTGCTTCAGGATGATGAGGAACATAGCTTGACCAGTGAAATCCATGAGCATGAGCCCATTGCCACATAACCCATCGCTGTGAAGTGAGTCGCTTGATCAGAAGCAATGCGGTGTGGAATACCATGATGATGGATAAGACATCCTGTAAGTCCATGGATGGTAGTTTTGGCAGAAGCATTGCACAGAGGTAAAGCAAATCCATTTCCAGAGTAAGTATCTATTCCAGTAAGAATAAAGAACTGCCCCTTCCATGATGGAGGTGGTTCATTGTAATCAACTTGCCATCAGACAGCCAGCTAATTAGCCTGGGGAATGGTGCCATATCAAGAACTCAGCGCTGCTGCTGGCTGATTGGGTCTTCAACAGTAATTGTATTCAGGTGGGCCTTGGTGAATGGAAGTTCATGTAGCTGATCTCATGCATAATCTCCCTCATTGCTACCATAGCCACTTTATTCACGAGCCCTTTGGAAAATGGCAGGAGTGGCTGGAAAAAGAGGATGACATGTATTGCAGAAAGGGTTATTCTATCCACTTGATTATTAAAAAATCCTCCTCCGCTTAGGTCACCCTTTGGTGAGCATTCACATGAAACTCAAATATATTCACTTTATTTGCCCATTCAGAGAAGTCTATCTACATACCTCTTTCTCAGACTTTATTGTCACCAATTTTCCATTCATGTTACTTTCAAGCTCTTACCCATGCAGCCAAACCATTGGCCACAGAACATGAATTACCATAGACTTGTACCTCTGACTATTTTTCCTTCCAAACAAAATGAACAACAAAGTGCACTGCTTGAAGTTCTGCCCACTGGAAGGATTTCCCTTCACCACTGTCCCTCAGGGATATCCCAGAAAGGGGCTGTAGTGTTACAACTATCCACTTTTGAGTGACACCTGCATATAGTGCAGAACTATCTGTAAACTAGGCATGAGTCTTCTCTTTCTCAGCCAACTTATTGTAGGGAACTCCCCATGAAGTCATAGGTATGGCCTAGGGGAGAGAAGGTAATGTGGCAGGAGTGGGGACCATGAGTATTTGTGCCACTTCTTCATATAAATTACTTGTGCCTTAAGGATCTACTCAAACCCAATCTTGTATATACCACTTCCATTTGATAATGGAGTGCTTCTGTGCAAACCCAACCTTAACGGCTTGGTAGGTCAGACAACACCCAGTTCATGATGGGAAGCTCAGATTGCATAGTAACTTGGTGGCCCATAGTAAGACCAGTGTGATGTCTTCTGGAAGGGAAAGGTGATCAAGGTACTGTGGACTAAATTATGACACAGGACTGGAGAGTTGCTATACCACTGAGGTAGGACAGTGAAGGTGTATTGCTGGCTTTGCCCCCTGAAAGCAAACTGTTTCTGGTGTTCTTTACTTAATAGGCTTTGAGAAACAGGCATTTGCCGGATCAGTAGCTGCATATCAGGTGCCAGGGGGAGTGTTACATTTGCTCAAACAATGAAATTACATCTGGAACAGCAGATGCAATTGGAATCAGCACTTGGTTAACTTTACAATAATCAATTGTCATTCTCTAAGATCCATTTGGGGGTTATACCTCCTGCTCTGTTCTTTTTCCACAGGATTGTTTTGGCAATTCTGGGCCTTTTATGATACTATATAAATTTTAGGATTATTTGTTCTAGTTCTGTGAAAAATCTCATGGATAGTTTGATAGGGATTGCATTAAATCTGTAGATTGCTTTAGGTAGTATGGCCATTTTAACAACATTAATTCTTCCAATCCAAGAGCATAGAATATCTTTCCATTTCTTTGAATCATCTTCAAATTCCTTTATCAATGTTTTATAGTTCTCAACATGTAAGTCTTTGACTTCCTTGGTCAGGTTTATTCCTAAGTATTTTTTTATGTGATTTTAAAAGGGATTGTTTTGTTACTTTCCCTTTCTGATATTTCATTGTTAGTGGAAAAAAATGCAACTGATTTCTGTATGTTAATCTTGTATCCTGCTACTTTACTGAATTCGTTTATCAGTTCTAGTAGTTTTTGTGTGGAGTCTTTAGGGTGTTCTATATATAGTATCATGTCATCTGTATATAATGACAATTTTAGCTCTTCTCTTCCAATTTGGATACGTTTTATTTCTTTTTCTTGTCTGATTGTTGTAGCTAGGACCTCCGATACTCCATATGCTCTTGAAGAGAATGTGTATTCTCAGTTGTTGAGTGTGGTGTTTTCTAAATGGCAACTGCATCTAGTTAGTTGATAATTTTGTTTAAATCTTCCTTGTCCACTCTGGTTCTTTAAATTGTTCTATCAATTGCTGAGAGAAGGGTATCAAAATCCCCACCTATGACTGTCTATTTCTCCCTTTAGTTCTGCCAGTTGTTATTTCATAAATTTTGAAGTTCTGTAATTAGGTAAGTATACATTTAGAATTTTTATGTCTTCCTGATTTCTCCTTAAGAAATATCCTTTTAGGAAAACATAGGCAGAACACTCTATGACATAAATCACAGCAAGATCCTTTTTGACCCAGCTCCTAGAGAAATGGAAATAAAAACACAAATAAACAAATGGGACCTAATGAAACTTAAAAGCTTTTGCACAGCAAAGGAAACCATAAACAAGACCAGAAGACAACCCTCAGAATGGGAGAAAATATTTGCAAATGAAGCAACTGACAAAGGATTAATCTCCAAGATTTACAAGCAGCTCATGCAGCTCAATAACAAAAAAACAAACAACCCAATCCAAAAATGGGCAGAAGACCTAAATAGACATTTCTCCAAAGAAGATATACAGATTGCCGACAGACACATGAAAGAATGCTCAACATCATTAATCATTAGAGAAATGCAAATCAAAACTACAATGAGATATCATCTCACACTAGTCAGAATGGCCATCATCAAAAAATCTAGAAACAATAAATGCTGGAGAGGGTGTGGAGAAAAGGGAACCCTCTTGCACTGTTGGTGGGAATGTAAATTGATACAGCCACTATGGAGAACAGTATGGAGGTTCCTTAAAAAACTAAAAATAGAACTACCATATGACCCAGCAATCCCACTACTGGGCATATACCCTGAGAAAACCATAATTCAAAAAGAGTCATGTACCAAAATGTTCATTGCAGCTCTATTTACAATAGCCAGGACATAGAAGCAACCTAAGTGTCCATCATCGGATGAATGGATAAAGAATTGTGGCACATATATACAATGGACTATTACTCAGCATAAAAAGAAATGAAATGGAGGTATTTGTAGTGAGGTGGATGAAGTTAGAGTCTGTCATACAGAGTGAAGTAAGTCAGAAAGAGAAAAACAAATACAGTATGCTAACACATATATATGGAATCTAAGGGGGAAAAAAAGGTCATGAAGAACCTAGTGGCAAGATGGGAATAAAGACACAGACCTACTAGAGAATGGACTTGAGGATATGGGGAGGGGGAGGGGTAAGATGTGACAGGGTGAGAGAGCGTCATGGACATATATACACTACCAAATGTAAAATAGATAGCTAGTGGGAAGCAGCCGCATAGCACAGGGAGATCAGCTCGGTGCTTTGTGACCATCTAGAGGGGTGGGATAGGGAGGGTGGGAGGGAGGGAGATGCAAGAAGGAAGAGATATGGGAACATATGTATATGTATAACTGATTCACTTTGTTACAAAGCAGAAACTAACACACCATTGTAAAGCAATTATACTCCAATAAAGATATTTAAAAAAAAAAATCCTTTTAAAAAATCTGTGATAATACTCTTTACTTTGTCTGATATTAATAAATCACAGCAGTTTTCTTTTGCTTACTGTTTACATAATATACCTTTCTCCAACCTTTCACTTTAAGTTATCTCTGTGTTTATATATATCAAGTGGATCTCTTCTTGACAATATTTAGTTGGGTCTCACTTTTTAATCTCTCCTTTTTAATTGGAATATTAGTTCATTTACATTAATACAATTATTAGTTTCAAGTATATCATCTCATTTTTTTCTCTAGTTGCCAAATCTGTTTTTTGTTCCCCCTTTCCTGACTTCTTTTGGATTAAAGAAATACTTTTTAGTATGTTAGACCACATGATTGTCTCATAGATCACTGAGTTTTGTTCATTTTTTAACCTATCTTTTATCTCCAGAATGGATAATTTCTATTTGTCTTTCTTCAAGTTTACTAATAATTTTCATTTCATATATTTGTACTTGTCAGTTTTAGAATTTCCATTTTATTCTTTTCTGTATTTTTCATCTCTATGCTGAGATTTCCCATCTGTGCACTAATTTTAACCATCTTTTAAGTCCTTTAACATATTTGTAGTAGCACTTTTAAAGTACTTGTCTAATAATTCCAACATCTGGAATATCTTGGTTCTTTTCTTTCTTTTTTTTCCCCTCTATTTCTTTAGTTTAGGTCATATTTATCTTTTTCTTTGCATACCTGGTAAATTTTTCTTGTAACCTGGACATTATGGATGATACATTATAGAGACTCTGGATTATGTGTTGAGTGTTGGGTGTAAAAAGTGTTGAGTTTTGTTCTTATGGGTAGTTAAGTCACTGGTAGATACTTTTGGTTCTGTCAGACTCAGTTTTGTTTTTTGTTAGGGGAGGACTGTTTTGGTTTTGAAGTTAGTCCTTACTCTATGATGTGATTCTTACTCTTAAAGTTCTTATTTCTCAAGTAGGAACTGTAATCCTAAAGCACAGTCTTTCTCAGGTCTCAACTGAATTCTAGACTAGAACTCCAATATCTACCAGTGCTACACAACCTTTGGCATTACCATTGGTATTACCATTCAGCTCTCAGCCCTGCAGCAATCAATCTCTGCTGAGCCTCATGGAATCTTGCCCTGTGATGTGCAGCCCCACCCATACCAAGGACCCATGGTGAATCCCCACACAGAATTTTGGGACCTCCCTTTGCACAGGTTCTTCTCTAGCATCTGATCTCACACATTGTAACTGTTTCAGCAGCCTGGAACTGTAATCTCTGCCTTATCTGCTCATTCTGCTTTGTCTCCATCTCCTCATATTATGGCAGAAGTATGCCCAGGGCAGAAAGCTGGGGCAATTCTGGGGTTCATTTCATGCTTCCCTTCTCTCAAGAGTTGCAGAATTACAAGAATTATAGTCCTATGCTCCCTATTGTTCTTTGCCTGAAAACAGTTGCCTCATATGTCTTGTTCATTGTTTTAGTTTATTGCAGTAGGAAGACGAGCCAGGTATCAGTTACTCTGTCATTGTGGGACGCTGAAGTCTCTGAACACATCATCTTAAAACCATTTTGAAATACAGAATGCTTGTATGTGATGTTTGCCAATGAGAAGACCAAGCTTCTGTAAAGAAAAATATGGCTATTTTCTATCTCTTTTAAATGAATATTCATCCACCCAATGGCTTAGAAGTATTTACACTTTTCACTTGGTGTGTACCAAATAAAAGATGAAATCAGTTCAACCAATATTTTTGCTAACCCACATATAGGGCCCTGAGAGGCGGAAGGAAAAAAAAAAAAAAAAACAGAGCCCTAATGTCAAGAAACTTTTACTGTACTAGGAAGGACAAGTTAAATATGAAGACAAGGCTGAATACAATTACATACTAAGACTTGTTGGAACAAATAGGTGAGACAAGTCTGATTTAACTTCCCCTTCTAGCTGCAGGAACACCTTAGCATCACACATGCTTCCTCCCCCACACCTAACCTAAGGGTATCAATCTACAGATAGTGCTTCGCCAGTGAGATTTCCCTCTAAGGATTTGAATTAAGAGACTCAGCGATTGCAGTCAAATGGTGCTCTATGAAACGCTATGGAATTATGTTCACTTTCACTTCATCCTGGCTGATCCTCAAGTGGGTATTTTACGCCTCTAAGATGTAGAATCATTTAGGGTAGCACTAGCACTAAATGAAAATCAGAATACTAGGTTTTAATTCCAGCTTAGCTAATTCCCTTGTGGCCTCCCATCACCTTGCCTCGCTCTCCCTGTCTGTATAGAGAATAAATGTTGAAGGTCTTAGTCCTTGTTTCATATCAGACTATTGTTATAAGAATTAATGAGATCATGTTCATAAGAGGATTTAATATCTGCATTGTGGTAAAATATCAGATTGTAAATCCACCCAGCAATTGTTGCCATAATAATTATAGTAAGCAATAGAGAATCTAAAGAGAGACGTGGTTTTATACTTTTGTTGTAATTGTGAGGAAGGTTGGGAAGTGAGAAGGAGGGGGTAGAGAAATAAAAGCTAGCCTCACTTTGACTTAGATGGCATCTGACTCTCCCTTGGAGGTAGGTGTAGATAAGAAGAGTCTCAGAAGGAATAATTTCCTAATCCTTTACTCTGCATCACCGCAGACTTCTCACTGTCCTCTATGAGAGAGTTGAAAACATCTCTGTCCTTAACTAAAGCTTTCCTATTTGTTGGGATGAATGGTGACATTTGGTGTAATGGTAGCGCAGGTCAGGTTGAATAACTGCTTTGCTGTAAAGGGATCCTGCAGTAGAAGGCAGAGCTGTAAGAAACACAAGACAGGAACAGTATTAAATTTGCAATGGCCAATGAAATGAGAGCTCATTTTGCATGTTTTGGATGATTCGTGTTAATGTACAGGCAGCGTTCTGACATACATTGGCAGAAGTATCAGGCAAGCCTGCATGAGGTGATAATGTTCCCCATGAAGGAAAAAGTAGGGGCCAGAAGGCAACCAACTATCATAAAAGTAATTAATTGTTTTACTTTATAATGGTCTGGCAAGATTGCCTTTAAAAAAATGAATCATGGGCTTCCCTGGTGGCGCAGTGGTTAAGAATCTGCCTGCCAGTGCAGGAGACACAGGTTCGAGCCCTGGTCCGGGAAGATCCCACATGCCGTGGAGCAACTAAGCCCGTGCACCACAACTACTGAGCCTGCACTCTAGAGCTCGTGAGCCACAACTACTGAGCCCGCACGCCACAACTACTGAAGCCTGTGCCCCTAGAGCCCGTGCTCCGCAATAAGAGAAGCCACTGCAATGAGAAGCCTGCGCACCACAACGAAGAGTAGCCCCCGCTCGCCGCAACCAGAGAAAGCCCGCACACAGCAACAAAGACCCAAAGCAGCCAAAAATAAAAATAAATAAAATAAAAAAAAAAAAGAATCATACAAATGGGACCATGATGTCACACAGGCTGTCCATTGAGACACAACAAACTAGTTCCTGCTATAAATTATGATAATGAGTTAGCTTTTAAAATGTTTTATGAGGTTAAGAAGTGCAACGTCAAATTATTTTTCCTCAATATCTCATTGCTTTGAATGCCTTTCAGAAGACAGAGGGTAACATTTCCTTTCAAAAATTCCTTCCAAGTTTACTGGCTGTTGCTTTACCAATCAGGTCTTTCTCCAAGGATGGTTTTAGTGCATGATTTTCATGACTCAGCTTAAAATGAACAAGACCCCATTGTTGGCTTTCTTGTTTTTGCACCAGCATTATTGACAAGATCTGCATAACTCTTGGGAAAAGGTCTGTTGTCTAATCAAGCTACTATGGAAACCTGATCCAGGCCATTTAGAAGCCTAATGCCTTTTCCTCTTGAATTTGTGAAAAATTTTGAGGCTGGTAAAACTTCACTCAGAAAATATTCATCAGGACAGAGGGGTACAGCTTGTTCACTACACTATGCTTTTCATCTTAAATCAGCTTTGCAAATAGACTCACTGGCCCAGGATGAGAGACGGGCAGTGCTGCCCAAAGGGTCATTGTAAAAAAGCATGCAGCTTTCACTTATTTTATTCCTTACGTTCTGACTGGGCAGGAGCAGAGAGAAGCAAGGGCTTGGCTTCTTTTTTTTTTTTTTTAAAGCACACCTACATAATTGATAGCTGGAAAAAAATTGTAGATACCTATTTTATATCAATAATTAGCTCTATATGTAAGAAAAAGAGTTGAAACTTTACTTTAAACTTCCAGGTTCTAAAGAGGAGCCCAGAAATGTAGTCTATATTCTGCTCTCTCAGGAGAATTTTCCTCTTCCCACCCCCTTTGTCTAGGTATCACCTGAGAAGGGAAAGAACACCCTGGAAGGCAACACCAGGAGTGCCCCAGCTGTGGCTGGTCAAGGACTTTCCTCAATAAATTCTTCAGGCCGTTTCCCTTCCCTGTTTATTGCTGAGTATCCTGAGGCCTTAAAAGGGTGGAGGGAGGCTTTACTTTCCGTATCTTTAGGTATAAATCTCATCTCTGTGCAACAAGCCTTGCAAAATTTATAATGTGGTTATTCGTCATTATTTATGATTCATATACACTTAAACTTTATGACAACTCTGACCACAGTCATCTCTCCTGGAACATGGGCCAGAGGGAGAGAGCCATGGGGACGTTTCATGTGAACACTAACAGGATTCCTCACAACGTGACAACCGGGAACCGAGTATCTGTGAGTAACAGTCTCCTTCTTGGGATGTGGGATGCAGGATGAGCCCATGCTGTGCCGGGCAGGGTACAGAACCTGAGGAGATTGGAGCCATTTCATATTCTCCTTTCATCCTCCTCAGAGGTGATAATATAATCGCACCATTATCTGAGGTAATTGGGATAACTCAATGCACAGAGTCTACCCCTAATTCTTGCCAATATTTCAAGCTCTTTTTCCTGCCAGATCTTTTATACAGGCTGGAAATTCAGTGCTATTGAGGTTTATGTCTCCCCTACCCTTTTGCTCAAGTTCTGCAATCTTATCAATAATGCTGGTGCAGGCTTCCCTGGTGGCGCAGTGGTTGAGAATCTGCCTCCCAATGCAGGGGACACGGGTTCGAGCCCTGGTGTGGGAAGATCCCACATGCCGCGGAGCAACTGGGCCCGTGAGCCACAATTACTGAGCCTGCGCATCTGGAGCCTGTGCTCTGCAACAAGAGAGGCCGCGATAGAGGTCCGCGCACCGCGATGAAGAGTGGCCCCCACTTGCTGCAACTAGAGAAAGCCCTCGCACAGAAACGAAGACCCAACACAGCCATAAATAAATAAACAAATAAATGAAAATTTAAAAAAATAATAATAATGATAATGCTGGTGCAAAAACAAAGCGAGGGAAAGGAAAAAAAGCAGGAGTTTGAACAGTCCAATGCTGGATTATCTGCCCTCGGTGAGGTCATTCCTGGCCCAGAGGGTATAGCTGAAGTTGGGGTGTGGTTTGGGCTCCCTCAGATTCCCCTGGGGAGGGTTTCTCGCACAGTTTCCTTTATAGAATCCAAGATACTGGCCCAGAGACTTCAAGAAGGTGGTCAGCTTCCTGGCAGATTCAATGAGAGGTAGATTCTGAGATGGTTGGAAAGACTATTGGATTATGACATATTAGATTATTAATTGGTTCAATCAAAAAATTTTACTGAATACCTGCTATGGGCTGGCCACTGTTCCAGATGCTTAGAATACATTGCTGAACAAAAAAGACAAAAATTCCTGCCCCCATGGAGCTTACATTCTAGTGGAAATAAAACCAATAAAAATAGGCAGAATCAATCATCTTTAATGATAAAGATAAGGGGGATTGGAAGCATTGAAGGGTGCAGTTCTGATTTTAAACAGTATTAGTTAATCAGAGTGACCAGGATAGATCTCATTGAGAAGTGAAGTTTTGAGGAGAGTTGAAGGCGGAGAGGGAGTTCTCCATGGGGCTATCGGAAGGAAGAGCGTCCAGGTGGAAGGGACAGATCAGAGCAAGGCCCTTAGGCAGGAGCCTGTTGGTGCACTTGAGGACAGCAAAAGGCCTTGTAGCTGGAGCAGAGTGAGCAAGGGGGAGAGGAGTAGGAGAAAAGGTCAAAAGCAACGGGGTGGGACAGAGCAAGTAGCGAGTTGCAGGCCATTGGAAGGACTTTGGCTTTTACTCTGCATAAGATGGGCAGCCACTGGACAGTTTGAGCAGAGGAGTGACATGATCTGACCTTGTGCAAGGATAACGCTGGTTACTGTGCTAAGAACAGGCTATAGGAGAACGAAGGAGGAAGCAGAGACTGTTGCAGTCATCAAGGTGAGAGATGATGGTGGTTCAGCCCAGAGCGCTAGGAATGGCAGAGTGAAGAGAGAGAGAGAAAGGGAGGATTCTGGATATATTTGGCCATAAAGATAAAGCCAAAAAGACCTCCTAATGGGTAGGAGAGTGAGTGAGTGGCTTCTAGTTCTAGGAATAAGTACTATGAGAAACATGAACGGAAGAAAAATCTCAGTGCCCAGTGAGAGTCCCCCAGGACTTGGCTGGCCCTGGGAGCGGGGACAGCCGTAGTAGTAAGAGCAACAGCTCGTGGCTGGTCTGGCTCTGCTTGGTCCTGACCCCTCTTGGACTTGTGGCCTGTCTTCTCCATTTCTTTCATTGGCTACTCCACCCCAGACACCTTCAGGGTGATATGCCAAAATAATATTAAATGTACACTCTGCAGTTTATTCAAGTATTTATCCTGCAAGTACATATTTAGCACCTGTTCTGTGCCAATTCCTGTGCCACATGCTGAGGATAAGAGACTCACAGTCACGCCTTGGTTTACTCAGCCAGACTGGGATCTCAGCTCAGTGCCTGCCCATCCGATTCGTCACAGAGATCCTTTGGGATAAGGACTGTTTTTGTCTCTGTTTTACAGATAAGGAAAGTGGAGCTTAGAAAGGTTAAATAACTTTCCAAGGTCACAAAGCTAGTTAGGGGTGAGCTATTATTTGACCTAGGTGTGTCTGACTTAGATGGTTACTTTTAGCCTCTATGTTCTAAAACAGAAGTTGGCAAACTTTTTCTGTAAAGGGCCAGAAAATAAATATTTTAGGCTTTGTGGATCATGTTGTCTTTGTCACAACTACTCTGCCACTGTAGTGAGAAAGCAGCCATAGACAGTATGTAAACCAGCGGTCCCCAAACTTTTTGACACCAGGGACTGGTTTCGTGGAAGACAGTTTTTCCATGGGGGCGGCAGGGGGATGGTTCAGGCAGTAACGTGAGTGATGGGGAGAGATGGGGGGCAGCAGAGGAAGCTTCTTCACTCGTGCTGTGCGGCCCTGCTCCTAACAGGCCACAGGCGGGTACTAGTCCTTGGCCCTGATGTAAGTGATCGAGCATGGCTGTGTTAGATAAAACTTTACTTATGGACACTGAAATCTGAATTTCATATTATTTTCATGTCATGAAATATTATTCTTCTGTTGATTTTTTCCGACCGTTTGAAAATGTAAACCCCATTCTTAGCTCACAGGTCATTAAAAAACAGGCAGCAAGCTGGATTTGGCCCATGGACCATAGTTGTCAGCTCATACTCTGAAAGAGAAAGTCTCCTAAAATTGTGGAATTTTCCACACACAATGTGTCCATTAGATTTTGATCCTCATAATTCTGAGATTCAGAGCAGGGGAAACTGAGGCCCACAGGGGCTATTACTTGCTGAGGGCCACAGAGCAGTGGTGACTGGCCCTGGGTCTGCTGAATGCATTCATGGGCTTCTATAAGGGCCACTGTCCCGTTGCTTACGGCTGCCTGCTTTCCGTAGAATGCTGAGGGCAACAGTCTCCCAGGAACATCATCAGGGTCCATGCAGGCCTCAGTCTACTTAGCTTAGGGTTCTCAGTAGTAAAATCTTGAGATCAGAAAGGAAAACAAATCCTGGGCTTGACAAGAGACTTAAAAGGGACATGAGAGAGATTAATTACACACCTTTCAAGAGCTTAGCCTCCAGCATCTGAGCCAAACAGAATGATTGTCACCTGCCAGTCCCTTTGCTGTGAATTTAGTTGTCTCAGTGTGCCCCCTCTCCAAGTTCAAGCAGTCCTCCCCACTGGTAAGAGAAGCAAACTCCCTAATATAGCATTTCTGGTCTCTGCCCAGGACCTGCCACACCGGCTGCCCTTGTCAGATCTAGAATCTGCCCAAGAGAAAAAAAAAAAAAAGCTTGTGTGACTTTTGATTCCACATGAACTGTAAAGTCTTTAACGCATGTCGTGATTTTTAAGACATTTTTGGGTAAAACTAACTGATTAAAAATCAATCAAATAAAAAAATTGAAATGAACCTCCTACTGCCTTTAAAGGGGAATATAGGAGATAAAAGAGCATTCTTGGAGAAGGAGGATAGTATTTGGGAGGTCAATGGCCTGATCCTTCTAGAAGCTGTCCCTCGAGTGATTTCTGCTGAATGGGGAGTAGATCAGACGATATCTGCATCACATCGTAGGTGAGTGGAGCTGGGGAGGGCATTGGCTCAACCAGTAGAAAAGCCAGAGACTTAGGAACTATTGACCTGGCTTGAAAAGATGATCTGAGGTCATCGGACTCCTCTATGGGTAAACTGTGACCGAGAGAGTTGATGGAGGTAAGGCAGTAAACTCAGACCCGGAGCTGTCACGTGGCCCAGTACAAGCTGAATTGATGAGGAAATCAGGAATCTCCGAGGAGGGGAGAAGTGAAGCATGGTCGTGATGGAGTGCTGGAGTCAAAGTCTTCCCAGCCCTGCCATTGAGGTCCTGGCCACCCGCTCCAGTTCTTGCCTCCAGGACACCCAGCCCTAACAAGTAGCCTACCAACATTCCTATTGTTGGGTTTCTGTAAGACTCCTTCTTATTAAGGCAAATCCCCTTTACTTGAGATTGCTTGAGTGAGTGTCTGTTCCTATCAACCAGAGGAGTGATACCTAAAACACATGTTCATCTATTTGCTCATTCACTCAATCAATATTTATTTTTAAGTTCTGGGGATCCAGCAATGAGCAAGACGAAGCTGCTTCTCCTGTGGGCTCATGTTCTAGTCGGGGTCCAGGAGGGATAAAGGGGCTAAACAGATAAACAAGTGAATATATACTATATCAGATGCTGGTAATTACAACGGAAGAATGTGGAGGAAATGACAGAAGTCCTCACTGATAAGGTAACATTTGAGTGGAGACCTCAGGAGGTGGGAGAGCCAGTCCCACAAATATCTGGGGGGAGCGTTCCAGGCCCAGAGTACAGTGAATGCAAAGGAGGCACATATTTGGTGTGTCTATCAACCACGGGACTCGAGTGGCTGGGCTAAGTGAGTGAGGGTGACAGCCGCAGAAGATGAATCAGAGTTTCCAATTATTATTATTCATTCAATAACCTTTATTGAACTCTACTATGTGCTAGGTCTCCTGAAAGCTCTAGAATTAGGAATTAGGGTACAAATGTCTTTTGTCTTCAAAGGCTCCCAGTTTCACTCCAGCCATCTGACACTAAAATAATCTGCAGCTTGTATTTTCCATACTCGAAAATGAAACAAATGTATTAGGAGAGATAAAGCGGTCAAGTCATTTGCTTACTTCCTCGGATGAGTATAACGCATGGAAAAAGATACAGAACTGCAGGGTTGAAACAAGGCTTTAAAGTTTTATTCATCTACTTCTGCCCCTGCCTCCAAGGCGGGGGGGCGGGTGTGCTCCCAAGTTGCCCCAGAAATGCAGCCCCCACTCCTGAGCTTTGGAGAGATTCCAATGAGGACTTTCCAAAGCTGTCTTTGGAAATGCCTTCTACAAACCCAACACTGAACTCGTGCAGTGCTGCATGAAAACATAAAGGCTTTCCCCACGAGGTACTGCTGCTACCAAAAATGTTACCAGGTGACCCAATTCCTTCATTCAAATGTTATTTTTAGTGAATGTCAGATAAAGGAAGAGTATCATTATGAAGCTGAGAACAAATCCCCTGCACATGCCTCCTCTTTTCATCTGTACCACCCATGGAGGACAAGAGTGACACCTGGCCAGTCTCTCTCTCTCAAGATGATATCTGACCAGATCCCAAAGTAGTCATGCTTCAGCTGAAATATGAGTCTGCCTTTTCTCTTCCAAAGAAAATAAAAACTGTCCCCCATTTAAGTTCCTAAATGCATAATAACTCTGCTAAGTAATGGACTTGAATATAATTTACCATTTCCCAGAGACAGAAATAACATTAATAACTATCATTTGGATACATCTGCTCCTCAGATTTACAATCAATCTAAAAGATTGTATATTTGTTTCCGTGTCTTCTATGAAAAGTCTAAATGTTGACCTGTGCTCCCTTAAAGAAAATGCATGAAAATGAAGTATTACTAAATCTCCCATCCTGCTCTCATTATAGACAAATCACTATCACTCTGTGTTTGCTGTACTGCTGTTGGTGGCTCTGTGTGTGTGTGCATGTGTGTGTATGTATATATTTGTGTGCGCAGTTGTGTGTGTGTGTGTTGGGGTGTGTGTGTGTGTGTGATGGTGTATGCGTGTAGGGTTTGGACAATCCACTTTAGAAATCTGCCTTCTGTTTGTCCCAGTGAATTTCCATTTTCTATTCCTTTCTTCTTGCAAACCAAGAAAGGCAAAAAAGAAAGTTTGCTCAATTGTCAGAAACACAGATTCTTGCCATCTGTTTACTAGGGTACAAAAACTGAAATTGCTCAGGATAACACTTAGGATTTGATGAGGGCAATTGGTTTCTTTGGATGAAGTTCAGTGCTAACATGACCAGGGCACAGGTTCAATCCCTTATGGACCACCTCGAGTCACACACAGATGAGACCTGGCTTCATAGTCAGTGTTTCTACCTCCTGAACCTTGACCAGTTGTCATTTCAGTGTTCACTGTTGCCCACAAATAGGAAACCACATGCAGTGAGTATAGCTCCATGAAAATTACTACAGAGGAAATAGCTCAAAGAGCTGGCCCTGCCAGTGGGAAATACCATCTATATGACATAATGACTAAATGACAGAATATTGCCAACACTTGGTGCTTATGTAAATGTAAAGAGCTCAACATCTGTACACTGATGTCTATTTTTTCAGTATGACTAATTTCTTTATAAAACCAGTAGAGCCTAATGTTTAAGATCTTGAGCTCCAGAGTCAGAGATTTTTTTTTTTGCATTTTTTTAAAATTTAGTTTTTATTTTATGTTGGGGTATAGTTGATTTACAATGTTGTGTTAGTTTCAGGTGTACAGCAAAGTGATTCAGTTATGCATATACATGTATCCATTCTTTTTCAGATTCTTTTCCCATATAGGTTATTAAAGAAAATTGAATAGAGTTCCCTGTGCTATACAGTAGGTCCTTGTTGATTATGTATTTTATATCTAGTAGTGTGTATATGTTAATCTCAAACTCTTAGTTTATCCCTTCCCCCAACCTTTCCTTTTTGGTAACCATAAGTTTGTTTCTGAAGTCTGTAAGTCCGTTTCTGTTTTATAAATAAGTTCATTTGTACCATTCTTTTTAGATTCCACATATAAGTGATATATGATTTTTGTCTTTCTCTGACTTACTTCACTTAGTATGATAATCTCTAGGTCCATCCATGTTGCTGCAAATGGCATTTTTAATTCAAAATCCTCCTTCACCTTTTACTAGCTGTGTCATCTTGGACAAATTAATGAACCTCTCTAAGCCTCAATTTCCTATCTGTTAAATAGAGGTTAAATAGTAGCCAGCTCATTATTAACAGGATTATATGAGATGCATGTAATGCACTTGGCATACTGTCCCCCACAATCAGCATTCAGGAGATGTTAGCTGTTGTTATTCAGTATTATTTGCGTCTGCAGATAATGATAGTGCCTACTGCATCAGGCTGTTGCAAGCATTAAATGAGATAATCCAGGTAAAGAGCTTAGCACAGTGCCTAATTCATAGTAAGGGCTCAATAAATGGAGGCCTCCATAATAGTGATAATGATGACAATGACCAGAGAGGTGAAGTGACTATCTCAAATTTACATAGTTGGTTAGTGGGTGAGTGGGAAATAGAATCTGAGTGCAGTGTCACTTCTGTACTATGCCTCTATATTAAAATGTGAGCTAAGGGGACTTCCCTGGTGGTCCAGTGGCTAAGGCTCCACACTCCCAATGCAGGGGGCCCAAGTTCGATCCCTGGTCAGGGAACTAGATCCCACATGACGCAACTAAGAGTTCGCATGCCGCAACTAAGAGTCCTCATGCCACAACTAAGAGTCCACATGCCGCAACTAAGAGTTCACATGCCACAACGAAGATCCCACATGCCACAACTAAGACCTGGTGCAGCTAAATAAATAAATAAATAAATAAATAAACAATTTTTTAAAAATGTGAGCTAAGAACTGGTAATGAATATAATTCTTCCTGAACCTTAATTTCTGTCACCTTAGCACCAGTAGACAGCTTCTTAATATTTGAAAAAGTTGTTTCTCTTTACTTTGGGGAATCCACGTTTTTCTAGAACCACATTTCAAACAAAAGTCTCTTGTCCGTCTTTCATATCATGAATTAATCAGCCTTTCAATTTTCAATAAATTCAATGGCCATTTTTCATAGAGAAAGAGTTTATCACTTCTGGAGAACAGTAGAGAACAACAAAGTCAGGCTAAGACGATATTCGAAATGACAAATTCCTATGTATCATAGAAATCCAGAGTCACTTACAAATAGCAGAAATGGCAGATTGTAAACATGCCAGTGTGAAATCCTCGAATGCCAAGGGTCTACCCTCCCCATTCATTTCCCAAGATATTGTTCTAGGAAAAATCTTTGGAGAATTTGGAGAAAAGCCTGAAATAGTTTCAAAGAACATTAGCTTTAAACTGTCTTTTGGTATGCAAGTTTCTTACAAATTCAAACTCACTTTTAAAAATTTAAATAAAAAGATATGATAAAGAACACCTATTATCATAGTCGGTGGTAGAGAAAGAGTTGTTTTAATCTCACTAATCCATCATGATGGTTGAGATAGTTGCAGCTGGGAAAAGCACATTTCTTCAGTGATCTGAAAGATTTTTCTTTTCTTCAACAAATCTCATTTGGAATTTTAGATTTCATCATAATTTCTTATATTTAATTATTATTACTTTAGATTCAGGCCAATTAATTATTACTTCAGATTCAAGCATTTTTCAAAAGCTATTCTACCTATACTAAGCTGGGTCTTATAGGAGGACAAGAATAGATTTCATAGGTGGTAAATCTGGGCCTAAATGTCTCTGAGTATTATGGGAATAGACATATTTCTCATTTTGTTCTCAGCAGAACCTTTCTCTCATATTTCATGATAGTGAAAATTATTCAAGGCATTATAAAGAATGGGAGAGGAGGATAATGGGAAGGGTTGAATGAGAAATCAAGACTTGAGTGGTATCAGATACCAATGAAGTATGTAGCCCCATGGTTGTTTCTTACTATGATTAGATGTCATGGGAGATCAAAATGAAACGCATTCCTCATGTGCACGGTGCACCCCACACTATCCAAACTTTCGTGGAGTTTGGGTAGAGGAGGAGGTGGGAGGTGACACCCTTGCTCTTGATTCCTGCTTCCAGTGGAGTAGTTTATGCGTCATCTGAGCACCTACATGTGTATTTCTTATTCACTTGGTACTTTCCCACACATGAAACTCAGCACCTTTCACTGCTTGGCACAAAGCAAGTAAAACAACAAAAAGGCCTCACTTATGACCCTTGTGTGTACAGCAGGCTTTATATAAATATGGGGAGATGAAGGGATTTTATAACCCCGAAACATAACTTCAAATTGAATTTAATACAACCTGAGCTTAAACATCTCTGCTCCTGCCTCCTGAAATATTTAACCCTCTCCTCTTCCCTTTCTCTCCCCTCTTGAAAGCTAATTTCTTCCATTTGCTTATGTATAGCCATTTAGCTTTTCCTTTGTTCGGCCTTGCCCTTCCAGATGCTGTATTTAGTCTGTGTAAATGGCCCATCAATGTTTTTTATGCATTCATTTTTTTCCAACAAATATTTCTTGAGCACCTGTTATGTGCCCACCTCAGACTCTGGAACCCGCAGCCTTCCCCAGCCCATGCTGGGAACTCGGACCCCACACCCTGAGAGTCTTTCTTAATGGATGTGGTGGCCCAAAGCACTGCAACCCGGAGGAGCAGGTTGAAAAAATCCGATAGCAGCACCACTTTGACCAGCTTCATCCTCAGACAGGAGGAAGACAAAATGTAAAAAGCCAACGTCTGCTTCCGGGTCAGCTGAGGGCTGGACACTGGGGAGGAGGTGCACCAGCCCTGAGTGACAGGTGGAGCCCCAACAATGTTGGAACAGCCCTGGGGCTTAGTGGAGGTGAACAACAGGCTTAGGGAGATTTGGGCTGTGCCTGGGTTCACAACCAGCAAGTGCCTGAGGCATCACTTCATCCAGTTCTTCTGACTTTAAACCCTTCTGCTCTCTCAAGTGTCGGATGCCTGCCACAGCCATGTGGCTGACAGGGTCTTGGTGCTGCGGCCGGGTGTCAGGCTTGAGCCTCTGAGGTGGGAGATCCAAGTTCAGGACAGTGGACCACCAGAGACCTCCAGGCCCCACGTAGTATCAGTTGGCGAGAGCTCTACCAGAGATCTCCGTCTCAATGCTAAGATCCAGCTCCACTCAATGACCAGCGAGTTCCATTGCTGGACACCCCATGCCAAACAACTAGCAAGACAGGAACACAACCCCACCCATTAGCAGAGAGGCTGCCTAAAAACATAATAAGGTCACAGACACCCCAAAACACACCACTGGATGCAGTCCTGCCCACCAGAAAGACATGATCCAGCCTCATCCAACACAACACAGGCACCAGTCCCATCCACCAGGAAGCCTACACAACCCACTGAACCAACCTTACCCACTGGGGACAGATACCAAAAACAATGGAAACTACGAACCTACAGCCTGCAAAAAGGAGACCCCAAACACAGTAAGTTAAGCAAAATGAGAAGACAGAGAAATACATAGCAGATGAAGGAGCAAGGTAAAAACATTCTCCAGGATAGATCATATCTTGGTCACAAATCAAGCCTTGGTAAATTTAAGAAAATTGAAATCGTATCAAGTATCTTTTCTAACCACAATGCTATCAGACTAGATATCAATTACAGGAAAAAACTGTGAAAAACACAAATACATGGAGGCTAAACAATACGCTACTAAATAACCAAGAGATCACTGAAGAAATCAAAGAGGAAATCAAAAAATACCTGGAAACAAATGACAATGAAAACACGATGACCCAAAACCTATGGGATGCAGCAAAAGCAGTTCTAAGAGGGAAGTTTATAGCAATACAACCCTACCTCAAGAAACGAGAAAAATCTCAAATAAACAACCTAAAGTTACACCTAAAGCAATTAGAGAAAGAAGAACAAAAATACCCCAAGTTAGCAGAAGGAAAGAAATCACAAAGATCAGATCAGAGGTAAATGAGAAAGAAATGATGGCAAACATCAATAAAACTAAAAGCTGGTACTTTGAGAAGATAAACAAAATTGATAAACCATCAGCCAGACTCATCAAGAAAAAAAGGGAAAAGACTCAAATCAACAGAATTAGAAATGAAAAAGGAGAAGTAACAACTGACACTGCAGAAATACAAAGGATCATTAGAGATTAATACAAGCAACTATATGCCAATAAAATGGACAACCTGGAAGAAATGAACAAATTCTTAGAAAAGCACAACCTTCCAACACTGCACCAGGAAGAAATAGAAAATATAAGCAGACCAATCACAAGCATTGAAATTGCAACTGTGATTAAAAATCTTCCAACATACAAAAGCCCAGGACCAGATGGATTCACAGGCAAATTCTATCAAACATTTAGAGAAGAGCTAACACCTATCCTTCTCAAACTCTTCCAAAATATAGCAGAGGAAGGAACACTACCAAACTCATTCTACGAGGCCACCATCACCCTGATACCAAGACCAGACAAAGATGTCACAAAAAAAGAAAACTACAGGCCAAAATCACTGATGAACATAGATGCAAAAATCCTCAACAAAATACTAGCAAACAGAATCCAACAGCACATTAAAAGGATCATACACCATTATCAAATGGGGTTTATCCCAGGAATGCCAGGATTCTTCAATATACACAAAGCAATCAATGTGATACACCATATTAACACACTGAAGGATAAAAACCATATGATCATCTCAATAGATGCAGAAAAAACTTTTGACAAAATTCAACACCGATTTATGATAAAAACTCTCCATAAAGTAGGCATAGAGGGAACTAACCTCAACATAATAAAGGCCATATATGACACACCCACAGCCAACATCGTTCTCAATGGTGAAAAACTAAAACCATTTCCACTAAGATCAGGAACAAGACAAGGTTGCCCACTCTCACCATTATTATTCAACATAGTTTTGGAAGTTTTAGCCACAGCAATCAGAGACAAAAAAGAAATAAAAGGAATACAAATTGGAAAAGAAGAAGTAAAGCTGTCACTGTTTGCAGATGACATGATACTATACATAGGGAATCCTAAAGATGCTACCAGAAAACTACTAGAGCTAATCAATGAATTTGGTAAAGTAGCAGGATACAACATTAATGCACAGAAATCTCTTGCATTCCTACACACTAATGATGAAAAATCTAAAACAGAAATTAAGGAAACACTCCCATTTACCATTGCAACAAAAAGAATAAAATACCTAGGAATAAACCTACCTAAGGAGACAAAAGACCTGTATGCAGAAAACTATAAGACATTGATGAAAGAAATTAAAGATGATACAAACAGATGGAGAGATATACCATGTTCTTGGATTGGAAGAATCAACATTGTGAAAATGACTCTACTACCCAAAGCAATCTACAGATTCAATGCAATCCCTATCAAATTACCAATGGCATTTTTCACAGAGCTAGAACAAAAAATTTCAGAATTTGTATGGAAACATAAAAGACCCCGAATAGCCAAAGCAATCATGAGAAAGAAAAATGGAGCTGGAGGAATCAGGCTCCCTGACTTCAGACTATACTACAAAGCTACAGTAATCGAGAGAGTATGGTACTGGCACAAAGTCAGAAATATAGATCAATGGAACAGGATAGAAAGCCCAGAGATAAACCCATGCACATATGGTCACCTTTATCTTTGATAAGGGATGCAAGAATATACAATGGAGAAAAGACAGCCTCTTCAGTAAGTGGTGCTGGGAAAACTGGACAGCTACATGTAAAAGAGTGAAATTAGAACATTTCCTAACACCATACACAAAAATAAACTCAAAATGGATTAAAGACCTTAATGTAAGGCCAGACACTATCAAACTCTTAGAGGAAAACATAGGCAGAACACTCTATGACATAAATCACAGTAAGATCCTTTTTGACCCACCTCCTAGAGAAATGGAAATAAAAACAAAAATAAACAAATGGGACCTAATGAAACTTAAAGAAGACGAAAAGACAACCCTCAGAATGGGAGAAAATATTTGCAAATGAAGCAACTGACAAAGGATTAATCTCCAAAATATAGAAGCAGCTCATGCAGCTCAATATCAAATATCAAACAACCCAATCCAAAAATGGGCGGAAGACCTAAATAGACATTTCTCTAAAGTAGACATACAGATTGCCAACAAACACATGAAAAGATGCTCAACATCACTAATTATTAGAGAAATGCAAATCAGAACTACAATGAGGTATCACCTCACACCAGTCAGAATGGCCATCATCAAAAAATTTACAAACAATAAATGCTGGAGAGGGTGTGGAGAAAAGGGAATCCTCTTGCACTGTTGGTGGGAATGTAAATTGATACAGCCACTATGGAAAACAGTATAGATGTTCCTTAAAAAACTAAAAATATAACTACCGTATGACCCAGCAGTCCCACTACTGGGCATATACCCTGAGAAAACCATAATTCAAAAAGAGGCATGTACCACAATGCTCACTGCAGCACTGTTTACAATAGCCAGGACATGGAAGCAACCTAAATGTCCATTGACAGATGAATGGATAAAGAAGATGTGACACATATATGCAATGGAATATTACTCGGCCATGAAAAGCAATGAAATTGAGTTATTTGTAATGAGGTGGATGGACCTAGAGCCGGTCATACAGAGTGAAGTAAGTCAGAAAGAGAAAAACCAATACCGGGTGCTGATGCACATATATGGAATCTAAAAAAACGGTACTGATGCACCTAATGGCAGGGCAGGAAAAATGACACAGACGTAGAGAACGGACTTAAGGACACAGTGGAGGAAGAGGAAGTTGGGATGAAGTGAGAGAGTAGCATTGACATATATACACCACCAAATGTAAAATGGATGGCTAGTGGGAAGCTGCTACATAGCACAGGGAGATCAGCTCGGTGCTTTGTGACCTCCTAGAAAGGTGGGATAGAGAAGGTGGGAAAGAGGCTCAAGAGGGAGGGAATATGAGGATATATGTATACATATAGCTGATTCACTTTGTTGTACAGCAGAAACTAACACAACATTGTAAAGCAATTATACTCCAATAAAGATATTTTTTAAATAAGTTTAAAAAAATAAAAGATGCTAGATCCAGAGGAGATTATTATGAACCCTCCCTGATGGCCTGGACACAGGCATAGCTCACCTCAGAGCCATCATGAAGATGGAGCAGGAGAAAGAGCCCTGTCATTACCGCCTGCCTTCTTCTTTGGAAAAAAAAATACAAGGGAAGTACCCAGGATGTTCCTAGGAGTATGGGTCAAAATAAACAATGGATTGTGGACGCATGAAAACAGCATTCTTTAAACATGTTTAGTCCTCAAATTAGAGATCCCTGGGACGTATGAGAGTGGAACAAGTGTGAGGGCCAGGAGTTTGAATTAGCTCAAGGGAGCCCTTTTTCTTCTCTTACAAGTGCCATGCAGGTGCGACTGAAAGCATCCAATTGGGGACAGCTAGAGACATGCAAAATCAGAGTCTAAGCCAGGAGACTCTGGTACGTGGGGCTGGAAAGAAGGGCAGCAGTCAATGGGCAGATTGTGCTTCCTTCTTATCAGGCCTCACAAGCTAAATAGTGCAAGACTTGTCCAATATGCAGATGGTGAAAGAGCGGATTCTTGTTTTCTACCAATGGCCTCATAACTACCATCAAGTGAGAAGCAGTAGCAACGGGCAGACGGTCGGGATTTATTTAGAGCAAGAGGGGTGGAATGGCTCATTTGGGGCCAGGCATCACACAAGCAGCCCATACAGCAGCAGGCCTGGGTCAGCCCCGCGCAAAAGAACCCAGCCTCGGGACACGGATGTGGTAGGTAGTTTTGTTAAATACAGCAGCTTGTGCTTCTCAAACGTTTCTGCTCAGGCATCCTACCTGCCAGAGCACAGCCATGCTACTCCCTGGAAGCCTGGCATTGAGCAAAATACTCACGGACGTTGGAAGAGTTTGTTTCACTCTCTCCTTTTATGTTAAAATTATATTAGAATATTATACTCTACTCAATATACTGCTTTTTTAAAATATAAAACTATTTAAATTACTAGTTAAGTTGCTTTACATGTCCCAACCCCCAAATCTTTGGGGGAAACATTTGTATTCTGGGAAGATGGATTTGTTTATCCCTTGGCTACCAGTACCAGGCACATGGCTACCTATTTCCCGGAAGGAGGAAGGTGTATATTCTGGTTTGAGAAATAGAGCATCGTGGAAATGAGTAGCAACGCTGCATATGCTGAGAGAGGGATGAAACTGCTTAAGGGTCATCCCTCCGCACTGCCACCACCACCCCTGCTCCTCCTTTCCATCCTATGTCCCCATGTTGGCATCATTTGAAAGTCAGTTCCTGCCAATTCTCAGTCATTTAAGTATGATAAACAACCAAACAGCCACCTCCTTAAGAGACTGAAAAGCTATGCATTATTTAAACCCACTTGTCTCCGTCTTTCACAGACAGAATCAACACAGCCTCTGTCCTCTCTGGATAAACCTGTAAGAAATGTTCTGAGACAGAGATGATCAAAAATGTTTGGTCATTAACTTCTTCCTTTTTCATTTGGAGTGGAAATAATGGGCGTAAAAGAAGATGTGTAATTTCCATCTTTCCTGAAATAGGATAGAAACTGAGATGAAAGTAAAGTAAAATCTAATCCCTTCTCAACTTCGTAATATGGCCACTTTGGCACAGGTAATCCGTGTGAGAGAGAATTGAGAGATTCCAGTTCTACCTAAAAATACAGGTCTCCAAAGTAAAACAGAATGTGGAGGTAAGCATCCAGGTAAAATTCTAGCCTGTTCCTGAATTAATCTAGATTCAGACACAAGTGAGATTTTGCCTGAACTGCCCATGGCAATTGAGATGGTGAGACGTTGCCCCAAAACAAGAATGTGAATACAACTGTTTGAGACGTACCAAGGCCAGAAGAATAATTGACCAATTCCTTGAAAAACTTGGTTGCAGAAGAAAGGAATCATGACTGTGTTCCTCATTCCATTACTTTTCTCCTCTCTAGTTGGCAATGCCACTTGATCCACCCAGCAAAATCTGGGAGACATTCCACCAAGAGAGAGAGACTACATTTGCATGTGGTAAACGTCCCAAGGAAATCACAATATCTGCTAAAGCTGATGAAAAATGGCTGTTCTTTAACCTAGAGATTTGTCTGCAGCTGAGTGCTAGGCTCTCTCACTTTTTTAAATGAAGCTAGAGATCTCATGGCTCAGGATGGGATTATTTCAGTTTGAAATGTGTCCCACCAAGGGTGGGGCTAGCAGATGAGAATGGTGTCATGAATAGCTGACTTGCCAAAATCCACAGAAAATGAGAAGTGGGCAATCAAACTTGAAATCACTTCTGAAATTCCAGCCTTAAAACCGAGAAGAGAGAGTTCATACCCTGTGTTTGGAAGTTGCCAATGGGACACTGTATTATCAGGAATTGGAGGCATAAAGGAGGCTCCCAGCCCATGCAGCCTCTTCAGGACAGAGTGGGTAGGGGGCTAGTAACACTTAACACTGTAAAGGTAGCTCTACCAACCCTCACCCAAAAGGTAGCTGGGCAGGTATCAACTTTCCTTTTTCCCTTTGAAACCAAGCTTTTACTTTCAGAGAGAATTTCCAAGGTAACCAAAGAGATTCTACTCACCTAATTTGACATTATACCCAGGAAAACTCTGGGCTGAAAACCTAGAGCTGCAGATCAAGATTGTGAGAGCAGCTCTGTTCTAAGTGTGTGTGCAAGAGGTGTGCCAGCCCAGCAGGCCAGTGAGTGAAAACGAGTTATGAAGTCTTAAAAACCACTGGCAAATATTATATGATATTGCTTATATGTAGAATCTAAAAAAAAAAAAAAAGATACAAATGAACTTGTATACAAAACAGAAATAGATCTACACACATAGAAAAAAAAAAACTTATGGTTACCAAGGGGGGAAGGAGGGAGGGATAAATTAGGAGTTTGGGATTAACATATGCACACTACATATATAAAATAGATAACCAACAAGGACCTACTGTATAGCACAGGGAACTCTACTCAATATTTTGTAATAACTTATAAGGGAAAAGAATGTGAAAAAGAATATATGTATAACTGAATCACTTTGCTGTACACCTGAAACTAACACAACATTGTAAATCACCTATACTTCAATTAAAACGAATTAAAAAACCCACTGGCTGGACCAAGGAGAGAAGACTGGGCTGCCTGCTCCAGCTCGCATTGTCTTAGACGGGGTTTGGGCAGCATTGTGAATGGAAGAGCTCCCGCTGCCCCCAGCCCCGCTTCCAGAGGGAGTCACATGATGAACAAATTCCCACCGGCTTGTTAATGATTCAGTGTGTGGTTTGTTGTCTTCTCCTAGGAGACAAGGGCAAGGAATCTCTAATGATGGAATTCCACAGATGCTGTTGAGCTGGGAGGGCAGGTTGGCTGGGGATGGGGCCATTTCCTCTCCCCTTGGTCCCCACCGCCTTCTCTGAGTATGGGGTCAGCCCACACTCTCAGCTCCAACCTTCTGTTCTGACTTGGGGTTGGCCGTCTGTTTCCCTGACCCCAGGGGATACCAGTCTTGCCTGCTGAGTGTCTGTCCTGTATGAAAGAATCCTGTGAGTCTTTGCAAAGGTAAACAGTTACGTAAGGAAAGATAGACTTACTTTAGTCCTAGATCTTATTGAGTGGAGCCTGCAATACCACGTGGGGTATTAAAAAATAATGTGAGGATTTGTGCCGTCTCTTCTCTGTTTGTTCTTCTGAGTCATGCTCTAGTTTAAGCAGCAAGAAAGATGATGACCTTTCTCTTCACTCTAAATTAAAGAGCAACTGATGCCTAATGGAAAATTTTGAGAAAGTTGTCATTATGAAGCAATTCAATGGCCAGAGAACTTCCTGCAAGGCTTTTTTTTTTTTGAGAGAAAGAGAATTTCAGGGTGAGACACCTGGTGTGGGAGGATGAATCAGGAGGTCCAGGGAAGTGTTAGAACCGCAGGGGGACCAACAACAAGCTCCCCTTCGTGGCTTTGGTGCTTGGAAATTCCTTGAGATTTTTCTGGACTTTTACCTTGAAGACATGAAGGATACTTTGGACTGTGGACAGGGCAAGAAAGTTCAAGTTCAGACACTGGAGGTTTTTCCTGGCTGTGCTGATAATTTGCTGGGGAAAGGCACATTCTGGTTTCTCCCCTCATGTGGAGGTGATAATTCGTGCCCTATATGAGTCTTATAAAACTGTTTGGAAGAGTATGTGGTCAATTTTGGGGTGATAATCTAGTCTAAACGCTAAAGAAATATGCAGTTAATCCCCAATCTGAAATTTTTTTTTTTATATTTATTTATTTATGGCTGTGTTGGGTCTTCGTTTTTCTGTGCGAGGGCTTTCTCTAGTTGCGGGGAGCGGGGGCCACTCTTCATCGCGGTGCGTGGGCCTCTCACTATCGCGGCCTCTCTTGTTGCGGAGCACAGGCTCCAGACGCGCAGGCTCAGTAGTTGTGGCTCACGGGCCCAGTTGCTCCGCGGCATGTGGGATCTTCCCAGACCAGGGCTCGAATCCGTGTCCCCTGCATTGGCAGGCAGATTCTCAACCACTGCACCACCAGGGAAGCCCCTGAAATTGTTTTATTATGATTCCCTTCCCTGTGCCTGGTTCATGATGTTGTGCACGAGGATGTGTTAGGAAAAGACAGCAGAAGCAGGTCTCATTGTCTATTTAGTTATTGTTCAAAGCCTTCCTGGAGAGGAGGGGGTGGAGACGGTTAATGAATAACCTAAGAGTAAAGGGTATCAAGGAATGTACTGTACAGAAGATGTGTGCTAATTAATCTCCTCTGTTGAAGCTGCAGAGAGAGGGAAAAGGAAGCTTGTATTAAAGCAAGAGAGATACAGGTTAGACATAATGAAGAACTTGCTGTTAATGAGTATTTTAAGTTGCTGAGCAGGGCAAATAAAACCATAATCTTGGCCTTGGCCAATATAAAAAACAATGAAGGGACTTCCTGACGGCCCAGTGGTTAGGACTCTGCGCTTTCACTGCTGAAAAAAGGCAATGAAGTGGGCCAGATTTCCCACAAGGAAAGAGTTCGTATCTTCTGAATAAGTTAAGTCTGCTTTCTGGCATAAGCAGGCTTCATTTCCTCACAAACAGCACTCCAACCTGTGGGCTTGGCAATTTTAGGGTCTCTCTCTTTTTGGAAGTGAGAGCCTTTCTCATCACTGTGAAAGTGAACTTACAGTTTCAGGAAAACTATAGATTTCTTAACTGGGAGAGTTTTTTTTCCTCCCTCCCTCTCTCTTTCTTGCTTGCTATCTTAAACGTTTTATTCAGTCCATTATACCACCACAGACACAGACTCTTCCCAGGGGGGCTATTTCTGCCTCCCACTTATGGAGACTACCAGGTCATATCACTTGTTTTCCATTAACTCAGAGCTCTCAGAAGCTGCTATTAGGCCATTAACTGCTTTACTAGATGCCAACTCCCAAGTCTTCCTCCTCTTCCCTCCAGTCTGGCTACTTCACTGCACTTCCTTCCTCCTATATGCTCCACTGTCCTTCCTGCTTCCCTACATTCTCCTTTTTTTTACCCTTTCTGTCTTCCCCTGAGAGCAAGCGAGCTTCTTTCTTTCTTTCTTTCCTTCTTCCTTCCTTTCTTTCTTTTCCTCCTTTCTTTCTTCCTTCCTTCCTTTCTTTCTTTCTTTTCTTCCTTTCTTTCTTCCTTCCTTCCTTTCTTTCTTTCTTTCTTTTCTTTCTTTCTTTCTTTCTCTCTTTTCTTTCTTTCTTTCTTTTCCTCCCTTTCTTCCCTTCTTCCTTTCTTCCTTTCCCCTTCTAAAACATGCTTACTGTACCTTTCAGAGTCATGATTGGAAAAACTAGATTGCTTCTGGAATCTACAATAGGAAGCTTGGCTGAAAATCACTCCTGTGAGGTCCAGGAAAGCCAGAACAGGCATTCAGATTTGTTTATTCATTCAACAGATATTTACTGAGCAGCTACTATGTGCCACATCCCTGAGATTAAAGCTCTCGGCAATCTTTAAACTGAGAGATAGTCTTGCTCATCTGACACATAGGCTTAATCGAAGATTAGAAGATGGAATAAAAAGCCCTTGTGTTATTCCCCAGCTCTGTGTTCATAATCAGTGATTATTGCTACAAAAATGTGCAGCCAGAGCCTTTTACAAATGTTGCAAACATCCCAATGGCCATACTGGTTTGCCTTGGAATGTCACTAGGATTATGTGTGGTAATTAGTTTCCTTTTTCCCAGCCAAAGACCCCTTCAGCATAGCAGTGTCTGGCCCTTTCAAACTCTTTGAGCAACCGGTTTCTAGATCATTGTAATCAATTGTTACCTATGGGCAAACCCTTCTAGATAATGAGTTCATCCTCCTATCGGGGGAAAATACAGCAGCACAATTAATATTTGGGGATGAAAATCGATTACTGTTTTCTGAGTAATGAGCCCTGAGTCCTGGTTTAAAGCTGAATATGCAGTGCAAGAACAAAATATAATTCTTTTCATGAGAACCGACAGACTTTACTTCAAACCAACTATACTTCATTAAAGCTCTGATAAGAGTCTGCAAAGCAGCACAGAAATCTTGCAGCTGTGGGATCTCAGAGAGAAGGAAAGAATCCTTATATTGTTCAAGTATGACACAATGAGTTTGTTATGGAGTCATCCATCCCAGATATATTCGGATTCAATGCATTAATTCTCCTCGCCTGCCACCAGGGTTCACTTAATGGTGAAAGGGAGGCAGCATCCAATTCTCTTACTTGCTTTAGACTGTAAGGCATTGAGCAACAGAGTTGGAGCTGGGGGGAGGTGCAGAAGCATAAGAAGGATAAACTCCCTCTGAATAAGAGTGTGGGACTAGGAACAACAGTTTGGGCCAATCACATCCAGCCAAGATATGGAGAAGGAAAAGGGACTGGAGGCTGGACAGGCCTCCATAGAGGCGGAGGAGGTGACCACCCTTTGTGACTGCATTAGTGACCCTGCCTCTGGACTAGGGATTGGGGGTCAGAGGCCGCTCAGAGAACATCTCCTCCAGGAAGTCTTCTGTAATTCCTCAGGCCAAGTTAGGTGACTTCTCTGTGCTCCCCAGGTATCGTATACAAACTCCTTTATAGTACTTACTACCTTCTACTGAAATTGTCTACATTTTCACAGTGGTTGCACCATGGACTTTGGAGAAAGGCTGTTTGGCTCTTTCACCAATTAGCTGTGTGACGTTGAGCAAGTCACTTAACCTACCTGATGCTTGGCTTCCTCATGCATAAAGATTAGAGGTAATAACACTTCATAGGGAAGATGTAGTAAGTTAGTAAAGGACCTGGCATATACTAATCATTATTACCATTATCATTAATAATATCATCTTTCTCACTTTATCAGAAGTTTCATGTTCAGGGTTTGTATACTAAGAGCTCAGCACATAGGACACTCTCAGTAAAAATCTGTTTGATGGATTTCACAGCAATCTGCCAGCATCTAGTAAGAGGCTAGATGTGCCTCTCATGGGATAGTGATTAAGCCTGGAGAGAACTAAGAGTCAACAGTGACACAGAGGGGGTCACTTGCTGTTCTATATCTTTGCAGTGGTCAACGAGAAGTGATAGGAATGGCCTTTGCAATGAGGGTTAGGATAGGAAGGACTTCCTGCTGAGGAGGTGGTATGCTAAATCCAGAGAATCTTGCACCAGGTACAAGCTCTCTGCCACACCTCAGGTGTGTCCATTTAGAAGGGAGTGACTATTGGAGCATGTGTCCCAGGCAAAGGTCCTTAATAAAGAGCCCAGCATCATGCATGTAGGAAATGGAGCTGTGGGTAACTTTGTACCCTTCTCCTTCTGCACTGCCTTTTATGGGCCTCCAAGGGCAGTGGGGGTCCTCTGGTCCTCTGTGCTGCCCACAGTGTGCCTGTGTGTGGTGTGTACTCCTACAGGGTTCACACTTAGCAAGAATTATTGAAGGGCACTCCTGAGGGAGGAGTCCTCTGTATAAACAGTCACATTTGCTTACATCTGGGATGTACAGGTGTGATCATGTCTAAGGCGAACAAACTAGATAACTTCTCAGGCTCTTTTGCAGCCCTTTGGGTACAGGAAATAATCTGTGTGTATGTGCATGCGTGCGTGTGTGTGTGTGTGTGAGAGAGAGAGAGAGACAGAGAAGGACAGAGACAGAGACACAGAGATAGAGACAAGAGGGTGAGAGGCAAAGAAGAGAAAATCATGGCATTTCTAACCAAATTGTTTCTACAATATTTTCTCCCTTAAATTAGCATAGCTAGCGAAATGAGGAGGTGCTGCTGACTTGGAGATATTTCAGACAGCAGTGTTTCCACCAGTTGATCAGAGATGTCATTAAGAAAGAGAATGACTAAAATCTGATGGTATAATTACTGCTTTCAGCAGCCTTTTTCGAAGAAAGGGACTGGCTCACCTCTGGAACAGGGGACTTCAAAATTAAAGGGGGAGATGTTCATGTGACACGGTGACAAAAGTACAGCTAAGGAGAGGGCATGATAACTGAGCAGGGAATAGAGGGGAAAAACGTCTAATGGGAGTTAGGACATCTGGGTCCTAGTCCAGAATCTGCTACTAACTAATGTGTGACCTTGGGCAAGTCACTTCATTTCTTCAGACTTTAGTTTTTAAATTTGGTGGGTCTCTTCCAGCCCTAACATTCTAACTTATATAAGTGGATTTTTTTTTTTTTTTAAATTTTTGGCTGTGTTGGGTCTTCGTTTCTGTGCGAGGGCTTTCTCCAGTTGCAGCAAGCGGGGGCCACTCTTCATCGCGGTGCGCGGGCCTCTCACTTCGCGGCCTCTCTTGTTGTGGAGCACAGGCTCCAGACGCGCAGGCTCAGTAGTTGTGGCTCATGGGCCCAGTTGCTCCGTGGCATGTGGGATCCTCCCAGACCAGGGCTCGAACCCATGTCCCCTGCATCGGCAGGCAGACTCTCAACCACTGCGCCACCAGGGAAGCCCCCATTCCAACGTATTAAAGCACGAGTATATACATGTGAAATAGCAAATAAGACAGAGCTCTACTCTTTATATATTCTTGCACATTGGAATTCTGATGCTGCGTTAGTCCATGTTTATCAATGTCTAGACAAATATTCAAGTGGGTTATATATTGATTCTCTTTCAAAGTTTCTTACAATGAAAATTGCTCTATCATCAAAAAAAGTACAGCACCCCAGCTCATGGCATTATTTCAAGTAATTATTTCTACGTTTAATTCTTTCATCCAGTTATTTAATAAGCATTTGTAACACCAACTGTGTGCCTGATGCTGTCCAAAGGAAGATGACAACAAGATTCCTGCACTTAAGGAGCCACCACAAAATGACAGCCCAGTAAAACATTAGCAGCATCTTGGAATATGTCTCAGGACCTGACCTGCCCACAAATTTTGAAGTGATTATTTACATGAGTATTTCAGCTGAAGACACCTAGTCCAGGGTGTGCCTACCTGCAGCATCAATACTGTGTCAGCCAGGTTTGAATTGACTAACTTGAATCGTGGCTGGCATACAATGCCACTTCCTTTGTCCAAGGAACAATGGAAACGTAAAGGGGAAGTTCCCACCCAAAGTCTGAGAAGACAGGGTCTGGGATCCTGATAACTTTACAGGGGATGATGGACTTTCCCTTGATCTGGGATCATCCAGAGTTCCAGCTCCTGACAGGTGGCGATAGTGGGTGATGACTGGAGCCCTGGCATAGAGGATGTCCACTGCACGTTTTCCTGGAAACACTTCTCTGCTTCCCTGCAGCTTTTATCAGGGTTCGTGGTCTCTGTGTATTGCAGGAGAGCGCAAATATTTTAACTCAAGGGGTACCAAAAACCAACAAGGAAGTGATCAGCAAAGGGGGCATGATGGCAGAGGAGGCTATGCAGGTACAAGCTTTGTAAATATTTAATAGGAGTTTTTTTTTAATGGCTTCCAACTTAAACCTTTAAATCACTAACCTGATAGTGTGTGTGTGTAGGAGATGTTTGCTCTGTTCTCCTTTCTTAAGGATTAGGGAGCCCTAAGGGATGGGTAAGAGCTAAGGGTCAGATATGACTAGTGAGAGGAATTGGGCAAATAGTATCTCCCAGCCCTCAGTAGTTCTGGTTTACAAGAATCTTCAGGAACCTCCTAGGCAAAGAATTTGAACTGAGTCCTTTAGCAAACTGGAGGAAAGGGATTTGGAAGAGAAAGATGTATCAAATACTAAAGTGCAAGAGCTGTACAGTCCCTGGGAGAAAACTTCTCCTCAGGGGAAGAAAAATTCTGGCACAGCAAGCTGGACTTAGCAAGAGAACTTAATGATCAAAGAGTAATGACTCTTGGTTGAGCACAGAGGCCATTATTTGAAGCCACCCTGGCCCAATTATCTCAGTGTTGTATGCTAGCCCTAGAGAGAAGAATAAATAAAACTGGAAAAGCAGTGGCACCAAAGTGTAACACCACAGAGCCCAGACAACTCCACTGCAGCGTGAGGCCTCTCCCCCAACAGAGCTTAACACAAGGAAGAACACCATCTCCTTTCTGTGTGGCCAAGGCATTTGGCAATGCTCTGCCCCCCAAGCAGAGCACCAGCATTGGCAGGGCTGTTAGCCTGCAGCGGCAGTGGCTGCCAAGGTTGGGACGGGATGCAAACGGAGGTGTGGTCGTCACAGTGAGCACTGCTCGATGGGGTCTCAAACACATCTGAGACATTCACCAGATTCCCAAGAACACCTACAGGGTGAGGGGCTGTGGAGAGGGAATAATGCAGATGGAGTCCTACACAAGCTAGTAAAATTCCGTATTAAGGACAAAATTGGTTCATTGATTCCTGTAGCCTGGAAAGAGTTGGGTCACACTTCTTTGGAAATGTGCTTTTGAGGGGTGTATCAAACACGTCATGTTCTACTTCAGTTATTCTCAGCCTCACCTGCTTGTTGCAGCTGCTTCAGAAGTAGCCAGCTCTGCATGTACTCCAATGGGCTTCACACAGCTGCCACCTGACACTGTCTACCCTCATGACTGCACTGTAAGCTGTTCACCTTCCTGGTGCTTCCCTATTGACACAAAGGTATGGGACCCCCACCCCCCAGGTGCCCATGCATGAGCAACAACCTAGAAGTGCAAGAGAGTTAACAATCCCATGGCTCATACCTTTGACCAGTGGGAAATGGGAGTTCTCCATCCCAATACAACATACAATCTTTGAGGTGCACTTTATGCACGTTCTTGGAGGATGGTCCCATCAGATGGAGCAAGAAGGTATGGAGAAGAGACACATAGCTTGACCTATGTGACTGGGCACAAAGTGTGCAGATCTTTGTGTCTCATATTAATGATCACCAAAGAGCATCCACCGCAGAAGAGGATTTCAATAACCAGGAGGACCGATGATTTATCCTGTGGATATAAGCCAGTGTCTCTCGTCAGCTACGCAGTGCTTGAGCAGTGATCCAGTAAACAGTGTGGCCAAGGTAGCAAGGAGCCTATGCATGGGCCCAAAGTATGGGCTCCCCCTTACCAAGGCTGCTCAAGGCTTCCTGGCAGAAGCAGAGACCAGTGTTGATTCCTTGCTATGACACCAGTCTTCAGTGAGGCAGCTGGCTACGTCATGGCAGGGCAATCATATTGGTCCCTTCTACCCTGATGGGCAGCACTTCAGGGCTGATACCTACTCTGCATATGGGTTTGTTTTCCCTTCCTGTAGTGCCTCCACCAATATAACCATCTGAGGCCTTTCAGAATGCCTGATATATTGATGTAGTAGCCCTTACAACATTGCATAAGACCAAGAGACCCATTTTACAGCAACAGCAAAAGAGGTGTGACAATAGGCACCTAACTACAGGGTCTACCATGTACCCTGTCATCCAGAGGCAGCCAGTCTCACAGAATGGTGGAATAGGCTAGTAAAATCTCAGCTAAGTTGTCACCTTGGGGAAAACACCCTGCAAAGTTGGAGCACTTTCCTCTGGGCACACAATATATGTGTTGAACCAGCAGCCAATATATGGTGTTATGTTCCCAGTAGTTAGAGCACATGGGTCTGGGAAGGAGGCATGGCCTGTCTGATCAGTTCCAGAAACCTTCTTAGTGAATCTATTTTACATTCCCACAAACAGAATTGTCCAAGTTTAGAGGCCCTGGTATTCAGAGGTTTCCCTTGAACTTGAACAGCAACTACCACTGGCTCACTTTGGGCTCCTTATGCTGGTGGATCAGCAAGCAAAGAAAGAGGAGCTATGGTTGTTCTGTGCAGTGTGAACAGGGAAGAGCACTTCTGAAACCCACAGGATTCATGAAGATGTATTTGGTTGCATCCATAGAAAATGGGCAATGACAGCAATCACAGCCCAAGGGCAAAGCAATAAAGACCTCAGATCCCTTGGGAGTGTAGATCTTGATTATGCTACTAGGCAAGCAATGCAGATCAGTGGCAAAATGCTGGCCAATGTGATAGAAATCTAAAACAGGAGGTGGAAGAGGGGGATGGTGAATGTCAATTATAGCCTTCGGACCAGCTGCAACTGTAGTACTACATCTTATATCATTAACCCTCTTGCTTTAGAGCTTTTTGAAAATTTCACCTGCCACCACCTTGAGGGAAATTCTGTGACTGATTAGATTTAGACCTCCCCTTCAGGGAAAAAAAGTGAGAGCATCTTGCTCTTAGGAAAATAGAGGTTCCAGAGTAAACTAAGTGAGCCAGATGACAGAGGGCACAGCAGGCTGCTTGGTACAAGGGTGGGCTGTACTAGACCATTCTCATCCACCACTTTAGATCTCTCAGCTCCAGCTGTCAAGCAGTGTCACAAAGGCACAACCTGACAACACTTTGCCTCATGGGCATGCTGTACACCATTTGCCTGTTACTCTGGGACTTCTTTGGTACCAAGACATAGACATAGAAATTCACAGCAACCCTCACACCTGTACACCTGGGTGTGCAGGAGAATTAACTCTGTGGAGTGAAACTTTTGACCAATGGACTGTGGGAGCAGGGGATAAATTCTTCCCCTTCTCTTCCCTAGAGGTACATTGCTGAGACATTGTTTACATGGCTCCATGGAAGATGGTCCTGTGATATCAAACAATCAGTTGTGCTCAGTGGTCGTCAGCTCAGTACACAACTGGTCTGTGTACTTGTATACTGTGTACTTCCTTGTATGGGTTCTATCTCCTTTTCTGCCTCACTTCCCTTGTCCTTCACTCCTGGTCCTTGGTGTACCCTCCCTAATAATATAGTAGCACAGGAACCCTTGCCTCAGGCTCTGCTTTCTAAAGAAACCAGGCTAAGAGAAGTGTATCTGATGATAGGAAAACAGATAAATATACAAAAGAAATTATCCTCCTCCATGGAGGAAAGATAAGTCAAAATTTAAGCCCAACCATAGATGAACAGTCCACTGTACCAAGTGTCCCCAGTTGGGCTGAGATTCAGACTTGAGTCCTCGGTGTCAGGTAGCAAGAGCTATAGAAGGGCAGTTTATAAGCCTTTTTAAATTGCCATGGGGTACTTCCGTTGGAGTTTCAGGATATTTTTATATAGAATTCAAGAGCAGCAAACACTAATATCAGATTTGGGTTGGCCCAGGGTAACTTTGTAAGAAGGTGAAATTGATCTTTAATGCCTCTGCAGATATATTTTCAGCATCTTGCACTCATGTCCTAAAACCTTCAGTGCTTATGTTTTCTTTTCTGTCTCCCTTATCCCCACATTTTTAGCTACATATTATTTGGAAGTGGTCACTTAAGATTTGCAGTTGAATGTTAATAACTAATAGAGTTTAATCTGGTAGTCCTCCTCACACCCCAGGAGATTTTTATAGAACAATCCCTAAACTCAGAAGACCATATTTGTAATGGTAGAATTTCTGGCATCAATAGTTGTCTGCTATAGATAGATTTGAGGGTTCCTTAAAAAAATCACATATACAATTCTTACTTTTCATTATGTCTAGGACTTGGTCCAAGCTATTTTCTTTCTGTGTCCTTTCAGATAATGATCTTTAACTATTAGAAGAAAGGGCAAGAAAATTAAAAAAGCAAAGCAAAACCTTGACTCAGTTTTTTACCACAATATTATTATAAACTGTTTAATAATAAAGTTGAAAGTTAAAAAAATTTTACGTGAACGTGCTTATACCTACCACCTAGATTTCTTCCATTAATATTTCACTATACTTGCCTTATGACATGTCTACATATCTATCCATCCCTCTATCCAACCCAATAATCCATTTTATTTTCTGATGCATTTCAAAGTAAATTGCAGGCACTCTTCCCCCTAAATACTTCCCCCTAAAGAAGGCTTGATTTCCTTCTTAAATAGTCTGCAGGTCAGGACAAAGCAAAGAATTCAGCAACTGCTGCTTAAAAACTCATTCATTACTTTGGGAATCAAGGCAAAGTGATATAAATGGATGGAATGAATTCAGTTCCTCCTCCTATTGTCTTTCTAGCAAGGAGGTGACTAAAGCTGTGAATGTTCGTTTCCTGGAAACTTAAAGTCCTGACTTGTCATCTTTGTAGTAAGAAAGAGCCAACAAACAGTTCTTACATAGCCACATGCCATAGTAAAACCAGCTCTCAACTGTTTATTTTAAAGACTCAAATCATTGTGCAGTGTCTTTGTGTTTATAGGTAAAAGTGTTTGAAGCTATAAATCAGACCTTGAACTAAGTACAAAGTTTGAGTCAGACCAACATAAGTTGTCTGATTGCATTCCTGACCCACACAGATACCCTTTGTGGATAAAAACAAGTTGCCCCATCTCAATCCTTTCTAAATTCATCTTCCTGACATGGCACCAGCCACTGGGTTGGTGGCTTCTCCACAAAGTGTTCCTTTACAGCTTCAGGCCCGGGGCTCTCCCATGGCCACCTGGCACAGCTCTACTTATTACCACACAGTTGAGCACTTAACTGTTTAACTATCAGTTGTTCAACTATGGGATGATCGTGTCTCACTTCCTGTGTCTAAGTTCTTGGAAGATAAGAAACCTGTCTTCTGAATCTTCTACATTCCTAGGGGGTTTGGCATTGTGCTAGGCACACACCTAGGACTATAGATCTTAAAGCCTCCAGATAGATATATAGATATATAGATATAGATTTTTTTTTTCCTTTCATTAAACTCAATGCATGGTAGACTTCTTGGCCTACTTGCTTCCAAAAAACTGGCTCTGAGTACTTTCAAAGTGTTTCCCCGGGATACATGATCACGGCAATTAATATCAGCCAGAATACTTTCCAACAAGTCCGCAGGCAGTCATCATGAGCAGGGACTTAGAGACAGGGTTTTTCTGTGTCGGAGCCAGAATTCAGAAATGCTCTGCTTTTCTTGGTTAAAAGAGACCCAGGGTTTTTCTTTTCAACACCCATTTGCACTGACCTCTTTTTCTGGCTTCTCAGTAAAAGGATTAAGGACTCAGGAAGCACTGGGGGTGGGGGGAAAATGGCTTGTTTAGCTGGAGAGGGGGCTTAGGCAAGTCTGACAGTGTGGAGTGGAAAAGCCATGAAGGAGCTTCCTCTATGTCTGGCAGTTCTACAAACACAGGTCCCTGTCCAACTCTGGGTCATCCCAAGATGAGCATGGCAGTATGTCTGTTACATGTACATTGCATCAAGCTATTCCCTCAAGTAAGCACATCCTGGGAGTTAGCAGGACACAGGGTGCTGAAGCACTGGGGCAATTCAGGAGCTCATACCTTAACAACCTAAATCATTTATGTTGGCTTCTGGAGGGTCCAGTATCTTCTAAGAATGTAGCCCATGGCAATGTGTTGATCCTTACACATAACACCTTGTGGGTTTAGCTAAAAAACAAATACCCTCATATGCTTAAAAAATGAAAACAGATTCCAGCAACAGATGAATGTGCTTTTCTTTCTTCTAAATTTCCCCAGAGAAACTTCCTTCTCATTCTGATTTTTATGTGATAGAAAAATCATTTATAAATGCACTGGAAATATTGAAAATAATTTCACTGAGGCCCCATGATAGGTGACAGAAACTGAGTCTTACGGTTTGTTCCTGACCTGAGCTGGATTTAATTCCAGAATGCAGGTGGGCTACAAAGTGACCCACTTTTCATTATCCTTGCTTTTACTGTGACTCTGCAGTAGTTTCAGCGATGAACAGACTGAAAGAAATCCTTAGGGGCTTATCATCAAAGTTGGATATAGAAACAGAGATATAAGGCACCCAGCAAGAAACTGATTATCTAGAGAAGAGTGAGTCCCAGAGCTTCTACTTCTGTATTTCTTCCTTCCTCTGTCATTCTACAATATCATTGCCTTCAATGTTTTTCATAATAGTCTTCCCAGGAGTGGTCTGGAAAACAAGGAAGCATGGAGAACAAACTTTGCCAGAAGAAACAAAACCACACTGAGGGAGAAGAGGTGGGGCAGCTTTATAGTGATCTTGGCAAAGAAGCACCATGTGATATTCAGAGGCCGCTCAGTTCTCCCCTCCATGTCCACACATGTGGTGGTCTTGAATTCCCATCAGAGCCTACATGCCATGGTGCCTAAAGATTGCAGAGACCCCTAGGCCACCTCAGACACAGCCTGTGAATTGCCAGATTGGGACCCCTGCAACTTATTAAGATGTTTGCATGCAATGGCCAGCCCTGCAGGAGCCAGGAGGGCCTGCGTATTTTACAGCCTGATCTTGCTCAGATGAAGTAGAGTAATGGGTTAATAACTCCCCCTCCCCAATTAAACCCTAATTCCCTAACAGGAGGCTGTTATCAAGCCCACAGTCAATTTAAGAGAGCTCCCAGAGAGGATTCAAGAAAGTCAGTCTCAGACTGTTAAGAGGGAATATCCTAAAAGATTTCCACCAGAGGAGGAAGCAGTACATGGTGAACAAAGCCAGAAGAACAGCTGGAGGCAGAGATGGTAGGGCTTAAACCCTGGATTAAATAGTGACAGTATTAGATGGAATTGTTCAGTAGATAGTAACAGAAAATCCACTATGAGAATGTCTATTGTTTACTTAAGAAAACCTTGAGCTAAGCTTTCCAGGTTTGTGTCAGCATCTTCAGAACTCAAGCGTTCTGAGTCAGAGTCTTTGCAATTCTCTTGACCTTCCCCACAGGATCACAAAATGGTTGCCGTAACTCCAGGCATTGTGACCTCACAAAGCCATTTCCAAAGGCAGCTAGCAGAAATGTTCTTCGTGTGCCTTCTATCGTTTATTAATTATAATCATAACTAACATTTTTAAACATTTACTATATTTCAGGGACTATCCTAAGTAATTTATATGTGCTAACTCCTTTAATTCTACAGCAGATAAGAAAAATCAAAGCAAACCAAACCAAAGCACAAGAAAAACCAAAGAGAGTACAATTAACTTTATCAGGGTCACACAGATAAGAAGTAGTAGAGCTGGGACTCACCCTCTGACAGTTTGTCTCCAGAGCCCTTACAGTGTCAAACCAGCTCCCAATTAGGGAAGAAGAGATTTTCCAGAATCCCCTCAGCAACCTTACCTTATGCGCCATGGTTTAGACCTGGGTCACATGATCACCCTGGCTGCAAGGGAGGCTGGAAATACAAGTATCTGCCTACTTCAACCTATAGCAAGATGGGGGCTGTGAAAGTCAGTTACATAACCAACCAAACGTGTCTGCCATGGTTGCAAAAGGAACAATGGCCTTTGTCATAGGGGAGAGGTCCTAGTGCGCTAAGGGCGTAGGTGAAAGTCTGAGGTCACAGGGTCATTTGGCTTACTGCCGCTGTGGAAGAAAAACAAGCTTCTGGTCAAGACCAGCCAGAAATAACAAAAATGCCAGCAGCCTGGTAGTCTTATCTTTCAACCAATCACTGGAGTGTCTGTGCATGAGCAGTTCTTATTAAATTATTCATCCTGATTTAATGGGGAGGAAATCTGATGCAACAGGTATGGCTCTTCCTGCTTGTTAAATGGCTTTAAAACAAACTTCCAGATATTGGTCGCCTTGGGGGAAAGCAGCAGGAGGACAAATCAGCTGTATTTTAAGCTAATTACCAAAATGCTACACTAGTACCCGTCAAAGAAGGACATGGTGTCAGTGGTCATAAAATAAAAATCTGGAAAGAAAAAGAATATTACATAAGCAATATGCTTTACATGTACTTTAAAAAAGCCTCTCAAATGCAAGATATAGTCATATCCCAAGTGTTATTGTACCTGCTTGTAAACTTGAGTAGAATCTCATTTTAATAAGCTTGAAGAGACTTCCAAATTGCTACGTTAGATCCAAATCTCATTAAACTTGAACCCTATTGTTATAATATACTAAAATATACTCTATTGTTTCCTGGATTTAAAATTCACTTGCACAAAGCAAATGTTAGGTATACAATTCATTTGCAAATGACATGTGGGTGGGGGGGAAGAGATGGGTGCCAAAGGACTTGCTTGCCTTGTGCCAACCCGTTAGAGCCAGAGAAGGTAAATGATGCTACGTCTTTCTGCAATGACTGAAGTTGAATGCAGCACAACAGCTTAATGAAATATGACATGTTTTTCAAATGTTAGGTGGTTATGTTCCACAGTTTTATAAGTTGTGGTTGTTTGGTTTTGCCCCAATTTTTCTTTCTCTTTTTTGGTCATGAGCTCATTGTATTGGTACTAACAGCTAAAAAAGGATGTAACATGAGCAAGGTTTTGAAGTGCCGTTATCTATTCAGAAAATAATTAGAGGTTCACTAAAGACAGTCTGTAACTGGAAGATGCTGAGAGCTCACAAAGCAAACCTACCCAGATCCACTCTTTTTTCTCCCTGGCCCTGCAGAGAACCATCACCTCCACTGTCCCTCATCTCCCGGAGCCTCAGTTTTCTCATCTGCAAAATAGGGAACTGGACTCCATGATCTCTTGGGTTTTTGAAGTCCTGAGGTTGTAAAGTTCTATGATTCTGCACACCCTGGGTCAAGATTTAACGGAGACCCCAAATTTGATAAATATCACTAAGCCATAACTGACATGCTTTTTCATATGTTAAGAATATTTAACCGAGTAATAAGGGATACAGTCAATCACACTGTAATAATTTTATATGGTGACAGATGGTTACCAGACTTGTTGTGATGATCATTTCATAATGTATTTGATTGTCAGATCGCTATGTTGTACACCTGAAACTAACATAATACTGTATATTAACTATACTTCAATAAAAAGAATGTTTAACAATGCAAACAAAACACTATATGAAAAGGAAATATCTTCATTCAAAAAATAGATGATTAAGAGGATACATATTTCTAAATGCTTTGTTGCACTGGGATTTTTTCCTCCACACCATTCCCTGTAGGCACACTGACAAATAATGCTAATACATAAAGCACACTTAAGGCATGGAAATAGCCTTGTTCAGTTGGATGTTAAAATGGCATTCTCCTTACATTTTGCTTTATGAATGGAAGGTTAATGAAATTGTGCATGTTTCAGTTTTCACTCTGCAGGTTATTTTGTAATAAGGATGAGACTGTCTTACCTTTAATCTGGTGTTTTATTAAATTAAATGCATTTCAAAGGAAGGGCCATTTTATTCTGCTATTCTGTCTTACATTCACAAGCAAGAGGGCATGCTAAATGCTTTCTCTGTTGGTTCTTTTAGGAGTCTCCTGTTTCCAGTGAATGTGATATAAGCCCATATTTAGCACATAGAAGAAAAGTAATATTAATTTCTTTAAATCAAAGGTCTTTAAACTGAGACAGGAGCTTCCTTTTGGATTTTTATGATTTGTTCTCATCTCACCTAAAAAAAAGAAGACTTAAACATATGAATCGTTGGGACTTCCCTGGTGGTGCAGTGGTTAAGAATCCGCCTGCCAATGCAGGGGACACGAGTTTGCTCCCTGGTCCGGGAAGATCCCACATGCCGTGGAGCAACTGGGCCCGTGTGCCACAGCTGCTGAGCCTGCGCTCTGGAGCCCACGAGCCACAACTACTGAAGCCCGCACACCCTGGAGCCCGTGCTCTGCAACAGGAGAAGCCACCACAATGAGAAGCCCACACACCACAGCGAAGAGTAACCCCCGATCGCCACAATTAGAGAAAGCCTGCATGCAGCAACGACGACCCAATGCAACCAAAGATAAATAAATAAATAAAAATAAGAAACATATGAATGGTTAACTCAATGGTTCTCAACTAAGGGCTTAACATATCCTTTAACTCAGTGGTTCTCAGCTGCAGGGTTATTATTGTTGGTGGAACAATATTTGATTTTCATGACTGACCATGCATTGCAAGGTATCTGGCATTTCTGTCTCCCACCCACTAAATGCCAGAAGCACCCTCCTACCATTTCGACAACCATACTTGCCCCACACACATTACCAAATGCCAACTCCTCTGAAACAGTCCAAAGTAGAAGTGTCCTTCTGCAGAAAGGAGGTCTGGTAATGAGAGGTTAGTTTTCAAAAGCCCAGAGAGGGTCTGTGTCCACATGTGGAGAATGTGACATTTCATCATTTCAGTCCTCGTCTCCAGTTGACGTACCTTGGTGACTTCATTGCTCCACAGATGATGACACTTATATTAAGAGAAAAAGCATAAGACAGGATGTTTGAGAATCATATGACTTATAAAACATCGTACGCTTTTCCTGGATCTTAAATAAGAATCGAAGCTGGCAACATGTAACTTTATAGAAGATGTAGACTTATTTCCCTTTCATACTCTATGAAGTAGACTACATGTGGTCCACCATAAAATAACACTTGAGAAGTAAAGATCCTGCATAATGAGAAACACAAGAGAATAAGTGGATTTGGTTTCCATATTCCAGATTCCTCTGTGGTGTCAGCATTTTGAATTCCAACAAAATTCAACATTTCTGGGTATTGCGTGCTAAATGAGAAGGATTCTCTCTTGGGCCCTGGGAATGTAAAAGATGAATCAGACATGTTCTCTGCTTTTGAGGCTCACAGCTGTGCCTGGGAGACTGACTCTTGGAAAACCAGGATGTAAAATAAGAAACACCACCATAGAGGTGTGTTTACATGCTATCGGAATCAGGAAAAGGGGTAGTTGATTTCACCCAGGCATAGGGGCGTGGTGGTGGTGAAAGAAGGCGGAGACTGGCAGCTCCAGGGAAAGCTTCAGAGAAAAGGGGTCAGGTGAGTGGGCCTTGAAGGAGAAATGGGCATTTGCCAGGTGGTGATGAAGTAGGGAACAGAATTCCTAGAAGAGAACAGCATATATACGTGGTCACAAAAGTGTGAAAGAGAATGGAGAAAATCCATCGTGTTGAGGCCTTAGTGGAAGGGTGGTGGAGGGGATGGTATCAGCATCTAGAAGGCCTGATATACCAGGCTAAGAAGTTGGAGCTTAACTCATAGGTAGAAAGAAAGCAATTTAGATTTTTAAGGAGGAAAGTAAAATAATCAGATTTATATGGGGACAGAACTCTAATGGCAGTATTGAAGATGGATAAATGTAGACAAACTTCAACCAGGGATACCAGTTAAGTGAATTGACTGAATACTTCACTATTAAGCATTCATTCATAAGACCAAGTTAATCCACAGCAAATTGAAGGCAGATAATAAATTTGAAGATTTTCACCAGGGAAAATGTTCATGATTTGCCCTAATTTGATACTCTGAGTGCTGGCTCCAACCACAATTTCTTCCTTTCTAAACAAGGAAGCATGAAACATTTTCTTACACCAGGGCACCACGTTTGTATGATATATTCCCACTGCCAAAGACATAGATGATTGAGTCAGAGATTCACTGTAGGCACCATAAAAAGCCATTGATAGCCTAGGTGGACTGGCTCTGGGGTCTGACCAGTGATGGGTGCCCTGTATTGGGTAAGGGCTACCTAACAGATCCTCTCAGGGTGTCTGAACACAGACATAGACAGAGACTTGCAGAGAACACAATGGTAAAGAAGCCAAGATACATAGAGAACAGCTCATGCAAGTAGTGAGGAAGAAGAAACCAGGAGGTGCTGAGAAGAACAGAGAGACCATCAGAAGCAGCAGGAAAGAAAGTTATGGGACCAGTGAGGAGGTGAGTCTTGTGGGGGGGCAACCAAAGTCCCTCCTGAGAGGTACTCCTGAGCTTCCAGGAATACTGCCCCCAATTCGAGTCCTTTTCATCACCTATGTGATGTTCTAGCTCAGGTGTTTTCCTGCTCTTTCTTGTTTCCTTGTATCTCTTTAAAAAATTCAAATTAACTGAAATAACTTGTATATGTCTCTGTTTCTTTCAAACTGAAGGAAACTTTCACATCTCACTGAGTGAGATGGTGGCATTTCTTCACAGTTAATAATGAAAACGCCGTTTGCTGATGGCTCACTAAGTGCTGGGCGCTGTGACAGGAGTTGTGCGCGCATGATCTTGCTTGAACCCCATGGCAAACCTGGGAGACAGATTCTTCCATTATCCCCATTTTACAGAGGAGGAAAGCGTCTCGAAGGTGACATAACGCGCCCCTGTCTACTCGGCTAGTGAGTGGTAGAACTGGGGTCTGGATTCAGGTCCGTTGGGCTCTAGAACTGGCCTTCTTGACAACTGTACCTTTGTGGCAGAGATGGCTGGCTGCTCCGCCAGTTTATATTCCACATTCCACAACCTCCTTGTCCGGGAGGGAGCCATGTGACTCGTTCTTGCCGGTGGAGTATGAACTTTGGTTTTGAGTGTCACCTGTGGGCAGAGAGGGCCTTCTGCATACTCTCCTTTTCTGCCAGCTGAATGCAGATGACAGACGGGGCTCCAGGGAACAACAGAGCCACGGTGTGGAAGAGCCCAGGTCCCTAAGTCATAACACGGAAGAAGATTGCTGAACCGAAACCCTTGTATTGTATTATTGCATAAGCAGGAAATAAACTGAGACTTCGGGGTCTGTTTGTTTCCACAGTCTAACAGCCATGCTGCCTCGCCTTCGTGCCTTAGGGGTCAAGAGCAGAGCGATAAGCTTAAAGCTTGAACCTCTAGCGCCCTGGTAGGTTACCCAGCGTTGCTAAAGGAGCGTGGTAACAACCTCAGATTGCACTGCTTTCCCACACCAAGAGTCGCTCCCTCTTTTTATTCAGCATAACAGGAAAACCAGAAGGTGTTAAAAACACAGAGTATGTTTGTAAACACATTGTTCTTATGCCTTCTCAAAATCCTTGAAAACTCAGGAAGAAAAAGACAACAGAGCTTTGAGCCTTGGAGCACCTCTCATCTGTTAGAGGCCTCCATTCTAGTCCAACTTATATTTAGATGTCACTCCCTCTTTTACACTTCCGCCTGCTAGATCGCAGCCACCTTTGGTGTGAAACCTGGCACCTGTTTGATGGGCGCACAAGAGACGACACAGCTGTTTTCAATACTAAGCAAAAGAGTACCGGACTTGGGGGACTTCCCTGGTGGCGCAGTGGTTAAGAATCCGCCTGCCAATGCAGGGGACACAGGTTTGAGCTCTGGTCTGGGAAGATCCCACATGCCGCAGAGAAACTAAGCCCATGCGCCACAACTACTGAGCCAGAGCTCTAGAGCCCACGAGCCACAAGTACTGAAGCCCGCGCACCTACAGCCCGTGCTCTGCAACAAGAGAAGCCACCGCAATGAGAAGCCCGCGCACCGCAACGAAGACTAGCCCCCGCTCGACGCAACTAGAGAAAGCCCGCGTGCAGAAGTGAAGACCCAGTGCAGCCAAAAATAAATAAATTAATTAATTAATTAATTTAAAAAAAAGAGTAACACACCTGGGAAGAGGCAGCATGACTGGAAAGGAGGAAAGCTAGGGATGTGGAGAGTTCGCCTATACTCCTACCCAGTTGTGGACTCTGCCACCGATATGGGTGCCTGGGATCCACCCCACAGGGACACTCGAGGGAGACATACAGACCGCACCTCAGAGTTATCTGCCTGGGCGGGTAGAAAGGGAAAGCACTTACCCATGAGTGACCATCCCCCATTGGTCAAGGGTTGCACAGTGGGGTGTTAAGCCCTGAGAACTTCCAGGTTACACATTCCTGGGGGCCAGTTCCAATAGGTATACCACACTCAGGTGTCAAAGCAGCCCCACTGAGAGAAGAGAGGCTATGAGGTGGGGCACCAGCAGTGTCTGATACAGACCTCAGTGTTAGACAATGCAGGTGGGATTTGAATCCAATACCTTCTAATTCCAGAGTACAATGTCACTGCCCACACACTGGCCTAGGGGAGAGAATGCAGGCCTGGAACTTGGAACATTTGCTTCTACTTCTGGAATTGCTGCTCCTGGCTACTTCACTTAGGCAAACCCTTTAATACCTAGACCTCAGTTTCTTTACCTGTGAAATAGGGACACTGAATTAATTAATTATTTCCCAAAGTGTGTTCAATGTTACAATAATGTTGCAGAATATTAATTAACAGGTATAGTTGAGAAGAGGGGGTTTTGGGGCCAAATAAGATTGGTAAATGGAGCCAAACAAAGTTATGCAAATTTCTTCCCTGAAGGCTATTTCAGAGTCTTTACAATATATATTACACAAGCTTCTTTATTTGAGAAACATTTCAGAGAACTAGGTTGGTTTTTATGCTGATATTTATTGAGCACTTACTATTTGCCAGGAATCATGCCAAGAACTTCTCTTGTATTCTTTCAGCCATTCATTTCTTCAGAACAACGTTGGCGAGCTCCTGCTATGTGACCACATTGTTCCTGGCACTGGAGATAACTCCATGAACAAGATGAAGTCCCTGATTTTTACTTGGGAATAAGGTAAAGAGAAGACAGAGAAGAAACAGGTAAACAAATAAGTGAACAAAAAAATCGGCATGCCTCATCTCATATTCCCAACTAGTGCAACAGGGACTATTTTTATCGTGCCCATTTTATAAATAATGAGACCAAGGATTAGAGAAGGTAACATTTAAAATCATAGGGGTGGAAATACCAGAACTAGGACTATATCTGCATTAAAGTCTGCTTTAAAAATGATGTTGGCATCAGGTGAACAGCACTGGATTAATCAGTATCCTGAGTCCAATACACTCCTTGTCATAATCCACACATAGCTCATGCCCGTACCCACTGAGGTTGCCACCACTGTGCTGTGTGGTCTTGTCCACCATCCTGAAGGTCAGTGTTCTGCAAAACACCATTTTGAGAAACAGTGCACCAGATAGTCTGGAAGGAGAACCTCTGGCCCTAAAGAGATGAGCAGAAGCAAAAGATTTTGCTCATATACCCAAGTAGAGATTTGGAACTCAAGTGAATGAGATGTGACAGTTTTGCAAAATACTGCATAGTGTCTTGTGAGTTATGCCTTTCAACAGTTCTGAATAGACTTACATTATTATTCTCTTCTTACCGTAACAGATTTTTTCTCTATAAAAAGTAAATGATGTTTGTGGAAGTTCTTGGTATCTTTAATAATCTAAGGAGTGACTTGTCAGTGATAAGCTGATTTTAAAAGCATATACTTTCTCTTGACACCTTCCTTTGAAGAAAATAAAAAATCCAGGGCCTGATTTTAATGATCCTTTGGTCTGTGATATCACTATCAGAAAAAATAAAATAGGGAAAGAAGGATTATACTTTCTGTGCATGGCCTACTGAAATGGTCAGGATTGTTGAATGTTAGATACAATGAAATATCCTTTGAAGATATGAACTGTTCATATGTAGATAACATTTCCTTAAATGCTTTGCTATTTTTACCATTGAAAGACCCCTCTTAAAGCTCAATCTAGATCTAATCTGACTTTAAAACTTCCCAGATGAAAGGAGCTTGAGAGAGTTATAATTTATATAAAATCCCCTCAGTAGATGGAAACATCACTTATACACAGCATTATGTTTAAACAATTAAGTGACCAGATTCGAAAAATGAAAAAAGGAAACGTTGTTCTTCCTGGAGATTTGCACAGTAAAGAGTTACAAACATAAAAACAACACAGGATAATCTTAGAATGATGAGACCTCAGTCATCTGAGGCCTTTAGGCCACATTCCCACTGGATCTGAAAACTGTAGCAAAATAGTTTCCTCTGCTTCCACTGGTTGACATTCAGCTGGGCCATGTTCTTTGGATGTGCATTAGGGAAAAGAATGGCAACAGGAAAAGGTACAAGAGAGTCAATGCAGTGATCATTCACCGTACAGCATGTGGTTTTAAAAGTATATCATCTGGACTTCCCTGGTGGCGCAGTGGTTGAGAATCCGCCTGCCAATGCAGGGGACACGGGTTCGAGCCCTGGTCTGGGAAGATCCCACATGCCGCGGAGCAACTGGGCCTGTGAGCCACAACTACTGAGCCTGCGCGTCTGGAGCCTGTGCTCCGCAACAAGAGAGGCCGCGACAGTGAGAGGCCCGCGCACCGCGATGAAGAGTGGCCCCCGCTCGCCGCAACTAGAGAAAGCCCTCGCACAGAAACGAAGACCCAACACAGCCAAAAATAAATAATAAATAAAAATTTTTTTAAAAAAGTGTATCATCTTATTTAACAGGGTTGAGGCAAGGATCACAGATCTTTGACTTCTGACAGAGACACAGTGAAGGTGACTTAGAATGGGTTAGAGGCCGTGCTGGGAGAATGTCAAAAGCCCCAACATTTTTATGTTGGGACAAGCCTCAAAACCTAGTTCTCCACTTCCCTATAAGAAAATATGGTCATCTGTGTCCAGCCTCCTTATAATAACCAAGGTTTCATCAAATGTGAAGTAATTATATAATATTCAAGTAGATGATCAAGGGAAATGCATCTGCTATTCTAAACAGGTCATAGCAGAAAACTAATTACAGGTGATTGAAAAAAGAAAAGGGCAGGGTGTGTGGATAATGAGACAGAAAAACACATTACAAAGCAAAGTCCATCGCATTTGGTCTTTGAAATTTGATTCAGGATTCCTGAGTCCTCGTTAAGAGGAAGTAAGTGTTAAAGCTGTAATTCTCATCTTGCACAGGAGTCCATTTGCCACCTCTACAAGAATTCTTTGGATACTCATGCAAAGTCAGAAAGAAGAAGACAAACGTTTGCAAAGGAAACACTTGCCTATCTTACTAGAATAAAATCAGAATTAGAACTGCTTTCCAGCAATGACTGGGATAGTAAAGTTCTGGTGTTCTCTGTTTTAGAGGGGATTTAGCCCAACTAGTCCCCCTGTGCTTTGATCCTTTCTACCTCATCATCACCAAGCTTAGATAGCCCCAGGGTCAGAAACCTACCTCTGGTCTGACACAGCCTACATTTTTATGAGGATGACACAAACAGAACACCACCTACTCTGAAAGTCCAAAGGTGGTCATTAGAAGGAACTACTCATGATAGGTATGGGTGGCTAATTTTTTCCCTTCATTAATTCATCAAACCTATGCTGAGCAATTTCCGTGTCTCTACTAGGCCTTGGGAACACCAAAGCAAATTACACCTTGTTTTTTGAGAGCTTTCAGTTTAGTGTGTGTGTGTGTGTGTGTGTGTGTGTGTGTGTGATAGATAGGATAGATAAGTCGCAGGAAACTACAGTATGGTAGTTAATGGGGGAGATACATGGTCTAGGAGCACAGAGAAGAGATGCTTAAGAAAACCTTGGGAAGTTAGTGACACCTTCTACAAGTTGGCAAACAATAACCATTAAAAGGGGATTATGAAAATTGAGTAAAAATTTCCCGTATGCATGCTCGTCTCTTGGTATCCAAGCACACAGAAACCCCTTTTATTTTTTTAAATTTTATTGAAGTATAGTTGATTTACAATGTTGTGTTTAATTTCTGCTGTACAGCAAAGTGACTCAGTTATACATATATACATTCTTTTTCATATTCTTTTCCATTATGGTTTATCATAGGATATTGAATATAGTTCCCTATGCCATACAGTAGGACCTTGTTTATCTATCCTATATATGGTAGTTTGTATCTGCTAATCCCAAACTCCCAATCCTTCCCTCCCCTAGCCGACCATCCCTTGGCAACCACAAGTCTGTTCTCTATGTTTGTGAGTCTGTTTTTCTTTTTAATAAATTTATTTATTTTATTTATTTATCTTTGGCTGTGTTGGGTCTTTGTTGCTGTGTGTGGGCTTTCTCTAGTTGCGGCAAGCGGGGGCTACTCTTCGTTGCAGTGCGTGGGCTTCTCATTGTGGTGGCTTCTCTCGTTGCGGAGCACAGGCTCTAGACACGCAGGCTTCAGCAGTTGTGGCTCGCGGGCTCTGGAGCACAGGCTCAGTAGTTGTGGCGCTCGGGCTTAGTTGCTCCTTGGCATGTGGGATCTTCCTGGACCAGGGCTTGAATCCGTGTCCCCTGCATTGGCAGGCGGATTCTTAACCACTGCACCACCAGGGAAGCCCTGTGAGTCTGTTTTTGTTTGGTAAGTATGTTCATTTGTGTCGTATTTTAGATTCCACATATAAGTGATATCATATAGTATTTTTCTTTCTGACTTACTTCACTTAGTATTATAAGCTCTAGGTCCATCCATGTTGCTGCAAATGGCATTATTTCATTCTTTTTTATGGCTAAGTAATATTCCATTGTGTATGTATACCACATCTTCTTTATCCATTCATCTGTCAATGGACATTTAGGTTGATTCCACGTCTTGGCTATTGTAAATAGTGCTGTTATGAACGTAGGAGTGAATGTATCTTTTCAAATTATAGTTTTGTCTGGGTATATGCCCAGGAGTGGGATTGCTGGATCATATGACAGGTCTATTTTTAGTTTTTTGAGGAACCTCCATACTGTTTTCCATAGTGGTTGCACCAGTTTACATTCCCAGCAACAGTGTAAGAGGGTTCCCTTTTATCCACATGCTCTCCAGAATTTATTATTTGTACTTTTTAATGATGGCCATTCTGACCGGTGTGAGGTGGTACCTCATTGCTGTTTTGATTTGCATTTCTCTAATAATTAGCCATGATGAGCATTTTTTCATGTACCTACTGGCCATCTGTATGTCTTCTTTGGAAAAATGTCTATTTAGGTCTTCTGCCCATTTTTTGATTGGATTGTTTGTTTTTTGTTATTGAATTGTAGGAGCTGTTTGTATATTTTAGAAATTAAGCCCTTGTTGGTTGCATCATTTGCAAATATTTTCTCCCAGTCCATAGCTTCTCTTTTTGTTTTGTTTACTGTTTCCTTTGCTATGCAAAAGCTTATAAGTTGATTAGGTCCCATTTGTTTATTTTTGCTTTTATTCCTATTGCCTTGGGAGATGAAACCACTTTCAGAAGTCTACCATATTTCTTTTCCCTGAATGCTGTCACCTTGTGCTGTGGTGGGTTGAACAGGTCTGAGGACCTATTGGTGCCCTGTTAATAGAATGAATGTTTGTGTTCCCTCAAAATTTATACTTTGAAGCTGTACCCCACATTGTGATGGTACTAGGAGGTGGGGCCTTTCGAAGGCTATTAGGATTAGATGAGGTCCTAAGGATGGAGCTTTCATGAATGGGATTAGTGCCCTTAGAAGAGTCATAAGAGAGATAGCTTCGTCTACTCTCGGCCATGGGAGGATACCACGAGAAGGTAGCTGTCTGCAACATGGAAGAGATTTCTCACAAGAATCTGACCACACCCACACCCTGATCCTGGATTTGCAGCTTCCAGAACAGTGAGAAATAAATTTCTGTTGTGTATAAGCCCCCCAGTCTATGGTATTTTGTTATAGTAGCCTGAGCTGAATATAACATGGCCCCTTGCTTACCTTCATTTAGTCTTACAGGTCACAGTGGTCACATGCTGTCTGAATCCTTTTCCAGGCTTGGTACAAAGGCAGTGCTGGGCACAGGTCCAGATGAAGAGCTTGGCCTTCATCATTGTATTTTAACCAAAGCACAGTGTCAGCTTTGTCTCTTTTATTATGCTGATAGCCTGCACTAATCAAATTTAACATTTTGCCCTTCTATTCATTTTCTATAGCTATCATTCCTTTGATACTTCATTACTTACTTTTTCAGAGGAAATAGTTTTTGTCCAATGTGGCAGGGGTATGCTGGAGAAGAAACTGATTGCAAAAGATTTATCTAAGTAGAGAGTCACATAAAATCAGTTACTATCAGTTCAATAAAAAATTGTGTCTATTATGTGCCAAATATAGGCAACTTAAATTTGGGGTATATAACTTGACATATATGCAAATAAATTAGTGGATGGATGGATGGATGGATGGATGGATATGGTTGGAAGAACAGTCAAACTGGTAAAGCAGGTGCCTCTGTCCCCTAGAATATCACCAAAAGGAAAACAGTTCACACTCCTAGTGGGATATATGCCATAATTACAGTTGCCATGCTGTCTAAACCAAGACTGCCAAGTACTGGCATCCTTGTGTAGATAAACTGACAGAATATTTGAAACTGAGATTGCCAGAGAGCTAGAACTTAAGTTCACTCTACGTATAACACAAGACAAAAATAAAATCTTAAAAGAACAAATCAATTCTGACCAGGAAAAGAGGGATGTTTACACAAAGGAGCTGATATATGGGTTGGCTGTGAGGGGCGAGCAGGGTTATTCCATCAGGCAACCAAGAAGGGCAAAGTACTGAGGCAAAAAGAACACTGTGCAAAGGGCACAGGGCTGGGTAAGCTGTTATCCAGTGGGCCCGGAGGGTTGGGGTTCTGCCCTGAGGTGCTGGGAGATGGAGCCTGAGAGAGGAACTAGGGTTGCTGGTGAAGGGGTTTTTTGCTCCATAGGAAATGAGGAGACAGAGATGAAGTGACACTTTAAACCTAAAATGGGAAGGGGGGCAAGGGAGTCTGACAACACATCTTGAGCTCCAGAAGGCCAAAAACCATGTCTCCTACCTAGTTCAACAAAATTCCACCAGTAAACATTAGAGCTTAAAGGAAGATTAGAAGTGTCCATCGACAGGTGAACGGATAAAGAAGATGTGGCACATATATACAATGGAATATTACTCAGCCATAAAAAGAAACGAAACTGAATTATTTGTAATGAGGTGGATTGACCTAGAGACTGTCATACAGAGTGAAGTAAGTCAGAAAGAGAAAAATAAATACCGTATGCTAACACATATATATGGAATCTAAAAAAAAAAAAAGGTTCTGAAGAACCTAGAGGCAGGACAGGAATAAAGACACAGACGTAGAGAATGGACTCAAGGACACAGGGAGAGGGAAGGGTAAACTGGGACGAAGTGAGAGAGTGGCATGGACTTATATATAACTACCAAATGTAAAATAGATAGCTAGTGGGAAGCAGCCGCATAGCACAGGGAGATCAGCTCGTTGCTTTGTGACCACCTAGAGGGGTGGGATAGGGAGGGTGGTAGGGAGATGCAAGAGGGAGGAGATTTGGGAATATATGTATATGTATAGCTGACTCATTTTGTTATAAAGCAGAAACTAACACGCTATTGTAAAGCAATTATACTCCAATAAAGATGTTAAAAATAACAATAAAATAAAATAAAATAGTGAATCAAAAGAAAGGAAGATTAGAAGAGCTCTAGCATCTAGTCCACCAGCCCTCATCTCCAAATGAGAAAACCCAATGACTTAAATGACTCACGTAACTACTCAAATGACTGATTTACTATTTAGTGATAAAATCAAATTTCTGCTTTGCCCTTACTATCTCTGGCTTTAGGCAAATTACTTAACCTTTCCAAGTCTTAGTTTCCTCACCCATAAATGCATGGTTGTTGTGATGATTCAGTGATAATATATGTAAAGGGCTTAGTAACATGCCTGATATGTAGGAAGAACTCAATATTAACAGAAATTATTATGAACAACAAAAATAATAACTACAGTGTTATTGAAGTTCCCTGATTCTGTCCAATGCTCATTGGCCAGTAGGACCCAATGCTGGCTGATCATCTTAATCACCTGGAGTGTTTTAGACAGTTATAAATGTCCTGGCCTACCCCAAGCCTACTGAATATAAATCTTGAGATGGTTGGGGAACCTGAGCTTTTGAAAAGCTCACTAAATGTTCCTGACAATAAGACTAGGATTAGAAACAATTGTCCATATTTACTGCTGTCCAAACTTTATTTTCTTAGTCTTCAGATAAGAACATGGAATTATCTTTCATGGTTCAGTCCTTTAAAGGTAGGTGTAGGAGCAGGGGGTTGGGGGAGGGGTATTGCACATAATGCTGTGCTCCCAGGAGGTTAGAAACACACATCTCTGCTCCCAAGAAAGGAGGGATTGGACCGCAAGATTGGAAATGGGATACTTATCACTGGTGGAAATGATTAATTATGCCCAGTTTTGCACATACATTAGCATGCCTCCTAATATAACATATGCAAATACAACTTTAATAGCATGACTTGTTTGCCAATGCTGAATGCTAACCGTAAATAATTTCTATTTTTTGTAGTGTTTAGGAAACTTCAATATGGCACTTGCTGGCAGACAGTTGCTGTCTCCTGGATTTAGCAACATATTAAGTAATCATTACAGAAACATTTTTTCACTTACTACTAACAAAAGAAGTCTAGACAATTTGTGGTTGTCTATGGAAACAGAAGATAGGTAAAGCAGAAATAATTTAAATTTATGAAAAAATTTAAAATATGGCCTATAGTTTCCATTTTTTTCCCTAAGTTTTGGCTAGTACAGAGCAAAATAGACCATTAAACATTTCACCGCTTCTTTTAGGATCCTAGTTAGTTTTTCTGATGTCATCAACAGCCAACATAAGGTGGGCAATAGAATAAAGAAGAGAGAGAAAATACCCAGGCGCCCTGATAGCCAGTACCTGGAAATATTAATCCCTGAATAACTACCTATTAATGTCCCCCTCTCCCTGACTTCCTCTCCCCCAACACCCAGTGCATTGTTCTTAGTCTGTATAGGAATCATAGAAACTCTTGTTTGACCTGCAGATTCCTGGGACCCCACTTTCAGAGTTTTTGATACAGTATATCTAGGGGGTGGGCCTAGAAATCTGCAATAATAGCAATACCCTCCCTCACCAACCAACCCTGTGATTTTGATGTAGATGGTCCTCAGGACATACTTTGATAAGCACCGCCCTGGGTAATGTAGAGCCTTGAAACTCAGTAGTTCCTGGGCCAGTAGCGTCAACATTACCTGGGAGTTCATTAGAAATGAAGAATCTCTGGACCCAGTCTAGGCCTACTCAGTCAGAATCTGCATTTCAACAAGATCCCCAGGTGATTCATAGGCACATTCAAGTTTAAAAAGCATTGGTCTAGAGGAGTCATCTTCTTCCCTCTTTGTATGTATGAACCTATTTGTTTTACTGACAGTCTTCCTCTCCTAAATTACCTGGGATTGCTGGGTTCTCAAGGTGGATCCCCAGACCTACTGAGTCAGAAACTCTGTGGGGAGGGCCCAGCAGCGTGTGTTCTAACAAGCCTGGTCGAGGTCCAGGTGATTTTGATGCATGCCAAAGTTCGAGAACCACTGGCATAGTTGATGTTATTGGTCTACATTTTAAGATGAAGTTCACCGGAATACACAGTGTCTTCAGTTGTGTATAACAAATAGGCCAGTGTCACCTGAGGTAGAGCACATCTCACAGACTTTTGCTTTGCATTGTCAATACCCCAGAATCAGTCAATCCTGCAGTGTCTCCTACCTCCTGCTCCACTGGTGAAGAGGATGCTTCAGCTAATGCAAGGGTTGGAGGCGATCATCTCCTGTAGTAATTAGTGAAATGCCAGGATCTGCGAGCACCTTGGGCAGCTAAGCGGTATAATGGTATCAGGGGATGAGTGGCTCAGACCGTTTGAGTTTCAAATGAAAGATACCTCTCTGACCCAAATACCTTGGAGATTACAAATTAGTATTCTCCACTTTCTGGTGACTGAACTGGAACAACCTGAGTGAAAATACCAAGGTTAAATGATGCTCAAAATAGAGCCCCTGAATGGGAGGTGGGGGCATGATGTGGAGGAAAGGTCAGGGATAATATGATTGGACCACGGAGCAAGTCAATTTAAGCTGAATACATCCACCTTCCTTTCACTCTTGTTTGGACTTTCCAACAGGATATTATACTCAATGCCTAACCTCATATCAACTAGCTCTGAATTAGAGGCTTTTGTTTCTCTCTCAGCTTCTCGCTCTAGGTCATCTGTCTTGGGCTGTCTTTCTGTCTCTCTCCGTGTCTCTGGGTCTCTTCCTCTGTCTGTATCTCTTCATCACACTCTATTTCTTTCTGTCTCTGACTCTCGCTACCTTCCCATCTCAATCTCTTTAATGAAAAGATGGAGCACACCTCCCAGGGGATTGTGGGAGGGGGAGGGGATTTCAATATGAGCAAAAGCAAAGAGGCTGCCAATAGGTTTTTGTTGGTACTGTTGATTATTTTTTCTGATGTTGGAGAGCTGCATGTTATCCTGATATCTCTGCTCCATTTTTTTTTTTTAATTTACAAGTGTTTGCTATAGATTATTATCATGCTATTTCTCCATGGGACTAGAGTACTAGTTTATCAAAATGTCAGCATAAAGACCAAAAGTCAAGCAAATTTGCTGCAATAAGGAGAGGCTGTAAATTTGCTGTCAGTTAAGAAATCCTCTCAAATTCGAAGTGCAAGTCTAGCTGAAAGCATTTTTTAATAATTGTGACTGAATGAATGTGAGGTTAACCCAGTGTGTGTGCACTTTGATCTTGTGCCTTGTTAAATTTCTCAGTTTTAATGATAGGGGCCATTATTTATGCTATGATTCCAGGAGCTATGCTATCAGGGAATGCCAAAAATATAAAATCAGGTTCCTTTTGCTAATTCATTTGTTGAAACTCATATCTATCCCCCTTTTATTCTTTTTGAATGTTAATAATGATGCACCCAGGAATAACTTTCTTCTTCAAGTCTTAATTACAGTTTGAGTGAAATAGTGAACCGTTTTAACATTGAAAATATTTGGCAAATAAGCCTGATAAGAGAAATTTTTATAAAAGTTCTCATCGTGTCCTGGATATAAGCACAAAGAGATGAAGCATGTGGAGAAAGACCTTTACCTCCTTGGAATTTTAAGTCTTTCTGTAGTACACAAAGCGGTCATAGAATAGCAGTCCCCAACCTTTTTGGCACCAGGGACCAGTTTCGCGGAAGACAATTTTACCAGGGACAGGGGTGGTGTGGAGTTCAGGCGGTAATGCGAGCCGTCTGCAAGGCCGATGAAACCTTGCTCGCCCACCGCTCACCTCCTGCTGTGCGGCCCGGTTTGTAACAGGCCATGGACTGGTACTGATCCGCAGCCCAGGGATTGGAGACCCCTGTCGTAGAAGACCAAAAAAAAAAAGTCTTCCTCAAATCTAATTATCAAAAAGCAATTCATCTTGCTTGAGTATTTCAATGAACACATCCCTGAAACCACTTTCTCAGTTTGCTCTCCTGTCTGATGTGTGGATTTGTGTGTGTGTGTGTGTGTGTGTGTGTGTGTGTGTGTGTGTGTGTGATCATTTGGAGAAACCTCTTAGCATATGGTGGAAAAAATGCTGTTTTGTTAATTTTATGTTTTATTTCTTAATAGCCTACTTCTCTGCAGCAGCTTTAGTAGAATGGTTTAAGCTCAGTCTGACTTTTTTGAGAGTCATTTACTCTGTGACAGTGACTCAGCTGTGTTAGAGGCAAGAGGTTTACATGATTGAGGTGTGTGCATCGGCTTCAGCTCTTGCCGCTTTTGCAGAGAGCTTACAAATTGTAGGCAATCAGAATAAGTGGCATCATTAGTGGGCACAAAATGCCCTAAGGGTATGGGAGTGATTTAGAACTCTAGGATTCAGTGGAGAGAAAGTAGGCTAGGGGCTCAGGTGTCTGAGGGGACTGGATCCAGTAGTAGTGCTGAAATGTGACCCTGGTTATATCACTTGACCTTAATTCTTTACCTTTAAAATAAGGTGAATATATGCATTTTTCCTTTTATTGAAATGCTGCAAGTTATCAGGGCAGTATTTGTCAAGCACAAGGAAATCTTTTCACTTTAAGACAATTATTTTAGGTAATGATTTGCAAAAGATTACTTAACACAGGCAGCTTTAATCTAAGATTCTGTGAAAATTGCATGTGTCACAGAGGACATCAGCTCATAACCAAAGGGGTCATTGGCAGAATAACTATTTCATTTCCCTCAAAAGGGAGAGATGAGCTGGGCTCTTTGGAAATTTGGTCTTTTGAAACAAAAGTTGAAATTGTATAAGTAACTGAATCAACCATTATTTTGTAGCCGAGGTCAAACGATCATGCCTACATTAGTATTCCCATCAAATGTGCATACCCTTGGTAAATCAATAAAGCAAAACATAAGTGCTCAACTGTATTTTTCCTATGTAATCACTGTGTTATGCACTGCTGGGTTTCCAGAACCTTAGCTATAGTCCTTACCCTCCAAAGGTTTAGATTTCAGACCAGCACTCTTTAATAGAACTTGCCATGATGATGGAAATGCTCTCTACCTTTTTGGATGGGCATTTTAATCAAAGACAAAATTAATGCCCATAAAATCATCAGTGACCACCCATAAAGAGGTTTATAAAGAAATGTTGTCTTGGACGGAGGGAAACTTGAGCTGAGCCTTGTTGGCTAGGGTAAGACAGAGATGGAAAAGAGAAGAGCGGATGTTCTGGACTAAAGGGATAATAAACCAGTGACCTAGAAACAAGAAGAGCCTGATGCTGTTACTGAATAGTTAGGAGATCACCTTGATGGGAGCTGAAGGTTCCTGCTAGAGCTGAAGGGGAAAGAACACTGGAAGGGGTGGGAGAGAGGGCACAGAGGGAACACCTATTCTGTACTAGGCACTTTACATGTGTAATATAATTTAATCCGCACAACCAACTGATGAATAGTTGCTGCTATTATCCTTATTTAATGTCAGGGAAAAGACTCACGGAAGTTAAACAATTTCCCCCAAGACCACCAGCTACAGTAGTGAGCCAAGCTTCAGAACCCAGGCTGCTTTCCTCCAGATGCCATACTTTTTAACCGCCTCACTCCACTGCAGTGATTGAGAATTTGAGCTCTGGGATCATCACACTTCTTTCTCTATTAGCGTGTGACAATGGGCATCTATAAATTGAGGACAGAAAAAGCATATCATTTAAGACTGTTGTGCTAGGATTACATAAGATATTTCATGTAGAGCACCTAGCAGTTCCTGGCATATAATAAGGGCTCAATAAACCTTTGCCCAATCTTTTTATGTCAGCAATAGACTCGAAAGGCAGCAAAGAAATTAGTACTTGCTTGAGTAGGCATTAGGCAACCATTGCATCTTCTTGAACTGAGTGTTGACATGTTGAAACTATTATAAAGGACAAAGGACAGAAGGGAAGGAGGACTGGAATGAAAGAGGCCTCCAAGAGGCAGTTGCAGTCAACTAGATCTGGAGGCTCACATTCAACAGATGAAAGGAATGCAATTTTATTCTTCCCCTAGAAACAAAAATAATATATATTTATTGGGGATAAAAATTTTAGAGGACAAGAAAGAAAATTAAAATCACCCATAATACCACATCTAAGAGATAATTACCATCAGTATTTTGGCATATATCCTTCCAGGTTTTTATGCTTGTGCTTGTATGTGTTAATTCATTTTTTAAGTTTACCGTATTCACCTACAGTAAAATTCACACTTTTGGTGTAACGTGGAGGTTTGACAAACACACACTGTCCTGGTACCACCAGCACAATTAAATTACAAAACAGTTCTAACAACCTCAAAAAAATTCCTTTTGTTACCCTTATAGTCAACCTCTCCTCTTACTCCCATCCCCAGCCCCTGGTGACCACTGATCTGTTTTCTCTTCCTATAATTTTGCCTTTTCTGGAATGTCATATAAGCAGGCTTGTACAGGATGTAGTCTTTTGAGTCTGGCTTCTTTCACTTAGTATAAGGCATTTGAGATTCATCCATGTTGTGTGCATGAACAGTTCATTTCTTTTTATTATTAAGTAAGATTTTATTGTATAGATAGGTGTACCACAGTTTGTTTCCATTCACCAGAGGTACATTTGAGTTGTCTCCAGTTTTCAGCAATTTCAATAAAACCAATTGGAAATAAGTTTTCATTTCTCTTGCATGAATACCTAAGAATGGGATTGCTAGATCATATGTTAGGTAAAGGTTTAACTTTATAAGAAAATACCAAACTGTTTTCCAGACTGGGGATGAGAAATTTCCAATCCACACAAATTAACTCTTCTAATTAGCTGATAACCTTTGAAAAGGACTATTTGCATCTTTGATGAAATATGAAGAGAAAACTGCTGTAAGTTTTGAAAGCCATTATAAATGCTGAGGCAAAGGAATGGTCGTAGACTCCTGAAGTCCAGCTACTCCTCAGGAATCTGGGGAATCGAAAATCTCTATCTTATGATAGTAACCGTAAATAACTTTAACATACAGTAGAGTTCTCTGATGTTTGTAAAGAAAGTTCTCTTTCTTCCATTAAAAAATACTTGTGTAGATAGCTATAGATGCAGATTTACACATGCATATACATAGGTTTGAGAAGAGAGCGTCAACAACCTTTTGATAAATTTTATTCTGAAGCATTTTTTATTTTGAGATGTTTTTTCCCTGGATAAGTAAGTTTTTCATTAAAAAAAATAGAAATGTGAGTGTTTTCGACTCTAGAAACATGCATTCAAGAGTAATACACACTAAGTACCCACTTTAGTCTTATTTTTAGAATTCCAAGAATCTGCTTTTCTTCCAAGTTTTATTTTAGAAAACGCAATCTAGTTACTCTTCAGATGCTCATAAAGAAAATGTCATTCATTGCTTTATTTTATATGTGAGTCAGAGCTCAAGATAATGGTAAATCTTGCCGAAGGCCTCAGGGATACTAAGCATGAAGTTTGGGAGGAGTTTGGTTTTTGTTGGTGTCCTTCTTTCCCAGTCTGGGGTTCAGATGAGTCTGTGTCTTTCAAAATGTTTGCACGAGAGGATGAACTTCAATGTTTGCATCGTTTCCCCTGTTTTACACTCTCCTCGCATAGACCACAGCTGAGAGTTTTAGAGAAAAGGCGCTTTCGGCAAGTGCAAAGTGGGATTGTCATGTTGCTACTGGAGCTGTCTGTGAGAGCCAAGAAAATAGGACAGAATAAAAAGGAAGTAAAATAAGTCATAGTGAAACCCTCTCCCTCAGAGGAAGGAAAGCAAACATTGAAATATTGCTTTTTCCTGGCTGCTTATTAAAGGGGAAATTTGCCTACTGTGTTGGAAGAGTCCTTTATTCATCGTTCTGTTGATGTGGAGCTTCCAACTTGAGGTTTGCTTTTGTATGCACAACCCATTCTGTTTCTTAAGGTGAACTCTACTGACAGTGAGTATTGAACAGATTCAACGTTTCTCTGATTACGAAAGATCTTGATTTGTTTTCATCCTTCAGTAATTTAAACTAGTCCAATTCTCTGAAACAGTTCAGTTTAAACATGTTTGCGGCGAAGTCCCTTCAAATTTCTGAAATATTTGAAGTCATTATTTATATGAGAGTGGAAGTCTTGTTTTTAATATGGATCAGTTTGTTTGAAATAAATGCTATTTGGATAGCTTGTGAAACTTACATAATTTTGTCACTTTCAGAAATGTTTAGGTACAGGGTATTGTAAATTAATTAATATAAAAACCTCGAGTTTATAGATATAGAATTGTAGTGCCACATCATGCAATTAAATACACGATGTTCTATTTTCATAAGTCCAAGGTCATTGGTCTAAAGTACAATTATATAATTTCTGTTATGATTGTTGGTGATTGGTATAATTCAACTAATTATTGCCTAAACAACGGAAGTTGGCTGAGACTCAAACTGCAACAAATGCTTTTTTATATGAGAAGAGCAAGGAAACTTAATACTTTTTCCTTTTGTCATTCATTATGTTAGGCTGCAATTAATCATAAATATTGTGCTGGGGGGGTGTAGAAAGCTTTCCTTATTTTCCAGGATCATCTTTCTTGAATGGGATGGAAGGTAACCCTCCAGGGAAAAATAAATGATTATGTTTAGGGAAACATCACATTGACTGACTAATTGGAAGGATAGTGAAAAAAATCCCACAGGAAACGGTCTGAAGCCTGTGACTTTTACAGTCAATGCTCTTCTTAGACAGAGCAAACATTCCTTTTAATGGCATGAAAATCCATTTAAATTGAAAGTACCATCTGCCCAACCTTATTATCTGACCACAGGGTCAAGAGTAACCATTGCCAGATAAGGAAATAATAAAATAATAAAATGTCATGGAATATGGAATGAACTTGGGTCTAAATAATAAGAGTGCGATTACAAATTAGGAGGCTGCCTTTTGAAAAGGCACTTGTACTTTGGGGCAACTTAATATATTACATCATTTATTAAAACCTTCTTAGCCTTTCCAACCTTTTCCAGTAATTTCTTTGTCTATTTTGACCACAAACTTTGAATGAATTGGTGATGAGAGAACTTGGTCATTGTCACTTTCCAGAGGCATAGAGATTTGTGTGAGTACAGATAACACAGAACTGCCGCAGCTGAGAATAGAAAAGCTAGGGAAGAAACTAGTGTGCACGATTTAGCTGTGCACCCAAAGATGTTAGGATTTGCACAGGGTTCTTGGAATGCCTTAGCATCTCTACTAGAGCTGAGGAACCCCCTGGTCCCTAGAGGTGAGGGGTATACTGTAAAAGTCCACCGCTGAGGAGGCGCTGTGGGGACATCTCAGGGGCCCAGAGTGGGCAACAAGTTTTTTCCACGAACCTCAAGGCAATGAGGTCTTCCGAGTCATAGTGACAGGATTGAGAATTCCATCTGTCTTATGGTCACTTCCCACAAATTCTAGGTAGAGAGTTGCCCCTTCTTCCCCAACCCCTTGCAAAGAGCTTTATAACTTGGAATATGTTCACAGAGGCTGTTAGTGCCATTCCCCCACATGTTGTATCCTCAATGTCAGAAAATTCCTATTGAAAAGAATGATAGATTGGATAGGGTAAATCTTCCATGCTAGTATCACATTCTAAAATTAATGGTATGACTTCTGAAGTACTGAATGAAATAAATTGCCTTTAGTACAGCACAATGTAGCATAAATAAAAACGTTAAGTTCCTTATTTAAATCTCATTTGAACGTTTTATGCTGCTCACCTTAGAGATTGTCTCATTTCCTTGGCAACTAAGGACAGGTAAGCAGAGGCAAGCTGACCATTGTGGAGCTGGACCTTCTGGAAACAAAAGAGGCCTTCTGGAAGGCCATATAGCACACCGTTTAAACATGTCAGATCTGGAACCCAGTTGCCTGGGTTAAATTCTTATTCTGCCACTACCAGCTATGAATCCTCAAGCAAGTTGCTTAACTTCTGTGGATCTCAGTTTCCTCATTTGTGAAATGGAATATATAATTATACCTACCTCAAAGGATTACTGTGAGGATTGACCAAAATCATTCATGTCAAACACTTTTAAATTTTAGCTGCCATTATTATGAATTCATTTCTTCCACCTCGATATTCCTTCGTCTGGCATTTCACACACCAGGATTATTCAGAATTATTATTGAGAATGCTTTAGCCTACCAAAATTTAAATGCCTAAACAACAATCCTAGAGAAAGTTATTTATTCTTTAGATACAGTATAGACACATTTCCAAAAAAGCCTATCTCTGGGTTTCCTCAGCACTGATAGAATATCCTTAGATCACAGTTATACCAAAAGTTATTTAAGTGAGCCCAGAACCTCTAAAACATTAGGCAAATGCAAAATTTGCAGGCCAAGTAGCATTCCAATGATTCTGAACATCATGATTATAGAAGTTTCTGATCCACTGGGGGCACACTCTTCTCATTTGTCTCAGTAGCGAGAGCTCTGTAGTTCCACCATCCCCTTTTTGGCTCACAGAACTATTTCTTCATTTTTGAAGATGCAGTAAAATGTGAAGGGAGAAGGTGCTTGAGCACCTACATAGCCTGGTGCCCACCTGCTCTTTGATGGTTTGTCAGGGGTTTGGTTCTGGAGTTCATATTTTGGGTTATGTGTGGATTAGAGGTTATTGGCTGGAATTTTTTCTAAGCCAGAAAAAATAGTTACTTTGGTTTTTTAGGTCGTAGCAGTCATGAATGTTATTAAAGATTAGTATGGAGTATAAAAAAATTGTTTTCCTTAGAATTCTTGACCTAAAAAAGTAACCTTTTCATTTTAACTTCTGAGCTTACCTTGCAATACAAGTAAATAGACTGCAGCAATATTATACTCCTTAACTGCAGCAGCAAACATTTCATCTTTCTAGGATGCTGCAAAGTCATAAACTGAAGAAGTCAAAGTCAATTTATGAACTCTTCAAGATCTTATTAAGGAAAGAGCTAGAAAATAGATAGAAAACGTATATTTATCCTTATGGTACATGCAAAATAATCTCAGTACACTTCCCTAAGTTCCTCTACTATGCTATGTAGGCTATGTAAGATTATGAATGCATTGAGTTTACTTAATATGATGCTTTTGGGAATGTGGTATAATTGAAAGCTTCAGAGATAAAACTAGCATCAACTGAGTTGAAAAGTTCCTTTTTAAATAAGAGCTGTTAAATTAAACTGCAAAATGCTGGAGAAAATATTATACACTATCTAAATGTGAAATTAATGTCTCCCTTAACATTGCTATAAGTAGTGCATCTCAACTTAGTTCATAATTGAGTGAATTGTTTCCTTTGTTTCTGGTGATTCAGATTTCCCACGTAATAATATATCTTTTCCTTGTCTCTTTCTGTAACCAAATTCTGCTGCTAGAGTAGTCTGTTTGAACAAGAAAATTAGTGCCTTAGGAAGGTGTTAATAAGTCACAGAGCTGAGAGGAATATTTCAAGGTAAATATATACACAATTTTCTGAAAGTGAGCAAGTTTGCTTCATGATTTTCCTCACTGACTTAGAACCATAGCTCTTTCACCGTGGTCTTCCTTCTCTTTTGTAACTTGTGGCTTCATTTGTGTGACTCATTTCACTTGTTAGGTTTATCTCCATGGAAACTAACCATCCAATAAGCCATACTTTGGGCATTTAAAAACAAGATATAAATCAGCAATTCTCAACCTGTGTTTTCAATATCCAAGGGTGTGTTGATGTAAATCAAGGGTTATCTTTAGTTCTTTAAAAGCTAACTCAAAATAGCTTTGGACTTCAAGACGCTACTGAAAACTAGAATGAATGATTGTGCAACAGCTTGTTTTCTAAGATTTGAAATACAGTGGACCCTCAAACAACATGGGGGTTTGGGGCCCCATTCTCTGCTCAGTGGAAAATCCTCCTATAACTTTACAGTTGACCCTCCGTGTCTGTGGATCTGTATCCACAGATTGAACTGTGGATCATTTAGTACTACAGAAGTTACTATTGAAAAAATCCACATATAAGTGGACTGACACAGTTCTAGCTCATGTTGTTCAAGGGTCTACTGTATATATACTTAAAGAATTCTTAGTATAGCTATAACTACTTGATTGAAGAAATCAGTTGCTAAGCAAACAACTGAATGGTCTTAAAAATATAACTTGTACTTGCTTCCATTTTTGGATTCCCATTCTCTTCCCCCAAATCCATAATATTTGGAGGCACTGTGTTGATATTATAAAATTTATAGAGAAACTAGACTCTGCTTATTAGATTTCACCATTGAAATATTTAGGCTCTAGAGGTCATTATCATGTTAAAAATTGGCTTTCTTCAGCCAAATAAAATCATAGATGCGTGATTTTAGAAACTCCTCATTTGTAAAGGAGCAAAGGTCCACAACATTCAAAAGAATTGTTTGAGTTTACCCAACTAGTTAGCAACAGAGTTCTACCAAGAACCTAGGACCCTTCCCACCAGTATTTTATTTTTTTCCCAGTATACCAGACTACTGTCTCATTGGCACATATCCATACATTTTAGAATAAAGTGAGTGGCAAGGCAAGGGAATAAGAAATTGAGAATTAGAAATTTGGTGTAGGGTCTATGACATTGTGTCTCAAAGTATAATCTGATGATCACCTGTATTAATTACTTGGATTCCTGTTTAAAATGTAGATTCCTGGACCCTACCCCAGATCTACTGAATTTCAATCTTCCGGGGGTGGAACCCAGGAATATGCAACTTAAACAAGCTCTCTAGGTAATTTTTCCATACCCTAATGATATCCTACATGTTTCACTAGAATGTTATTTAAAATGTTTTAAAGTGTCATAATAACATAATAGATTCCCATTTGAGAAATGTGTAAAATTTTGCAGTGGATTCTAAGGAGTGGTGCAGAGGAGACAGGGTGAAAGGGAAGGGCCTTGAGTTTGGGTTTCACTCCAGGCTCTTCCACTTTGCTATGTGAGCCTGGGCAAGGCACTTAACTCTCTGAGTCTCCAATTTTTCTTCTTTAAAATAAGAATAATGCCACCCTTGCAGGATTGCTGAGAGATAATGGATAGAAAATACCTGGCAGGCACTGGGCCTAGCATAGTAGAGGCATGCAGCTATTAATTACTGTCATTACCTAAACTAATATAACTATTTTTTTCCATGCCTCTTCCCTTCCCATGCAAAGTAGAAATACATTGAATTCTACATTGTTTTAGACTTAGCTACCATCTGTGGATTATTTCTGCCCTTCACTCCTCCTCCTGTCCTCTGTGGCTTCCTGCCTACCTCTTGGCCATTTCACTGTCCATTAGTCACCTCCACCAGGAGAAAAGGGAAAAAAAGAAATTCAATTCAAAACACCTATTTTTCTCATATGTTATTACTTTTACTAAAAGGTTTGGTTTGAGAGAAAGAGGCTGAATCACTGGCCAAAATAACATTTTTTGGTTTTTTTGAGAATTGAGTTTATTTTTTAGATAGTTTCTGTTCCTGCTCTTGTAATAGATAAGTGGTAGTCATCTACTTGACATGCCCTCATTTGAAAACAGTGATTTTAGTCAACATTGCATGATAAAGGGATATTTCTAAATGAATCATCTGAATCTTGTTTCCTTCCTTACATTTTAGGGAAACTGAGAAGATTTGGTTTAGTGAAACTCATTAAGGTCCTACTGAGAAGGAACCCGAGTATGAAGTAGGTCAAATTCAATCTCCCGGTCATGCCCTTCAGGCACTGCTGACACGAGTCTCTAGCGTGGCAGAGGTGGATTGCATGTGGATGGATTCCTAGATCGCAGAGCTGCTCAGTCAGTATAGCTCATATCTAGTGAGAAGGTGCCGGCACAGGGCCGGCAGCCAGGAGCCTAGAGTTTCATGTAAAATGCCCTCGGTTCCTGCAGATCTTCAGGTTTTTCCTCATGAAAAGCTCTTGGTGATAGGCATCTGTTGGTTGGAAAGGAGAGCCACAATCTCAGCTGCAAGAACTGTGAGCCTCCAAAGGTGGTGAAACCCAAAGCATCACACAAAGGTGAGTGTAGCAATACGGAAATTTTTTCTTACCCATGCTGGTGTGTAGTCAGACTCTGGCAGGAGGGTGGGGGTGGGGTGTGGCTGTCTGGAGGCCTGGTCTTTTCTTCTTCCCACTCTTTACCTACTGCCAATCCTGGGTCCTGACAGGGTGTCCAATACTGGCCCTCAGGTGGACCAGTGATATGGTTGACATGTGTGGCATGAGTGGTCCACTAGAATAGCATCTTCTTGAGGGTAGGTATTTTTTTGTTTTGTTTTTAATTAGCTTCTTTTTTAAATTTTAATTTTATTCAACTACAGTTGATTTACAATGTTGTGTTAGTTTCAGGTGTACAGCAAAGTGATTCACTTATACAAATACATACATTCTTTTCTATTATGCTTAATCACAGGATATTGAATATAGTTCCTTGTGCTATATGTAGGACCTTGTTGTTTATCCACCCTATATATAATAGTTTGCATCTGCTAATCCCAAATTCTCAAACCATCCCCCCCACTCCCCCTTCCCCTTGGCAACCACAAGTCTGTTCTCTATGTCTCTGAGTCTGTTTCTGTTTCATAGGTAAGTTCATTTGTATCATATTTTAGATTCCACATATAAGTGATATCATATAGTATTTGTCATTCTCTTTCTGACTTACTTCAGTTAGTATGATAATCTCTAAGTCCATTCATGTTGCTGCAAATGACTTCATTTCATTCTTTTTCATGCCTGAGTAGTATTCCATTGTATACATGTACTGCTTTTCTTTATCCACTCATCTATTGATGGACATTTAGATTGTTTCTATGTCGTGGCTATTGAGGGTAGGTATTTTTGACTGCTTTTTTCACTGCTCTAATCCCAGCACCTAGAACCAGGTCTGGCATAGAGTAGGCACTTAATAAATATTAATTAAATAAATGCATGAATTAATCATCAGGGTTAATAAATGTTGAAGGAAAAGAATGGGGGTGGGAGGGGACCTTCAAGATGGTGGAGGAGTAAGTAATGGAGATCACCTTCCTCCCCACAAATTACTACAAATGAACTGGCTCCAGAGACGGGTGCAAGCTGTGGCTATCTACTCGGACCCCAGAAACAGGCATGAAATGCTAAGGCTGCTGCTGCAGCCACCAAGAAGCCTGTGTGCAAGCACAGGTCACTATCCACACATCCGCCACAGGAAGCTTTGCAGCCCGCCACTACCAGGGTCCTGTGATCCAGAGACAACTTCCCCAGGAGAACACACGGCTTGCAATGTCACGCCGGCCTCTGCCGCCACAGATTCGCCCCACATTCCCATTATAACTACCATACCTCTCCTTCCCCCTGGCCTGAGGGAGCCAGAGCCCCCTAATCAGCCACTGCTTTAACCCCATCCTGTCTGGGCAGGAAGAGAAGCCTGAGGGCAACCTACACACAGAGATGGGGCCAAAACCAAAGCTGAACCCCAGGGGCTATGTGAACAAAGAAGAGAAAGGGAAATTTCTCCATGCAGCCTCAGGAGCAGCAGATTAAATCCCCACGATAAACTTGAGGTATGCTGCATCTGTGGAATACCTGAATTGACAACGAATCAACCCATAATTGAGGCTGTGGAATTTGTGAGCAACTGTAGACTTGGAGTCTGCTGTCTGCAACTGACTTGTTTCTGATTCTTGTTTTCTTAGTATAGTTTTTAGTGCTTGTTACCATTGGTGGATTTGTTTATTGGTTTGGTTGCTCTCTTCTTTTTCTTTTTCTTTTTTTTATTACTTTTTTATTTTTTTATATTAATAATGTTTTCTTTTTCATTTTAATTATTATATTTTATTTTATTTTTTAATTTTTTTTCTTTCTTTCTTCTCCCTTTTCTTCTGAGCCATGTGGCTGACAGGGTCTTGGTGCTCTGGCCTGGTGTCAGGCCTGAGCCTCTGAGGTGGGAGAGATGAGTTCAGGACCTTGGACCACCAAAGACCTCCCGGGCCCACATAATATCAATCAGCGAGAGCTCTCCCAGAGATCTCCATCTCAACACTAAGACCCAGATCCACCCAACAGCCAGCAAGTGCCAGTGCTGGATGCCCCATGCCAAACAACTAGCAAGATAGGAACACAATGCCACCAATTAGAAGAGAGGCTGCCTAAAATCATAATAAGTTCACAGACACCCCAAAACACACCACCAGATGGAGCCCTGCCCACCAGAAAGACAAAAATCCAGCCCCACCCACCAGAACACAGGCACCAGTCCCCTCCACCAGGAAGCCTACACAAGCCACTGAATCAACCTTACCCACTGGGGGCAGACACCAAAAACAACGGGAACTACAAACCTGCAGCCTGTGAAAAGGAGACCCCAAACATGGTCAGTTAAGCAAAACGAGAAGACACAGAAATACGTGGCAGATGAGGGAGGAAGGTAAAAACCCACCAGACCAAACAAGTGAAGAGGAAATAGGCAGTCTACCTGAAAAAGAATTCAGAGTAATGATAGTAAAGATGATCCAAAATCTTGGACATAGAATGGAGAAAATTTAAAAAACGTTTAACAAGGACCTAGAAGAACTAAAGAGCAAACAAACAATGATGAACAACACAATAAATGAGATTAAAAATACTCTAGAAGGAATCAATAGCAGAATAAGTGAGGCAGAAGAACAGATAAGTGACCTGGAAGATAAAACAGTAGAAATAACTACTGCAGAGCAGAATAAAGCAAGAATAATGAAAAGAATTGAGGACAGACTCAGAGACCTCTGGGACAACATTAAACACACCAACATTCGAATTATAGGGGTCCCAGAAGAAGAAGAGAAAAAGAAAGAGACTGAGAAAATATTTGAAGAGATTATAGTTGAAAACATCCCTACATGGGAAAAGAAATAATCAAGTCCAAGAAGCACAGAGAGTCCCATACAGGATAAATCCAAGGAGAAACACACCAAGACACATATTAATCAAACTATCAAAACTCAAATACAAATAAAAAATATTAAAAGCAGTAAGAGAAAAACAACAAATAACATACACGGGAATCCCCATAAGGTTAACAGCTGATCTTTCAGCAGAAACTCTGAAAGCCAGAAGGGAGTGGCAGGACATATTTAAAGTGATGAAAGGGAAAAACCTACAACCAAGATTGCTCTACCCAGCAAGGATCTAATTCATATTTGACAGAGAAATTAAAACCTTTACAGACAAGCAAAAGTTAAGAGAATTCAGCACCACCAAACCAGCTTTACAACAAATGCTAAAGGAACTTCTCTAGGCAGGAAACATAAGAGAAGGAAAAGACCTACAAAAACAAACACAAAACAATTAAGAAAATGGTAATAGGAACATACATATTGATAATTACCTTAAATGTAAATGGATAAAATGCTCCAACCAAAAGACATAGGCTGGCTGAATAGATACAAAAATGAGACCCATATATATGCTGTCTACAAGAGACCCACTTCAGACCTAGGGATACATACAGACTGATAGTGAAGGGATGCAAAAAGATACTTCATGCAAATGGAAATCAAAAGAAAGATGGAGTAGCAATTCTCATATCAGACAAAACTGACTTTAAAATAAAGACTATTACAAGAGACAAAGAAGGACATGACATAATGATCAAGGGATCAATCCAAGAAGAAGATATAACAATTGTAAATATTTATGCACCCAAGATAGGAGCACCTAAATACATAAGGCAAATACTAACAGCCATAAAAGGGGAAATCGACAGTAAGACAATCATAGTAGGGGACTTTAGCACCCCACTTTCACCAATGAACAGATCATCCAAAATGTAAATAAATAAGGAAACACAAGCTTTAAATGACACATTAAACAAGATGGAGTTTATTGATATTTATAGGACATTCCATTCCAAAACAACAGAATACACTTTCTACTAAAGTGCTCATGGAACATTATCCAGGATAGGTCATATCTTGGGTCACAAATCAAGCCTTGGTAAATTTAAGAAAATTGAAATCATATCAAGTATCTTTTCCAACCGCAATGCTCTGAGACTAGATATCAATTACAGGAAAAAAACTGTAAAAAAATACAAACATGTGGAGGCTAAACAATATGCTACTAAATAACCAAGATATCACTGAAGAAATCAAAGAGGAAATCAAAAAATACCTAGAAACAAATGACAATGAAAACATGACGACCCAAAACCTATAGGATGCAGCAAAAGCAGTTCTAAGAGGGAAGTTTATAGCAATACAATCCTACCTCAAGAAACAAGAAAAAGCTCAAATAAACAACCTAACCTCACACCTAAAGCAATTAGAGAAAGAAAAACAAAAAAAAAACCCCAAAGTTAGCAGAAGGAAAGAAATCATAAAGATCAGATCAGAAATAAATGAAAAAGAAATGAGGGAAATGATGGCAAAGATCAATACAACTAAAAGCTGATTCTTTGAGAAGATAAACAAAATTGATAAACCATTAGCCAGACTCATCAAGAAAGAAAGGGAGAATACTCAAATCAACAGAATTAGAAATGAAAAAGAAGTAACAAATGACCCTGCAGAAATACAAAGGATCATGAGAGAGTACTACAAGCAACTATATGCCAATAAAATGGACAACGTTGAAGAAATGGACAAATTCTTAGAAAAGCACAACCTTCCGACAATGAACCAGGAAGAAATAGAAAATATAAACAGACCAATCACAAGCACTGAAATTGAAACTTTGATTAAAAATCTTCCAACAAACAAAAGCCCAGGACCAGATGGCTTCACAGGCAAATTCTATCAAACATTTAAAGAAGAGCTAACACCTATCCTTCTCAAACTCTTCCAAAATATAGCAGAGGGAGGAACACTCTGAAACTCATTCTATGAGGCCACCATCACCCTGATACCAAAACCAGACAAAGGTATCACACAAAAAGAAAACTACAGGCCAAAATCACTGATGAACATAGATGCAAAAATCCTCAACAAAATACTAGCAAACAGAATCCAACAGCACATTAAAAGGATCATACACCATGATCAAGTGGGGTTCATCCAGGAATGCAAGGATTTGTCAGTATACACAAACCAATCAGGATGATATACCATATTAACAAACCAAAGGATAAAAACCATATGATCATCTCAATAGATGCAGAAAAAGCTTTTGACAAAATTCAACACCCATTTATGATAAAAACCCTGCAGAAGGTACGCAAAGAGGGAACTTTCCTCAACATAATTAAGGCCATATATGACAAACCTACAGCCAACATTGCTCTCAATGGTGAAAAACTGAAACCATTTCCTCTAAACTCAGGAACAAGACAAGGATGTCCACTCTCAACAATATTATTATTCAACATAGTTTTGGAATTTTTAGCCGCAGCAATCAGAGAAGAAAAAGTAATAAAAGGAATCCAAGTCAGAAAAGAAGAAGTAAAGCTGTCACTGTTTGCAGGTGACATGATACTATACATAGAGAATCCTAAAGATGTTGCCAGAAAACTACTAGAGCTAAACAATGAAATTGGTAAAGTAGCAGGATACAAAATTAATGCACAGAGATCTCTTACATTCCTATACACTAATGATGAAAAATCTGAAAGAGAAATTAAGGAAACACTCCCATTTACCATTGCAACAAAAAGAATAAAATACCTAGGAATAAACCTATGTAAGGAGACAAAAGACCTGTATGCAGAAAACTATAGGAGACTGATGTAAGAAATTAAAGGTGATACAAACAGATGGAGAGATATACATGTTCTTGGATTGGAAGAATCAACATTGTGATAATGACTATACTACCCAAAACAATCTACAGATTCAGTGCAACCCCTATCAAACTACCAATGGCATTTTTCACAGAACCAGAACCAAAAATTTCACAATTTGTATGGAAACACAAAAGACCCTGAATAGCCAAAGCAATCTTGAGAAAGAAAAATGGAGCTGGAGGAATCAGGCTCCCAGACTTCAGACTATACTACAAAGCTACAGTAATCAAGACAGTATGGTACTGGCACAAAATCAGAAATATAGATCAATGGAACAGGATAGAAAGCCCAGAGATAAACCTATGCACATATGGTCACCTTATCTTTGATAAGGGATGCAAGAATATACAATGGAGAAAAGACAGCCTCTTCAATAAGTGGTGCTGGGAAATCTAGACAGCTACATGTAAAAGAATGAAATTAGAACACTCCCTAACACCATACACAAAAATAAACTCAAAATGGATTAAGGACCTAAATGTAAGACCAGACACTATAAAACTCTTAGAGGAGAACATAGGCAGAACACTCTAGGACATAAATCACAGCAAGATCCTTTTTGGCCCACGTCCTAGAGAAGTGGAAATAAAAACAAAACTGAACAAATGGGACCTAATGAAACTTAAAAGCTTTTGCACAGCAAAGGAAACCATAAACAAGATGAAAAAACAACCCTCAGAATGGGAGAAAATATTTTCAAACGAAGCAACTGCCAAAGGATTAATCTCCAAAATATACAAACAGCTCATGAGCTTAATGTCAAAAAAACAAACACCCCTACAGATGAACCGGTTTTTAGGGAAGAAATAGAGACACAGATGTATAGAACAAATGTATGGACACCAAGGGGGGAAAGTGGCACCAGGCGGGAGGGTGGTGGTGGTGGTGTGATGAATTGGGAGATTGGGATTGACATATATATGCTAATATGTAAATTGATAACTAATAAGAACTATATAAAAAATAGTTCTGCTATGTAAAAAAATTAATTAAATTAAATTTAAAAAAAACAAAAAAACAACCCAATCCAAAAATGGGCGGAAGACCTAAATAGACATTTCTCCAAAGTAGACATACACATTGTCAACAAACACATGAAAATATGCTCAACATCACTAATCATTAGAGAAATGCAAATCAAAACTACAATGAGGTATCACCTCACACCAGTCACACCAGTCAGAATGGCCATCATCAAAATATCTACAATCAATAAATGCTGGAGAGGGTGTGGAGAAAAGGAAACCTTCTTGCACTGTTGGTGGGAATGTAAATTGATACAGCCACTATGGAGAACAGTATGGAGGTTCCTTAAAAAACTAAAAGTAGAACTACCATACCACCCAGCAATCCCACTACTGGGCATATACCCTGAGAAAACCATAATTCAAAAAAGTCATGTACCACAATATTCACTGCAGCACTATTTACAATAGTCAGGACATGGAAGCAACCTAAGTGTCCACCAACAGATGAATGGATAAAGAAGATGTGGCACATATGTACAATGGAATATTACTCAGCCATAAAAAGAAACAAAATTGAGTTATTTGTAGTGAGGTGGATGGACCTAGAGTCTGTCATACAGAGTGAAGTAAGTCAGAAAGAGAAAAACAAATACCGTATGCTAACACATATATATGGAATCTAAAAAAACAATTTAAAAATGGTTCTGATGAACGTAGGGGCAGGACAGGAATAAAGACACAGATGTAGAGAATGGACTTGAGGACATGGGAATGGGGAAGGGTAAGCTGGGATGAGGTGGAAGAGTACCATTGACATATATACACTACCAAATGTAAAATAGATAGTTAGCGGGCAGCAGCCACATAGCACAGGGAGATCAGTTCGGTGCTTTGTGACTGTCTAGAGAGGTGGGATAAGGAGGATGGGAGGGAGACATAAGAGGGAGGGGATATGCGCATATATGTATACATTTGGCTGATTCACTTTGTTATACAGCAGAAACTAACACAACATTGTAAAGCAATTATACTCCAACAAAGATGTTTAAAAAATAAATAAATAAAAATAAAATATATGTTAAAAAAAAAGAAGAATAAGTGGGAAAAATGGGAGAGGGAAATTATGAGATGTTGATTGGCCTGGTTGAGTCAATCTGATCATCTAGAGTGTCCTTTTCAGAAAAAAGGAGATACTTCTTTGGTCAAAGGCCCATGAGATTCATGCTACTGCTAGATCCTCCAAAGTTTTAGGGTCTACCCCTGATAGTATTAGTGCTGATGACTGTGTGCATTGGAAAAATAATGAAAATAATGATGATGAATAACAACAGCAGCAGCAACTGACATTATATAGCACTTACACCATGTGGATTATACTTCCCAATCCATTTGTAAACTTAGTGAATGATAATAAAAGTATAATGGCATTTTGCCACAGCAGTGTGAGAGCTTAGTATAATATGGTATCAAGTCCATTTAGTCACTGGAATGCAATGTTACAAACAGGTCCTAAGGGCAGCAGGCAAGCCTAGTTTCTCTAAAAAGACACTTTGTATGTGTATTTATGTGTGGGTGGGTGCATGCATATATGTGCATCTAAATACACAGAGCCTACTCAAAATCATTTTAGTAATAACCTTGATTCTGGAAGTTGGGTTGCTAGGTAAAGCTAAGTATAATTTTTACCTTAAGGCCACATCCTTTTATTCAGACGATGGTTTTCTGGGAAGTTTCCAAAACCACAAATGCAAATGACACAAGCATCTCTAGAAATTTCCCTTTTAGGTGAATGGCAGTATGCCCACAAACGTGATGTACAGAGCGTACTTTTAAAAGGAGCCCCTAACCAGGTCTGTATTTTATAGATCTGCTCTGTGATCTTTATTTTGTCACCTTTGTTTGCTGCTTTAACACTTTGGCTCTCGAAGGTACTTTAGTTAAATTCAGTGAAGGCAAACCGAAATGAATGGAACCGTTAAATAGGTTGTAGTGTCCTTCAGTGTGTCCTTTGTGAAAGGCCATAGGCTTAGGTGGTTTGGATTCCAGCTCCGCCAGTGGTCACTTGAATGATGTTAGGTAACTTTCTTAATAATCAGAGTTCTCCACAAAATAGAGAAAGAAATAACCTCTGAGGGTTGTTGTGAGGATCAAGTGAATAATACACAAAAAATGCTTAACACAATAACATGGCACGTGTAAGGTGTATATATACTTACTTCCCTTATTACCTGCTCTTATCAACCCCCTCAGCATTCTGCACAGTGTTGGCTGCTTGGATACCTAAACATCCACAGAACTAGAGTAAATTAAGAAAAAACCCAGTATCTCCTCCTGTGTCTTTCTCCTTTATGTTCACACAGAACACTTCACTTCTGGTCACCAAAATGGTTACCAAATGCATGGAGTGTTTTTCCCCACAACAAGGAATTCTCTGTGACACTCAATTCTGGCACTATCTTCCTGGAGATAGTGTCATATCCTACAGGTTAAGGGCTCAGTCCCACAGGACAGCTCTCATCTCATTTCAGATGCCAATCGCATAGTCGGTCCCCAACTTCTGTGGGGCTTGGCTACGAATCAGAGGTTCCCACTACTTCCATCTTGGTTTTGATTAATTTGCTAGAGCAGCTCACAGAACTCAGGGAAACACTTACTTACATTTACCAGTTTATTAAAGGATACAGATGGACAGCCAGATGAAGAGATATATAGGGCAAGCTCTGGGAGTGTCCCAGATGCAGGAGCTTCTGTCCCTGTGTAGCTGGGGTGCATCACCCTCCTAGCACGGATGTGTTTGCCAACCTGAAAGCTCTCTGAACCTCATACTATTGGGGATTTTATGCAGGCTTCCTCATGTAGGCCTGATCAATCATTAACTCCATTTCCAGTCCCTCTCCCCTCTCTAGAGAAGTGGAGGTAGGAGCAGGGCTAAAAATTCCATTTCTAATCATGGCTTGGTCTTTCTGGTGATCAACCCCCATCCAGGAGCCCACCTGGAGTCACCTCATTAGATCAAAAGATACTCCTAGTGCTCTTATCACTTAAGAATTTATAAAGGTTTTAGGAGCCCTGTGTCAGAGACTGGGGATGAAGTCCAAATATATATTTCTTATTATAAATCACAGTATCACATGGAGCCTCAGGGCAGCCCCTTCTTTCTCTCATAGACTGTTGCAGTTACAGCTAGACATTGTACTTCCAGCCCACTCTCTGCATTGCCACAAGCATTATCTTAAACACACACACACACACACACACATACACACACACAATCTTATTCTACTTCCTTCTTAGTTTTCTGCTGCCTTTAGGATAGAGCCTAAGCTCCTTGTTGAAGCATGCAAACCCTCCTTGTCTAGCTGTAGGTCTGTTGACTCATTTCTTGCAGATCCTGAACTGTTTCTTCAACCTTGCCATGCCCTTTTACACCTCTGTGTCTTTGCATATTTTTTTTCCAGCCTAAAATGCCCTTCCACTCTTCTCTACCCAGTGAATATCCACTATGTCTTCTTTCAAGGTAGAGCTCAAATGTTATCTCCTCTATAAAGCTTCTCTGGTCTGCCTGAAGCCAAGTCGGTCAGTCCCCTTTATGCCTTTCTGACTCCCACAGTTCTTTAGGTATATCTTTATTTTAGCAGTGTCATGCAGTAATTAAAATTCAAAAACACTTAGCAATGCCACTTTCTGAATGTGTGACTGGGGGCTCTATTAGCCTTGTTGTTTTCATTCACACGATGGAGACAATGTTAGTACCTATCAGACAGAGTTATTGTAAGTATTAAATGAGATAATCCATGTAAACCACATAGTACAGTGCCTAGAACATGGTCTTTACAGGGCTATCCTTGTTAGACTGTGAGCTACTTCATTTTTGTATCCCCAGTACCTAGCACAAAGTCTGGATCACAGTAGGTATTTAATATATGTTTGTTGGAAGAAAAGGAGGAAGCAAACAAGCTACCTTTCATCTCTATTAACAAAACACAGAAAGTGTTAAACTGTATTTATGAGGAAGGCCCATTAGCTGTTCTTTCCTTCAACCTTCAGTCAATACTCGGATATTCAGTTTTACCAGCTATAAAATGCCTGCTTCCTCCTCTCCCCCAGAAAGCTTACAAAATGTAATATGTAAAAATTACACAGCCTTAAGTCTTCTAGGTACGTCTTAGCTATAGAAACTGCTCCAATACTGTCCCCCAAAAGGGAAGAGAAATTAAGAACGCATTTAAACTGTGAAATTAAGGAAACTTGGTAAAACGGAGGTCAGATAGGCCGTTCAGTAGCATTTCTAGAGTCCTCCATTTTCTGTATATAGTGTCAATACTTTTGTTTTCAGAAAACTTCACTCTCCCAATTATCAATCCTTTTTAAATTAATTGCTAATAAAATGATGCTGTTGTCTTCCTTTACTTAAAATTCGAAACATAATTGTTAAAAACAAATGCCAATTGAGGACGCGGGAAGGGGGAAGGGTAAGCTGGGACGAAGTGAGAGAGTGGCATGGACTTATATACACTACCAAAAGTAAAACTGATAGCTAGTGGGAAGCAGCCGCATAGCACAGGGAGATCAGCTCGGTGCTTTATGACCATCTAGAGGGATGGGATAGGGAGGGTGGGAGGGAGACGCAAGAGGGAGGAGATATGGGGATACATGTATACATATAGCTGATTCACTTTGTTGTAAAGCAGAAACTAACACACCATTGTAAAGCAATTATATTCCAATAAAGATGTTAAAAAAAAGAAAGCCAACTTTCACCGTAATGAGGTATAGCAGCCCATTTCTTTCTGTCTGTCTAAAAGTGAGCTTTGGCAGTGGGTGGCAAGATTTTTGGGTTCTAGTTCAGGGACAGGTATTAACAAGTGAGTTAATCCGGCCAAGTTTATAATTTACCATCTTAACAGCACTGCTGGTTATTTCTTAGATGCTTTGAAATTTTTAACATTGTTTAATTTTTCTGCAATTCAAGTTCCTCATTTGCAAAAAGAAAGTAAAAATACCTACGGGAAGGTATGAAGGTTAAATGAATAATGTAGATAAAACATCTAACATGGTTCTTTGCATGTAGCAGATGTCTGATAAATGTTATTTTCTTTTTCGTCAGGATTTTGTTTACAGCACCACGTTTTATTCAGACTAACCTGCTTACATATGGTTTACCTCACTATACTGTAAACTCATTCGTGGCAGGAATTATGTCCTACTCATCTTTGGATTCCTAGCACCCAGCACACTACTTAACATATAAGAAGTGTTGAATACATAATTATGGAAGGCAGGAAGGAAGGATGGGAGGAAAAAAAGAAAGAAGAAAGGGAGGAGAAGGTGAGAGATGGAGGGAACTAACTATTAGGTAGAGTTGAGTACCATGGAACAAAAACCCCTATATAATTATTCAAGTTATTGTGTTTTAAATATTTGTTTTATCATACTAATTGTAATAAGTCTAAGAAATTACCAGCACTATAAAAAATACTTGAATGCTACTTCATACTTTTGAAATGAAAAAAATATATATATATCTCTCCTTTTGTTTTATGCCAATGTTCATGAACAAGCATTACTGAATGAAAATTGATTGTCAAAAGTGTAACAAATGTGAGGTGGGCTGTGATTTTGATGGCACGTGTCATTTAGGCCAGCAAAATAAGAGTGTCACCATGTTTCAGGGCTCTTATGTGGCACTTAGAAAACTCTTCAGTCTGCCATCTACTCGTTCTGTGACCTAGTCAAGGTGATTTATCACAGGTAAAAAGCATATGTTTTGTGCCTTTTTAGTGATGTGCTTGACACATATTAAGAAATGATACAATCTGTATAGTATAAAGTTGTAGTGCATACCAATCAGAGATGTTATGCTTCGGGGTTACATAATTCACTGTTTGAAAATACCTTATCTGAAGAAAACAAAAGAACAAGAATCTGCTACCAAGATAGTTTCCAGTCTTCTCAAATAGACTTCTAGTACCCCTTCTCTAGTGTGTGCTATGGCCCCTAACTTTCTTTATTTTAGACTTTTTGTTGCTGTTGCTATTCTTTTCTCTTGGTTGACAGTTGATACATACTGTTTTCTTTTTAATTTTTTAAAAAGTTCTAATCATAAAATGTAAACAACATAAAAGTGTAAGTAACAAATTCCTCTTTGCCGTGTCCTTACCCCCCTTTCCTTGCACTCCATCCACTTTCTTCCACAGGTACGCATCTTTCCAAACCTTTCCCATATATTAAATGTATAGATATATGTACATATACATACACATATATTTTTCACACAAATGGGATCCAGCCATATATATGTATGTGAGTATATATATATATATATATATATATATATATATATATATATATATATATATAAAATTAAGTGACATGCTTTTTTCATTTAATATCTTAGACACCTTTTCATGTTAGTACATATAAATACATCTCATTCTAATGGCTGCATAGTATTCCATGCCATGGTTCTAACATAATTGATTTCTCTATTCTTCTTTTAATCAAAATACATTTGTTTTCCCTCTTTTGCAATATAAATAGTATAGCAATTGACATTCTTGTCTATTTATCCTTCCATGGGGTAGAATCCTAGAAGTAGAATTGCTGTGTTAAAGGGCACACCATTTTTCTGAGTGCCACTTAGAACAGTCTACTGCAACATTTAGTAACCATTGCTATTTGGTTTTTCTTTCCTGTTTTATAGAGGTTGGAAATCTACTCTGGTTTAACTGATCCTTCAAATACATTGAGATGTCAGCATAAAGAAGCTTTTGCTTCTTAAACAGAAGGGGGAAAGGAAAGATTGTGCCTCTTATGTTAATTTAATCAGGAAGCTTTAATGATGTCCTAATGTTTGGGTTTTCACCATAACAAAGTTTCTTTTAAAGTTGAGTTCAGTTCATTTTACCTTATTGTTTTATCTTATGCCACATCCAAGAGGAGTTTAACCATTTAAATTGGTAGTCACTTAAAAAAATTATCTCTCCACAGCATGGATTTGAGGGGGGCAGGCAAATATGGAGTGAAGTGCTTCTCATTAGATTATACAATGGCAATCCAGTTCTCCTGAAGCCCTGCAAAATTATTGCTGCCAAATTTAATGTACATTTTCTGTTTTTTGGTTTTGGGGGAACAAATGCTTTCATTATTTCTTTTGTATTGCAGAAAGGGAAGAATCTAAGAATTCTTTTTTTTTTTTATTAATTAATTTATTTATTTTTGGCTGTGTTGGGTCTTCGTTTCTGCACGAGGGCTTTCTCTAGTTGTGGCAAGTGGGGGCCACTCTTCATCGCGGTGCGCGGGGCTCTCACTGTCGCGGCCTCTCTTGTTGCGGGGCACAGGCTCCAGACGCGCAGGCTCAGTAGTTGTGGCTCACGGGCCCAGTTGCTCCGCGGCATGTGGGATCTTCCCAGACCAGGGCTCGAACCCATGTCCCCTGCATTGGCAGGCAGATTCTCAACCACTGCGCCACCAGGGAAGCCCAGAATCTAAGAATTCTGAAATTTTAAGTGTTGAAAATGAGAAATGTAGGCTACAGCTATATGGATCATGTTTTGAGCTATCTTTTTAAAATGTTATGGAGATTTCTAAGAATGGGGTTATATCACAGCCCCTCAGATGGGAAGTTATGAATAACACTCATAGAGGACTGAGGAACTAGGGCCATAGAGTTTTGGGAAACTATTGGATGATGGTGTTTTGGGGCTGTTTGGTCATGCCTCCTGGACTCCCTCCTAGAATCTCCTGGTACCCTCCTCCACCTATCCTGACTGCTGTGGTCACAAGTGAAATGATTTTCTTTATCATCTTATTGTTAAGCTTCTGCTACAGCTTCAAAAATCAGAAAATTTTAAAGTGGAAAAGGAGTCCTTGGAGACCACTGACTTCTTTCTCTTGTCCTGAAGCAATAAAACTGAGCTGCATTCTAGTGTAATCACAAGTCATCTGTCTTTCCAAATGATTCCTATTGAATTTCTTTCACTTTTTTTTTAACTAAAAAAAAAAGTGATGACTAATAAGAACAGAATGAGCAAATCAAACATCTCCCTCTCCATGCCCTCAGCACATGTGCCCATTCCTTGGCCTTTCCCTACTCTGTTCAACATTGCAGTTCCTCCTCCTCATTCAGACCCTGGTTGGTTATCACTCCCTTGGTGATGGAAGCCATCCTTTGTGTACCCTCACTCCCAGTGGAGAGCATTCTTCTAACATGCTCTAACATGCTTATCACTATAATCCGAGATTTTTCTCCTGTTTGTCTCTCCCATTAAACAGTGAGAATAGATTTGTCTTTATCTTCGTATCTCCAGCACCAAGCACAACATCCAGCACTCAGTATATGTTGGTTAAATGAATGGACGAATGGACAACTGACTGAATAAACCAATTGGATAAACAGTCCTTTCTTAGAAGTCATAAATATATTTCAATCTAGAGGAAGAAGGATGGATTAGAGGTCCCTCTCTACTTTCTGAGTCCGTAATAGCTATAGTCATTTTACTTAGACGCTTTAAAATATTTGTGTACGGATGATAATCACCTACCTTGGAGAATGACTAGTGCGTGATTTGGTGTTTGTTAATGTGCCAAAAGGCATCATGACAGCAATTGTTCATCCATCATTTGGTAATTTGCTGGATTCTTACTTAGGCCATGGAAAGGATCCCAGAGCTTTGTTGTAGAGACCTCTGATCGTCTGGACTGGGCCAAACTGATTTATAAAAATCTGAAATTTTCAGGGGCATATGTACCAAGAAACATTCCAAAATTTGTGTGTGATTGCGTTTAGATTTGATTGCCTTTTTAAAATTTGTCAGATGATGGCCAAAGTGACAAGACCTGTATCAAAACAAAATACGCTGCGATAACTGCTAAACAGTGGCATTTGTGAAACATGGTTAAGTGTGTGTGCTTTTGTAAAAGTGATTAAAGTGAAACAGGATTAGCAAAAGTTTAGGGTTCAAGATTAGCATAGAAATTAATTTCTGAACAAGCAGGTTGTCTTGTTTCATTTCATTGCTTCCTGTGTGATTATGTAAAGCTGAAATTAATTTCTGAACTGTTTTTTAGCCATGAAACTATGCTAGTATTTCTCAACTTTTTATTTGTGTCTGTGTCTAGATTCCCTTTTTGTGTCCTCCCATCATGCAATGGCTAATCAAGGGCCTAGCTATACCCTTGTGAATTTGTGACTAGTTGCTTCTGACCCTACCTATCTCATGTAGCACTTTTCAGTTTGTATCTGAACCATTCCTTAATCAGTGTGTTTTTGAGGAAGATCTTTATCCTGCCAAGAACCTGGGAAAGCTTCATGAAGAGATTGCTCAGCAGCCTAGAATTTGCAAGTGCTTAATCAGGGTGCAAAGCTTGCTTAAGGTTGTAGAGTTAGTTCCCATGAATGCATCTATACCCACACAGCAGAGTGACTCTGAAGGGGGCCAACCCCTGATAGGGGCCTGCAGTGTGGACCAGCCATCCTACTTTATTCAGGAATGAGAAGGATAAAAAGAAGGAAGAGTTGTGGTGACAAAAGTCTTAATGCCATACTCCTTAGCTCTATAGAAGTTTTCTGGGTTTAAGTTCCTTCTGTTTTAGGCTCTATTTTTCTCCTTTTCACTGACAGCTAAACCGCTGAAACTTTATCATGCTTATCTTGACATGACCTCTTAGATTCTTACTCAATATAATTTTTTATACCTGGGTGAAATGTAAACATACTAAATCCTCTTTAAACTGGTACTGGTTTGTTCTGGACAGTAGTTCTATTGCCCTAAGTTAAAAGCTACTCTTCTTCCCAGTACATTAGGTGCTTAGTTACTTTTAAAACATTGGCCATCCCAAGTTTCTTGGAGTAGAAATCTCTTTATTTCTAGGCTCCCAGTATTTTAAAATAAAAATATTTCCTGTAATTAGGCTTTAAAATGATGGAACAGTTATGAATAAAAGTTATTCCTGTAACTACCTAAAACATCCGCTAAGAGTTCAAAATGATTAAGAAGAGAAAGAGATGTGTGCTTGGCATTTAAATATCATATGTTTGTGTATAAAGTCATATTAGTTTTGTACATATACTCACTTTAGGAAAAAACATGGTCAGAAGAGTAAAATAGGGCTTCCCTGGTGGCACAGTGGTTGAGAATCTGCCTACCAATGCAGGGGACATGGGTTTGAGCCCTGGTCCGGGAAGATCCCACATGGTGCGGAGCAACTGAGCCCGTGTGCCACAACTACTGAGCCTGCGCTCTACAGCTTGCGAGCCACAACTACCGAAGCCGGCGTGCCTAGAGCCCGTGCTCCACAACAAGAAAAGCCACCGCAATGAGAAAGCCACGCACCACAACAAAGAGTAGACCCCGCTCACCACAACCAGAGAAAGCCCACACACAGCAAGGAAGACCCAACGCAACCAAAAATAAATTAATTAAGTAAAAAAAAAGAAAAGTAAAATAAATGTTAAAGATAATGCTACAATCACATTATTGAAGAAAAGTGAACATTAAATAGATCTATAAACATTAAAATTAAAATGTGATTTGATATTTTAAAATTAAAAAGTATTATCATTTGTTGAAATTTACTAGGAACAGCACTTACAATTTCACTAACTCATTCACTCTCAAAATTTTCCTGAAATGCTATTTACATAAGCAATAATAATATTAATATTAAACATTTTAAGGTATAGCTCAACTTCAACATTTAAAAAGCATACACAAACCCTGATAGAGTAGCTTCAGTCTATTAATCAATTACAATCAAATAGCACAAACCAGAAAAATACTGAGTTAATAGTCATCAGCAATTAGGATAGTGATAGTTTTGGAGAAGAAAATTTCCTACAGTGATTATTTCCATAACTTACTCATTGCTATGAAGAGAGCATTAACACATACTTTTAGCATTCTTTGCAGAAATTATCTTCTAAAGACAGCTCTGTTCTAAACTATGTCACTGACATACTATGTGATTCTTTGGACAGACTTCAACGTTTCCATCTATAATACATGGGTAAATATGTTGAAACCTAATTTTGAAGATCCACTGACTAAATGGAATATAAAAAATAAAGCAATGTTTGAAAATAGGCATGCTGGATATTTTTAATGGGTTTACTAAACATAAATGTGCAGGAATATTGAGAAATTTTTGGTAAGAACAACTTCCCTAGCATGAAAAGCATATTAATATTGCCACATGTTGACATTTACAGCCACATATGACATTTAAATCCAGTTGCATATGGTTGCTAAGTCAAGGATCTGATATAATCAAAGTTTTAAAGCTCAAAGGATTCTTAAAGAGCAGCTAGTCCGAGCTCCTTATTTTATAGATGAGGAAATTAGGTTCAGAATGGAAAACGCATTTGCTCATGTTTTCACGGAGTGACTGCACATCCAGATCTCCTCAGCTCCAGTTGTTATTTCCCTCAGAGGGCTAAGTTTTGTTGGGACCTTTGAAGGTGCATACCAGTGTCTGGAAACTTAACATATAGTGTCCCACAGGTACAATTTTTCAAATGTACATAAATGCCACTGGGATTAACAAAATACATTCATTTTTAAATAATAAGAAAATTCATGGTAGTTTTTTTTTGCTGTTGTCATTTTGTATTTGTCTCATCAATAGATTCTCAAAATACAAAATATCACATGGAAGCCACTGAAAAATTTTGAAGAGAATATGAAAAGTTTGGGAACCATGACACAGTATCCCTTCTCCTATCTACTTATTAAAATTTTGAATGGCTGGAAAGGATAATGATTTATTCATTTGTTATTATAATGATGATGATGATGATGACGATGATGATGATGATGATGAACTGGGGGAACAGAGGCCCAGATATACTGATGCAAAGATGAGCCTGAAACCAAGGGCTCAGGTAAGCATGCTGATATTGGTATGTACCCTGTGCCACTGGAGCATGATTTACCATGCACTCACACCAAGTGAAAGGCAACCTCCTTGTTTTATAGGCATGTTAAGACACACAGAACATTTGATTTTAATGGCATTTTTCACTTGACACAAGTAGTATCATAGTAATATCCACCTAGTCCTTTATCCTGACTTGCTAGCAATACTCCTGATTCTGGTTTTCAAGCATCTCTGGAGAAGCCCGAAAACCCCTAAGGTATCTAGCACTGTCAGGTCTTCCTTCTTTTTAACCTTACAGCAGTGTAAGCTCATTCCCTTTTGTTCGTTCTTCACTGCATCATTTATATGCTTAAAAATAGTTTTCCTTTTCTCAAGCAAAGGAATTCAAGTTACTTCAGCTCTTATGGAGTTTATTTTCCATAAATTAGCGCACTCAGAAGTACTTGTATTAAATTGTGCTCTGTTGAGGACACAGTGAGCAGCACATCACTAGAGCAAAACACTCTGCCATGAGTCTGCACAAAAGCAGGGCTCAGGAAAACATTCTGAGGCTTTCCCAGGAGAAATGAGGATCTGGAACACAACCCTTATTACAATTCCACAAACCAACTGCGCATTCGTAGTCAGAATGTTCTCAGAGTCTCCTCTATTATATTCTCTGCGTTCCATGTTTGTTTTGATGTATGCACCTCATCCCCATTAACTTTAATGAGTTTTACCCGCAATCAAGAGACTGACCCTTGTATGTGGGGAGCTACCATTCTCTGTATTCCTCAGGAAACAAGACGCCACAGGGGTAATCTTACATGGGAAGATAACCAAGGTCTTCCTTAAGGCCTCCTCTCCATAGCAGAATCTGTCCCTGTTTCTCTTTGCATTTAAGTGCTCGGAGTCTAAATACACTTTTGCATTTAAAAGAAAAACTAAGATTTTTAGGTTAAAAGTTTGGCAACCCAGAAAAACCTAGTTTTTGTTTAAACAATTTGAGAAATAATACACATTGCTAAAGAATTGTGACTATTATTTGTGTTGAATCAACTACTACATGTACAAAATGTTGATATTTTTAATTCTTCGGTTTTCAAAATTTATTTAAAAGGGTTAATGTTTAATTATGTTTATTATTTTTCTATACTACTGTTACTACTGCTCTTGCTGCTACTACTATTAACATTACTGAATAAGTAATGTATTACTGAATAAGTAATAAGGACTTGCTGAATAAGAATTCTGTGTTTTGCTTTTCTTAAAACACCTCCCTTTATCACTTTTCTTGGAATGTCCTGCTAAAAGTTTAGTTACACTGAAGGAAATGGAAACAGTATACGAAGGAGGGATGGCTTTTATGAAATGGAATTTGCGGAATGCCCTCATTTTGGATGAGTTGCAGACTCAAATTCCACAGAAACCCAAATAAAAACAGTTACATGCCAGTTAAAACAAGACTTCACTTGGTTTTGGAATGGCCTCTGTGTCATTTGGTGGTATGGCACTAACCTAAAAACTGCAAAAAAAAAAAAAACCCATGAGACTACAAATTTGACAATAGAAGAGAAAAATGAGTTAGAGTACCTCTAATGATCAGAATCTGAAAATACCATAATCACAAAAGTAATTTGAACAAGTTAGTTGTTTAGTTAGATTAAGGAAAAATTATTGTCCATTCAAACTTGTCATTCTATAGAAGGTTTTATCTATCTTTTTATCTATCATCTATCAATCTATCTATTTATCTGTTTATGCTCGTCATGTTTAAAAGGAGAAATTGTAAATGATGAAGCTATTATAGAATAACAGAAATTGAAAGACTTATTTGATCTTCACAGATGTAATATATGGACCTAGTTCTCAGTAAAGATCCAATCCTAAGACATGAAAATGAGTTCAGTGCAGGCAGGGGCCATGCCTTTCATGTTTATATTTCTGGTTTGAGCACAGTCTTTGGCACATAGTTGGTACAAATTGATAGTTGTTGAATGAGAGAGTATATCAAAATAATATTCCAAAGAGATGGTCTACTTAAGTTTCAAAACTCTTGTTGATTGTATTCTGTCTGACAGATGGTGTAATTTTAAGGAATGTTGTGAATGAGAAGACATGATTAGTATGTGCAGTTTTAAAAAAAAAATCCTCTTTTTAAAAAGTCCAATAAAGTATATGGATAGATAAGAAAGTATATAAGATGAATATCCAAGAAGTATATATGATAAGTATATTTTTTAGAAAATTACCCAGAGATAGCCACTGTTCATATTTTTATATATTTCCTTTCAGGCTATTTAAGTATTCATATGCTTTTTATATTTGAGCAAACTTGGAATCATACTGAATTTCCAAAATATGTCAAATTCCACATATATCTCATATATAAAATAATCCAGAGTAAACTAAAAATAATTACCCTATAACCAGCTTATACTTAATATATATCACTTTCAAACAATGAGTTCTCAACAAAATTAAACTAAAAGCAAAAACTAAATAAGATTTGGACCAATGTAACAGGACTAGGGGGACTAAGGAGATTTCTAGTTGTCAGCACTCCTAGAGTGTTTCCGCTTTGTATGACGACTTTCCGTTTTCAAATGAGGGCATTTCACTGTAGCAGCTTATAGAGTGTTTATTCTCAATATCTTAGGAGAGTTTGATAGGCAAGCATTCCCTCTAAGCTGCAGGTGTACATAGTGGCATCTGATTTCTGAAAATACCTTGGCAAATACCTATTATTGTGATGATTTAGCTAAAAATACTTATCTGAAAGGTGGGCTGTGGTAGCCAATTACAGCAAGTTAACTGATGAGATGACTGGGGAGGGTGAAGAGTTTCACCCTCAGGTAAATTCAAAGAATTGTCAGCAGCCTGTTCCAATACAAAGTGAACATACAGAATGCTGTCAAAGCCAGAGCTCTTTTATTAGAATTAGGGTGACACTTGGGACGCTTACCACAGTAGCACGAACCCACAGGCCACACTGCAGATGTACACATAGTAAATCAGAAGAGAGTATCCAAACTGCAGTAGCCGCTTTTCTTTCTAATCCCTAAATTGCTGTGGTACATGATTTCTTTGAGGCCAAGAAGTTGCCTTGCACTGCAAAATATTTAAAAGGCATGGCAGTATTTCAAGGTATCAAATGAAAAGATCACTTTGAAGTGCTTTAAAATTGTATTCCCTTGGCTTAAAAGAGTTAACTCACTTTCAAAAACACTTACAACTGAAAATGAATTAGGCACCAAGGAGAAGAAGGTTAGCTGTAGTAACTCACTTTTGATCAAAATGCCTCAAAAGTTCTGCTCAAGGCTTATGCTGTTGAGAGAGAGATCCCAATTGCCATGGATCAGGGAGCATATGGCTCAGAGTTTAATAGTCCTTCACCCAGATTTTCTGATAGAATGTGTGTACTGTTTCTACAACAAAATCAAATAGGATAATTGGCATGAAGCCATCCTGTTTAAACAATGAGGAAGGGGAAGGAAAGTCTAAACAACAACTATGTATTGCCAATTAAGCAAACTGATTGTAGGAATACCCTAGAAGAGAAAATATTTTACTCAATGATATTGTATCTTTTACAACATTTTGCAAGCTGGGAGAAAGAAGCATTACAAACATGCAAGGAAGTATTGGGAAATATTAATAAAGTCATTGTTGCATTAAAAAAAAAAAGTCTTAAGGATTTTTCTGGGGAAAATTCAATCAGAGAATTTAAGATCCAGGGAGGCCCAACTCAATTATAAGACTCACAACCCGATTTTAAAATAGGCAAAAGATTTTAATAGATATCTTATCAGAGAAGAGATACCAACGGCTGAAAAGCACATAAATAGATGCTCAACATCATTTGTCATTAGGGATACGTGAATTCAAACTAGAATAAGATACTATTTCTTACCCATTAGAATGGCTATGATAAAAAAGACAGACAATAACAAGTATTGGCCAGATTATGGAGAAACTAGAACCCTCATACACTGCTGACAGAAATGTAAAATGGTACAACCACTTTGGAAAATTTTTGGCATTTTCTTATAACATTAAACATAAATTTATTATATGACCCATCAATTTTACCCATAGGTATCTACCAAAGAGGAATGGAAACATATATCCATGCCAACATTTGTGTGTTCATAGCAGCATTATCCATGGTAGCCAAAAAAGTGCAAACAATCTAAATGCTAACTAACTGATGAATAGATAAATAAATGTGGTATATCCATACAATAGACTACTATTCAGCAATGAAAAGGAAGGGATTACTGATGTGTGCTAAAATATGAATGAACCTCAAAAATATTATAAGTCAAAGAAGCCAGATACATGAGACCACATATTGTATGATTCCATTTATATTAAATGTCCAGAATAGGCAAATCCTTAGAGGTAAAAAGAAGATTAGTGGTTGTCTGGGGCTGAATGTGGAAACAAGACTGATTGTAAATGGGCACAAGGGAGAAAAAACATGGGTGAGACCATGAGCACCTGAATAGATTAATAAATAGAATTGTGAGGACCCAGGATTGGCTACTGGATGCCCAGGATTGTACTGCTGATTGGGGGGTGGGGGACAGAGTGATGAATAAATTGTGGGAGTATAAAGAACTGTAAGCTTAGAAACTACAAAGCAACCTTTTGTCAAAGAAGGTTCAGAGAATCTGACCTTATAACAGGGATGTGGCTAGCTTGTTCTAGGAAACCCAGAGGTCCAAACCTAATGAAATAGATTTTAGAGATGGGTTTTGGAGGAATGTAATTAATTTAGTTTCATCAGGATGAAGTTTTTGTTTTTTGTTTTTCTCTTTGTGGGGAGGGATGAGGTATGGGACCCAGACAAAACCCGCAAGGAAGCTGAGAGTAACAACTTTGTCCTGGGTGTGATGGTGGGTGTAAATTAAGTGTGAAACAGGAAGAAGTGAAGCCTGGTGTATAGGTTAACCCTGCAAAATAATTTCAAACTCAATAATGTTAAAGTGGCAAAGGGACAATTTTATGGATATGGAAACTTCAGAGAGATTCAATGACTTCTGAAGGTCACACAGAAAGCAGAACCTGAGATAACAAATTCAAGTCTCCTCATCCCCAGTTTGGTGGCCTTTCCACTACAGACTAATCTGTGCCCCAGTATTCCTTTGTACTATAGTTAAGACCATCTTTACCTTTCCTTTAAACTGGTAATCGATTGTACTGTGCTGAGGATATAGTGGAGGAGGAACTCTGCAAGATAAATGTCTGACTTAGAAAAGCAACCCTCATTTCCTTAGGGGTGATAGGAAGAAAAGGTAGCCTAAGTGTCAGCAAATCCACATGGGAAACCATCCAAATGGAACACATTTTATCATAAACCTTGTGGTCCAAAGGGAAATACCAGAGCATGTGGAAAGATCAGTTCGGCTTTATCAGCATTAGAGAAACTACCTATTGTCTATACCTGAAAGCTTTTGAGCAGAGTCTTAGTGTAGAAACAGAGCTTAAAAATAGAATCTGTGCCATGAGACCATCAACAATAGAGGCAATGCTATTGGCAGATTTACATAATTTAAAATAAGTCATTAGGGACTTCTCTGGTGGTGCAGTGGTTAAGAATCCACCTGCCAATGCAGGGGACACAGGTTCGAGCCCTGGTCCAGGAAGATCCCACATGCTGCGGAGCAACTAAGCCCATGCACCACAACTACTGAGCCTGCACTCTAGAGCCCACGAGCCACAACTACTGAAGCCAGAGTACCCAGAGCCCATGCACTGCAATGAAGAGTAGCCCCCGCTCGCCTCAACTAGAGAACGCCTGCGTGCAGCAACGAAGACCCAATGCAGCCAAAAATAAATAAATAAATATTTAAAAAAAAATAAGTCATTAAATATAATAAAATGTATGTTCTTTGCTTGATTTGGTCTGTAAGAACTTAAAAAAAAAATTCATCAAAGACAATACAATCTAGTGGTGGAAATAATAGGTTTGCCTAGACCATTTCATTCCCTTACATCAGAGGCTGCTGCAGACAGAAAGAGACAATGCCCAAGGTGGCTTGTAAAAGGCCCAAGAGAAAATTAAGGGAGAAGGAAAAGAAGATGGAGAATCAAAAAATAAAAAGAAAGGAAGAAGGAGGAAACATCTAAAGTAAGAGTAAGAGGGGGCAAAGAGTGAAGAGAAGAAAAGGGAAGAATAAAAAAAAATAAGTAGGTATATATAGTAGGCAGTTCAAGTTCTTCAAGACAGTTTGCCTTATTCTGCTTTATACATTGCCTCTTTTTCTCAATTTTCAACACCAGTATAATCCAAACTTTTATTGCACAAGAAATAATAGGTTCATTTTAAAAAGTTTTAACTGCAGAAAAAGCAAAAAGAATAAAATAAACATTAGCTGTAATATCACCATGTAGATTAAATCTCTAGTAACATGTTAGTCAATAATATCGCCATCTTGTTTTCAAAACATTTTCCTTTTATAAAAATAGAACTGTGCTTCCTTCCTTGCTTTGTAGCCTGATTTTTTCACAGAAAATAAATGAATATCTTTCTACCTCAATAAATACATACTTTCAAAATATTTTAGGACTTCCCTGGCGGTCCAGTGGTTAAGATTCCACACTCCCAATGCACGGGGCACAGGTTCGATTCCTGGTCGGGGAAAGATTCCACATGCCACACAGCGTGGCCAAAAAAAATAAATAAATAAAGCGTGTTGAAAAATATTATAAATATTTGCCTCCATTTAAATTTAATTTTAAAGAATTTGATTTATAGGACACAGAGCTTTTACAAATTTATGAATTTTTGCTTTTACTTTTTTATCATGTTTGTAAAATCTCAGAATTCTTAATGTAAACACTTTTGGGGGAAAGAATAGAAAAGAGTTACTTAACGTCTGCTTCTAAGAGAACCAAAGCTAGAAATAATAAAGTATATCTAGAACCCTGTGCTGGGCTGTGCTGAAGAGAGATGGAAAGACTATTTGGGGAAAGATGAGTATTGTTATTCCTCACTATGTAATAGGTGTGTACGAAAGAAGCTGTGCGTCCATCAGAAAAATCACATTGTTATTTGTGAAGCTTTTTGAAGAAAATGCAGAAGCATGGATTGGCGAGACAAACATTTGCCATCTATTGCAGTTTATAATAATAGGGGAAAATGACAAAGCCTTAATTGTGAAATGATTATACACCTTATCATTGATTTCAGAAACTGCTAGCTGCATTTCTTTAGAATGATCCCTGATGTTTCAGATCCATGGTTACTTGTCGCTAGTAACTCACATTTACCTACCAGAGAGATGTAATATGGAGAAATGTGGGTTGTACTTAGGGAAGGACATCTAACTCAACTTTCACAGGCTAATTCAGCAATTTCTTTAAATGATTTGTGTTTTCCAAAGTGATTATCTCAGCTGTATTTCAAAATATAATCCAAAGCCTTCTGTTGGTAATAAATCCACAGAAATCCATAAAACCTAGAGTGTTTCATATTATGATTATCAAACATTTATTGAGCTTTCTACTAGTTGTATTCTAGTTATGGTATAGGGCCAAACATTCATTTGTGATCCCTACCTAGAGGGGCTCGCAATCTAAATTTGGCCTAAAGAGAGCAGGAATAAGGGATATTCACAAAAATTATGTGTATGGTTAAATAGTCAAGCAATACAAGTTCCTGTTTCCCATTGTAATGATTTACAAACTACAGTGGCAACAATCTCAAAGAGAGAATTCAGTTAGCAACCTTTGCAGTTATTTTTTATCTTTATGGGGTTAACCTTATTGGGGTTGATTAAATTCAGGCTGCGATCTTTCATGAAAACTCAATGGAGGGTCCAGATGGTCCAACAATACCTCCTTTTGTGAGAGGAAATAACTTGAAGATTTTTGTCTAATTAAAGTATTTGTGCTGGTTATTCCTTTAAAAGGAGTCTGCATTACAAATAATCTTTATAAAATGCTAATTAGTCAAAACTAGAGCTCTGATTTCACTCTTTCAGTTATGTCTGAGAACCAGAGCAGCATGAACATGACATTTTGAAACTAGACTCTGATACCATCTTTGGGATTTCAGTCTGAAAATACAATTCTGAAAAATCAACAGAACAAGGTTCTGTGGAACAAAATGCCAGGAAGGTCAATGCATTACTTTCCTACTGTTCCAGTCCCATGCTCACAATTACCTTAACTCTTGTCAAAATATTTTCTATGGTAACAGCCAAGACATAATTAGCACCTTTTCTTCATGCTGAAAATATCATTGGTAGCCATAAAACAAATTTGGAGAAAGCTTTTCAGCACCTTAACTCAGCAAATGGCTACTATGGTTATATTGTGGTCATTGGTTATTGGTATTTGCCTGCTAGTGGGAGAAACAGTCCATCTTACTCTGCCTTCCCTCCTTCTAATAGCCCTAACTGTATGAGATACAAAGAAAGAGAAAAGTCTAGGGGGAAGGTGGGGATTAGGTGGGGTGTGGAAATGAGTTGTGAAATTCTATAGGAAATTAGACAAGAAACAACATTACCATGCTTTGGTTATTTAGTTATTTTCCTTTGTTATTCTCCAACTTCTTTGGGTATTTTGTCTGTAATCAGGGTGATATTCTGAGATAGTTTGTTCTCCAAAAGCCTGTCTTATGTCAGACAGGCAAAAAATATGGGTCAATTTTGTCATGAATGGAAAGGCCCTTTATTTGGCTTTTCCTATGTTCTTGGTTCAGGCTACAAAAGCCAAAGTAGTTATGATCAGAGATTTCCAGCAGGGGGTGTACCTGCTTCTATAGGGTAAATTCATTGAAGCCAAATGACATCAAACATCTCAATGTAGTATGTAGTGTTACCACTGATGGTAGAAGGTGGAATTTTGATAACATTTTTTATGACTGTCATCTCTTTTTTTTTTTTTTTGTCATCTCTTTTGATCCTAAAAAGACCATGCATATTAATACTTTATTAGGATGTGTTAAAGAACTAGAAACTTGTGGAGAATATTTAAACTAAAAACCTAAAATGCCTGACTGAAATCTTATTCTGCTAATTTTTAAAAAGTAAATGAAGAACAAAGCTTCAGGTGATTTTAATTATCCAGTACAGCAGAACAAGTGCTTAAATTTTTTTTTAAGATAAGAAGAGTAGTTGATCTGAGAGGGGTTGGTAATATTTACTCTATCTCTCCTGTGTGTGTGTGTGTGTGTGTGTGTGTGTGTGTGTGTGTGTGTGTGTGTGTAAATGATAAATTACTTATTTTCTCAAAGCTTTTGTTTTGGGTGGGGAGGGTTGGTGTTTAAAGCAATTTCTCTGAAGGCATGGTTCCTGATCAGTTTTAAAACATGCCATGTTGTCCTTGGGTTTTGTTTTATTTTCTGCTGTTTATTGCCTTTTATTTGTATATATGTAAGCATTTTTAACCCTAGAACTTTGCCCCCAATTCCTATTTTCAGATTTTTATGTATACAGAAAACTGTATGCTTTCTTTTTTGAGAGGAGGCAGGTACTAACATAAAAATGATACAAATTTGTTAGTTATTAAGCAGTTTACCAGTATATCAGTATTAATAAGGAGCAAAGCTGTAAAGTTCCAGACCCCTTAAATCAAGATGGATGATGCAGGAGGACTAAGAAGTAAAAACAATGCCAGCTATGAAAATAATCTTTTGAAAACCATGACTTTTTTCCCCCTACACTTTCTGGTGTCTTCATTATGAGAAAATGAGATTTCAAAAGTCCTTTTTTTCCTCCAGTATTATGTCCTCATTCTTCAGTATCATGTCCTGTTTTAAAGAAAACAGTATTATGTAAAGAAAGTAACACCTTTAAAAGCCCTGATTTGACTTTGGTTTATATTGATACATGTCCATGGTTATGAAATTTCTGATTATTTAGGAAATAATTTTTAAAATATCTTTAGGACACCTTATAGTACTTAACATTTCAACCTCAAAATTATGGCTTTGAATTGGCTTCTTGTACTTTTAAGGACTTTTAGTACAAAGGTCAAAAAATGCATTTAAATGCACGAACTTTCCAACCTATACAAGTGGTGTGGCTATGTAAGGCTTTAGTACCATGTTTTGATGGATCCACTCTCCGAAATTTCCTCCTCTCTTCTTTTTTCTTCCTTTTCTCTGTATTTTCTTTCATTGCAAGTTTTCTTTAGTGTCCTTTTTCCCTGCCTATGGTTTGTAACTGAAAGAAATAAGTACCTACGTACCTTACTTAACTTATTTGGTACCATTCAGATGCGAGGGAGTGATTGGAATAATTTTAGTCACACCTTTTTAAACTTAGGGAGCAAGAGACATATAGAGAAATTAAACATCCCTTCTGCTTTTGTCTATTAAGTTTACCTTAGAGAAATATGGAGAATAGAGGGGCAGGGGTGTGGAAGAAATGAACAGAACTTCTGCTGGAATATTGTGACAGATTTACTGACAAATATTTTCTAACAGATTTTTACCAAAAGGCAGTTTTTGTTTTTCTTTACTGACAGACCGGAAATGTACTTTTGGTTGGAAGCAGCTGCATCATTATAACACTAAAAAGCAACCTTGGCTAACTTCAGTACCTTATGTAACATAAGAAATACAGAAGAATTTGAATTTAAAAGACTTTTTTTTATATGTTAACTTTACTGATGACGAACTGTTTTCAATGCAGGAAATCTATCCCCAAAGAGAAATTCTCCCCCACGTTACTTCTTTCTTTTAAACTTAACAACAAATTGGGGTAGATTTATTTTTTTGCTCATTCATTCTTTCATCTGCTGGCAGCTATTTTAAGACCTCTGTGTAAGACGGATTCTGATGACCTTGGGAAAATCACAAGACCTCAGTTTCTTCAATGGTAAAAGAAAAGGCATTCTTCCACCGTCCTTTCTCCACCATTCAATGCCAATGCCCAGATGAGAGATACACCGAAAGCTCAGTGTACCCCCAAACTTGTGAGATTTCCACAAGTCTCGAAAAATATTGAATGTATTTAAGGGAGTATAATAAAAGCCAGGTGGCTGATGGTTCCTAAGGTTGGGCTGGTAGTGGTGTGAGCAGGGGTCTTCTGGGCCACCCCAAAATCCACCCTATGTCTTGGCATCTCGTTCAACTTCCATAAGAACGGACTAAACCGAGGGCCTGCCTCCGTCCCTGTGCGGTGTCGACGGCGAAATGGATTCTTCTTGCTCCCACGGAGTTTTGCCTTCTGGGTGAGTATGGCACCAGGTCCCGGGCGGGTGATGTCTGTAGTTGGCCAGCGATCCCAGGCAGAAAACTGGCTGCACACACAGGAGCATACAGGCAAGTATGTCCCTGAGAACGAGCTTGGGCGCATATTTTCATCTCTTGAATTCTTTAACGCTCAGAGACCGTAGGCTGATTTATCGAGAATCATTCAGTGCCCATGCGGTGTTTTGCAACGGCTAACACAATATCAGGTTCCTTTTCAGTATTGTGGTTTGCTCTCAGTTACGGCCAGAAACCGGAACAGAAGGAAAGGGAGAAAGCAGGAAAGGTTTGGAGACGACCGTGCTCAAGGCTGCATGGTCTGCAGCTTCTAAAGCGTGGAGGATGGGACGGAGGAGGAGCAGAATACGGAGAAAGGGGAAAGCAGAGGAAAAACACTCACGCCAATGGGTAAAAGGGAAAAGGTGAGAAGGAATGGAGTAAGAGAGGGAACCAATGGGTGGGAGGGGCGGAGGAAGAAGGGGGAGGGGCAGAAGCCAATGGGGGAGCCAGGACGCGAGCGAGGACGCGGCCCCGCGCGCTCACTCCCTCCCTCCTTCTCGGGCGCTCGCGCCTTCCCAGGCTCCCGGGAGACGAGGGCAGGGGCGGGGCCCAGCCGGGCTCGCGGCGCGGGAGGCGTTGCGAGGTGAGGGCGGCGGGGGCGGGGGATTGTGGGGAGGACGCTGTGGCTGCGCGCGCGCGCGCCCCGTCGAGGCTGCGCCGCCGCTCCGCCCCCGGCCGGGTGTGTGGCAGCGCGCGCGCGCGCGTGCGTTCCGGCGGTGCGCGCCGGGAGAGATGCTGAGGTAAAGTTCGGGAGAGAGGGAGAGATCCGTCAGCGCGAAGGAGCCCGACTGGCCGCCATTACTGAGCCCGGCGCGGCGGCGGGCGCCGGGGAAAGGGGGAGGGACGGGGCCGCCGCTGGTGGCAAGGAGGGAGGGAGGGTGGGTTACCCGGCCGCGGGAGCCGTAGGGCTTGAGGTTTCGGGGCGTGTGTGTTGGGGAGGGCGGGGGGAGGTGGCTGAAGGGACGCGGCGCACGGTGAGCGCGCCGGGGAAGAGAGACGAGCAGAGAGTGGAGGAGGAGGCGGCGGCGGGAGCGCTCCCCAGGAATGTCGCTGCCGCCGCCACCGCCGGGGCCGCTGCCGTTGAGGAGAAGACGGAGGAGACCGACGGTGTTAGGTAGGACCTTGCGACTCCCCGCTCCTCCGGGCCTGCCGGCTCGCCCCATCCCCGCCGGGGACCCTCCAGCCGCCCGCTGCCCTCTGTCCCGCTCGGTCGCCGCCGCCGGTTGTAACCAGTTCAAGGGGCTGGGGCCCCGCAGCCGCCGAGGGGAGCCTGGCGCCGCGCTCGGTCCTCGCAGGCCGGGGCGGGGAGCGGCTGCCGCGGGGAGGATACGGGCGGCGTGAAGGGCAGAGAGGCCGTGGGCGGGGGGGGGCGCTTTCTCCACAGGTGACGGGGCAGGGGTTGGCGGAGGCCTGGTGGCGGCCGGGGATCGCGCGGGCCCCGCCGGGTGTCCGCTCTCGCCCGCCGCCCTCACTTGCTCTGGTCTCGGATGGTGCGTGGGGGAGGAAGGTGGCCGTGTCTGTTGCCCGGGTGGCTGCTGTTAACGAGTTCCACCTGGAAGGGGGAGAGGGGGTGGGCGCATATTCGCGGAGACACAGCCCTCGTTGCAAACTTGAGCGCCTTTCTGGGGGATCGGCCCTTTCACTTTTTCCCCCTCGCTCCCCCACTCCTCTCTGGGTTCTGTTCACCAATTTCGCGTCTGCTCCTAAAGCTCGGGGTAGGATATGAGAAGTTGCGCTGCGCAACCAAAACACAAGAGTCCTAAGGGTTGACTGCGACTGGGTGAGCCTTTGATACTGAGTTCTCGCTGGAATAACCTCTAGAGTCTCCCTGTTTCTACTAAAGAAAAGTATCGGGGTGGGGGTGGGGAGCTGCGCGGGAGCGCGCGCGCACTTATCCACACATAAATACACTCACTCCTTCACACCCTCCCTCTCCAGCGTTATTAGAAATGCAAGTGAGGTGGACGCTCTGGGTGCAGTTGAGGCTGAAAGGTGCTCTAAAGTCAAGGCAAACTATCAGGACGTTTAGTAAAATTTCGAGAAAGTTGTAGGGGAGAAGCTTATGCTTTTATAATATGATAGAAATCCAGTCTGGGCCCATGCTGAATATATGGGAATTTAAATGTTTTAAATTTAGGCCAAAATAGGCATGCAGATGGTGTGTACGCGCGTTTTTAAGTTTAAATTCCCAGCGATAATTGGCTTTTGCCTTTGTGATTGGTAGGAAACGACATCATTCTTTAAAAAGTGTTCAGGTATAAAACAGTGAAATACATCGCTATATTTACTGATTTTTGCTTATGCTATCTTCTACAGGTGTTGGGGGGGCGGGGTTTGTCGACTCCACTTAAAACAAATCCAAAACCAGTATTCAATTTGAATAGTATATTAGGGAGTGTTTATTTGCATTGATGTTCTCCTTCATTTCAGAGAATATTTCTCTTAAGTCTCCATTTAAGATGGTTCTTTTAACAAAAATGTGATCTAGATTCAACTCTTAAGAAAAATATTTAGTTAAGTAAGATATGTTAATAAAATGTGTTTGGAAGTGTTTTGCTGTCAATTCCAGTTTATTTGACTTTAATGTGATAAAACTGTACTCTTATTTAGTGTTTTTAGATGGACATACCATATAGGTAACTTGCTAGGCAGTTTCCAGATTAAGGTTTTGCTTCCATTTTAAATTGCTTTCTCATTTTTGGCTTTTTCTTGTGTTTTTTGTAATTGACTCACATTTCTTGTATCTGTAGTATCAATAGATCAGAGGAAGAGACTGGTAAATGCAGATCACCAAAAACTTGCATAGGCCTTGGAGCATGTGACTAAACATACACGACTGAAAAGCTGGGAATACCTGTGCATTTAACTTTCAAGAAATAGCACTATTGATCAGATTGACTTAAAGCAAAAATTAGAGCAATACAGGTTACTAGATTAACAATCGATTTGGTTGTCATGTGTAGGCTACATTTTTTTTTAACCCACCTCAGCATGTCTTATTTTACCATTCTTTGTACGTTAATTTTAAGAGCACTGGGGAATGGGGTGTGTTACACTGTGATATGAGAAAGAATTGTCACAGAATCTGATATCTTTATCAATTTTTTAGCACCTCTCCCCACATTTAAATTACTTTAGCCATTTAGAAATTGTATTGCAAAATTAATATCTTACTTCTGTCACATGGTACTTATCCTAAATGTTTTCAAACCATGCCCCCACCCCCATATTTTTATGTTTGAAAGGCAGATTTAAATCTGCACACTTGTTCTTTTGGAGAAAATTATTTTGACCTTGAAAGTTAAGATTTTTTAAGGAATAAAATACTGTACTTGCATTCTGTTTTTGGAATTGAAGTTGTGGCACAGCTTAGAAAAACAGTTTTGTAACTCACTTTTAAATTGAAAAAATTATTTCTCAAGAAGAGCTTACTAAACTTTTACTTTTTCATCGTTAGCAGGACTTAAGGTAAGTGTTGCCTTTAGTATTCGCTTCTTAAATATGAAATGGCATAATAGAGATTTTCTTGGTAGCTACAGAATGTTTTAATTTTCACAACTTCAGTTTCCATAGATATTATTTTTAAAACTATTTATTTGGGCTAATTTTTTCTTTGCCCACCAAGGAAGGATACAGGTAATATAGTTCACTCAAGAAGCGCTGTATAGTGTTCTGTTTTAGTAATGTCTTATGTTCCTAAAGGATGTTTGTAAAATACATTTGAAATACACCAAGGGAATTTGGCTTTTTAAAGAACTGTGAAGAAACTTTATAAAGTGATCCATTATTTGGTGACTTGAGTAATCAAGCTCCTATTTGTTAAAGTGAAGGTTGTTGATAATTTTCTCAAACTAGGAAAATTAAGAAAAAATAGTTCAGTGCTAAGAATTTTAAGTATGAACTTTAATTGGTTTTCATATTCTGTTCCTTGGATCCCTTATGGAGTTTTGCTGGATGTCTTGAGACTTCCTCTGATACCCCACCCTTCAAAACCAGGGCAGCCTTTATTTTTGTCTATTAAATGTATTGTATCAATACTTAAATATAAAAATTCCTTTGAAAAAAGAAATCATCTGCATTAGAAATTTTTTGAAAGCCTCCAATTTGTATTCATTAATTCAGATTATCTTTTTTGGCACTTACTGTGTGCCTGGCCTTGGGGGTACCAAGATAAGTTAGTAGTAACTTTACCAGGAATAAATAGTTACAAATACTAAGAGATGCGGAAAAGAGAACCACTGTTTCTGTCAGGGCCTCTTTGGGAAACCTTTACAGAAGAAGCATTTGAATTTGGATGTTTTGACTGCAAATAGGAGTTTGAATGTAAGAGAGACAAAAAAGGTTTTTGTTTTTGTTTTCACTGTATTTTGGAGGTTGACTGTCCACGATTCCTTAGATTTGCAGTCAGATAAAATAGGTTGTTAATATTTGGTCATGTCTGTGTGTTTTACTCCTTAGAATTAGACTGTTGGGAAAAAATTATGCATAACTTTGTAATTTTAGGGTTAAAATATGACTGGTATGTTCCATTTGGTTAGATTCTCAAGCTTTTCATCATGAAGAGTTAATGGAAAGGTGAATTTTTATTTTTCTAGCTTCGTATTAGATTTAGTCTATTTTATTATCCCTGACCAGTATTTTATTGAGCAACTAGGCACTGTGAGTGATAAAAGGAAATATAAAATATTGCTCCCTTAAAGGAGCTTACAGCTTTGGTGGGGAGTGAGCTTGACAATTTAGGAATAGTTAAATGCCAGTTAAAAATAGAGTAGAAGAGCCATATACAAGGTAGTACCTATTGATTTAAAAATTGGTGTAAAGGAATTTAGATAAAGGAGTTGTCATTTGGAAGTTGCCTAGGATTGGGATGAGTGAGAAAAAAAGACATCAAGTTAATGACACTGTGGACCCAAAGCACAGGGGAAGTGTGGATAAATTGACAGGTGAGGGGAAAATATAAGGTAAAAATGTAAGAGCATCAGTTTGTATGTTGTGGGCCAAATTGAAGGATTGGGGAAAAGTGTTAACACAAGGTTAATAGGAGGAGTAATCGGGAAATAAACAAATTACATCTGCATTACTGTCCTTGTTATTATATTTGGCATTGTCAAACAGCCTTGGAAAACTCATTCTTTGGCTTCTGTTAAGGTATATAGTTTGTTTATTTTCTTCCTAGTGATCCAATATTGTGATCCAATATTTTACGTTTCTTTCTATACTTGCCTTTCCAGAGTCAGGATAATGTATCTCTTTTTATTTGCTCCTTTATTTTTATTTTGGTTGATTACTAAAGAGAAAGTAGAAAATTAACATTCCTATGATCTGGGAAACTGAGATCCAGATTTCTACTCTTCTCTGTAAGTTTGTAAATCTTTGGATGCTTGTTACAAAGAGTGTTAAATCAAATGGTCTCTTAAATAATTTTCTAAAGTTTATGATCTTGAAATTGATGTTACTGATCTTGACTTTGCCTCATTTCATTTCTGTATTTTCATTTGTCTTGGTAATACTGTTACCTGAAACTCAAGTGATAGCACCATCTGTTGCTGAGACTGGTTAGTTTTTCTTTAAGAAACATTGACTCATTTGTCTTTATTTCTTTTATCTAGCAGCCAGTCACCAAGATCTTTGTCTTGGACTGCTCTTTTCAGTTCTGTGATAGTTCAGGTGCTTTCAAGCCTCTAGTATATGTCCATCTCTTGGGCATTGTGCCCTACCAAATCCAATTTTGTGTTCTACGTCTAATCTGGAATGGCTTCTTATTGCTCATTACAACGTCTAACTCATGTTTGCCCTTGAAGACCTTCTATAGATCTTGTATCTTCAGAAATAAATAAGAAATAAGTCTCTACTTTCCAGCATGGCAGCTGTGCTCAGCCACTCCACCCTAATCACACACCAGGAAGGACTTCTTTTTAAAATCCAAATCCAGTCTGTTTTCAGAGTTTACTCAGATCCTTTAATCTGTTGCAGGGGTCCGCAGATTATAGCCTCTGGGCCAAATCCAGCCTGCTGCCTGTTTTCATTTAATGGCTTTTTACATTTTGAAATGGTTGAGGAAACAGTTAAAAGAATAATATTTTGAAATATGTGAAAATTATATGGAATTCAAATTTCATTGTCCATAAATAACCAATGATCAGTTTTGTAAGTATTGTCTATGGCTGTAATATTTACTGTCTGGCCTTTTACAGAAAAAGTTTTCCAAGCCCTGACCTATACCAATTTGTACTGATTTTTCATTTCTTTGAATTCCTATTACATTTATCAGTTCCATAGTATAGCACACTGCCTCAGCTATGGTACTATATATAAAGCTTCTTAAAAATAGTGGGGAAAGTGTTTTTCAGCCTTTTAAAAGAAATCCATACCTCCTTTTTAGTCTATACCCCTTTTTGAGATTCTTATTTGACTCCCTAATGTTCCCATAATTAAGAATATTGTTAAACTTAATGTAGTTTGTTTTCCCTCCTGTGTAGCATTACTATAACAAACATTAAATTATGCCCTTTCCCCCTGCTTTTCAGTTCTTCAAAGTGAGAAGAAAGGACTCAGACCCTGGAAGGGAGCATATTCATAGCCTGGCTTAGTGGACTTTCCTATACATAACCTTTGTACCCTCAAAACTTCTGACATAAAGCTAAGCAAATAGTAGCTAAGCACAGTATGTACTTAATGGGTTGCTTACATAGGTTGATGTAAATGAGGTTACTGTTGGTTCTTCTGTTTTCATCACAGAATAAGGAAATGGACTAGGAAGAGTTTAGAATAACTTTGACACCACGTCCTCAGAGACAACATGTTGTTAGAGGAAAGTGTGGATTAAAAACAGGATAGGCAGTTAATCTATCTAGGGAATAGTTTACATCATTGCTTTTCAAATATTTTCTGCAGTGAAACTTTTTCAAACAATAAATGCTTGAAATATCAAAAGATAAAAATGGATAAAAGCAAAATTACCTTTGCTGAGTAGGTTTTGGGGAGATCTCAGAGTACTGCCTACTGAGACCCTTCTGGAAGGGACCCTTCAGGCTTAATGTTTATAAACCTATAGTTTGTGTTAATGAGCAGACTAAAGATCTTGGAAAAAATACTGGACTTTTTATATTAGAATATTCTGCTGTGCTAAACCTTATGGACCCATAATGGTGTGTGATTTTTGTTAATTGTGACTGCAAATATGACTTCAAGACTGTCCAGTGGTTTGGGATCCGAGTCTGGAGATTGATTCATTCAGTCATCAAATACTTGAGCACCCACTGTGTGTCAGGCACTGATCTGAGTGCTAGGAATATGGTAAAAAACAAAACAAAATCTCCATCCTAACAGTTTATCCTGAATCTTACCAAGATATGCTTCAGTAAAGACTAATTCATAGGAATGATGCCTTAAGCATTCCTTTCAACCTTAAGATAGTGTGCTTATGTGGTACAAACCTTGGTCAAAGAAAACATGGAATATGATTGACTCTCCTACAGGTGTTAACATTGTTTACTTAGCTATCTTTTATATGTTAAAATGACTTTTTCATTTCCTCTTCTAATTTTTACAGCATACATTTGTCATTGAGAATTAGCAACATTAAGAAAAGTATATTTTAAGACAATATTATGCCATATTCATCTTTTAGTATACAGTTGATGTTTTTATTCTCAAACTATTCTAGATAAGTTTACCTAAGATTGTGGAATATATGATCACCTTTGGGCTTGGATCTGCTTCTGTCTTGAATATTTGTTTATTTAAGGGATATTTTCTCTATTTGACTTAAAGAAGATGGAGCACATAATTACAGAGCTGCTGCTTCTGCGTAATTAGGTCTTTGAAATGTTTTCTGTAGTAAATAGTTGTGATTTAAAAAAATTTTTAGGTGTCAAAAATAAAAATTAGATGATTATTCTGGCTGAATACCGGCATACATTTTATTGCGCTTCGCAGATACTGTGTTTTTGCTCATTGAAGGTTTTTGGCAACCCTGTGTAGAGCAAGTCTATAGATGCCATTTTTCCAACAGCATTATTTTTTAATTAAGGTATGTACATTGTTTTTTTAGACATAATGGTATCGCACACTTAGTAGACTACAGTATAGTGTAAACATAACTTTCATATGCACTGAGAAACCAAAAAATTCATGTGACTTACGTTATTGTGATACTTGCTTTCTTGTGGTGGTCTGCAACCAAACCTGCAGTATCTCCGAGGTATGCCTGTACAGTATTATAGATTATAGTTAGTCTTTATTCTGATGGCTTAATTTTTGACAAAAAATTTTGGGACCTTGAATATATGTATATTTTCTCCATAAATAGCTTTAGAAAATCTTTTAGATTAATAAATCATGACACCTATTTAGTAAACCTAACATGCTTTACTTTTTTTTTTTTAACCGAAGATTTAAGAACATTTGATTTTAATATTTATTAGCATTCATGCATTTGTTGAATAGCTACTATGTGGGAAGGACTGTTCTGGGCTCTTGGGAGCCCAGATGATGGAATGAACAGATTTGTGCCTTTGTGCATCTTTATTAAACCTGGAGTGGGGCAGAGAGAGGGATAGAGTTAATGACAGATAATAAAGAAGTAAGTTGTATAGTAAGTTAGGAGGGTAAGCAAAGGGGCATTTGGGGAGTACTAGGAAAAGTAAGTGCAAAGGTAGGAACATGTTTAGCTTGTTGAGCAACAGTTCAGGGTTTCTCACTGTGACTGGAATAGAATGAGAATGGGGAGAATAGTATGAGAGTAGGTCAGAGTAAGATAGGGCTGGAGAAGGTAGATCTTGTAGAAAGCCATTGAAAGGACTTGGCTTTTACTTTTAGGAGCCACTGGAGAGTTTTGAGCAAAAGAAAGGAAGGGTCTGACTTACGTTTTAAAAGAATTACTCTGGCTGCTTTATGAACAGACTGGGGAAGGGGAGCAGGAGTGGAAGCAGAGAAATTAGTTTAGAAGCCTTTGGAATAATCCAGAGCCAGAGATGACAGTGGAATGAGATCAGAGTTATAGCAATAAAGGTAGTGAAAAGCAATAAATTCTGGATGTATTTTGAAGATAGGGCCAGCAAGAATTTCCTGACACAGTATGGTAACTTAAAAGTGTAAAATAGTTTTTAAAATATACTTTTTATTGAATAATGAGTGCAACAGTTTTGTGAAAAGGTACAAAACAAAATTTAGTTTAAACCCAGAATTACTAAGAATCTTTTCAGTTTCCTAGATCCCTTATAGAACTTAAAAACATTTTTTTTTTGCAGAAAACCACTTCATGTTATTAAAACTCCATTAAAAGGAGCATGTTATGTTTGAATGGCTTAAAATATCTCAGAAAACTTAGTTGTAGAGATAGCTTCATTGCAGCAGACAACTGTAGGACAGTTCCACTCAAAAATTGTACATTGTCATTAATTTCTGTAAGGATGCTTAATCTAAACATTTCCTTGAAGTGAAAGTTTATAGGATAATCTTAAAGGCAGGATGAGAAACTGCATTGCAAACTATTAAAAGCAGCACTACTGCTTAAGAAAGTAAAGATTGGTCATCAAGAGACTCATCTTAACCCTGTAACTTTGAGTAGGTCATTGTTTTTTCTTGGTTTCTTCATGAGCAAAAATCAGCGTGATAGTAGATGTTAGAGAAAACGAGGTATTTTTAGTTATATGAAAATAGTTATGTCAAAAATAGAAAAGATATGTCTGGATCGACATAGTCAAATATTACCATTAAAAATATTTGAAAGGAATATTCAAATTAAATCAAACAGCCTGCCGGTAGATATTGACCATTAGCTTATTAGTGGGAACTCAAAACAAAACAAAAAAAACAGAAGGCATTCTGTTTTTCTCAGCACAGAAGAAAAATTACCTTAGTTAGTTAATGAGGGCAGTTTTGACTTGGATAGTGAGGGCCAGTGGATAATTCATGTATGTATAAACTATCCAAGTGTCTGAAAGTAAATTTCTTTATAACCTATTACAGCCAATCTCATGAGAGCTGTCTTTCTCCCTTGAGGTGGTAATAGCATACTCACTCAAACAAATGGTAAAATCTTTTTGAGGGCAGGATGGCAACAATTTTTTTTTTTCTGGTCTAGGATTTCTGAAACATTTAAAAAATCTGAAAACACTTTTATAAATTTTAGCTTCTGAGTTAAGTAAACCTGTAAATCAAATAAAGAAGACACTGCTCTGATGAAGAGTCGGAGAGAGCAACTATTTATTTGCCCAGCGTTCTTTCCCACCTCTAGATGAAAGAATTTTCCCACCAGAATTTGAAAATCACTATATGGTGACTCATGACATAAACTCTGGATCTGACCTCAGAATACCAGCAGGTAGCCTGCCTGAGAGCATCGTTAGAAAAAAGAATATGGATGTTCCTCACTGTGTCTAATTGGTAGTTTACTGTGAATTTGGTTTGTTAACCATAAATGTCACACAAAGCTACCTTATTTATTTATTTTTTTTAAAATTTTATTTATTTATTTATTTATTTATGGCTGTGTTGGGTCTTCGTTTCTGTGCGAGGGCTTTCTCCAGTTGTGGCAAGTGGGGGCCACTCTTCATCACGGTGCGCGGGTCTCTCACTATCACGGCCTCTCTTGTTGCGGAGCACTGGCTCCAGACGCGCAGGCTCAGTAGTTGTGGCTCACGGGCCTTGTTGCTCTGCGGCATGTGGGATCTTCCCAGACCAGGGCTCGAACCCGTGTCCCCTGCATTGGCAGGCAGATTCTCAACCACTGCGCCACCAGGGAAGCCCAAAGCTACCTTATTTTTAATTTAAACTTCAGTATTTGTAATTCAGAGACTGCCACTAACAAATTAATTAGGATGTGTTGAAGCCTTAGTATTCAAAATTATCCTCAATATAATAGAGGTTTTTTTTTTGTCTGTTAGATAAAAAGCCTTCCAGTTTTCAATGACTGATGAAAGAGTGAAGACTTCATGCCTCCACTCATCTTCATTTACTTTTAAGGCCTTTTCCTTTCTGAAACTTTAAAAATTGATTTTGTGATAGTGTTTTTATTTCTACTCTTATGCTCTATAACTTTAGATAGAAAAGTATTTCAGTCTTTTGAGGTTTATGCTCTAGGAGAGCATGAATGATTCTTTTCATGTATTTCAATAAGTATATGTAAAAAATATTAACAAAGATGTGACCATTATGACAAGGATTAGATTTGTAGTTGAAACTTTTCTGCAATATTCAGGTCCATATGACGTTGTAGTGTTACCTTTCTATTAACAACTTTGTGTCTCTTAAGCTGGAAAGCAAGGGACAGTCTTTGAATTGCTCTTAGTTTTCAGAATAGATGTTTGTCTACCAAAGAGTTAATAAAGAGTTATATGTAGTTCCAGTGTTTGTACTGTTTAATGTAAAAATTCCCCAAAGTAATCACTGGTTATGTTTTCTTTTGATGTACATTTAAAAGGATATCTTCTGCAATTTTTTGCTTGCTTAGTAAGAAAGAAGGATAGACCTTGTATTCCACTGTGTTTTCAATTTTTTTTCTTAATTGTTAGTTATGAATCACTATGCTATTTTCACAAACTAATTTCCCTTTTTATCACTGTTTATAACTTTGTTATCCAGTTAGTTCACTGTTGTCTTTTCAGTAAATATCCATTAAGTAGCCCAGTTGTTCTTTTATGCAGTTTAGGTAAAGAATGTTAAACTTGGTGCTAAGTGCAAATATTCAGTTTGATCACATTAAGATCTTTTAAAATTTTTACTTAATGAAAGAGAGTTAAGAGCATTGAGTGGGACTGCCCTAATTTCTTATACTGCTAGTTATTGTATATACTGCTGCCAGATAAATATTTGTAAGTCACCAGTCTGATCACATCATTTTTTATAAATCTTCAACAGCTTCCTTGGTTCTAAGAATCAAATTTTAAAAACAGAACTTAGTATTTATTAAGCATCCTTTTCTTTGCTAAGCACTTAACATTAAAGAAAAAATTAGTTCTTAAATTTGTATAGATAGGCAGCCCCATTTTATAGGTGGGGGAACCATGTCTCAAGAGGTTTAGGGCTTTACTATTGTCATAAACTAGTAAATACTAGGAGTTGAATTTGAAATCAGTTCTATTTACTCATGGTTTTCTACTACTTATGTTGCTCCTTCAACATGACAATATTTTATTTATTACCGAATTGAAGCTAATAAACATTTTGCTTGAATATCAGATGGCTGATATTGTTAACATTAATATTTGGTTGAGGCTGGTAGGATAAACTTACAGAATACAAGAATAAATCTGAAATTTTATTTTAAAATATTATTGTACTAGAAATATTAGAATTTTAAATTTCAAGAATAATTTCTCTTTACCATTAGTTGTTAGTATAGCAGATGTGCAGCACAACCTAAATAGATGTTTACTTGCAATTTTGAGGGTAGTGGAGAAGCCACATATTGGGGGCAGGTAGTGCTTCTTTTCTCACCTTTTATTTTTTTCCTCATGGTCTTTTTATTCTTTTATTTTGTCTGGATTGAAGATAATTTTCACATATGTTGATGTACATGACTGGATATTTTCCTTGTGAAATTTTGATGTGGTAGAAATGATGTATTGCTTTTCCTTCACCTCGAAAGAATGTGAAGAATCACCAAATAAAACCTTCGTGAGAGACTGATTCATTGCTTCCACACAAATAACCTAATTTAAATTACATGCAATTCTTAAAGTTTATTTGATGTTGTTGGTATATCAAATAATTCTAAAAGATTTTCTCAAATATATAATCGTAAAATTATTTAGCTTTGTGCTACTCAAAATGTGATCTGTGAGCTCTTCGTAAATACTCTGAGAGAGAATAAATGCAGAAATCAAAAACATTTAGAAACAATTTGATAGTAATTTTGTGTCTCTTGAATCTAATAAGAAACTGGGACCTAGATTTTTTAAACATTTCATTCATTGTATTTTTAAAAATTGACTTACAGATATGAAATAAAAGTTGGTCCTTAGATCGTTTGAGAAGCATTGATCTAGTTAAACGCTGTCATTATTTGTATTAACTGTTCATTTATTTCTATTTCCTTGTTTAAGTATATGAATATTCTTAATTGGTTTTAGATATAAAATTTGATAGATTTCACAGGAGTATGTTGAAACTTCTTGAAAATTTTTTTTAATTCTAAAATCTTGCTAAATTCATACGAAATTCCATTTTAGGGAATAAGTTTTGAGAAGCCATGTTATAGAAAGCAGATAGTTTTTTAAAATTGTGAGAGAGTTGTTAACGCAACTAGTATGTTATCGTCAAACATAGCCAGCCTCCAGTCAGAAAAGGCAGGAAAATTGAGGGAGGGGAAAGGACTAGTTGTTTTCTCAAACTCATAGGAAGAAATAGAAACAAAATGCACATTTGGTTAAGAGGGTTTTATTTTAAAGTTTGTAAGATCACATTAAAATTTGTATTTAGTTTATTTAGTTGTTAGATTTGTCTTAAATTTTGAGGTCATCTTGCATTTATAACAGTAAATCATAAACTGTCTTTGGTGATTTCTTAAAATACATGTAACATTGTTAACTTGTCTGGGGCTTTGTTATGAACATCTTTAATATGTATATAATTCGACATGTGTAATTCATGATTAAGATTTGTCCTTTTTCTCTTTCTAGGAAGATGATCCATATGATCTTGAAGACCTTTCTGCACAGAAATGAGGGAAATACAAAGAACCAAATATAGTTCTGAAATTCGGGATCTGTATTTTGAGATGATTTTATTTTCAGAATGAGAAGTATATCTGGTTATCTTTATGAATGTAGAGACATGACAAGAGAGTTATGATGGCAAAAAACAAAGAGCCTCGCCCCCCATCCTATACCATCAGTGTAGTTGGACTCTCTGGGACTGAAAAAGACAAAGGTAACTGTGGAGTTGGAAAGTCTTGTTTGTGCAATAGATTTGTACGCTCAAAAGCAGATGAATATTATCCAGAGCATACTTCTGTGCTTAGCACCATTGACTTTGGAGGACGAGTAGTAAACAATGATCACTTTTTGTACTGGGGTGACATAACACAAAGTGGTGAAGATGGAGTAGAATGCAAAATTCATGTCATTGAACAAACTGAGTTCATTGATGACCAGACTTTCTTGCCTCATCGGAGTACGAATTTGCAACCATATATAAAACGTGCAGCTGCCTCTAAATTGCAGTCAGCAGAAAAACTAATGTACATTTGCACTGATCAACTAGGCTTGGAGCAAGACTTTGAACAGAAGCAGATGCCTGAAGGGAAGCTCAATGTAGATGGATTTTTATTGTGCATTGATGTAAGTCAGGGATGCAATAGGAAGTTTGATGATCAACTTAAATTTGTAAATAACCTTTTTGTCCAACTATCAAAATCAAAAAAACCTGTAATAATAGCAGCAACTAAATGTGATGAATGTGTGGATCATTATCTTAGAGAAGTTCAGGCATTTGCTTCAAACAAAAAGAACCTTCTTGTAGTGGAAACATCTGCACGATTTAATGTCAACATTGAGACATGTTTCACTGCACTGGTACAAATGCTGGATAAAACTCGTGGCAAGCCTAAAATTATTCCCTATCTGGATGCTTATAAAACGCAGAGACAACTTGTTGTCACAGCAACAGATAAGTTTGAAAAACTTGTGCAGACTGTGAGAGATTATCATGCAACTTGGAAAACTGTTAGTAACAAATTGAAAAATCATCCTGATTATGAGGAATACATCAACTTAGAGGGAACAAGAAAGGCCAGAAATACGTTCTCAAAACATATAGAACAACTTAAACAGGAACATATAAGAAAAAGAAGAGAAGAATATATAAATACTTTACCAAGAGCTTTTAACACTCTTTTGCCAAACCTAGAAGAGATTGAACATTTGAATTGGTCAGAAGCTTTGAAGTTAATGGAAAAGAGAGCAGATTTTCAGTTATGTTTTGTGGTGCTAGAAAAAACACCTTGGGATGAAACTGACCATATAGACAAAATTAATGATAGACGGATCCCATTTGACCTCCTGAGCACTTTAGAAGCTGAAAAAGTCTATCAGAACCATGTACAACATCTAATATCAGAGAAGAGGAGGGTAGAAATGAAGGAAAAATTCAAGAAGACTTTGGAAAAAATTCAGTTTATTTCACCTGGGCAGCCATGGGAGGAAGTTATGTGCTTTGTTATGGAGGATGAAGCCTTCAAATATATCACTGAGGCTGATAGCAAAGAGGTGTATGGTAGGCATCAGCGAGAAATAGTTGAAAAAGCCAAAGAAGAGTTTCAGGAAATGCTTTTTGAACATTCTGAACTTTTTTATGATTTAGATCTTAATGCAACACCTAGTTCAGATAAAATGAGTGAAATTCATACAGTTTTGAGTGAAGAACCTAGATACAAAGCTTTACAGAAACTTGCACCTGATAGGGAGTCTCTTCTACTTAAGCATATAGGATTTGTTTATCATCCCACTAAAGAAACATGTCTTAGTGGCCAAAACTGTACAGACATTAAAGTAGAGCAGTTACTTGCCAGCAGTCTTTTGCAGTTGGATCATGGCCGCTTACGGTTGTATCATGATAGTACCAATATAGATAAAGTTAACCTTTTCATTTTAGGGAAGGATGGCCTTTCCCAAGAACTAGCAAATGAGATAAGGACACAATCCACTGATGATGAGTATGCCTTAGATGGAAAAATTTATGAACTTGATCTTCGGCCCGTTGATGCCAAGTCGCCTTACTTTTTGAGTCAGTTGTGGACTGCTGCCTTTAAACCACATGGGTGCTTCTGTGTATTTAATTCCATTGAGTCACTGAATTTTATTGGGGAATTTATTGGAAAAATAAGAACGGAAGCTTCTCAGATCAGAAAAGATAAGTATATGGCTAACCTTCCATTTACATTAATTCTGGCTAATCAGAGAGATTCTATTAGTAAGAATCTACCAATTCTCAGGCACCAAGGGCAACAGTTGGCAAACAAATTACAATGTCCTTTTGTAGATGTACCTGCTGGTACATATCCTCGTAAATTTAATGAAACCCAAATAAAGCAAGCTCTAAGAGGAGTATTAGAATCAGTTAAACATAATTTAGATGTGGTGAGCCCAGTTCCCACCAATAAGGATGTATCAGAAGCTGACTTGAGAATTGTCATGTGTGCCATGTGTGGTGATCCATTTAGTGTGGATCTTATTCTTTCACCCTTCCTTGATTCTCATTCTTGCAGTGCTGCTCAAGCTGGACAGAATAATTCACTAATGCTTGATAAAATCATTGGTGAAAAAAGGAGGCGAATACAGATCACAATATTATCATACCATTCCTCAATTGGAGTAAGGAAAGATGAACTGGTTCATGGGTATATATTAGTTTATTCTGCCAAACGGAAAGCATCAATGGGAATGCTTCGAGCATTTCTGTCAGAAGTTCAGGACACCATTCCTGTACAGCTGGTGGCAGTTACTGACAGCCAAGCAGACTTTTTTGAAAACGAAGCCATCAAAGAGTTAATGACTGAAGGAGAACACATTGCAACTGAGATCACTGCTAAATTTACGGCACTGTATTCTTTATCTCAGTATCATCGGCAAACTGAGGTCTTTACACTGTTTTTCAGTGATGTTCTAGAGAAAAAAAGTATGATAGAAAATTCCTATTTATCTGATAATACAAGGGAATCAACCCATCAAAGTGAAGATGTTTTCCTGCCATCTCCCAGAGACTGTTTTCCCTATAACAACTACCCTGATTCAGATGATGATACAGAAGCACCACCTCCTTATAGTCCAATTGGGGATGATGTACAGTTGCTTCCAACGCCCAGTGACCGTTCCAGATATAGATTAGATTTGGAAGGAAATGAATATCCTATTCACAGCACACCAAACTGTCATGACCATGAACGCAACCATAAAGTGCCTCCACCTATTAAACCTAAACCAGTTGTACCTAAGACAAATGTGAAAAAGTTGGATCCAAACCTTTTAAAAACAATTGAAGCTGGTATTGGTAAAAATCCAAGAAAACAGACCTCCCGGGTGCCTTTGGCACATCCTGAAGATATGGATCCTTCAGATAACTATTCAGAACCCATTGACACAATTTTCAAACAGAAGGGCTATTCTGATGAGATATATGTTGTCCCAGATGATAGTCAGAATCGCATTATTAAAATTCGAAACTCATTTGTGAATAACACCCAAGGAGATGAAGAAAATGGATTTTCTGATAGAATCTCAAAAAGTCATGGGGAACGGAGACCTTCAAAATACAAATACAAATCTAAAACCCTATTCAGTAAAGCCAAGTCATACTACAGAAGAACGCATTCAGATGCAAGTGATGATGAAGCTTTCACCACTTCTAAAACAAAAAGAAAAGGAAGACATCGTGGAAGTGAAGAAGATCCACTTCTTTCTCCTGTTGAAACTTGGAAAGGTGGTATTGATAATCCTGCAATCACTTCAGACCAGGAGTTAGATGATAAGAAAATGAAGAAGAAAACCCACAAAGTAAAAGAAGATAAAAAGGTAAGTTTAATGTATGGTTCATAATGTTTCTAAAGATGTTTGCTTTTGACTTTTAAAAAATTATTATTATTTTTTAAGAGAATGGATTTGACATCAGTGAGAACTTAGGCTGCCTGTGTCATTCAGTAAATATAATTGACAGCTTTTTTAAATTTTCTGAGTATTTTGTGAGGGCAGATTGTTTTTTGTTACTTATTACATTTTATTGTGCTTTATCTTATTTGGGGTGGAAGTTTGATTTCATATTCTTCAGCATAAAAGTTCTAGCTGAATATGTGTATTCTCTCTGCAGAAACTCAGATATAAAGTGATTTTTTTTTAAATTTATTTATTTATTCTTATTTTTGGCTGTGTTGGGTCTTCGTTTCTGTGCGAGGGCTTTCTCTAGTTGTGGCAAGCGGGGGCCACTCTTCATTGCAGTGCGCGGGCCTCTCACTATCGTGGCCTCTCTTGTTGTGGAGCACAGGCTCCAGACGCGCAGGCTCAGTAGTTGTGGCTCACGGGCCTAGTTGTTCGCGGCATGTGGGATCTTCCCAAACCAGGGCTCGAACCCATGTCCCCTGCATTAGCAGGCAGATTCTCAACCACTGCGCCACCAGGGAAGCCTGATTTTGTTCATTTTTTTCTGTTTGTCTGTAAGCTTCCCATTTGTTTGTTTTTTCCCTTTTGATCTACCAGTTTTGCAATATTAATTTGATACATTGGCATAGCTTGTTTTATTGCAGTTTGCTTTCTGCGCTTCTCAGATACTGCATTTTTTACAAATTGAAGGTTTTTAGCAACCCTGCAACAAGCAAGTCTTCATCAGCACCATTTTTCCAATAGCATTTGCTTACTTCTTACTTGCTTCCATGTTATATTTTGGTAATTCTCGCAATATTCCAAACTTTTAAATTATTATTATATTTGTTACGGTGATCAGTGATCTTTGATGTTGCCGTTGCAAAAAGATTACAGCTCACTGTCGGCTCAGATGATGGTTAACATTTTTTAGACTAGAAAATTACAGACAAAGATCTGGCAAGATTGATCAGATAAAAAGAGAAGGCATAAATACTGAGAATGAAAAGGTGAATATAATTACAGATAGATCAGATTAATAAGATAGTAGAGAATACTATCAACAATTTTATGTCAACAAATTTGAAAGTTTAAACAAAGTTAAACTCCTCGACAAAGTTTAGAATAATCCTGTAACTATTAAATAAATCATGAAGTAGTAGTTACATCTTGCCATAAAAATACCAGACCCAGGTAATTTTACAGGAGACTTTTTAAGGAACAGATCATTCCAATGTTCTACAAATCCAGAAAATAGAATAGGATAATACATTCTTTAATTCATTCTCTGAAGTTATCTATTCTTAATTCCAGAACCAGTGAAGGATAATATAAGAAAGGAAAATTATAGTCCCATTTTACTTATGAGTGCACATGCAAAAATTCTAAATAAAGTTCAGGTCTACAGACCCTTAACTGCAATTTTGAAATCCAGTAACCTCTGAAAACCAAAAGTTTGTTTAGAACTTGGCAGCGTAATCTGATTTACCCTGTTCTTGGTGGGAAAACCTGACTTGAACTAATGTGTGAGGCTACATACAAGCATTGTCTTATTTAGAGTGAATATCCATATAGTTCACTGCAAGTGTATTAATGTATTTGAATACAGGTACTGACCCACAGTTTGTTGGGGTTGTTACCTAATAGACGTTTTTTGTACTGTACAGTAGGGATGATGACTAAAATTTTCTGAATTCTAAAATATCTTACCCTAAGGGTTTTACATAAGGGATTGTGAATATATAATACCAAAAAAAAAAAAAATCCAACAATGTATATAAAAAGCACTTGATAAAATTTAATTCATGAGAAAGCTACTAAATTATGAACAGATGAGAACTTACTTGAGAAAAGGTATCTATAAATATGCAAACAAGTGAAATCTACAACAAGCATCATCCTAATTAGGGAAATGGATTCCCTTTTCAACCAGGAACAAGACAGAATGTACACACCATCACCACTTCCATTTGGTATTATACTGAGATCCTAGTTAAAGCAGTATGATAAGAAAAAAAATTAAAAGGATGAGCATTGGAAAGGAAAAAACAAAATTGTCATTCTCGGCTGATGATACGATTGCCTATGTAAAAGCCAAAAAGTATCTACAGATAAATTATTAGTATTAATAAAAGAGCAAAACTGCTCCATGTAAGATCAGTAATTGTCAGTTGCATCTCTATACATCAGCAGTAAACAACTAGAAAACATAATCATAGAAGACACCATTTATGAAAGCATGGCAGATTATCAAGTGCCTGGGAGTAATTGTAACATCATGTGCAAACCTCCATGTGGAAAACTATAAAACTTTATTGTAAGACATTAAAGAAGATCTAAATAAATGGAGTAACTATTGCCTTCCTGTCCATGAATATGGCTTATCATAAAGAAATTATTGCTGTTCAGACTTATCTCTAGATTCAGTGTTGTTTCATTCAAAGTGTCAAAGATTTTTCAAGAAATTTTGCACTGATTCTAATACAAACATGGAAGAGTAAATAGTAAAACCAAATATTGAATAGCCAGGACACTTTTGAAGAAGAAAGGCAGAGGTAGAGTGGTGATGATATATGTGCTTATTCTGTCAGATAATGTAAAACTTTAGTATTTAACATAATGTGCTGTTGGCTCAGAGACAGGCACATTTACCAGTAAAACAGAACAGAGTGCTCCCAAATACACAGACCTCTGACTTGGAGCTGTCCTTCCAAGCCATGTGAGGCTGTTGAACACTTGAAATGTGGCTAATCTGAATTGGGATATACTGCTCTACAAGGGTGAGTAAAGGCTTCCCTGAGACTTGTCATTTTGTCAGATCTGATAGATGAATAGGACTTAATTAGGGGAATGGTTGGGTGGATGGAAGAATATTTAATGCTGAATGAATAGAATGTGCATGTTCTTAAAGGAGGTCACTGTGGCTAGTCATTGATCTAAAGCTGTCGTTGGCAAACTTTCTGTAAAGAGCAAGATAATAAATATTTGAGACTTTGAAGGTAATACCTCCTGTATTATAATTGCTCAGATCTGCTGTAAAAAAAAGCAGGCATGGACAATATGTAAATGAATGAGTATGGCTTCTTTTTATTTATTTATTTATTTATTTTTGGCTGTGTTGGGTTTTTGTTGCTGCGTGCGTGCTTTTCTCTAGTTGTGGTGAGTGGGGGCTTCTCTTGTTGCGGAGCACGGGCTCTAGGCACGCGGGCTTCAGTAGTTGGGGCACGCGGGCTCAGTAGTTGTGGCTTGCGGGCTCTAGAGCGCAGGCTCAGTGGTTGTGGCGCAGGGGCTTAGTTGCTCCGCGGCATGTGGGATCTTCCTGGGCCAGGGCACGAACCCGTGTCCCCTGCATCCATAGGCGGATTCTTAGCCACTGCACCACCAGGGAAGCCCAGTATGGCTATTTTTAAAAACAGGCAGCAGGGTGGATTGGTCCCCTAGGCCGTAGTTTGCTGATACCTGATCTGTGGGAGAGAATAATACAAGGAGAGATTTGAGATTAGGGACTAGATGCAGACCTTTTTAGCACTGTTAGGAATTTTTGTTATTTAGCCTAAGAGTAAATTGAAATTAACAGAGTTAGTGGATCTGAAATCAGTGGGTTTCAGTATGGAGTATGGGTTGAGTGATACAGAAGACCAGTAGGCATTTACAGTAGTTTAAGCGAATCATGATAAAAGCTTTGAATAGTTGGAGTGGGGAGGGAGAGTGGTGGCAATGGACAGAATGGGATGGATTTGAGAAATACTTAAAATACATAAGATTTGATAACGTATTGCATATGTGGGGGAAGCGTAAAGATGATGAAAGAGATAGGAAAGATATCTCCTTGGTTTCTAGCTTGTGCAGCTTAATCAGTGATGATGCTGTTCCTGACGTAGAGCATTGGAAATTTGCCAGGTGTGGAGTGGAGGGATGGAAATTAAAACTTTCAGAGTTCAAGTGGAGATGTCAAATAGGCAGTTAGGTATATAGGTCCTCAGAGAAGAGGTCTGAGTTGGAGATAAGTATTTCGGAGACAATGAAGTAGAGATGGCAGTAGATGAAATGACCTAGGGAGTGAATACAGAGGAGTGCCTAACACACCCTAGACCAATGTTGAATAGCCAAGGAGCAGCGAGGATCCTTAAAGGTAGGGAGAGTAAAAATAGACCACTTACCCTTTCTTAGCTCATTCCCTCACCTGTAAATTAGGAATTGTAATGTTTCCCTTGGAATTGTGGTAGAAATTGGAACTGTGTGTCTCAAGTGCCTGACATACACCAGTGCTCAATAAATGCTATTATAGTGTGCTTCAGGCCTGAAATATCCCAGTATACTCTGTATTTCAGGATAGTCCTTTGTCCCATTTGCTGGATTAATCTCCTGACTCATTTTTAAATTAAATACTCCTGTGATTTCTGATCCTGAATTTATGTACTACTTTTTTTTTTTCTCTCTAAGAGAAAAGTTCATTCTCTTTACCTTCATTCTTTGACTCCAAGATGAGAACTATAGTCTAGGAATATTTTCTCAGATTCCTTGATATTGGAAAATTATAACTTTTGTGCATTAGTGGCATCTAAGGAAGGCTCAAAGATCTGTTTCTCTTAATGTGGGCTTTAGTTGTCATTCCTGCCAATCAGAGAAGGCTTTATGCTTAATTATCTTTTGTTCTGTACCCCAAAATGAGTTTAGTGTTAGTTGTGGGAACAAAACCCCTAAGACATTTCTTGATTTGCAAGGATTTTCTTAAGTCATGACCTGTTATAGACATAAATATTTCTATGTAAAGGAAATCTTGCAAAACAATACCTACTTTATAAGTTATTTTGATTTTCTAGTCTATTGCAGTGAAAAAAGAGGTGCTGGTTGTGACCTACTGAATTGACTTCGTAACTTAACAGGTGCTTGAAAAATAGTGCTTAAGAGAATGAACTGAATGAGAAAATTTGAGTTGTATTGATAAAATTGCCAGTTGTTAACATCCATTCAATGAAGTGAGGTATACTTGTGTTTAAGCTAGTTTGTTTTTTCTTCAGTATCCATTTCAGTGCTGTCAGCTTGATTCAGATAGTAAATAGTAGAATACTTTGTGAATTTTGTGGTGCATTAGAATAAGCTGGTATTCTAATGATTTTTCATTTTGAGCTTTTCTTTAAAATTGTTTTCCTGTCTTATTTCCAGGTCATGAATCTTTTCATCCTCTTATTTATATTAGCAACTACCAACTCCTATTTTACTCTCAAATGTTCCATCCAGTCCTTATTATTATCTCTGTATTTTATTGGTCCCTTCTTATTAAACCCCTCTATCAGATAGTATCTTAGAAGATTCTGCTGCTTTAGCCATTATACTAGGGTTTGGAGCCTGTTTAGGGAAGAATACCAAAATAGGTATGTTTTCTTCAAAAAAACTGAAGAGATATCTATATGTATATATTGAGTCGAAGATGTTAATTTAATATTAGTAGATAGTGAATGGATACCAAACTGTTAATAGGGTAGATCCTTTAGAGTATAGTAAATCTTAAGTTTAGAATTGTTTGACTTCTGACTTCTAGAACCTACAGTCTTTATTAAGTAAAATGCCTTTTGAAAATACTGTCAGCCAAACAGTGGTGACCAGAATTTTCTCTTGATTTATAGATTGTTCATTCCAGATATAAAAGTAATGAAATATATGAAAATATGTCTGTGATGAACTGCTGTTTGTCTATATCAAAATGTATAAGTTATAGGGTAAGTTTGCTTTTTATTTTTAGTGTATCTCACTTAACCTCTTGACAGTCACTTAACTGACTGTCAGTGTTCACATCTGAGGTTCTTGAAAGAGTTATAATTAAAGCTAAATAAAAATTGGATGCTTAAAGAGCTTACTATTGGAAGAGCAATACTTAACAGATCAGATACAGATAGAGTAGTTTGCACTTTGTTTAATGAGCTAAGTCGTTTAACAAAGTCTTGACCTGCTCGACAGTTTCAGGTTTTCTATTTTTCACCTATTTTTTGGGGAGTACCTTGGTTATATTTCTGGGCAGTTGATAATAGGGTGCCCATTATATACGTTATTACCTTGCAGACACTTCCTTAGGGGAGAGAGTGAGGGTCACTTTTATAAAGGAAGTATGATCAGAAGAATGAGAAAACTGCTTTCCCAGATTCCTCAACCAGCATCTTTTCCAGACTCATTGCCATGAGTTGGGTCTTATATCCATTCCTGACCAGTAAAGTCTGGCCAGGGGTGGAGAATTATGCTATTGAACGTAGGCCTGAGCCTTTAGAGCTCTGGGTGAGGTTGGCTTCCCCCAAATTCGGGTAATTTCTAAGGGATGAAAACTGCAGTGTCTAATGCAGGCTAGATTTATATGTTGTTTATAGTTGATCTCCATGGCCTAGCATAGTATGTTGTACTATGATCAGTTGAAGTCAGTAGGAGTATATAGCTTTGTTTTTGTAGTGGTAATGAAAGAACCATTTATGTGTTTTTTTAAATAATTACATTTATTTTGACTCAAGGAAACTGTTGTTTTAGTCAACAAGCATCTTACTGAATGCCTTCTATGCCTGAACACTGTCCAAAGCTAAGGATACAGGGATGACTTGGTCATGGGCTCTGCTCTCAGGAATTCAGTCTAGTACATTTGATTTTGGTGAAAATTAAACATATTTTATATTTTCATCAAGGTTAGTAAAACTTTTGGTTCTTTCATATCTCTCATTTCATTTGGAAAGCATTTACTTAGGAGTCTTAGTAACGATTTTTATTGCTTTCATATTGGCTAAATATGTTCTACCTCTGATTGATTAGTTCTAAGGTGTTTCTGAAATTTCTCATAAAGTTAAAATTGGTTTCTTTAGTAGCATTTCTGGTGCTGGCAACATCAATTTATGGTATGACGTAAGTGTGGATATATAATGTGAGTATTTCTGCCTGCATTTTACTATTTGCTGTTTCTTTGAATTTGTTCTGTGCTGTTGGGTTGACCATGATCTATTACTCTTCAAATTCAGAATGAAATGTAACGAGATGGTTAGTTTTTAAAGTATATTTTGACTGATGTGTTTTAATAAGACTCAATTTAAATGATTATGTCAGTGGTATGGTTGTTTTCACTAATTTAAAAGCAAATGTAAATGTCTTCAGTGTGGCTTTCTATTCAAACTTTGTGTTTTTTTCTTAGCTTTCAGAACAGCATGTTGAATGTTTAGCAAAAACTGGCATAGCACAAATTATTGAAATTACTCTTCTGCAGCACATTCATTATATTAATTGTTAGACTGTATTTAGTTAATACATCAAGGAGGCACTTTACCTCTATAACATAGAATACTGTGTTCTTACTATAATTTTATATCAATGGCCAATTGTTACTATTCCAAGACTTATAAGTGAGTTTATAGGGTTGTCAATTTTATGTGCTCCAAAAATGTATATACTACAGATCATCCCACTCAAACCTAGAAGAGTTATTTCCACAGTAGGTATAGTTTTATGATTTTCAGCTCTGTAATGTTTTCTTGTCATCTCAGCTGATGTGTTGAAAGAGTCCTCAAGAGGGCTTAATCTATGACTGTTAAGAGAAACCTCAGCGGAAGGAGGACTGCTTTTCTTTTCTTTTTTAAAGATTTATTGATTGATTGATTGCTATGTTGGGTCTTCATTTCTGTGCTAGGGCTTTCTCTAGTTGCGGCAAGCGGGGGCCACTCTTCATCGCAGTGCGCGGGCCTATCACTGTCGTGGCCTCTCTTGTTGCGGAGCACAGGCTCCAGACGCGTAGGCTCAGTAGTTGTGGCTCATGGGCCTAGTTGCTCCGCGGCATGTGGGATCTTCCCAGACCAGGGCTCGAACCTGTGTCCCCTGCATTAGCAGGCAGATTCTCAACCACTGCGCCACCAGGGAAGCCCCTAGGACTGCTTTTTAAAAGTAGTAATATCTGATTTTACAGTTCTTACAACAAAATATAAGGGTGTGACAAAAGTGATCTTGAGTTAGTATCTAACTTTGTCCATATAAAGGTACACCTTGCATATGTTTGTTTGTGTATGTGTGTGTAGTTGTTCTGAGCTTTTTGGAAATTGTTCTTAGCCTTCGAAAATCTGAGGAAAGGTTTGGGTATTTTTCCTGGAAAAATGCACGTTCACAAAATTTTAGTGGCATTTTAAGGGTTTCATATATACTTTCTAAAGTATATATGGACTCTAGAACCTCTGTTGATGTAAGAGAAGAGAAGAACACGCTTGAATTTGTCTCATTCTTTACTGATGCTCTGATTGGTAATCTTTAGAGTGACAGAAAGAACCTAACAGATGACATGGGAAGCAAAGGGAGAGATAATGGTTTTAAGAATGAAATGCTGGGTATAATATAAAACTTACTTTGATTTGAATACACTTGAAAAAATATTTTTAGGGAAGTTGGGAAGAAATCTACTCATCCTTAACTTGAATAGCTAGATGTTTTGCTAAGACCCTCTCCAGGTGACTCCAGGTTTAATATTTTGTTAGTAAAGTTTTTAATGGCATTAATGAAATACCTGCCAGGTAGATAATATATGTTGAAATGCTTTATAGGAAGGTGTCATCTTAGAGATGAATCAGTGTAGGAACCAGTTTGTCTGATACATGTATACAAGAACCCAGACCACATTTATTTGCCCTCAGTTATTTTCTCTTCCCTCTTTTCACCTAGTGTTAGGTTAAAGGGTCTGAAAGAGCATTCACAACATCCAGCACCTAACAGCTTTTAGAGAATTTAAAAAAAAAAAAAAAAAAAAAAAAGGATTAAGTAGACCTTCATGGAGTACTGACTCTAAAGACTTCTTTCTTATATTGATGTGTTATGCTATGGTGTAATACTTATTCTTCCCACATAAAGTAATCACTTTATAGTAGTTTTATTTATTTATTGCTTTGTAGTTTAATAAGTTTCATTTTTCTTACTACATTGTAAGCTTTTTGAAGGCAGTTATGATTATCATTCATCTTTGTGTACCGTACAGTAGTGATTCTCTATCTTGAATTATGTATTGACTTTTTTTTTTAAGTTAAAGTCTCAGACTTCCCAGGGCTATATCTGTAGCCATCTCCCAAACTTGAGTTCTTAGTCCTTGATTTTATTAGCCTAGCACAATGGTTCTCAACCAGGGTCAATTTTGACCCGCAGGGAGCATCTGGCAATACCTGGAGACATTTTTGGCTGTCACAAGTCAGGTGAGGAGTTGCTACTGGTATCTGTTGGATTGAGGCCAGGGATGCTGCTAAACACCCTGCAATTCAAAATGTCAGTAATACTGAAGTTGAGAAACCCCGTGTAGCCAAATGTGGTCTTTAATGAAATTCCTGTGAGATTCTAGAAGTCAGTCATACAACGCTTGTTTGTACTTGCTCATTAGGAAAGGCAGGTTTTTCCTCACAGGTCATAGATGTTACTTCTCTATTCTCACCATGATTGGGTAAGAATGTATTTTCAGGAAGGAGGTACTGTGGGTCAAAGCTACATGCTCTTGCTATTTATCTTACTTCTCTGATCTTTATTCTGCTGTAAAACATGTTGTTTCCATTTCATTGTCACAGTCTTAGTTGAGGCTATCATAACTTCTTACTTGGATTATTGCAATGACCTTTTTTTAAAAAAATCGTTTTAATTTGAGGTAATTGTAGATGGACATACCATTGTAAGAAATAATGCAGAGAGATTCCATGCACCCTTTGCCCAGTTTCCCGCAAAGGTAACATTTGCAAAACTAGTAAAATATCGCAAACAGGGTATTGACATTAATGTGACCCGCAGATCTTTAAATTCCCCCAGGTTTGCTTGTACTTGTGAGTGTGTGCACGCACGCGTGCGTGTGTGTACTCTATGCAGTTTCTATGAGTATGTACTCAACTGTGTTGAGGTTCTTTAATTGCACAACTTCTCAGAATTTTTTAACATGCTGTGCTATGTTGAGAATCTCATGAGTGTGGGACAGAGTATATCGAGACCAGAGAAAACTCAAATTGGAAGCCATTGGGGAGAAATTTGATTGCCTATTTCTTTCCTTTTTGAAAAGAGGATTAAAGTTTATATATCATAGACATAAATTTTTAAATTAATTAATCTGTTCTTGGCTGTGTTGGGTCTTCGTTGCTACTTGCAGGCTTTCTCTAGTTGCGGCAAGCAGGGACTACTCTTCGTTGTGGTGTGTGGGCTTCTCATTGTGGTGGCTTCTCTTGTTGCGGAGCACGGGCTCTAAGCACACGGGCTTCAGTAGCTGTGGCACGCGGGCTCAGTAGTTGTAGCTCGCGGGCTCCAGAGCGCAGGCTCAGTAGTTGTGGTGCACGGGCTTAGTTGCTCCGCGGCATGTGGGATCTTCCCGGATCAGGGTTTGAACCCATGTCCCCTGCATTGGCAGGTGGATTCTTAACCACTGTGCCACCAGGGAAGTCCCTCATAGACATAATTTTTTAAATCTTGATTTTTTTCTGGTTACACAAGTGATCTTTATCTTTTCAAAAAGTACTTCCTTTACAAAAGGAAATGTACAACTTACAGTGAAAATTCTGTATAACCTCCCCCCAGTCTTTTCTTTCTCTTTCTTTCTCTACCCTGCTCTAAATTTAAGGGTATTGTTGTCAATAGTTTGGTATTTGTTTTTTAAGTTTTGCTGTAATAGTAACATAAATGATTTATTTTGATGGAATGGAATTACACTATTTATCCTGTTCTTAAACTGTAACATATATCAGTATACGTAAATCTGTTAAAATCAACCTTCTTAATTCGTCTTTATTGTCATTAATTTTGGTGTACTTGATCTGACAAGGACTAAAGGAGATCATTTAAAATTTCTTATTCTGTTTCCATAGAGGTACATATTTCTGCTATACTTTGTTTCTGCTACTTGGTGGATTGAATTCTAGATAATTGTCAAGTGAGTCTCTTTTGTATAGTTCAAAGCTTTTTGCTTTGAAGACAGCTGCAATGTTAACCTTGCTCTTGTAAAAACAAAAAAAATCATTACTTTTTCCATCATTTTGTTTTCAGTTTTTAGGAGTCTGTTTAAATGGCATGTGGTTAGTTAGTCACGTTTAGTTTTTTGTTTTTTGTGTTTTTTTAAATAAATTTGTTTCTTTGTTTGTTTTTGGCTGCATTGGGTCTTCGCTGCTGCGCGAGGGCTTTTCTCTAGTTGCAGCAAGCGGGGGCTCCTCTTCGTTGTGGTGCACGAGCTTCTCATTGCGGTGGCTTCTCTTGTTGCAGAGCACAGGCTCTAGGCGCATGGGCTTCAGTAGTTGTGGCACACGGGCTTACTTGGTCTGTGGCATGTGGGACCTTCCCAGACCAGGGCTCGAACCTGTGTCCCCTGCATTGGCAGGCAGATTCTTAACGACTGTGCCACCAGGGAAGTCCCTCTGTTTAGTTTTGTACCAAGTCTGAGAGTCTTTTATAGCTGATTTGATCTTAATCCATTTACATTTATTTTTTAGTTTGCTTTTTTCTTGTTATCTATTTTTATTCTTCATCAGCAAAAAAAGAGAGAGAGAGAAATAAAGGAACTACTAGTTATTCTTTTTCAGATTCTTTTCCCTTGTAGATTATTACAAAACATTGAGTATAGTTCCCTGTGCTATACAGTAGGTCCTTGTTGGTTATCTGTTTTCTATATAGTAGTGTGTATATGTTGATCCGAAGCTCTTAATTTATCCTCCATGCCCCGTCTCCGCCCGATGATGTTTCATTATGTGTTTAGGATTTTTAAGAAGGCAGTTCGAGAGTGCTATAATTTAAATATTAACTATTACATATTTGAGAACTTAAAAAATTCTGTAGTTGCTTGTTACACACATTTGGATGACATATTGGCTAAATAAAGAATCTTTGACAAATCTTTTTGCCATGAATATTCACATAGAAGAGTCTTCTGACTTCCCAAGTTTTCGTGAGAACTTTGAGGCTAGCCTGATATTTTCCCTCCTTTGTTGGTCATTGGTTTCTTCTGCCTAGATGCTTTTAAGATTTTTGAAGCTTACTGAGTTCAGCAGCATATGTCTATAACTTGATGGTTTACTCCTATTAGTTTATCTTTCCTGGTGCATGGTGAGATCATTCAGTCTACAAATTAAATTCATTATTTCAGAAGAGACCTCGACTGTCTTTGCACTTTTCTCTTTTTCACAAGCAGAATTCCAGAGCATTGGAGTATGTTAATGAACAAACCAGATAAAAATCCGTGCCCTTGTGTGGAGCTTAAATTGTAGCAGGCGTACACCAAAATAATAATGACGATGATGATGATATATGAGAACATTTATATAGTTTTGTGGGTAGGAAAAGCAGTGTAAGAGGGATTAGAAGTACTGGGCAGTACTTAGAGAAAGACAGGCCATAGATTACAATGTTTATTAGTCAATGTAGGCCTCATTGAGAAGGTAAAGGGGACAGCCAGTGCAAAAGTCCTAAGTTAGGAGCATGTTGTCACATGCTAAAAAAGCAAGTAAGCTGTGTAACTTACTTGCACAAGGAAGTAAGGGAAGGGAGTAAAATGATGGAGAAAGTAGAGGAAAAAGAGGTCAGAATATATAGAAGCCGAGTTCAAAGCATGCTAGATTACATATGGCCTTGAAGGCTGTTATTTGTGGGTCACTATCATTCTGGGTGCTTTATTGAGAACGGTATGTAGAGAATGGTGGTAGAAGCAGGGAGGATTGATTGAGCAGTCAACGCAGTAATCTACATATGTGAAATGGTGATAGCTGTATGGACCAGGGAATTAGCAGTGAAGATGGTTAAGATCTCATAGATTTGGAAGTCAGGTGTGAGAAAATAAGAGGGATCAAAAATGACTCCAAGATTTTAGCCTGGCAGCTGAAAGGATGGAATTGCCAGCAACTGAGATGTAGAAGGCTGAAGATAGAGCTCATTTTAAGGAAATCATCAGGAGTTCAGTTTTGCACATTAAGACAGAAATATCTCTTAGACATTCAAGTGAAGAGTCAGGTAGAAGGTTTCAAATGAGTCTGGAGTTCAGGAGAAAGAGCTGAGCTGGCGGTATTAATTTGGGTTAGCAGCATATGGATGACATTACCAAGAGGGTGATTATAGATATTGAGAAAAAAGGGCAGGGACTGAAGCCTGGAGTATTCACAGTATTACAAGGTTGCCGAGGAGGGACAAGCTAAGGAGACTAATAAGGGGAGAACAAGTGAGATAATAGAGGTCGTCTCCTGAAGTTCACTGAAGAGAGTGACTGCTGAAAAGTTAAGTAAGATGAGAGCTGAGAACTGACTATTGCAAAACAATCATTCGTGAACTTAATAAGAGCAGATTTAGTGGAGTGATGAGAGTGATAAACTAATATAAGTACATATAAGAGGGACTGGAAGGAGAGGAATTGGAGACAGTTAGTATAGATGATTTATGTAGAGTTTGTTCTGCAAAAGGGAGTAGAATTCTGGAGCAGTAGCTAGCAGAGAGAAGAAGATTAAGACTTCTTTTAAAAATGGGAGCAAAAGTATTTTTTGGCGTGTGTCAAAGAAATGATATAGTAGAAAAGAGAACTCTGATGATCTTTTCCACTTTATTCTGATTTTTCAATCATATTGAGTCTTTTACTAAAGAGGTATTCATTTCTTTAATGGGTTTTTTTCTTCACTTTCTTTACATTTTGCCTCTGGTTGTCTCATTTCTTCTTTAATCTTTCATTTCAAGAATCCCATCATAAATTTAAGAGAACAGAGAAGTCCAAAATTTCTTGTTTCCTGGATTTATTCTTTGAAAGCCTCCTCAACTGTTTTTTGCTACTTAAGTTTTTCTTGTTTGTTGGTTACACATGAAGCAATTGAGGTATTGTTTTTTTCAGTGTTATTGATTGTATTGATAGTATTTATTGAATATTTGAGGATGTGGCTTAGATGCTCTCCTTTGTTGTGTTGCTGATATTGCTGAAGTGGAAGAGCAGATTCTGTAAAGAGCTATTTATATGCCTTTTCCTGGTCCTGTTTACTTAAATACTAATGATAGTTTTTAATATCCACTGGACACTTAACTGATAACATTGTTTATATTATTTGTGAAATAGAATGTTTATTTTACTGGATATGCTTTTGCAGACATGAGATTTGCCTAAGTGGCCAGGAAAAAAAGACCATGGGTATTTGTATTTAAGCAGAAATTAAGATTTGTATGAATGTAGTAATGAATCAAAAGTTGGATTATCATAAATCAGATCCTGTTTTCCTGCTGGCATAATTATTTATTGGGACCTGCCATTTCTGACTGTTGGTTCATCAAAAGCTATAGATATAAATGACCAAATAACCATATGCCTCAACTTTTTCTTGCATTTCAGAGAACCTTGATGGGATTTTATAGCAGTTGTAATCATCTAGCCTTAGTTTAATTTACGAAATAGATTTTAAATAATATAAGTTAATTTGAATTGGTATAAATTTGTAGCTATAGATTAGCAACTCTTAACTAAGGGTTGTATGTTAGAATAATGTAGAGTTTTTCAAAATTCACATTTTTAAAGAACTTCCTGTAGTGATTCTTATGCTTAAGAACTATCACTTATAGAAAAAAAGTTATATATGTTTTTATTCATCATAAGAGCTAATATAGGAATGTCTAATTCAAAACTATTTTCCTACATAGAGTTTTCTTTTGCACCAGTGTAAATTAGTAGAAAAATTGGTAAAGTCACCTAAGCTTTTTATGCTTTTTTTCCCCCAATATATGTGAACTATAACTTGACTGTCAGGGCAGCTATATGTTAGTAAATTATCTGTTTATACTTTGCCAGAAATTCTATGCTATAAGCCACTTAGCATTTCATTGCCTCAGATTACTGGTGTAATCTGATCTTGGTGTAACTGCAGAATTAAATAACTTGCCCTTGTAACTTTATGGACTTTGGGGGATGGATATTCCCTGAGCATAAGCCAGAGAAATCTACCCCCAATTTTAGTGAAGTATTCAGAGTTTAGATTGGTTCCTAAAGGGTAATATGAAAAGAGAATTTCTTAAGAGTTGATTGGAACAGTTAGGACTAGCTAGCTTACTTTTCTTACAACTTTGTTTTTTAGGTGTCATTGCAGATTAAGATCTTTTATTCCTGTTGCTCCTGCCATAGGCTAGGCATTGCTGTTTTCATTAATTTGCTTAAGTGTAATCTTTTTTACCACTGTATTATCTCTCTAAACAAAAACATCCATCTTTGCCTCAGTTTTCACTTTTGTAGTCAAATGGTGCAGCTAGTAGTTTGCAGGCTGGAAAGCACCTTAGTGCTCCTGAGAAAGAAGAGGACCCAGTCGCTGTATCCATACCTCAGCTTTGAAATTACAGTCTCTTCATTTCTACTTTCTTGCACATTGTTCTGTTTTGGTGGTGGTGGTAGTGGAAGGATTGTTTAAGGAGTAAGGAAGGATCCACACTACTTGACTTGGTGGGCTAGGTCTTGAGCCAGACCAAGTATTCCAGTGCTTTGTTGGTAACATTTCAGACAACTAGTTATATTGTATGTAATCTGTACCTACCAGAGTTTATGTAATCTGTATCATCAGAGTGATAATATATGAAGACTTAGAAGTTGGATTTCATGAGATCTGGGAGTTTGCTAGGTAGAGCAACCTGAAATTGAAATGAAGAAAGGACTTGATTGATTATGTAAGGTATCAGTTGCATAACTTGGAACTTGGAAGAACACATTGAAAGATCAATCCATCCAAAGGAGAGACTCCTCTGGAAAGAACTGAAAATTAAAATGAGGACTGTTGCTTTAAGCATTGAAAGCTCTGCCTGTGTTCCCTTCCCTGCCCCCACACACACTTTTCTGATTAGAAATGGTATGTTTTTATGTGATTTGTAAGTCAGTAACAATACTTATGACAAATATAAATACACCCTACTTAAGGAAGACTGACTCAGAATCTCCTTAAGGGTTGAATTCCAGGCAGTATTTCCTTAGGTTTTTGAAATGTTCACTCCCTGGTTAAGAACCCATTTTCTCCCAATGCAGGATTGAAATTAAACTTTGAAAATTCTTACGTAATTTTGTTTCTTTATTATTGTGAAAATGTTTTGTCCATTACTTATAAAAATTATCTTTTTTGGGGTGCTTAATAAAACATTTTTAATAGACTAAATTAACATCTCCTTTCCCACTGGGATGTTACTTTCTTTTATAAAAATTATCTTAATATTTAAGAAATAGAGTCAATAGATAGGAAGAAAATGGGAAAATGATGGGATTAAAACTCATGGAGTTGCATAGCTTCATTATATAATCAATAATTAAAGCTATGTTATATTCTTACTAATATAGCTATGCACAAAAATCTCACTTGGAACTTCTCCAAAGACCAGATAACAAATGCACCAAATCAACAGACCACACTGAAACTGTGCATTGAGCATTGCTTACTCCTAGTTTCTCCTTTTCACTTGGAATTGAAAAATGATCTTTTCTAATTTCCCTAACTATCCAGTTTTCTATTATTTTCCAAAGGGAAAAGTTTCTTCTATTCAGCCATTTTTTTGTCTGTTCACTTTTGTCTCTTTCTCTTGGTCACGTTGCTGCTTCTAGCAGAATTTATTTAATGAACCCGGTATTGATGGACATTTAGGTTGGATATGGCTTTTAAATATATCTTTTGATACAAAATGTTTATTTACATTGCTTAATACTAATGTTTTTCTGAAGGAAATTAATTTTAATAGTTTTAACTTGAATATGTTTTCTTATAGCAGAAAAAGAAAACTAAGAACTTCAATCCACCAACACGTAGAAATTGGGAAAGTAATTACTTTGGGATGCCCCTCCAGGATCTGGTTACAGCTGAGAAGCCCATACCACTATTTGTTGAAAAATGTGTGGAATTTATTGAAGATACAGGTAGGATAGAAGTATCATTGCAAGAGGTTTGATATAAAATTTCACTTTTGCTACACCAATAGTTTGTCAGATGTTCCTGATTCAAGCTAAAATTTGAAAGAGGTGTATCGTTCTCATTAGGATTGATTATCTTGAGTATTAATTCTAGATGTAACCATCTGATATTTGAAAGCAGTTTTGTTGTTAGCCAGTCATGCTTTTGTTGGACTTCTCTTTATTAAATGGCTAAGTCAAATACTAAAATGTTAAACTTACCTTATTCTGGAATTTAGAATAACTCAGTTATTAAATTATGCTACTGTTTAATCATAGATATGATTTAAATCAATAATTTGAATGTTTGCAACATTTTAAGTCTAATACTATTTTTTAACTCATTTTACACGTGAATTTTTCTTTTACAAATTCATAGCAATATTTGTGAATGTGCAAGAGGTAGCTTGTTTGTGATGTTACTATTTATTCAGCAGCACTAGCTTAATATGGTTTGTATGGTTTGAGTTGTATTTGTAAGGAGTGTGTAGATATCCTCACTGTTTTAAAAACAAGCCTGCTCTTATGTTTACTTTGTCTGATGAAACCATTACTGAGGGTTGGACTAGTCAGAGTTGGGTAATAAAGGCAGAATATTATGTTTATGTGCATTTAAAATGAATACAAGTTAACCATGAAACGAGTGATTTGAATGGACTCCAAAATTTAATGGTTTAAAAACATGAGCTAATTTCATTTTAGCTTTATTTATTCTTAATGACCTCTTTTGATAAACAAGTATTGTTTAAAGAATAAACAAGTTAGGATGCCCATGTCCTATCCAAAAAATCAAGCTTATTTTTACTTAGGTGTATGTACGCCATACCATTTCATCTTGACTGTCAGCTAAGTTCTATACGTACATATTAGGTTGTCTGGTGAGAAGTGCTAACTTTCAGTTTTAATAACGAGTGGAATATGGGGCAATACCTGTTATCCACTGGTATTAGAGTTGAAATAGCCTATCTTCTCCCTTAAGTTAATAAATTTTAATTTATAGAGCCTGTATTTGGATATGCCTTCAATCATTTGTTTTTTCCTTCAACAGAAGTATTAGGCAAATTTCTTTATGTATTTCTGTCCATCTTTAGCATAGTAGAAATGCAGAGGTTCTTATAATGTTAGCTACCTGCTTTGAGGTTAAAGACATCTCATTTTCTCTAGTAATATAATTAGGCCTTGTGGATATGACTGAGCAATTCAAAAAGACTTTTCTTTTGTGATTAGAAAATAACAATAAAGTAATAATGGATTGCATTTTGTACATTTATTTTTATAATTAAAAAGTCCCACTTCTTGAATATTTTCGTGGTAGTTGAGTGATTTGGCTTGAGGAAAATAAATTCCAAGTGTAAGATAAAATGAAAATTCTAGTTCAATTCTTAGCAACATTTGAATTAGTTCAGTCAACTGGCAGGTAATTTATATATTTAAGTGCTTTGTTAGAAGTATACTTAGGTACCATAAGACCATAAGAATACTTATATAAAGATTAAAGCTAGTTCTTTTGTTGATGTAGTAGTATGTATCATTTTGTTACTGATTAATGCTAATCCATTTTAGCAGAAATTCTCAGTTTAAGAATTGAATAGCAGATTCTCATTATGGACTGGAGCAGCCATCTCCATATTTAAGGTTTAACTTGTAACGTAAATATAATCAACACCCTTGTTTAGAGGACTAACCTTCTTTTAAACAACCCTGAAGAAAATATGGTGGAAGTTTTTAAAATCAGCTTTACTGTTATAACTTACATGCAATAAAATTTACCAATTTTAATTATACAGTATGAGTTTTAATAACTCTAGTCATATAAGCACCACCACAATCAAGATATAGAACATTTTTATCACCTCAAAAAGCATCTAGTCTTTTGTCACGTATGATGTTAGCTCTTAGTTTTTTGTAGATATTCTTTATCAGGTTGAAAAATATCCTTCTATTCTGTTTTTCTAAAGAAAGCACTGGCTCTTTTAATTTTTTAAGATTTATTATTTATTTATTTATTTATTTATTTATTTATTTATTTATTTATTTATTTATTTTAGTCTGCGTCGGGTTTTAGTTGCGGCACGTGGGGGTCTTCGTTGAGGCACGCGGGATCTTTCTCGTTGCGGTGCTCGGGCTCTTCATTGTGATGCCTGGGCTTCTCTCTAGTTGTGGCGTGTAGGTTTTCTCTTCTCTAGTTGTAGTGTGCAGGTTCCAGAGCACCAGGACTCTGTAGTTTGCAGCACGCGGGCTCTAGTTGAGGCACATGAGCTCAGTAGTTGTGGCATGTGGGCTTTAGTTGCCCTGCGGCATGGGGGATCTTAGTTCCCTGACCAGGGATTGAACCCGCGTTCCCTGCATTGGAAGGTGGATTCTTTACCACTGAACCACCAGGAAAGTCCCAATCCTTCTATTCTTAGTTTGCTGCATTTTTATCCAAAACGGATGTTGATTTTGTCATGTGGCTTTTCTGCTTCTGTTGATATGATCATAGAGTTCTTATTAAAGTCTGTTTATGTGGTGAATTATATTAATTGATTTTTTTTTTGAGGCTTTTTTTTCGGCTGTGGGGTCTTCATTGGGTCTTCGTTGCTGTGCACAAGCTTCTCATTGTCGTGGCTTCTCTTATTGCGGAGCACAGGCTCTAGGCACGCAGGCTTCAGTAGTTGTGACTCATGGGCTCTAGAGCGCAGGCTCAGTAGTTGTGGCGCACGGGCTTAGTTGCTCCGCGGCATGTGGGATCTTCCCGGGCCAGGGCACGAACCCGTGTGCCCTGTATTGGCAGGTGGAATCTTAACCACTGTGCCACCAGGGAAACCCCATTAATTGATTTTTAAATGTTGATTTTTAAACTAACCTTGCGTTCCTGGGTTAGTCATGCACCACTTGGTCATAATGTTTTATCGCTGGATCCAGTTTGTTAACATCCAGTTAACATGTTAAGGATTTCTGCATTCTAAGAAATATTGGTCTATAGTTTTCTTTTCTTGCAGTGTCTTTGTCTGGTTTTACTATCAGGGTAAACCTGGCATCATAGACTGAGTCTATTTTCTGGAAAAGTTTGTATAGAATGGTAATATTTCTTTATTAAATTTCTGTAGAGTTTACCGGGGAAACTATTTGGACCTGGAATCTTGTTTGTGAGGAGGCTTTTAACTGTACATTAAATTCCTTTAATAGATACAGGACTGTACAGATTTTCAGTTTCTTCAGTAAACATTGATTGTTTGTGTCTTTCAAGGAGTTTGTCCATTTCATTCAAGTTGGCAGAGGTGGTTTATAAAATTCCTTATCATGCTTTTAATGTCTGTAGCATCTGTCTTCTCTTTTGTTTTTGGCATTACTGATTTTTTTTTTTTGTCCTCTTGAGAGAGGTTTATCAATTTTATTGATCTTTCAAAGAACCAACTTTTGGTTTTATTGATTTTCCTCTCTTGTCCATTTCTGAGTTCATTGAATTCTACTTTTTTCTGTTTTCCTTCTTTCTGCTTTCATTTGTTTCTTTATAGTTTCTTAAAATGGAAGCTAGATAATGATTTTGACCAGTCTTCTACTATAATGTTTAATGTTTAAAAATTTCCTGTAAACATTATTTTAGCTGTGTGCCACTGATCTTGATATGTTGTTTCCATTTTCATTCAGTTCAAAATACTTTGTAATTTCCCTTTTGACTTTTTAATTTAACTCATTGATTATTAAAAGTGTTTTATTTCTAAATGTTTTCCAGATATCTTTCTGTTATTCATTTCTAGTTTAATTCTATTGTAGTTGGAAAACAGTTTGATTTCAGTGTAAGTTTATTGAGACTTGTTATTTATAGCCCAGAATATGGTCTGTTTTGAAGAATGTTCCATGGAGCCTTCAGCAGAATGTTTTTTAAGCTGTTGTGTGAAGGGTTCTATAAATGTCAGGTCAAGTTCTTGAGAGTATTCGTCAAGTCTTGGCTATCCTTACTGATTTTCTTGTTGACTTGCTTTTTTAATTGAGTACTATTGAAATCTGAAATCATGATTGAGATTTGTCTGTTTCTCCTTTCAGTTGTATTAGTTTTTGCTTCATGTGTTTTGAAATTCTTTTAGTTGCACATACATTTAGGATTATGTCTTTTTTTATGAACTGACGTATTATCATTATGAAGCATTCTCCTTGTTCTGAAGCCTCATTCGTCTAAAATTAACATAGCCAATGGTATTTTCTTTTGAGTAGTGTCTATGTGGTATATCTTTTTTCATCCTTTCATTTGTATCTTTATATTTAACGTAATTTCTTGTGGATAGCATATCTGAATCTGACAATCCACTTCTTTTAAGTGGAGCATTTATTAGGTCATTGGCTTTTCGTGTAATAATCAACATAACTGGTTTTAAGTCTGCCATCTTGTTTTTATTTTCTTTTTGTCTCATGTGAACATTATTCCTTTTCTTTTCCTGCCTTCTTTTGGATTAAGTGAATATTTTTTATTCTATTTTAACTCCAATGTCAGGGTTATTAGTTATATTTATCTGTTAGGATTTTTTAGTGGTGCTGTAGAATTTGAAATAATAAAAAGTTCAGAAAGTTAAAAAGGCATCAGTTATCACTTTTATACCATCGTAGTGACTTTGCTTTTTAAATGAATGGACAATGATGTACAGTTTTTACTGTGTGGCCACTGGTTTAAAAGATGCTGACTTTGTTTTTTCATTCATTTTTGCGGGAAAAGGGGACTTGTACATAAGGTCAGTCCTGCTCCCTCAGAATCATGTTAAATGTGGCTAACAGTGTAGGTACAGAACTGTAGTTAGTTGTGCATTTGTGATTTTTATCACTGTTTGTTTAATCACAGTTCATCTTCAGACAACATTACACCACCATGATATGTAGCTTAAGAACCTTGGAACAGTTCATTTAACCCTCCTATCCCTTGTTCTTTTGTTGTTAATTGTTAAAACATTTTAATTTTACAATATGTTTTAAACATCACAGTATATGTTCATAATTTTTGCTTAAATCAGATAATTATCCTTGTTTTTGAAAGATATCACATACTCTACAATTCACCCAGTTAAATTGTACAATCCAGTGGTATGTTTGTATATTCACAGAGTTGTGCAGCCATCGGCACTTTCAATTTTAGAGCATTTTCATCACCCCCAAAATAAACCCCACCCATTAAGCAGTCACTCCCTATTCTCCACACCCACCTTCCCTTAACTTTCTGTCTCTATAGATTTACCTGTTCTGATCTCTTATGACTGGCTTCTTTGATTTAACATAGTGTTTTATAACATCAGTGTTAGCATCTGTCAGTACTTCATTCATTTTTATTGTTGAATAATTTTCCATTGATGAACATTTGTGTTGTTTGCCACTTTTTGACTATTGTGAATATTGCTGCTGTGAACCCTCCTGTAAAAGTTTTGTGTGGACACGTTTTTCACTTCTTTTGAGTATATATATCTAAGAGTGGAATTTCTAGATCATATAGTAGCTCTATGTTTAACCTTTTGAGGAATTTACCAGACTGTCTTCCAAAGTGGCTGCACCATTTTACATTCCCACCAGCAATATGCAAGAGTTCCAGTTTCTCCACATCTTTGCTAACACTTATTTTCTGATTTTTTGATTATAGCCATCCTAGTGGGTATGAAATGGTATCTCATATGGTTTTGATTTGCATTTCCATGATGACAAATGATGTTGGACATATTTTCAGGTGTTTATTGGCCATTTGTATATCTTCTTTGGAGAAGTATATATTCAGATACTTTACCATTTTTAAATTGAGTTGTTTGTCTTACTGTTGAGTTTGTTTTTTTTTTTTTTAATTGTGAGATGAATGCACCCAAAGCCTTTTATTTATTTATTTATTTATGGCTGTGTTGGGTCTTCGTTTCTGTGCGAGGGCTTTCTCTAGTTGTGGCAAGCAGGGGCCACTCTTCATCGCGGTGCGCGGGCCTCTCACTATCGCGGCCTCTCTTCTTGCGGAGCACAGGCTTCAGACGCGCAGGCTCAGTAATTGTGGCTCACGGGCCCAGCTGCTCCGCGGCATGTGGGATCCTCCCAGACCAGGGCTCGAACCCGTGTCCCCTGCATTGGCAGGCAGATTCTCAACCACTGCGCCACCAGGAAGCCCTCTTACTGTTGAGTTTAAAAGCTCTTTATATATCCTGGATACAAGTTGCTTTCAATATGACTTGCAAAAATTTTTTCCCCAGATTCCTTGTTGGTATCATTTGAAGCACAAAAGTTGAAAATTTTGATGAAATCCAGTTTTTAAAAAAATTTTGTTATTGTGCACATGGTATCATATCTAAGAAGGTTTTGCCAAACCCAAGATCACAAAGATTTATTCCTATATATTCTTCTAAGAGTTTTTTGGTTTTAGCTCTTTCATTGAGGTCTATGATCCATTTTGAGTTAATTTTTGTGTATGGCACAAGGAAGGATTCCAGCTTGATTCGTTTGCTTCTGCGTATCCATTGTCCAAGCACCATTTATTGAATTGCCTTGGCATTCTTTTTGAAAATCAATTGACTGTAAATATGAGTACTTTTGCACTTCCACGTATATTCCATTGATCTATATGCCTATCCATTTTTTTTTAATATTTATTTGGTTGCACTGAGTCTTAGTTGTGGCAGGTGGGCTCCTTAGTTGTGGCTCATTGGCTCCTCAGTTGCAGCGTGCCGGCTCCTCAGTTGTGGCATGCGAACTCTTAGTTGCAGCATGCATGTGGGATCTAGTTACCTGACCAGGGATCGAACCTGGGCCCCCTGCATTGGGAGCATGGAGTCTTAACCACTGCACCACCAGGGAAATCCCTATGCCTATCCTTTTTTGCCAGTACCACTTTGTTTTCATTATTTAGCTTTCTAGTAAGTTTTGAAATCGAGAAGTGTAGTCCTTCAACTTTGTTCTTCTGATAGTTCTAGGCTGTTGATGGATTTCGTTTTTCTTTTCAGCTTTTTTTTTTAAATTTATTTATTTTATTTATTTATTTTTGGATGCGTTGGGTCTTCGTTGCTATGCGCGGGCTTTCTCTAGTTGTGGCGAGCGGGGGCTACTCTTCATTGCGGTCTGTGAGCTTCTCATTGCTGTGGCTTCTCTTGTTGTGGATCATGGGCTCTAGACGCGCGGGCTTCAGTAATTGTGGCACGTGGGCTCAGTAGTTGTGGCTTGCGGGCTCTAGAGCGCAGGCTCAGTAGTTGTGGCACACGGGCTTCGTTGCTCTGTGGCATGTGGGATCTTCCTGGACCAGGGTGCGAACCCGTATCCCCTGCATTGGCAGGCGGGTAACCACTGCGCCACCTGGGATGCTCTTCTTTTCAGCTTTTTAAAGACTGCTTGTTGTCTTCTGCATGATATTTAAAAGGAAATCTGCTACTATTCTTACCAGTATTCCTCTGTATATGATGTGTTCCCCTTTCTCCCTCGATTCCCAGATGCTTTTAACATTTTTCTCTCTAGTTTTTTAGCAATTTTATTAAAAATGTATTTTAGTGTGTGCTTTAAAAAAAAAAAAACACTTCTGCTTGAGGTTTCTGGAGCTTCTTAGATCTCATGGTTTATAATTTTCAAATTTGCGGCCATTATTGGAATATTTTTTCCTGTTCTATTTCCCAGTTATGGACTCCAGTTACATGGTGTTAGACATCTTAAAATTGTTCTGCAGCTTACTGAGACTGTTCATTTTTTTAAACCTTTTTTTCTTTCTGGGTTTCATTTCACCTAGACTGTGTGTCTATTGCTATATTTTCTAGTTCACTGATTTTTTTATTTTCTTCCTGTATGGTCAAATCTAGAAGTTCCATTTTAAGTCTCTTTTTTATTTGTTTCATTTATCAATATCATGTTGATATTTTCTTTTATATCTTTAAATATACTTATAAAATTTATAATAGCTGTTTTAAGGTCCTTGTTTTATGGATTCTGTCATATTTTATTTCTCGGTCTGTTTATGTTTCTGTTGGCTTTTCTCCTGGTTATGGGTTGTGTTTTTCTGCTTCTTTGACTGGCGGTTTTGATTTGACATCAGACATTTTTAATTTTTCATTTTGAGTGGTGAATTTTCTAGTGTTCCTTTAAAGAGTGTTGGATTTGTTTTGTCATGTGTTAAGCCTTTTGTGTATCAGTCTGGTCCTTTCTAGGCTTGCTTATAAGTTTATTTTGGCAGATCCATGGCAGCTTTTATTCTAGTGTTTATTTAGACCTACTTTAAGGTATGAAGACTTCACTTAGTGCCCTGCATATTAGGTGGTCTTAAATCAGCTATACTTCAATTAAAAAAAAGAAAACAGTACTTAAAAAAAAAAAAAAAAGGTATTTTGAGAATAGAACTTGGACTAGTCTCAGCCCCTGTCCTCAGAAAGTTTCCTCTCACACACTTGCAGTATTCAACCAAAGACTCCAGTGTCTTTTCTGCATATCTCTGAGGCTCTTTCTGTATATATCTCTCCCTCTTTTTTTGGTACTCTACCTCACAAATTCTAGACATCTCATCCTTTCTGAACTCCTGTCTCCATATTCTCAACTCTGGTAGGCCATTATGATTCCACCTCTCTGCACTGCTATCTAAAATCTGTTTCCAGGCACTAAATTGGGGCATTCAGACATTTTAATTTATTTGCTTCTTTTTCCTTACAGATCGGTTTTGAGCTGCCTATAGTTCAGTGTCTGAAAACTGTTGTTTCATATAAATTTTACAGTTTTTAGTTGAAGTTGTGCTTAAGTTCCAGTTGGGAAATGACCCTTGAAATATTAGTATAAGTTTTTTTTTTTTTAATTTTTTTTTTTAAACGCATTGTTTACTTTGTTTATTTATTTATTTATTTATTTTTGGCTGTGTTGGGTCTTCATTTCTGTGCGAGGGCTTTCTCTAGTTGTGGCAAGCGGGGGCCACTCTTCATCGCAGTGCGCGGGCCTCTCACTATCGCGGCCTCTCTTGTTGCGGAGCACAGGCTCCAGACGCGCAGGCTCAGTAATTGTGGCTCATGGGCCCAGTTGCTCTGCGGCATGTGGGATCTTCCCAGACCAGGGCTCGAACCCGTGTCCCCTGCATTGGCAGGCAGATTCTCAACCACTGCGCCACCAGGGAAGCCCAGTATAAGTTTTAAGTAGACAAAAAGTGTGGTGGAGAGAGATTGAAAAGAAAGAGTAATAGTCCTCTCTCAGGAACTAGGATGGATAAGGAGTTGAAAGAGGTCTCAAAAATGCCTCTCAGATTCTATATTAGGGTGACTATAGGTGGTACACCATTAATGAAAACAGGAATTATGGTATGAAAAGCAGATTTGACAGTTTGATAATAGATTCATATTATGTACATCTTAAATCTCAAGGTGCCTGTAGGGCAGTGGTCCCCAACTTTTTTTTTGGCCCCAGGGATCGGTTTTGTAGAAGACAATTTTTCCACAGACTGGCAGGGGCACGGTGTGTGTGTGGGAGGTGGTTTCAGGGTGATTCAAGCACATTACATTTATTGTGCACTTTATTTCTGTTAATATTACATTGTAATATATAATGAAATAATCATGCAACTCACCATAACGCAGAATCAATGGGAGCCCTGAGCTTGTTTTCCTGTAACTAGATGGTCCCATCTGGTGGTGTTGGGAGACAATGACAGCCAAAGTGTGGTGCTTATGTCCAGTCTACTATGTAAGATGCAGCTTAATGGTCACTTGCCACTCACTGATAGGGTTTTGATACGTTTCTGCAAGCAGTTGGTTTATTATGGTCTCTGTGCAATCAAACCTCTCTGCCAGTGAAAATCTGTATTTGCAGCCGCTCTCCAGCACTGCAGTGGGGAGCAGCTGTAAATACAGATGAAGCTTCCCTCACTTGCCCGCTGCTCACCTCCTGCTGTGTGGCCTGGTTCCTTAAAAGTTCAAGATTCAGTTGAATGTATGGCTATGGATCTTTGGAAAGTTATTTGATCTTAAGATGAGATTTTGGTAATTGTCATTGTATAGATATTAATGTAAACTATGTGCTGATGAAATTCAGGGTGAGCATAGAGAGTGAGAAGAAAAGGTCACACTGCAAATAGGCTGTACAAAAGAATGGAGCCCTAAAACGCTAAGAAAAAAATTTTTAATGAGAAGGAAGCGTGGTTATCAGCTTTGAAGTTACAAGGGTTAGATGACTTAGAATACTTTTTTTTTTTTTTACATTTTTATTCAGGTGAAATTCATATATTATAAAATTAACCATTTTAAAGTGTACAGTTCAGTGACATGTAGTACATTTACCATGTTGTACAACCACCACTTCATCTAGTTCCAAAGATTTTCATCACCCCAAAGAAAACTATACTGATTAAGTGGTTATTCCCTTCCCTTTTCCCCCCTTGCTCCATCCTCTGCAACCATAAACCTACTTTCTGTCTTTATGGTTTTACTTATTCTGGATAGTTCATATAAATGAAATCACACAATGTGTGACCTTTTGTCTGGCTTCTGTCATTTCGCGTAATGTTTTTGAGATTCATCTGTTATAGCATGTGTCATTGTATGGATATATACCGCATTTGGTTTATTTGTTCACTTGGTGGGCATTTGGTTTGTTTCCACCCTTTCGCTGTTGTGAACAGTGCAGCAGTGAACATTCATGTACAAATATTTGTTTGAATACCTGTTTTCAGTTCTTTTGGTTACATACTTAGGAGTGAAATGGTGGGTTGTATGGTAATTCTATATTTAACTTTTTGAGGAAATGTCAAACTGTTTTCTGCATTTTACATTTCCATCAGCAATGTATAAGGGTTCAAATTTGTCTACATCCTCCTCAACACATGTTATATTGTGTGTGTGTGTGTGTGTGTGTGTGTGTGTGTTTTATTTATTTTTATTTTTTTATACAGCAGGTTCTTATTAGTTATCTATTTTATACATATTAGTGTGTATATGTCAATCCCAATCTCCCAATTCATCCCACCACCACCATTCCCCCACTTTCCCCCCTTGGTGTCTATACATTTGTTCTCTACATCTGTGTCTCTATTTCTGCCTTGCAAACTTGTTCATCTGTACCATTTTTCTAGATTCCACATATATGTGTTAATATACGATATTTGTTTTTCTGTTTCTGACTCACTTCACTCTGTATGACAGTCTCTAGATCCATCCACATCTCTACAAATGACCTTTATGGCTGAGTAGTATTCCATTGTATATATGTACCACATCTTCTTTATCCATTCATTTGTCCATGGGCATTTAGGTTGCTTCCATGACCTGGGTATTGTAAATAGTGCAGTGAACATTGGGGTGCATGTGTCTTTTTGAATTATGGTTTTCTCTAGGTATATGCCCAGTAGTGGGATTGCTGGGCTCATATGGTAAATATTTTTAATTTTTTAAGGAACCTCCATACTGTTCTCCATAGTGGCTGTATCAATTTACATTCCCACCAACAGTGCAAGAGGGTTCCCTTTTCTCCACACCCTCTCCAGCATTTATTGTTTGTAGATTTTTTGATGGTGGCCATTCTGACTGGTGTGAGGTGATACCTCATTGTAGTTTTTTTTTTTTTTTTTAAACATCTTTATTGAAGTATAATTGCCTTACAATGGTGTGTTAGCTTCTGCTTTATAACAAAGTGAATCAGTTATACATATACAATATGTTCCCATATCTCTTCCCTCTTGCATCTCCCTCCCTCCCACCCTCCCCATCCCACCCCTCTAGGTGGTCACAAAGCACTGAGCTGATCTCCCTGTGCTATGTGGCTGCTTCCCACTAGTTATCTATTTTACATTTGGTAGTGTATATATGTCCATGACACTCTCCTACCCTGTCACATCTCACCCCACCCCCTCCCCATATCCTCAAGTCCATTCTCTAGTAGGTGTGTGTCTTTATTCCCGTCTTGCCACTAGGTTCTTCATGGCCTTTTTTTTTTTTTTCCGTAGATTCCGTATATATGTGTTAGCATACTGTATTTGTTTTTCTCTTTCTGACTTACTTCACTCTGTATGACAGACTCTAACTCCATCCACCTCATTACAAATACCTCCATTTCATTTCTTTTTATGGCTGAGTAATATTCCATTGTATATATGTGCTACATCTTCTTTATCCATTCATCTGTCGATGGACATTTAGGTTGCTTCCATGTCCTGGCTATTGTAAATAGAGCTGCAATGAACATTTTGGTACATGACTCTTTTTGAACTATGGTTTTCTCAGGGTATATGCCCAGTAGTGGGATTGCTGGGTCGTATGGTAGTTCTATTTTTAGTTTTTTAAGGACCCTCCATACTGTTCTCCATAGTGGCTGTATCAATTTACATTCCCACCAACAGTGCAAGAGTGTTCCCTTTCCTCCACACCCTCTCCAGCATTTATTGTTTCTAGATTTTTCGATGATGGCCATTCTGACCAGTGTGAGATGATATCTCATTGTAGTTTTGATTTGCATTTCTCTAATGATTAATGATGTTGCGCATTCTTTCATGTGTCTGTAGGCCATCTGTATATCTTCTTTGGAGAAATGTCTATTTAGGTCTTCTGCCCATTTTTGGATTGGGTTGTTCGTTTTTTTATTATTGAGCTGCATGAGCTGCTTGTAAATCTTGGAGATTAATCCTTTGTCAGTTGCTTCATTTGCAAATATTTTCTCCCATTCTGAGGGTTGTCTTTTGGTCTTGTTTATGGTTTCCTTTGCTGTGCAAAAGCTTTTAAGTTTCATTAGGTCCCATTTGTTTATTTGTGTTCTTATTTCCATTTCTCTGGGAGCTGGGTCAAAAAGAATCTTGCTGTGATGTATGTCATAGAGTGTTCTGCCTGTGTTTTCCTCTAAGAGTTTGATAGTGTCTGGCCTTACACTTAGGTCTTTAATCCATTTTGAGTTTATTTTTGTGCATGGTGTCAGGGAGTGTTCTAATTTCATACTTTTACATGTACCTGTCCAATTTTCCCAGCACCACTTATTGAAGAGGCTGTCTTTTCTCCACTGTATATGCTTGCCTCCTTTATCAAAGATAAGGTGACCATATGTGTGTGGGTTTATCTCCGGGCTTTCTATCCTGTTCCATTGATCTATATTTCTGTTTTTGTGCCAGTACCAAACTGTCTTGATTACTGTAGCTTTGTAATATAGTCTGAAGTCAGGGAGCCTGATTCCCCCAGCTCCATTTTTCGTTCTCAAGATTGCTTTGGCTATTCGGGGTCTTTTGTGTTTCCATACAAATTGTGAAATTTTTTGTTCTAGTTCTGTGAAAAATGCCAGTGGTAGTTTGATAGGGATTGCATTGAATCTGTAGATTGCTTTGGGTAGTATAGTTATTTTCACAATGTTGATTCTTCCAATCCAGGAACATGGTATATCTCTCCATCTATTTGTATCATCTTTAATTTCTTTCATCAGTGTCTTATAATTTTCTGCATACAGGTCTTTTGTCTCCTTAGGTAGGTTTATTCCTAGATATTTTATTCTTTTTGTTGCAGTGGTAAACGGGAGTGTTTTCTTAATTTCACTTTCAGATTTTTCATCATTAGTGTATAGAAATGCAAGAGATTTCTCTGCATTAATTTTGTATCCTGCTACTTTACCAAATTCATTGATTAGCTCTAGGAGTTTTCTGGTAGCATCTTTAGGATTCTCTATGTATAGTATCATGTCATCTGCAAATAGTGACAGCTTTACTTCTTCTTTTCCGATTTGGATTCCTTTTATTTCTTTGTCTTCTCTGATTGCTGTGGCTAACACTTCCAAAACTATGTTGAATAATAGTGGTGAGAGTGGGCAACCTTGTCTTGTTCCTGATCTTAGTGGAAATGGTTTCAGTTTTTCACCATTGAGGACAATGTTGGCTGTGGGTTTGTCATATATGGCCTTTATTATGTTGAGGAAAGTTCCCTCTATGCCTACTTTCTGTAGGGCTTTTATCATAAATGGGTGTTGAATTTTGTCGAAAGCTTTCTCTGCATCTATTGAGATGATCATATGGTTTTTCTCCTTCAATTTGTTAATATGGTGTATCACATTGATTGATTTGCATATGTTGAAGAATCCTTGCATTCCTGGGATAAACCCCACTTGATCATGGTGTATGATCCTTTTAATGTGCTGTTGGATTCTGTTTGCTAGTATTTTGTTGAGGATTTTTGCATCTATGTTGATCAGTGATATTCGCCTGTAGTTTTCCTTCTTTGTGACATCTTTGTCTGGTTTTGGTATCAGGGTGATGGTGGCCTCGTAGAATGAGTTTGGGAGTGTTCCTCCCTCTGCAATATTTTGGAAGAGTTTGAGAAGGATAGGTGTTAGCTCTTCTCTAAATGTTTGATAGAATTCGCCTGTGAAGCCATCTGGTCCTGGGATTTTGTTTGTTGGAAGGTTTTGAATCACAGTTTCAATTTCAGTGCTTGTGATTGGTCTGTTCATATTTTCTATTTCTTCCTGGTTCAGTCTCGGCAGTTTGTGCATTTCTAAGAATTTGTCCATTTCTTCCAGGTTGTCCACTTTATTGGCATAGAGTTGCTTGTAGTAATCTCTCATGATCTTTTGTATTTCTGCAGTGTCAGTGGTTACTTCTCCTTTTTCATTTCTAATTCTATAGATTTGAGTCTTCTCCCTTTTTCTCTTGATGAGTCTGGCTAATGGTTTTTCAATTTTGTTTATCTTCTCAAAGAACCAGCTTTTAGTTTCATTGATTTTTGCTATTGTTTCCTTCATTTCTTTTTCATTTATTTCTGACCTAATCTTTATGATTTCCTTCCTTCTGCTGGCTTTGGGGTTTTTTTGTTCTTCTTTCTCTAATTGCTTTAGGTGCAAGGTTAGGTTGTTTATTCGAGATGTTTCCTGTTTCTTGATGTAGGCTTGTATTGCTATAAACTTCCCTCTTAGCACTGCTTTTGCTGCGTCCCATAGGTTTTGGGTTGTCGTATCTCCATTGTCATTTGTTTCTAGGTATTTTTTGATTTCCCCTTTGATTTCTTCAGTGATCACTTCGTTATTAAGTAGTGTATTGTGTAGCCTCCATGTGTTTGTATTTTTTACAGATCTTTTCCTTTAATTGATATCTAGTCTCATAGCGTTGTGGTCGGAAAAGATACTTGATACGATTTCAATTTTCTTAAATTTACCAAGGCTTGATTTGTGACCCAAGATATGATCTATCCTGGAGAATGTTCCATGAGCACTTGAGAAAAATGTGTATTCTGTTGTTTTTGGGTGGAATGTCCTATAAATATCAATTAAGTCCATCTTGTTTAATGTATCATATAAAGCTTGTGTTTCCTTATTTATTTTCATTTTGGATGATCTGTCCATTGGTGAAAGTGGGGTGTTAAAGTCCCCTACTATGATTGTGTTGCTGTCGATTTCCCCTTTTATGGCTGTTAGTATTTGCCTTATGTATTGAGGTGTTCCTATGTTGGGTGCATAAATATTTACAATTGTTATACCTTCCTCTTGGATCGATCCCTTGATCATTATATAGTGTCCTTCTTTGTCTCTTGTAATAGTCTTTATTTTAAAGTCTATTTTGTCTGATATGAGAATTGCTACTCCAGCTTTCTTTTGATTTCCATTTGCATGGAGTATCTTTTTCCATCCCCTCACTTTCAGTCTGTATGTGTCTCTAGGTCTGAAGTGGGTCTCTTGTAGACAGCATATATATGGGTCTTGTTTTTGTATCCATTCAGCCAGCCTGTGTCTTTTGGTGGGAGCATTTAATCCATTTACATTCAAGGTAATTATCGATATGTATGTTCCTATTCCCATTTTCTTAAATGTTTTGGGTTTGTTATTGTAGGTCTTTTCCTTCTCTTGTGTTTCTTGCCTAGAGAAGTTCCTTTAGCATTTGTTGTAAAGCTGGTTTGGTGGTGCTGAACTCTCTCAGCTTTTGCTTGTCTGTAAAGGTTTTAATTTCTCCATCACATCTGAATGAGATCCTTGCTGGGTAGAGTAATCTTGGTTGTAGGTTTTTCTCCTTCATCACTTTAAGTATATCCTGCCACTCCCTTCTGGCTTGCAGAGTTTCTGCTGAAAGATCAGATGTTAACCTTATGGGGATTCCCTTGTGTGTTATTTGTTGTTTTTCCCTTGCTGCCTTTAATATGTTTTCCTTATATTTAATTTTTGACAGTTTGATTAATATGTGTCTTGCGTGTTTCTCCTTGGGTTTATCCTGTATGGGACTCTCTGTGCTTCCAGGACTTGATTAACTATTTCCTTTCCCATATTAGGGAAGTTTTCAACTATAATCTCTTCAAATATTTTCTCAGTCCCTTTCTTTTTCTCTTCTTCTTCTGGGACCCCTATAATTCAAATGTTGGTGCGTTTAATGTTGTCCCAGAGGTCTCTGAGACTGTCCTCAGTTCTTTTCATTCTTTTTTCTTTATCCTGCTCTGCAGTAGTTATTTCCACCATTTTATCTTCCAGGTCACTTATCCTTTCTTCTGCCTCAGTTATTCTGCTATTGATCCCATCTAGAGTATTTTTAATTTCATTTATTGTGGTTTTCATCATTGCTTGGTTCCTCTTTAGTTCTTCCACATCCTTGTTAAATGTTTCTTGCATTTTGTCTATTCTATTTCCAAGATTTTGGATCATCCTTACTATCATTATTCTGAATTCTTTTTCAGGTAGACTACCTATTTCCTCTTCATTTGTTAAGTCTGGTGTGTTTTGACCCTGCTCCTTCATCTGCTGTGTGTTTTTCTGTCGTCTCATTTTGCTTATCTTACTGTGTTTGGGGTCTCCTTTTCACAGGCTGCAGGTTTGTAGTTCCCGTTGTTTTTGGTATCTGTCCCCAGTGGCTAAGGTTGGTTCAGTGGGTTGTGTAGGCTTCCTGGTGGAGGGAACTAGTGCCTGAGTTCTGGTGGATGAGGCTGGATCTTGTCTTTCTGGTGGGCACGTCCACGTCTGGTGGTGTATTTTGGGGTATCTGTGGCCTTATTATGATTTTAGGCAGCCTCTCTGCTAATGGATGGGGCTGTGTTCCTGTCTTGCTAGTTGTTTGGCATAGGGTGTTCAGCACTGTAGCCTGCTGGTCATTGAGTGATGCTGGGTCTTGATGTTGAGATGGAGATCTCTGAGAGATTTTTGCTGTTTGGTATTACGTGGAGCTGGGAGGTCTCTTGTGGACCAGTGTCCTGAAGTTGGCTCTCCCACCTCAGAGGTACGGCCCTGATGCCTGGCTGGAGCACCAAGAGCCTTTCGTCCACACGGCTGCAGGCTGGCTTCTTTGGTGGTCACAAGATGAGTTTTTCTGCAGCTCCAGAGTTGAAGAAATATCCTCTTCAGATGTCTTCTTCAGAATAAGAAAATCTTTCCCAGAAATCCCCTTGCAGACCTCTATTACCTCTCATTGGCCAGAACTGGGACATATGACTGCCCCTTGGAATGACTCTTCACACCAGCCAGTAAGAATCTGTTTATGTGAAGATCTCTTTCCTTTTTTTTCCATTGCGCTTCATCTGCTTTTACCGGCTCACGGCGTGCTCGCCCCCTGCCCTTCAGACCAGAGTTCCTGGTACAAAATGGCTGCCCCGGCACCCTCATTGTAGTTTTGATTTGCATTTCTCTAATAATTAGTGATGTTGAGCATCTTTTCATGTGCTTCTTGCCCATCTGTATGTCTTCTTTGGAGAAATGTCTATTTAGGTCTTCTGCCCATTTTTTGATTGGGTTGTTTGTTTTTTTAATATTGAGCTGCATGAGCTGTTTATATATTTTGGAGATTAATCCTTTGTCCATTGATTCATTTGCAAATATTTTCTCCCACCCATTCTGAGGGTTGTCTTTTTGTTTTGTTTATAGTTTCCTTTGCTGTGCAAAAACTTTTTAAGTTTCACTAGGTCCCGTTTGTTTATTTTTGTTTTCATTTCCATTACTCTAGGAGGTGGGTCAAAAAGGATCTTGCTGTGATTTATGTCAAAGAGTGTTCTTTCTATGTTTTCCTCCAAGAGTTTTATAGTGTCCAGTCTTACACTTAGGTCTTTAATCCATTTTGAATTTATTTTTGTGTATGGTGTTAGGGAGTGTTCTAATTTCATTCTTTTACAGGTAGCTTTCCTGTGTGTGTGTGTTTTAATTCTAGCCATCCTATTATTCCTTTTTGATAGGGATTGCATTTTGATCTGTAGATGACTTTGGTAATATTTCCATCTTAACAGTGTTAAGTCTTCCAATCCCTGAACACTAGATGTCTTTCTGTTTATTTAGGTCTTCTTTAATTTCTCTCAACACTGTTTTATAGTTTTCATTGTACAAGTCTTGCCTTTCCTTGGCTAAGTTTATTCCTAGGTATTTTATTCTTTTGGATGCTGTTATAAATGGAATTATTTTCTTAATTTCATGTTTGGAATGTTTGTTTCTACTATATAGAACTGATTTTCGTGTGATTATCTTTTATCCTGCAACTTTGCTGAAGTTTTTTTTATTAGCTTATTAGTTTTTTTGGTGTGTGTGTGTATTTGGGATTTTGTCTGTATATAAGGTCATATCCATTGTGAATAGGGATAGCTTTACTTCTTCCTTTGAAATTTGGTTGCATTTTATCTCTTTGTCTTGCTCTGGCTTGAACTTCCAGTGTAATGTTGAAAAGCTGTGGTGAAAGTAGGCATTGCTGGTATTCCTTACTTTAGAGAAAAACTTTCATTCTTTCACCATTATGTTAGCTCTGAGTTTTTCATACATGCTCTTTATTGCATCGCTGAAGTTCCCTTTTGTATTAGTTTCCTGGAGTTGCCATAATGAAGTCCCACAAACTGAGCAGTTTAAAACAGCAGAAATTTATTTGCCAACAGTCTAAAGGCTGGAAATCTGAAATCAAGATGTCAGCTGGGTCACACTTCATCTGAGACTCTGCGTAGAATCTTTCCTTGCCTTTTTCTGGCTTCTGGTGGTGGCTGTCAATCCTTGGTGTTCCTTGGCTTGCAGCAGTGTTACTCCATTCTCTGCCTTTGGGGTTCTCCCTGTGTCTCTGTCTTCTAAGAAAGACACTAGTCATTGTATTAAGGACTCACCCTACTCCAGTATGACATCGTCTTATCTTAGCTAATTACATCTGTGATGACCCTGTTTCCAAATAAGTTCCTCTTCTGAGGTATTGGGGGGTTGTGACATCAACATATCTTTTGGGAGACAGAGTCAACCCATAAAACCTTTTATTCCTAGTTGAGTATTTTTTATCATGAAAAGGGTGTTGGATTTTGTGAAATGGTTTTTCTTTCTCAATTGAGATGATCGTGTGGGTTTTTTTCTTTCATTCTATTAATGTGGTGAGTTGCATTGATTGTTTTTTTCTTATGTTGAACCACTTTTGCATTCCTGTGATAAATCCCACTTGCTCATGGTATATAATCTTTTTAATGCTGTTGCATTCAGTTTACTAGTGTTAAAGTTTTTTGCATCTGTATTCATAAAGGATATTCCATAGTTTTCTCTTTTTTTTGGTGTCTGTCTGGCTTTAGTATCGGGGTAATACTTCATAGAATGAGCTAGGAAGTGTTTCTTCCTTTATCCTTTAGAATGATATTTTAATGAAAGTTTTCTCTGGTATTAAAAATGTGCTATCTTCAGAATCTTTTGAAGCATTCCTATGTTAGAGACTTTCTAAATTGTTTTCTAGATTTTATAGTTTTTCAATTTCCTGCTTTGTTGTCAGTGTACCTCCTGCTGCTTATAATCTTATTTTGCTTTTCCAGTTTGCAACTACTAATCTGCTGTGAGTCAGGAGAACATATGGCAGAGTTAGTTTAAGTTGTGCTTTTGGTTAGGTTAAATAGAATCTGTGGAAAAACAGGAGGTATTCCTCCTATAAAGGAAATAATATATTTTAGTGCAAGGGCTTTGTACATCTTTTTGGCTATTTATAATCCTTTTTGTTTCCATTTTTTCAGTTATGACAGGTTAGGTGAACACGTTCCAGATAGGGGAAGAATTTCTTCACCTATGTATCCTAAAATTTATATTTGCATGTAGATATAGTTAATCTGGAATGCCCCCACTATTACAAATGAATTATAAAGAAATAAACTATCTGTATAGCTTAGAGGTTATTTTTCTGCTAAGACTCTTGTTAGAAGGATGAATGTCTCAGTAAGTTTCTTTAAGTATTGGTCTAAAAATTATGTTGTTCCAACACACCAATGATGGATGAAATAAATGAGGTGAAATGGGTAAATGAATCTTTGTTTTATTGCTAAATAAAGGTCAGTATAACTTTCTTTTTATTTAAATATATAACTTTTTATTTTATTTATTTTATTTAAAAGCATTCCCACTTGCTTTTTTGAAGAACTCCTACAAATTTTCATTATTCTAACAGTTTTTCACTAAATGTCATTACCTAATGTCTTCTGTACTTCCTTGTCCTACCTATATATATCTCAATCCATTTTTATGTTCACTCCTTTGCATACCTCCTCAACCCCCACCATGTTATTCTCTTGGGAAACCTCAACTTTGGTTAAACTAACTGCCTGTCTACTCTGTGGTTGGACCAGAAAGTAGATTATAGCTGTAGAAAAACAAAAACCATGCATTTTGTGTTAAATATGTGACCACAAATCTGAAGTAACCATCCCATATTTTCTTTATTTCTTCACATTTTGAAAACTTTTGAACCTTCAGAAATGTTGCAAGAATAGTATGATTGAGCATCCATATACCTTTCATCTAGATACACCAGTTTGGGTGGGGGGCTGGGTTGCCACATTTCTCCCCAACTTTTTTTTTTCCCCCAAACCATTTGAAAGTCACAGACATCATGGCACTTTGCTCTTAAATCTTTTTGGCATGTGTCTCTTAAGAACAAGGACATTTTCTCCACATAATCACAGTATAAATACCACCTTCGGGAAATATAACATTGATAAAATACTGTTATTTAATATTTTATTTATAATCAAATTTCCTTCATTGTCCCATTGTCACTCTTACAGCTTTTTTGTTCTTTCACTAGGATCCAGTCAAGGATTGTGCATTGCATTTCTTGCTATGTTTCTTTAGTTTTCTTTAATCTAGAATAGTTCCCTAGCCTTACGTATGTTTTCCTGACACATTCTTTGAAAATTTTAAGTCACTTTTTTGCAGAATGTTCCTGAATTTTGTCTGATTCCTGGTCAGATTCAAGGTAAACATTTTTGGCTGGAATTCTACACAGGGCTGTTGTGTCTTAATGCATCACACTAGGAGACATATTATTTCCTAAAGGACTTTTTATGTTGCTTTTGAATTTCTAGGTTTTTAATAACCTTATCCGTGTCAGATAATGCTAAAAGTTGGTATCATTGGCATCTGAATTTAATGATTCAAGTGTGACTTGTTTATTATTGATCTAGCAAAGAGAAATTATAAATTAGACCTTAAAGCCTTTCTTTAGATAATTTTAGTATGCCTATATCTAGCAGAAATTCCTTAAGGTTTTTTAGTATGTTAATATGTTACCTTTTGTGTTTTCTAGTTTTGAAATAAATTTTTATCTGTTAGCAAGAACATTTTCTTCTTTGAAGTAGTTGGTCATTGGGTTACAGCCTATGCTTTGTTTTGTTTTGTTTTTTAAACACCACAGCCATTGGACCATAATCTCTAAGAGAGGAGGGACCCCCAGCTCCTAAAACTAGGAGGACATGTGAATAAATCCTTTTTTAATAAATGTTTAAAAAACGAATCCTAATTATTTTTAATAATCCTAAGTGTGTGTCCTTGTGCCAGTAGTTACACATGAATGATATCTCTTTAAGTCTTTATTTAACAAACTAGAATTAGCATTTATTATTTTTTCCTATAAAAATGCATGACCTTTGCAAAAGATGAGAGAATGGAGGCATTTGTGCTACAGTGTGACTTTTATAATTTACATTTATATCAATTGACTAATTTGTATTGTGCTGAGCCTGTTATATCATTAAAAACCCAGGTTTTACATTGTGATAATAGTGGATGATGAAGGTGATACATGATATGCAGGATGCTCTGTGGTTATGACAGGAGAAAGCTATGTCAAATACTTTGTTTTTAAGTTAGATTGAAACATACGGAATCGTCATTTTTTGTTATTGACAACCAGGTGATTATACCTGAAGCTCTTTTGTTTTTTTAATGGTGAAATTCCGGCTGGAAAATGAATGTGTTGCAAGTCTGAAGAAACACTCTAGCCCTTACTCTTTTTATCCCCAAGGTGGAATAATTAGTAATCTATTCAGCTTTTACTGAATGCTTCCTATTTGTATAGTAAACTTTCGGTATGCTATAAAATAAGTGTGTTGTTTATTCATTTAATTTTTTTAAAGTATTTATTTATTTATTTAGCTGTGCTATGTGGCTTAAGGGATCTTAGTTCCCCGACCAGGGATTGAACCCTTGTCCCCTGCAGTGGAAACATGGAGCTCTAACCACTGGAATGCCAGGGAATTCCCTGTAGTTTATTCATTTAATTTTCACACCTCTATGGCATGTGTGTGCATTTACTATCTCTGTTTTACAGAGCAAGAAACTGAGGCCCAGAGAAATTAAGTAATTTGTCTGAGGTCACACAATTGGATTCTAGCCCAGGCTCCACTACGATTATCGCTTACAGGTGATTTTTGATAGCCAGGGGTTTTTTTGTTTGTTTGTTTTGATTTGTTTTAAGGAAAGGAACTATCTATTTCATTACAGCAGGAAAAAAAGTACAGATGAGTCCATAAGGAATAGAACTGAAAAAATCACCTGTGATTTCATGAGCAAGAGATAAGTTTTTCTTCTTCTAAATGTTTACACATTTAAACATATATAGCTTTTTCAAAAGGGGAAAATTCAACATGGTTTTGTAATATTTTTAATACATGAGCAAAACTTCATTCCATTTGATAAGATACTTTGGAATTATTTTTTATGACCTATATTTCATATCTAACATCTTGATAATTATGGTTTATTCAGTAATTTCGTATTTCTGAACATGTCTTGAAACAGTCAATAATGGCAGTTATCCTTTTGTTTACATCTATGCTCGTATTTTTATTTTCTAGGAAAAATGACTAGACATGAAATTGCTATGCCCAACCCCAGTGATAGAAATCATGCAGAGAGAGGAAATCACCTAGCATAAAACAAATGGGGTAGCATGTCAAAAATATTTCCTTTTATATATTGAATGAGACAAACTAATGACCCTGGCTTGCCCAGTTTCTGATTTTAGCAAGTCACTTCACTTTTCTAAGTTTGTTTCCTTATCATTAACATAAGGCCTCTTGTCCGTTATTTTGAAAATAGAATGAAAACAATGCATGTCATGTTTACGTTATGTATTTTTAAGCATTATATGTAGAAAGTAACAAAATGAAAGATTGGAACACTGTTGTTGCTTTTTCTTGGATATTAAAGAGATATATATATCTCTCTTTAATATAGCTTCCCCCCCATATTTAAAAATACTGTTTTTGATTGAGGAAAAAAAACTACTGCCTTTAGCCTTGTTATTTCTGTAGCATTCTTGTCCCTGAAGTGTCACTTATCATTGCTAAAAGACTCTCGCTCCATTGATGTTACTTCATCCTTATAAGCTTTGATGTATCTATATATGTCTATATCTTTTTTTTTAAAAGAAGTTTTAGGTTTATAACAAAATCAAGAGGTTTAGAGATTTCCCATATACCCCCATCCCCCCACACATGAAACCCTCCTCACCCCCCATTACCAACATCACTCACTAGAATAGTACGTTTTTTGCCAAGGATGAACCTGCATTGACACATGATAATCACCCAAAGTTCATAGTGTACATTAGTGTTCACTCTTGATGTTGTACATTCTGTTGGTTTGGACATATGTATAATGACATACATATCCATCGTTATAATAGCATACAGAGTATTTTCACTGCCCTAAAAATCTTCTGTGCTCTGCCTATTCATCTCTCTCCACCTCCCTCACCCCTGGCAACCATTGATCTTTTTATTGTTTTCATAGTTTTACCTTTTCCACAATGTCATATAGTTGTAATCATGCAGTATGTACCCTTTTCAGATTGGCTTCTTTCATTTAGTAATACGCATTTAAGTTTCCTCCATGTCTTCATGATTTAATAACTCATTTCTTTTTTGGCATTGAATAATATTCCATTGTCTGGATGTACCACAGTTTAATTATCCATTCACCTCCTGAAGAACAGCCTGTATGCTTCCAAGTCTGGGCAGTTATGCTATAAACATAGCTATAGCTATAAAATAAATGTTGTAAACATCTGTGTGCAGATTCTTGTGTAGATATGTTTCCAGTTCCTTTGGGTAAAATAACAGAGGATGATTGCTGGATGGTATGGTAACAGTACATTTAGTTTTGTTTTGTTTTTTTGGTGGTTTTTTTTTTTTTTGTCCACACTGCACAGCTTGTGGGATCGAACCCAGGCCCCTGGCAATGGAAGTGTGGAGAGTACATTTAGTTTTGTTAAGAAACTACCAAGCTGTCTTCCAAAGTGTCTGTACCATTTTGCTTTCCCACCAGCATTGAATGAGAGTTCCTGTTGTTCTCCACATCCTTGTCAGCATTTGGTGTTGTCAGTGTTCTGGATTTTGGCCATTCTAATAGTGGTATCTCGTTGTTATAACTTGCAATTCCCTAGTCACGTGTGATGTGGAGCATCTTTTTATATGTTTATTTGCCATCTGTAGATCTTCTTTGATAAGGTATCTGTTAAGGTCTTTGCCCCATTTTACAATGGAGTTGTTTTCTTATTACTGAGTTTTAAGAGTTCTTGGTATATTTTGGATAACAGTCCTTTATCAGATGTGTGTTTTGTAAATACTTACTCCCAGTCTGTGACTAGTCTTCTAATTCTCTTGATGTTGTCTTTCACAGAGCAGAAGTTTTTAATTTTAACAAAGTCCAGCTTATCGATATTTTTTTCACAGATTGTGTCTTTATCTAAAAAGGCATCACCATAGCCAAGGTCATCTAGGTTTTTAACTCTGTTGTCTTCTAGGAATTTTATAGTTCTCCATTTTACATTTAAGTTTGTGATCCATTTTGAGTTCATTTTATATATCTATATATAATTTATTTGGCTGTGTCGGGTCTTAGTTGCGGCACGCAGGATCTTTTCATTGCGGCGCGCATGCTCGCTCTTCGTTGTGGCGTGCAGGCTTCTCTCTAGTTGTGGCACACAGGCTCAGTAGTTGCGGCACGCAGGCTCCAGAGTGCGCGGGCTCAGTAGTTGCGGTGTCTGGGCTTAGTTGCCCCACGGCGTGTGGGATCTTAGTTCCCCAACCAGGGATCAAACCCACATCCCCTGCATTGGAAGGCAGATTCTTAACCACTAGACCACCAGGGAAGTCCCCAGTTTGAGTTCATTTTGTCAAGGGTGAAGGTCTGTGTCTAGATTCATTCTTTTGCATATGAATGTCCTATTTTTCTAGCACCATTTGTTGAAGAGACTGTTTTTGCTCTGTTCTTATTGCCTTTGCTCCTGTGTCAAAGATTAGTTGACTATTAATGGGTGTTTATTTCTGGGCTCTCTACTCTGTTCCATTGATCTATTGAATATTTGCCTCTTTTTTCCTCAATACCATATTGTCTTGATTACTGTAGCTATATAGTAAATCTTAAAGTCATATAACATCAATCCTCCAACTTTGTTCCCTTTAAATATTGTCTTGGCTTTAAGTCTTATCCTCTCTATATAAACGCTAGGATCAGTTTGTTGATAACCGTAGAATAATTTCCTGGGAATTTGATTGGGGTTGCATTGAATCTGTAGATCAGGTTGGGAAGAACTGACAACCTGACTATTTTGTCTTCCTATCTATGAACATGTTATATCTCTCCATTTACAGTTAGTTGACCCTTGAACAACGTGGGTTTGAACTGCGTGGGTCCACTTATACCTGGATATTTTTCAATAGTAAATACTATAGTACTACACAATCCATGGTTGGTTGAATCCGTGGATGTGGAGCAACAGTGGATACAGAGGGCCAACTATAAGTTATACATGGATGAACTACTGCATTGTTCAAGGGTCAGTTGTATTTAGTTCTTTGATTTCATTCATCAGTTTTGTAGTTTTTCTTATATAGATCTTGTACATATTTGTTAGAAAATTTTCATTTTGGGACATGCTAATGTAAGTGGTATTGTGTTTTTAATTTCAAAGTCCATTTATTCCTTGGTGTATAAGGGAAGAAGTTGATTTTTGTATCCTGCAACCTTGCTATAATCACTTACTAGTTCCAGGATTTTTTTGGTAGATAGATTTTCTACATAGCAATTATGTCATCTGTGAAAAATGATAGTTTTATGTCTTCTTTCCCAATTTGTATACCTTTGATTTCCTTTTATTGCTTGAGCAAGTACAAGAACTTCCAGTACTTTCAACCAGATGTTGAAAGGTATGGTGAGAGGGGACATCCTAGCCTTGTACCTGATCGTAGTGGGAAAGCTTTGAATTTCTTTGGGTACTAGACCCTTATCAGATAAATGATTTGCAAATATTTTCTCCCATCTTATAGGTTGTCTTTCTTGATACTGTCCTTTGATGGACAAAAGTTTTAAATATTGTTGAAATCCAATTTATTTTGTTTCTCATGTGTTGGTGCCGTATCTAAGAATCCATATGGGTTGCCAAACCCATTGACATGAAAATGTACTCCTGTGTTTTTTTCTAAGAGTTTTATGGTGTCAACTCTTATATTTAGTAAGTAATGTCATCAGCAATTAGGACTAATTTTACTTAATTCTTTTATGCTTTGGATTCCTTTTATTTCTTTTTCTTGCCTAATCTAGCTAGAACTCCAGTACAGTGTTTATTAGAAGTAATGAAAGCAAGCATCCTTGTTGATTCTGTTTTTCTACTTTTTTATTTTTGTTTTCTACTTTTTATTTTGTTTATATCCATTTTAATTTTTATTTCCTTTGTTCTGTGTAGCTCTCTTTGAGTTTATCCTGTTTTCAGTTCATTGAACTTCATGTATAGATTTCTAGGTTTCTTTTTCATATTTGGAAGTTTTCAGCCATTATTTTTTCAGATATTCTCCTTTCTCCTTTTCCCCTCTGGGAAAGTTTTTATGCTAGTGTTGGTATGCTTGATGGAGTCCCAGAAGTCTCTTGGACTCTGTTCATTTTTCTTCATTCTTTCCTCTTTCTGCTCCCTAGACTGGATGATCTCAATTAACCAGTCTTTAAGTTCATTGTTTCTTCTGCCTGCTAAAATTTGCTGTTAAACCTCTATAGTTTATTTTTCATTTTAGTTATTATACTTTTCAGCTCCAGATTTTCTCTTTAGTTCTTTTAATAATTTCTCTGTATTTATTGATATTCTTCATTTGTTAAGTCATCATTCTCTTGGTTTTCTTTAGTTCTTTGTTCATGGTTTCCTGTAGCTCTTTGTGCACCTTGAAAGATTGATTTAAAGTCTTTGTCTAGTAAGTGCAGTGACTGGGTTTCCTCATGGACAGTTTCTATTAATTTCTTTCTTTTCTACAATGGGCCATACTGTTTTGCTTCTTTCCATGCCTCTTAAATTTTTTGTTGAAAATGAGAGGTTTTGAATATTTTAACATAGTGAAACATAGGCAAGCCCTTGTGCTCTTTCTTCTGGGAGCCACCAGACAGGTCAAAATATGCAACTGTAGTTCTTTGACAATAAGATCTGTGTTGCTCCCTCTGGCACTTGAAGCCTAAACCCAGAGTGCAGGCTGCCTTCCTTATGGTCGTTGCCAGCCTAGAGTGGCAGCGGGAATGGTAGGTGGGCAGGTTAAAGCTTCTTTCTTCACCAAGCCTTCTAATGGTGGTTGTAATTTTTTTACTAGATTCCAGAGGTTCTGCAGAAGTTGATTCTGATACTTTTTGGCTGATCATTAGTTGCTTTTATGGAGGAACCAAGCCCCAAAATTCCTTTCTCTCTTTTGCTGATGCCACCTCCCATGGACATGTTAATCTAATTTGTGGATTATCTATACACCTTACTTCTCCTTTACCATTTGTAATCTGTTTTATGACTTCAGTGAAACTCTTGTTTTGTATCTATTAGCAACTCAAAGAGAACTTAGACCATTTTAGAACTTCAGATATCAAGAGTTCTGTGTAGTGTAAAGATTAGTTACCTTTCTAATGAAAGAAAAAGGGGTGATGATACTTGGTTCAAACATATTTTAAGTTTAGTTTTGGAATATTGGAATATATTTCTAATACCCATATTACTTGGAGGCCCAGGATAGATACTTTGGGTGATTTAAGTCGAAGTTAAACTTGGATAATTCACATCTAGATAATTGAGTTGGCTTCTTCTTCTTTTTTTTTTTTAAAGGAGAAAATCATATGATCATTTCAATAAATATAGTTGATTACATTATTTCTGTATACATTCTTTTTTTTTTCACACACACACACACTGTATTTTATTTTTACAAGAGATTAATAGACTGACACCAAGCATTGTAAATGGATGACCACAACAAAAGCAACAATGATTGCAATTACCAAACATGAAACACACTCGTACTATGTCATAATATTGACATTCAGTCCAGTAATCCTCCACTGTAACAGCTCCTTTACTTTGCAGTGAAAATTGATTTGTATATTCTTTGTCTCTGAGTCCTTGTGGGATTTTTTTATTTTTTAATTCAAACAGAAAGTCACAAAAATTATAATCATCCTCATCAGTTCACTCAGTCGCATGTAATTAATTTTTTTTTTATCTTGATCTTTTGTTAGCACTTTTATGAGTTCATCAGTTTTTCATTAGAGTTCTGAAAATGCTTATTCATTCAGTTCAGTAGTACAGTCAGTTACCAGAAACCTGTACTTGTCAGAGTCTTTTCCATGAATTCCTTGAAGATGAAACCCTTTTATAGGAACATATTTGCAAAAGCATCAGAGTACACCCAGAAATGTCTGTAAGTGACAAAGACTTGAAAATGACCATGGTTAAAGATTTGATGAAAGTTCATAATAATGCAATTGACAAGGAAATTTAGTTATTTCTGAGATATACATTTTAAAGTAATAACTAGAATTATGACTTATAACATTATACTAGAACATATAAAATTTTTAGAAATTTCATGTAATGCCTGAAACATTTATATTAACATATTTCCGTACAAATAACCCAATGAAAGTTTAGTATTAGTTGTTTTGTTTGTTTTTTATACTGCAGGTTCTTATTAGTCATCAATTTTATACACATCAGTGTATACATGTCAATCCCAATCACCCAATTCAGCACACCACCATCCCCACCCCACCGCAGTTTTACTCTCTTGGTGTCCATATGTCTGTTCTCTACATCTGTGTCTCAACTTCTGCCCTGCAAACCGGCTCATCTGTACCATTTTTCTAGGTTCCACATACATGCGTTAATATACGATATTTGTTTTTCTCTTTCTGACTTACTTCACTCTGTATGACAGTCTCTAGATCCCTCCATGTCTCAACAAATGACTCAATTGCGTTCCTTTTTATGGCTGAGTAATATTCCATTGTATATATGTACCACATCTTCTTTATCCATTTGTCTGTCGATGGGCATTTAGGTTGCTTCCATGACCTGGCTATTGTAAATAGTGCTGCAATGAACATTGGGGTGCATGTGTCTTTTTGAATTATGGTTTTCTCTGGGTATACGCCCAGTAGTGGGATTGCTGGATCATATGGTAAATCTATTTTTAGTTTTTTAAGGAACCTCCATACTGTTCTCCATAGTGGCTGTATCAATTTACATTCCCACCAACAACAGTGCAAGAGGGTTCCCTTTTCTCCACACCCTCTCCAGCATTTGTTGTTTGTAGATTTTCTGATGATGCCCATTCTAACTGGTGTGAGGTGATAGCTCATTGTAGTTTTGATTTGCATTTCTCTAATAATTAGTGATGTTGAGCATCTTTTCATGTGCTTATTGGCCATCTGTATGTCTTCTTTGGAGAAATGTCTATTTAGGTCTTCTGCCCATTTTTGGATTGGGTTGTCTGTTTCTTTAATATTGAGCTGAATGAGCTGTTTATATATTTTGGAGATTAATCCTTTGTCCGTTGATTCGTTTGCAAATATTTTCTCCCATTCTGAGGGTTGTCTTTTCATCTTGTTTATGGTTTCCTTTGCTGTGCAAAAGCTTTGAAGTTTCATTAGGTCCCATTTGTTTATTTTTGGTTTTATTTCCATTACTCTAGGAGGTGGATCAAAAAAGATCTTGCTGGGATTTATGTCAAAGAGTGTTCTTCCTATGTTTTCCTCTAAGAGTTTTAGTGTCCGGTCTTACATTTAGGTCTTGAATCCATTTTGAGTTTATTTTTGTGTATGGTGTTAGGGAGTATTCTAATTTCATTCTTTTACATGTAGCTGTCCAGTTTTCCCAGCACCACTTATTGAAGAGACTGTCTTTTCTCCATTGTATATCTTTGCCTCCTTTGTCATATATTAGTTGACCATAGGTGCGTGGGTTAATCTCTGGGCTTTCTCTCTTGTTCATTGATCTATGTTTCTGTTTTTGTGCTGGTACCATATTGTCTTGATTACTGTAGCTTTGTAGTATAGTCTGAAGTCAGGGAGTCTGATTCCTCCAGCTCCATTTTTTTCCCTCAAGACTGCTTGGACTATTTGGGGTCTTTTGTGTCTCCATACAAATTTTAAGATGATTTGTTCTAGTTCTGTAAAAAATGCCATTGGTAATTTGATAGGGATTGCATTGAATCTGTAGATTGCTTTGGATAGTATAGTCATTTTCACAATATTGATTCTTCCAATCCAAGAACGTGGTATATCTCTCCACCTGTTGGTATCATCTTTAATTTCTTTCATCAGTGTCTTATAGTTTTCTGCATACAGGTCTTTTGTCTCCCTAGGTAGGTTTATTCTTAGGTATTTTATTCTTTTTGTTGCAGTAGTAAATGGGAGTGTTTCCATAATTTCTCTTTCAGATTCTTCATCATTAGTGTATAGGAATGCAAGAGATTTCTGTGCATTAATTTTGTATCCTGCAACTTTACCAAATTCATTGATTAGCTCTAGTAGTTTTCTGGTGGCATTTTTAGGATTCTCTGTGTATAGTATCATGTCATCTGCAAACAGTGACAGCTTTACTTCTTCTTTTCCAATTTGTATTCCTTTTATTTCTTTTTCTTCTCTGATTGCCATGGCTAGGACTTCCAAAACTATGTTGAATAATAGTGGTGAGAGTGGACATCCTTGTCTCGTTCCTGATCTTAGAGGAAATGCTTCCAGTTTTTCACCATTGAGAATGATGTTTGCTGTGGGTTTGTCGTATATGGCCTTTATTATGTTGAGGTAGGTTCCCTCTATGCCCACTTTCTGGAGAGTTTTTATCATAAATGTTGAATTTTGTCAAAAGTTTTTTCTGCATCTATTGAGATGATCATATGGTTTTTATTCTTCAATTTGTTAATATGGTGTATCACATTGATTGATTTGCGTATATTGAAGAATCCTTGCATCCCTGGGATAAATCCCACTTGATCGTGGTGTATGATCTTTTTAATGTGTTGTTGGATTCTGTTTGCTAGTATTTTGTTGAAGATTTTTGCATCTATATTCATCAGTGATATTGGTCTGTAATTTTCTTTTTTTGTAGTATCTTTGTCTGGTTTTGGTATCAGGGTGATGGTGGCCTCATAGAATGAGTTTGGGAGTGTTCCTTCCTCTGCAATTTTTTGGAAGAGTTTGAGAAGGATGGGTGTTAGCTCTTCTCTAAATGTTTGGTAGAACTCACCTGTGAAGCCATCTGGTCCTGGACTTTTGTTTGTTGGAAGATTTTTAATCACAGTTTCAATTTCATTACTTGTGATTGGTCTGTTCATATTTTCTGTTTCTTCCTGGTTCAGTCTTGGAAGGTTATACCTTTCTAAGAATTTGTCCATTTCTTCCGGGTTGTCCATTTATTGGCATAGAGTTGCTTGTAGTAGTCTCTTAGGATGCTTTGTATTTCTGTGGTGTCTGTTGTAACTTCTCCTTTTTCATTTCTGATTTTATTGATTTGAGTCCTCTCCCTCTTTTTCTTGATGAGTCTGGCTAATGGCTTATCAATTTTGTTTATCTTCTCAAAGAACCAACTTTTAGTTTTATTGATCTTTGCTATTGTTTTCTTTGTTTCTATTTCATTTATTTCTGCTCTGATCTTTATGATTTCTTTCCTTCTGCTAACTTTGGGTTTTGTTTGTTCTTCTTTCTCTAGTTCCTTTAGGTGTAAGGTTAGATTGTTTACTTGAGATTTTTCTTGTTTCTTTAGGTAGGCTTGTATAGCTATAAACTTCCTTCTTAGAACTGCTTGTGCTGCATCCCATAGGTTTTGGATCGTCGTGTTTTCATTGTCATTTGTCTCTAGGTATTTTTTGATTTCCTCTTTGATTTCTTCAGTGATCTCTTGGTTATTTAGTAACGTATTGTTTAGCCTCCATGTGTTTGTGTTTTTTACATTTTTTTCCCTGTAATTCATTTCTAATCTCATAGCGTTGTGTTCAGAAAAGATGCTTGGTATGATTTCAATTTTTTTAACTTTACTGAGGCTTGATTTGTGACCCAAGATTTGATCTATCCTGGAGAATGTTCCGTGCGCACTTGAGAAGAAAGTGTAATCTGTTGTTTTTGGATGGAATGTCCTATAAATATCAATTAAATCTATCTGGTCTATTGTGTCATTTAAAGCTTCTGTTTCCTTACTTATTTTCATTTTGGATGATCTGTCCATTGGTGTAAGTGAGGTGTTAAAGTCCCCCACTATTATTGTGTTATTGTCGATTTCCTGTTTTATAGCTGTTAGCAGTCGCCTTATGTATTGAGGTGCTCCTATGTTGGGTACATATATATTTATAATTGTTATATCTTCTTCTTGGATTGATCCCTTGATCATTATGTAGTGTCCTTCCTTGTCTCTTGTAACATTCTTTATTTTAAAGTCTATTTTATCTGATATGAGTATAGCTACTCCAGCTTTCTTTTGATTTCCATTTGCATGGAATATCTTTTTCCATCCCCTCACTTTCAGTCTGTATGTGTCTCTAGGTCTGAAGTGGGTCTCTTGTAGACAGCATATATATGGGTCTTGTTTTTGTATCCATTCAGCCAGCCTGTGTCTTTTGGTGCGAGCATTTAATCCATTTACATTCAAGGTAATTATCGATATGTATGTTCCTATTCCCATTTTCTTAAATGTTTTGGGTTTGTTATTGTAGGTCTTTTCCTTCTCTTGTGTTTCTTGCCTAGAGATGTTCCTTTAGAATTTGTTGTAGAGCTGGTTTGGTGGGGCTGAATTCTTTTAGCTTTTGCTTGTCTGTAAAGTTTTTGATTTATCCGTCAAATCTGAATGAAATCCTTGCCGGGTAGAGTAATCTTGGTTGTAGGTTCTTTCCTTTCATCACTTTAAGTATATCATGCCACTCCCTTCTGGCTTTTAGAGTTTCTGCAGAGAAATCAGCTGTTAACCTTATGGGAGTTCCCTTGTATGTTATTTGTCATTTTTCCCTTGCTGCTTTCAATAATTTTTCTTTGTCTTTAATTTTTGCCAATTTGATTACTGTGTGTCTCGGCGTGTTTCTCCTTGGGTTTATCCTGTATGGGACTCGCTGCGCTTCCTGGACTTGGGTGGCTATTTCCTTTCCCGTGTTAGGGAAGTTTTTGACTATAATCTCTTCAAATATTTTCTCTGGTCCTTTCTCTCTCTCTTCTCCTTCTGGGACCCCTATAATGCGAATGTTGTTGCGTTTAATGTTGTCCCAGAGGTCTCTTAGGCTGTCTTCATTTCTTTTCATTCTTTTTTCTTTAGTCTGTTCCGCAGCGGTGAATTCCACCATTCTGTCTTCCAGGTCACTTATCTGTTCTTCTGCCTCAGTTATTCTGCTATTGATTCCTTCTAGTGTAGTTTTCATTTCAGTTATTGTATTGTTCATCTCTGTTTGTTTGTTCTTTAATTCTTCTAGGTCTTTGTTAAACATTTCTTGCATCTTTTCGGTCTTTGCCTCCTTTCTTATTCTGAGGCCCTGGATCATCTTCACTATCATTATTCTGAATTCTTTTTCTGGCAGGTTGCCTATCTCCACTTCATTTAGTTGTTTTTCTGGGGTTTTATCTTGTTCCTTCATCTGGTATATAGCCCTCTGCCTTTTCATCTTGTCTATCTTTCTGTGAATGTGGTTTTTGTTCCACAGGCTGCCGGATTATATTTTTTCTTGCTTCTGCTCTCTGCCCTCTGGTGGTTGATGCTATCTAAGAGGCTTGATGGGAGGCTCTGGTTTTTTTTTTTTTTAAAGTCACTCAGTTATTAGTGAACGGAAGGCAAGATTTTTATCATGGATGATTAAGCACCTTATAATTTTCATTTAGCAAATAAATGCTTATCATTATGTCAGGGTTTCTCAACCTCAGCATTATTGACATTTTGGACATTTTAAATTCTTTATTAGACACTTCAGGATCTAATCTAGGTGCACTGCTCTTAGTAATCATGTCTTTTTTAACACCTTTAGTTTGGGAGAGTTGCTCAGCTTCTTTTGTTTTTCTTGACTTTGAGACTATCAGACTTTCAGCCACTAGTTTTAGCTTCCGTTGATGATTTTTTTTTAGTCTCTCATTTTTTTTATGTTTATTGGTTGGCACTTTACTGTACAAATGAACTTTTTCTTTCTCCTTCAATTTGAGGTTGCTGTTTCCTCATTATTAGATTCAAATTATGCATTTTTGTTAGAAATACCACCAAAGTAATGTTGTATCCTTCTAAGTGCATCATATCTGTTGGGATAGAATGTTATTTTGTCCCACTGTAGATGATAATAATTTTGGTTATTTGGTGGTGTCTGCCATGCTTCACTGAAGTTAAAACTTTGGACTTAATAACTTTGACACTTCTGTCAGTGGATTTTTGCTACCTTTATGATCATGAATTTCTGAATATAAAAAATTAGAATTAACATATTGTCCCATACAAGCGCCTTGACATTTGTCCAGGAATAAATTTGACAAATTCTTCGTTTCTATTGATTCTTTTTTTTTTTCTCCTTGGGATCAGAACAATACAATGCCTTATCAAACTGAGTCTCTTTCAGAAGTGCTTTCAGAAACTTCCTATTGAACATAGAGATAGGTTTTTAGCTGATGACACAAATATTAGATGTTTTGTTATTGTCCCACAAATCCCTGAGGCTCATCATTTTTTTTTAGTCTAATTTCTTTATGTTCTTTAGATTGAGTAATTTCTATTGATTTGTCTTCAAGTTCACTTATTCATTATCATTACTCTCATCATTTTTCTATTATTGATCCCATTCAGTGAATTTGTTCTTTCTGTTACTGTATTTCTATTTCTAAAATTTCCAGTTAGTTCCTCCTTATATTTCTGGTTTTTTTGCTAGAACTTTCTATTGGGAAGTTTGTTTCAAGTGTGTTTATAATTGTTCACTGAAGTGTTTTATGATGCTTTAAAATCCTTGTCAGATAATTCCACAACTGATATCTTTGTATTGGTGTCTGTTAATTGTTTTTTCTCATTCAAGTTGAGACTTTCTTGGTTCTTGGAATGATGAATGATTTTAGTTTTATTATTATTGTATTCTAGACATTTTGGATAGTATGCTGTGAAACTTTGGATCTTATTTAAATCTATTTTAGCAGGCCTCCTCTGACACTGCACCAGCAGGGGAGGAAGGCTGCCTCATTACTACAAAGTGGGGCTGGAAGATTGGACTCCCCTCCCCACTTGATCTCTACCAGCCTCTGTTGACTACCATGGTGAAGAGGGGAGGGTACCTCTTACCTCAAGGTGGTAGTAGAAGTTCAGACTTGCCACTCAATCCTTGCTGACACTCTAGAGAGGGGAAGGGGCACCTTTGTTACTGCTGGCAGAGGTAGAATTTTAGTCTCCCTACTTGGTTCCACTGATGTGGATGAGGAGGAGTGGATTCCATGGTGTTTGTCTGGAGTAGGGCAGTAACAGTAAAAAATGTTTTTGCTTGCTAGTCTGCACCTTTCCCAATCCTTTCACTAGAGAGAACTGGCTTTTCTTTTTGGTTTTCTGATGGTGTTTTGTTTTTATTTTTATTTTTTTGCCTGTGCTCATTGGTATTTCTGGGTTGCAGGCTTCTCTGTTGCCTGGGCTAAGATATGTAAGAAGCAAAAGGAAAACCCAGGGAACTCACTATCTTTTGTTCTTCAAATTCTGTGGTTGCTATTCAAATTCACTTTCTCTCCACCTTTCAGAGTCTTTTGACTTTTTTAATATATTGCACTCAGGAATTTTAGCTGTGTTTAGTGGACTAGGAAGAAATGTATCTTATTTTACATGGAACTGGGTAGCCTAAATGGTTAAGAATTAAAGTAGTCCATTAAGAACTTACTTTAAATGAAATGCTCAAGAATATTTTATTCTTAAAAATATTTTACCACCATATTTTGTAAGTCACTAAGATGTACATACGGTTAAGTATATTCTTTGTTGTAGCTATATATTCATGTGTAAAAGTCTATTTCTTTATTCTTTTAGGATTATGTACTGAAGGACTGTACCGTGTTAGTGGGAACAAAACTGATCAAGACAATATTCAAAAGCAGTTTGATCAAGGTAAGAAGATAATTATAGATATATTTATATATATATTTGATCAAGGTAAGAAGATAATTATAGAAGAAAAATATAATCATTGTTTTATTATTTCCCTCATTGAAATTTCATATGAAAACCTCCTAAGAATATGGATGTTTAGGGGAGAAAGTTTTGAAGTAGTATTGGAAGTATTTAATGGAACAGATACCACAGTCAAGAAATGGGAGAGCTATAAATCCATTACCAGAATTAGAGAAGCAATAAATTGAGTTATGGTGCATCATCATCTTTGTATATCACAGATTGCACCTATTTAAAGTTGCGATTTAAAAGTGTTTTTTTTTCCTTCATGATACTGGGCCAACTAACTAACCATTAGGAATTTTTAAAAAGCTGAATTTCCTACTCATATTAAAGGAAATCTGTATGAGATCAAAGGTTTAAATGCAAAAAATGAAAACTAAGTTCTAGGGAGAAAAACGAATGAATATATTTATAATCTTGGAGTAGGAAGAGGCCTAAACTTGACATGAAACCTAGAAAGCATGAACAAGATGATAAACTAGACTGCCTAAAAATGTAAAACTTCTGTATGAAATAGTGTATAAAGCAAACAGAATCAGGAGACAAACTGTAAACTTGGTGTGGCTGTGGAATTTCTTTGCTAGATTAAGCAATTCATATTAGAAGAAAGCAACCAACAAATATATGAAAATATGCTCAGCCTCTGTCAGTTATAAAGAAATAAAAATTAAAACAAAAAGGTTGTATTTATTTTATTATGTGAGTGGAAAAGATTGTTGGTAGGGTGTAGGCAAGCAGGTATGTTGTATACTGTTGGTTATGGGTGCTTCAGGTAGCTTTGCTGGAGAAATTCCATTTGTAAATACTTATGTTACAAAAGTCTTTGTGTAAGCATACCAAGATATTTATTGCGGCATTGTTTGTATTTTGTTTTAAAGGTGGGGGGACCAATCCTGTTTACAAGTAGAATACTAGATAGCTGTATAAAATAATGAAGATTATATGTGTTGAAATGGTAAAATGTTGAGTGGTAAATGGTAAAGTTGAGTGGTGGGTGGGGTATTTGTGTGCGTGCCTTGCTTTGAAAGACTATTGCATGGTATTTCATTAAAAAAAAAAAAATTGTTAGAAGAACTGTTTAGACTTTAGCAAATTGGTACAATTTCACTTCCGGTAATGAAGGAAGAGTAGTCATCAGTACCAGGGCCTCTTGAATTAGAGTTTCTGGTTTTGTTTCCTGTTTCTGCCACTTACTGTCTTTGTGGCCTAGGGAGGTTAACCTTTCTAAATCTCAGCTTTTTCATATCTAGAATGGGAGTGATAAGAGTAACTGAGGAATAATGAGATAATGCATATGACGAGTTTTCTGTGCCAGACACCATGTTAAATGTTCACTGGGTAGCTGTTATTACAAGGAATATAGCCTGCCTAAGGACCTAAGCTTTAGTACATAAAAGTTGTTATCATAATATCTTTATAATATTTTTAAATGAAATAAATCTAAATGTTCAGTAATAGAATATTATGTAAATTTTTATATCTGGGAGAATGTTTTGTAGCCATTAGAATTGTTTATGTAGGACAAAATGTAAGGATTGGTGATTCTTGGTTAAGGATATATGTGAGTTCTTTGTATTTTTATTATTCTTGCAAATTTTCTGCAAGTTTGAAATTACAATGAAATGTTACCTGCCCCCCCCAAAAAGTTTTTTAAAGTTGCTTGCAAAATTTTATTAACCTTGGATAATGCCTTAAAAATTAAATCCAATATAAAATCTATCATCTGTCTATATATATATATATATATATATATATATATATATTTTTTTTTTTTTTTTTTTTTTTTTTTAATGAGCAGAAAAGGGCTGAAAGGAAACATGGTAAAGTATAAACAGTGATTATCTCTTGGTTATGGGAGTAATTTTTTTATTTATCATAAATATTCATTGTATTTATAATAAGGAAAATGTGACTTTTTTAATAGCAAATTAACCTTATGATATACCTTTAATATGTTACATTCTTATTTTTTAAGTCAGAACTTCACTGATAAGTGTTTAAAGTGTTTTATATTAAAATTTTTTAAGTATAAGTTATAAGTTCCCCACCAGGGAACTCCCTTACAATAGATTTACACTATAGATTACAATTTATATTGGCTTGCAGTATAATATTGTAGAAAAAACACACAAAAGTGGTCCTGCGATGTGAGAATAATAATGTATATTGAAACAATAAAATAGTGTTTGCCTTTTACCCCTTTTATGTCCAGTTAAGCATACTCCATGAGGTATAGTGATTTTGGTTTTTCTTCCAGTTTTATTGAGATATAATTGACATACAGTACTGTGTAAGGTGTACAACATAATGATTTGACTTACATATATCATGAAATGATTACCACACTAAGTTTAGTGAACATCCATCATCTATCAAAACTTGAATTTATATGCATGATTCCTATCTTTTGTCTTTCTGTTTCCTATGGCCTCTTTTAAATAGCTTATGTGAACGAAATGTTTCAAAAGAAGAGAGATATCAGTAATATTGCTCATATACTGACAAGCCTAATAGCATTTTTTATTGTCACAGAAAATGCTTCTTACTTGGTTTTCTCTTTCCTTATCTATAGTTTGTCAGGCAAACTTATATTAAAACGGTGGGGGAGGGATGAATCAGCCTGTGAAGAAAGGTGGTCCATGAGAAGACTTAAATGTCTTTGGATCTACAAGTACCCATTTAGCTTACTTCTCCTGTAATAAATTTAAATTTATTATAGTTTTTAATTTTAATTTTAATTTTTGTCTTATAGATCATAATATCAGTCTAGTATCAATGGAAGTAACAGTAAATGCTGTAGCTGGAGCTCTTAAAGCTTTCTTTGCAGATCTACCAGATCCTTTAATTCCATATTCTCTTCATCCAGAGCTATTGGAAGCAGCAAGTAAGTAAAAGCCTCCTTTTTTTTTTTTTTTGAGAAGGATGATGATAGTGGGATTTGTACAGTGATTGCTTTGTGTTAAAATCAGTCATGCACTAGAATATGTAGCTAATAAAAATTCAGCTTCTAGAACTGTTTATTAAAGCTCTTTCCCTTTAAATAAATAGTTTTAGCTAGGCTCCCAGATGACTAGGTGCTCCTAGAAGTTTAGATCATTATACTAGAAGTTTGAGATTTGTGTTTTTAATTCAAACTCAAAGGCATTGTAAGAAAAAGAAATTAAGTCTTCAAATGAATGTATCTGTAATGTACTTTAGTAACATATTAACCTGTGTATGGTCTGTACACATGTGTATGTAAATTTTTTTTAAGTCAAAGAAATTAACTTTGGCCTCATGTCTTGATTCAGTTTTTGAAAAAGTAAGACAGGAAAATGGGTACTTATTCAGTATTGATTCCTACTTGGCATCATCATTCATCCAGATGTTTCTATGAAGCAAATACTCATTTGTTATCTGGAAAATGAGACCAAAGGTCTATTTGAGTATCAGGTAACCTAGTGCTTAATCCACATTGTGTTCTCAATGGCTAAAATTAATGTAGTTTCTAAATATTTCTCTTTAATTTCCTTTTGATTACAAGTCTTCAAGCTCTGTAGCGTGAGACTACTTATAATACTGATTGTTAAAGTTCTCAGTTAATTTTCTTTTCATTAAAATCCACTTCAGTATATTGTCACAAGATACAGTTGCCTTATACATTCTCTCGTATGAAAACTGGGAAAATAGTCCAATTGATAGCTTAGATTTTCTTACTTTTTGGCCATGAACAATAGCCTCAGAACTTTCCTACCTAGGAAATACTGAGGGCTGATTTAGAAGTCATATGTGGCAAATGAGAAATTTGTTAGTACTTGGTGTACTACCATGAGTTGGTTGGCAGACTGGCCTCCTCCAGAGGAATCCATTGTTATTTTAGAAGAATGAACTGAATGAGGAAGAGCAGCAGTAAGGCGCACTCTCCTCTCCCATTTACAGCAGAGCCACATTTCAGTTATTCTGTTTCATAATTTGTGTAAATTTGGAAAGTAACTGAGCTAAATGCTTGTATTGCTTGTGCTGCTTGTGAAGAACAATGTTTTATAAGCTAAGTGGATTATAAATAAGTATAATGCTTTAAATCAGGTGTTGGCAAACTGGCCTGTGGACCAAATTCAGTGTGCCATCAGTTTTCAGAAGGCTTGCAAGCTAAGAATGTTTTTTTATATTTTTAAATGGTTGAAAAAATATTAAAAGAAAATTTTATGAAATATTAAAAATATATGAATTCAGATTTTTAAAGTTCTATTGGATCACAGCCACTCTGTTACATATTGTCTGTGGCTGCTTTTGTACAACTGCAGAGTTGAGTAGTTTCACCCACAAAGCCTAAAATACTTACTCTCTGTAGCATGAATATTAAGAGCCTAACAGATTTGTAAGTAATTAGTTAATTCTAAATCAGTATCTAGTTATATAAGTTGCTTAAAGAAATTACTAATATACCATTTCCTATTTTACCACCCCCAGGTTACTTTGATCTTCAGTTATTAGCTTTACTTGTGAAAAGGCTATTGTAAATAGATGGTAGTCTGTTTATTAGCAGGTTCTTTACAACATTTTCTTTGTTTTTGTTTCCCTCTCCTGATATGCTTCATATACATTCTTGATTGTCTTATACAAAAAGCATAGCAGGAAGCTTTATCAATATTTTTTAATGTTTGTGTTTCACACAAATACCTCGCTACTTTAATTTTACAGAAATCCCGGATAAAACAGAACGTCTTCATGCACTGAAAGAAATTGTTAAGAAATTTCATCCTGTTAACTATGATGTTTTCAGATATGTAATAACACATCTAAACAGGTATTTTTATTTTTCGTTTTTGCAAATAAAATGCACTACGGATTTCAAACACATAACCTTATAAATTGGGTAATCATAAAATAGAGAAAGAGCGACTAATTTAAACATACAGTTCAATTTTGGTTCTCTAAATTATTTTTTCTGTATTTTTAAAATAGATTTTTCATCAACTTGTTTAAAGAAAGGTATATGACCCTTTTAGTATCTAACATGATTATATAAATAGTAAGTGTGGTGAGTACTTTTTTTTTGTCACTGCTGTTCTTTAACAATTCTCTTCTATAGAATCTTAGAATTTTAGTTACGAAATGACACTTAGATAATTAAGCAGATCAACCTATTTGAAGTTGGAAAGATTGAGGTTTAAAGAGAGAAATCATATGCTCAAGTGACACATCTTATGACTAGAATCCAAGTATTATTAAGTGGTTTAATTGCGTCTTCTTTTGTACTATGTCTCTTTTGTGTATCTTGCTTGTTTTGTTTGGATATTCCTCATAGTGAAATTTTATTAGAAACTTGAATTCATATTACTATCCACCTTGACTGTTACTGAAATGCAGGACATTAATCCTATATCAAAAGCCTTAAATATGTTAAGCTTCAAGTTTATACTTTTTTCTATAAAGATACCCTTCCCAACACCATTTCTTAAATGAAAGGCAATATTAATATCATATAATAGCATAAAGCTCAAGACTGTGGAGTTAAATAGGCTTGGTTTTGAAACATTTTTAGTTCTGTGGCTTTGGACAAATACTTTACCCTGCCTAAGCCTTGATTTTTCTCAACTATAAGAATGAGAATAATAATAGCTCACAAAGTTGTTATTGAGACTGAATAGAATTATTAGTATTTGTACTACTTTTTTCAAAAGTCTACTCTTCACAATATTTTCTACTAACATTTTAAAGAACTGAGGTTTGGTTTTTTTAACTAATAATGTCAGTGTCCAAAACAAGTACATTTCAGTCTGTACCTCTTAAAAGAGAGTATTAAGCAGTGTTTAAAGTTTTATTGTTGTTATCAATGTAGCATAAAATTATATTAGCACTTCTAGTAACTCTTCTCTGGAGTCTCCCTCTGTGAGAAAATACCAACATACATAGTATTGCAGTATAATTAGTGGAATTTCCTCTTTTGAAAATTACCATGCAACGTGGTTCATGATTTAACAGATGTGTACAGGGTACTACTGGAGACCTTACCCAATATGGAATGTAGGGATGGTATATGAACATATTATTGTATGGCCTGATTAAAGTGCTGAAAGAAGAATTGGACTTTATTAAAAACAATAGGGAAAAGAGACAAAGGGAAGAGCATATTCAAAGAATCACAGTGCTAGCCCACCATCAGTGTTATATTGAGACACTTAACTGTGTTTGACTCCAGTGATACAACAGTTAATGACACAGGCATACTTGGCGTGTTGAGGAACAGCAAAGAGGCCTGTGTGGTTTGAGCAGAGTGAAGGATAGGGCAGTACTACTCAGAGTGTAGCCTATTGATTAGCTTTAGTCCTCAAAATATTTTACTGACAGGGAGGTTGCTTTCATGTCTATCACTAAGTGCACTGTTGAGTTCAGCTGACATTTATGGGGGGTGGGGTGGGGAGCAAGACTTTGTCAATGAAAAAAGCATTGCATGATTGTTACTCTGAATGGTATGGGGAGCCACTAGAGAGTAGAACAGAGAAATAGTATCATCAGACTTAAATTTTAGAACAAACACTCAACTATTGATTATAATGGATATACTGTTTGTGCCAGGTACTCTTGTAAATGCTATACAGACATAGCAGTAAATAAAATAATCACATTTCATGGAACTTTATATTCCAGTATAGGAAATAAATGATAAATATATATTGGGTGATTAACAGATTGCAAAAATTAATCCATGGAGCTGTTCTTTGGATGTATTTTCTCTCACCTTCCATATTCAGTGAGTTACTGTGTCAAATTAGTTTTACCTCCTGACTAGTTTTCCTTTTCATTCCTCTGCCACTGCTTTAGTTTAAATTTTATCATTTCTCATTTAGGAATCTCTAGTTTGTCATTGAGCTCTCTCTCTGCCAATTTTTCTTCTTGATTCTCCCTTGATCCTGATGCCAGAATGATCTTTCTAAAAGCTCTTTGTGTAAAGATCACTTATATCCTAAAGGAAAAAAATCTAAATTGTTTATCATTAAGTGGCCTAGTTCTAACTTACTCTGTTAAATCTCCTTTCCTTTTCCACCGTGCAACACCAAGTGCCACTGTATTAAACTAATAGGACTTAACCGAAAGTATCAATTTGTGCCTGGTCCCTTATCACATCTTAACATGACTGCCTCAGTCTTTCTCAAAATTCAGTCCTCAAACCAGCAGCATCAGCATCACCGGGGAACTTGTTAGGAATGCAAATTATCAGGCCCCACCCCAGACATAATTATCAATCTTTGTTTTAACAGGCCCTCCAGGAGGTTCTGATACACACTGAGAATCACTGGGGGGGAGGGTTTGTTTGTTCATTTGTTTTTTATCGAAGTATGGTTGATTTACAAGCTCATGTTAGTTTTCAGGTGTACAGCAAAGTGGTTCAGTTATATATATTCTTTTTTTAGATTCTTTTCCATTATAGGTTATTAAAAGCTATTGAGTATAGTTCCTGTGCTATACAGTATTGTTTATCTATTTTATATATAGTGTGTATATATATATATATGTATATGTATACATATATTTTTTATATGTAGTGTGTATCTGTTAATCCCAAACTCCTCATTTATCCCTCACCCGCCCTTTCCCTTTTGGTAACCATAGGTTTGTTTTCTGTGTCTGTGAATCTGTTTCTGTTTTGTAAATAAGTTCATTTGTATCATTTTTTTTTTTTGATTCCACATATAAGTGATATCATATGGTATTTATCTTTCTCATTCTGCCTTACTTTGCTTAGTATTATAATCTCTAGGTCCATCCATGTAGCTGCAAATGGCATTATTTCATTCTTTTTTGTGGCTGAGCAATATACCATTGTGCGTATATATATATACATATATATACACACACACACACACACACCATATCTTCCATGTCTTAGCTATTGTAAGTAGTGCTGCCATGAACATTGGGGTGCATATATCATTTAAAATTAGAGTTTTTGTCTTTTCTGGATATATGCCCAGGAGTGGGGTTGCTGGATCATATGGCAACTCTATTTTTAGCTTTTTAAGAAACCTCCATACTGTTCTCCATAGTGGCTACACCAATTTACATTCCCAACAACAGTGTAGGAGGGTTCCCTTTTCTCCACAGCCTCTGCAGCATTTATTATTTGTAGACTTTTTGATGATGGCCATTCTGAGCAGTCTGTGATGGTATCTCGTTATAGGTTTGATTTGCATTTCTCTAATAATTAGTGATGTTGAACATCTTTTCATGTGCCTGTTGGCCATCTATATGTCTTCTTTGGAGAAATGTCTATTTAGGTCTTCTGCCCATTTTTTGATTAGGTTGTTTGTTTGTTTTTTGATACTGAGCTGTCTGTGTATTCGGAAAGTAACCCCTTGTCAGTCACATTGTTTGCAAATATTTTCTCTCTGTAGGTTGTCTTTTCATTTTGTTTATGGTTTCCTTTGCTGTGCAAAAGCTTATAGGTTTGATTTGGTCCCAGTTTATTTTTGCTTTTATTTCTGTTGTCTTGGGAGACTGACCTGAGAAAACATTGCTACGATTTATGTCAGAGAATGTCTCGCCTATGTTCTTTAGGAGTTTTATGGTGTCATGTTTTATATTTAAATTTTTAAGCCATTTCGAATTCATTTTTGTATATGATGTGAGAGAGTGTTCTAACTTTATTGATTTACATACTGCTGTCCAGCTTTTCCAACATCATTTGCTGAAGAGACTGTCTTTTCTCCATTGTATATTCTTGCCTCCTTTGTCAAAGATTAATTGACCATAGGTGTGTGGGTTTGTTTCTGGGCTCTCTATTTTGTTCCAGTGATCCATATGTCTGATTTTGTGCCAGTACCACGCTGTTTTGATTACTATAGCTTTGTAGTATTTGAGAACCACTGTTTTGACTAAATTACTCTTTCTTCCTACTGTTTTACTAACACCCATCACCCTTGGCTCAACTCAAACATTACCTCTTCAAGGAAGGCTTCCCTGACCACCCTCATCTAACTGATTTGCTACCTTTCCTTTGTATTTTTTGACTCAACAATTAGACTTGATGCCCATATTCATGTCTTTCAAATCTATAGGTATTTTCAGAACCTATACTTGACTACCACATAGACACACCTGACTGGGCCCCTCTATACACTATATTTTAACAGAGGTTGACTTTATTCTGAATATTCTAATTTAGTCTCTTAACAAATAGTAATAACTTTTACCACAGAACACATGTTTTTAGGGCACTTATTTTACCTCAGATGAGCAACTCCTGTGTTTGGGGGTGTGGGTCCTTTCGTTTAGATTTTAAATTTTTTGATATACAAATTTAAATAAAAAATTTTCCTGCTACCTTGCATATTGGGCTGTTTCTTCATGTGTGAATGAGAGGATTGGATAAAATACCTAAAATTTCCTCCCAATTTAATAATTTTGAGTTAAAATTCAAGATTTGCTTCTTATGTTTCTTGCTAATTACAGACAGTGGTAGTAGTGCTTGCTCACATATTTAAAAGACTGGATGCAAAATAGTTAACATATGGTCATTTTTAAATTATTTATTGTCAGATCAAAAGAATTTTAAGGTAGAATGTGAACTGTTGTCATTGAAATTAAATTTGTAACGATGTACATGGTAGTTAATGATTAAAAAGATTGTTTTTTGGAATACTAGAAACTTGAGTTTTTTGAAAGTTGAAAAGTCTCCCTGTTGGAGTATATGATAATTTTTCCAAAGTAAAAACCATCTTTGGTTCTCATAAGGAATGGATTTTACTGCTCTTTTCTGTTATTAGAATGTAGTTGAACATGGAATGCACAAGCAGGAAAATGTTTTAAATTTGAAGTTAAGATTTTTAAAAAAGGTAAAACCAAATCATCTGAAATAATATCCAACTCTCAGATTCTTTAATTGCAATGAGTTTTGACTGGTTTCTAATTGTTTTTTTCCTATCATAATTTCAGGGTCAGTCAGCATAATAAAGTCAACCTAATGACAGCAGACAACTTATCCATCTGTTTTTGGCCAACTTTGATGAGACCTGATTTTGAAAATCGAGAGTTTCTGTCTACCACCAAGATCCATCAATCTGTTGTTGAAACATTCATTCAACAGTGTCAGTTTTTCTTTTACAATGGAGAAATTGTGGAGACTGTGAACACTGTGGCTCCTCCACCACCTTCAAACCCAGGACAGTTGGTGGAACCAATGGTACCGCTTCAGTTACCACCACCATTGCAACCTCAACTGATACAACCACAGTTACAGACGGATCCTCTTGGTATTATATAAGTAGGAAGTGATTGCAGCCAGCCTGAAATTGGACAAAAGCAAATCTAGACATGCATGTTTCAGGGTTCAGTAGTATACTTCATGTTTCTTACAGATAATTCACATTCAAAATAATGAGACATTTTCTCTTTGAACTATATGGTATTCCTTATTCATTTACATTACAAATCTAAGACCATGTGATAAGCATGACTGGAGAGGTTTAATTTTTATAAACAAAAATAGCTATAAAATACAAAGCTGCTGTTGCATGCAACCTTATTGCAATCAGTATATCATTCCTGTGGCATTTTCTGTCACATTATATTGTGAATAAAATTTTTCTATAGAAATTAAATGATTTAAAAACTCACGTATATGAAACATTTAATGCTTTCCAGCCTGCTTTATGGCTGGTTTTGTTATTTGATGTGCTAATTTGAGCAACTTAATTTACTTTTATCAGTCTGTATAGATAACTAAAAGCCCAGTTAAGTATTTTATAATTTCAGGCTACTTATGCCATGCTTGGGATGTTGTTTGAAAGAAAGAAAAATACACTTAACATATTTCTGCACCTTCATTTTCTAAGTAAACCTGTGGATGATTTGATGGGGGTAAATGGATATACTTCTTGTACACACATACCAAGGACATGCTTGTGGCTAAAGTGAGTTGATAATGTTGTGCAAAGGATAGTTGTCACCAACTCATTTCTTTATAGTCCATGATGAAACAAACATCTTGTATACTTTTAATTCTGTAAACAGATGCATGTTCAAAAGATCTATTATGGTCTTGTAATCTTAATCTAATATATTTTAGATATTTTAATTTTTTCCCTCTTGGGAAATACATTTAGTATAGTGTAGAAAATACTTCATGACATTTTCATATAAGGTTATATAACTTTTCATACATAAACATGAAATTTGTTGTAGAAAATTCTTTAAACCAAACATTTTAATCTAGGACTTCAATTTAATCTGTCCCTTGAATCTATTTTTATGTGGCCCTTAAAAACATATCCAAAAATCCATTGCTAATATAGCAATAAAAATACTTTGGGTACTGACAGCCTCTTTGGAGTATGTATATATAAAGTTGCAAACTTGTATTCATATTCTTTTCTGTGATATGTTGTACTAAAATCCAAAGTGGCTTTTGCACCATTTTTTAAGCCAATTTTTTCCTTTGATGTTGGTACCAGATTTGCTGTAAATGACTGCTGCTTTGGAGGTTAAACATTTCGTTAGTGAAGTTACAACCAGAACAGGAAATTATGGATAAAATTTTCAGAATAAGTGGCATAGGTAAATTTTGTTAGGCTTTATTCAAAATTTGTTCATTATCAAAACATGCCTGTTTTTTTCCCAGAAAGGGAAAAAATGGTTTTTTTGTTGCTAGGTTATATTTTGTGTAGTAAAGAAAAAATTCTTTGGTCCACGTTGTAATCTTCATACTGCAATTTTAAGGTTGTCTTATGTGTACTGTAGTAAATAGCTGATTTTGAGATTTGAGGCTCCTAAGAGTTTGATTTGCTCCATTTTTTCCTAAAATAAATATTGTCTTTCCCAACTGTTATGTCCTAGGTATTGTACTTCTAATTTTAACTTCAGAATCAAGATGTTGACATGAACCAGGCTGCTGTTGAAGTACATGTATATTATAAATTATCTTATTTGTGTTATACTCTTACATGTTATTATCTTTTCTAAGAAAACAAAGTCCCTATTATTCCTATTGCAAAGCACACAGGAATTAAGAAAGTACAGTAATTTTTAAAAAGAAAAATCTGGTAAATGTAGTATTCTTAACTTGTTCTATATTACTTATACCTATTGTCTATATAGCTTTAATTTATAGCTGTCAGTTTAACATCGGCATGTCTGGCAAAGAAAATTAAACTTTAAGAGTTTTATAAACTGTTTCTAGGTTGCTAAAGAATTTATTTTTCTACTATATATGGTATAGACAAAGCTCAAAACTATGTACAGGAAAAAAGCCTGACTATTTCTTTTGGAAGTAGGCTGAAAAGAGAATTTTCAGAACTGTTCATGTCTTCAGTTCATTTGGTCATAACTTTGCTATTGTAATATGTGAATCCCAGTTTATTTAAGCTATTCTCTTTTATACTGTGTTAATTTAACTTTCATGTGCATTTAGTACAACTTTTGTTATTGAAACTAGCATTTACCATTTTCCACATTTACTACCTTACACCTTCCCAAAAATTTATCTCCACTTATCTATGCATTCTATAATTGATTTGAAAAGCTTCATAGTGGGTCATTTAAAATTCTACTTTTGGTTCACTTAACAGATAGGTTACAGTTAATTGAAAATTAAAGTACGGTTTAAAGCTCAGTCTGTTACACTGAATTGATTGCGTTTGTTTTTACCAAGGGTTTAGATATGTTTTTAAATATTAGAAAAATAATGCTAAAAACAAAATAATATGATTAAACTCTTTTCTGGTAAGTTACTGGAAGGTTTCACTGTTTAGGGAACTATCATATATGAAACTTATTAAAGGATGAAAAGAATATTAGGTAGTCTCGTAATTATGCGTAAACATTAAGGCATTATATTTTACAGTTTTAAATAAAATTCCATCTACACACATGTTGCCATCGTTTCATTTAAGCTTCAGTGCTTGTAGTTATTACAGTATTGTACTTAACAGTATCTAGATTAGCAATATAAAGAAGCTTAGTGGAATTCTCAAATTTTCAGTAGATTTATGGGAAGTCAAATTCTATTCAACAAACACTTATTAGGATATACAATTAATTTTAGAACAAAATTCCAGGCCCAATATATTTTCATTTGAAATGGTATTTGTTAGTAGTGCTTATTTTCCCCAACATTTACAATGTAAATAATGTAGGTAGCAGCAATCTAACTTAGCCAAAAAGCAGCTTTTATTTTCCATACTGTATGTAAATAATGTAGACTTCTTTTTTTTTGAGGTACTGCAATTTAATTTCTAATATCTCTTAGATAGGAACAAAAAGGAACAATTGGAATAAGAACTTAGGCCTTAGCTTCCATGTGATTTTTAGTTTTTTATACAGTAATAATTGTGATGCTATTTGTCAACTGGATATAAATATATATATAATTTTAAAAAGTCAAAAGTGCTTTGTTTCTTCGTTTATAATTAATGTAATTTTGTGCTTCACCAACAGGATGCTGCAGTAAATTAAATATCAGTGAAGCTTCTTCTGTATAAAGAATGCTATGAATAAAACATTAAGAAGCTGTGTAATTTTAAGTTATAGTTGCCTCTAATTTTACCATTTCATTGGTAAAAATCAACTAATATTTTTTCATAAAATAGGAAAATGTTTTTAAAATTATGATGAAAGTTTTATTAGGGAAGTGTATTATTGAGCTTTTACTGTACCATGAGAGGAGATCTAAAATTTATTCTGGATGTATACATACAGATGAAAATTAATTTTAAAATGTTTAGGAAAACAAGATTGCACAGATTTCTAAGACTCAAATGTTACCTGGAATTTCAAGCTGTGGCTAGACATATTTTGAGCCACTGGAAATATTTTGAAACCTATTCTAGTTTATAACAGAGGTGCTAACATTGAAGAACATAACATTTTTATTTTCTTCATGGTTTATGAATATTAAGTCAAACTTCTATAGGTATATATCGTCAAATTCTATGGATCTGGTGAGGTCGGTTTGACCTGAATCATTGTATGTGTTTATCTTGAGTTTAATCCTTTTAATTAAGTACCTTAATTCTTAGGCTGAACAATTTCTGATTTGTTTCAGAACTTTATGGGACACTTAAAATTTTTTATTGTGTCTGAACTGTTAAAGTTCTTAGCGTTTTCAATTTATCAAATGTCTGAAAATAAAATTTTCTAAGATTTAATAAGGGAAGGAACTACTCTTCAATATTGATTTCTTATGGTAGGATCTGTGTGTAGTTGAGAAGACTGTACAAGCATTAATGACATCTCATATCCAATACCCAGTCATTAGATGTGATCCAAGTACTATGATCTTTTTAAAGCAGTTAAAAATCTACTAACTAAGGAACTTTGAGAATATCCACTATTCAGTTGGTCCTCATCATCATCCTATAAGCATGAGTCCATTTTTTTCCCTTACAATATTAGTTTTAACTCTTGGGGTGTGTTGGGGGTGTGGCGCTGGGTGGGAAGGATCCACAGTTCTCACATCGTTTGTCTTATGTGTTCAATATTAGTCTTCTGTAGAAATTTTGCAGGCAGTAGGAATGATTTTGAAAAGCTAATCAATGGTAGTCAAAGGTAGGATTTCAGTTATAACTAAGTTTAATGTATAAAATTATAAACCTTGAAATTAATGCAGTGCTGGCAGTTCTGGTTTAGTTATTTTTTACTCATCATTAGAAGAGTGCCAAGACCTGCAGTATACACACTTCTGCTGTAAGTAGTTGTCAAGGAATTTGTATTTTAGAAACGACCTAATACTTGTTTATTCCCACAGTATAGATTTTCTGTTCAGCTTTATTTACCTCATAAAATTTATTCATAAATTTATTATGAACTATTTAATAATGGCTTTCTTGTTCTAATAGTTTATCTGATACTTAGTTAAGATTCCCTTAGTGTTAAAACCTATTTTTTCAAATTTCTATTTTGTGTTAAATCTTATTCCAGCACAAGTGATGTTGGATTAGCAATTGATATATTTACTAATTGCTTTACTAATTCATCAAAATTAGTTTTAGTTATGTATCTGTACTCACCAGATCATTTTCTTTTTTTTTCTGTTATCTATTTTATACATAGTATCAATAATGTATATATTATTTATATATATATAAACCACCCCCCCAGATCATTTTCTTATGACCTAGAACTAAATGTTCTGTCCTAACTATTTAGTATTTTTTAGGTCCTTACCAGTTTTTAAACTATCTTATCAGTTTCAAATTTGGAGCTCTTAGTTTCCCTTATCTCTAGATTCTTGATATTTCATTTTATCCAAATAAATGTCTTTGTAGGCTTAGTTGCTCCACGGCATGTGGTATCTTCCCGGACCAGGGCTCGAAACGTGTCCCCTGCATTGGCAGGCGGATTCTTAATCACTGCGTCACCAGGCAAGTCCCTATCCAATTCTTTATTGCAAAATGACTTGTAAGTTACTTTAAAATCCACTTAGATAATTATGATCATGGTGAGCAAACTTTTTGGTGAAAGGACGGACAGTAGATGTCTTAGACTTTGTAGGTCATGCAGTCTCTGGCACTACTCAACTCTGCTGTGGTGCAAAAATAACCAGAACAATATAGAAATAAATTAACACGACTGCATTCTAATAAAACTGTGTTTATAAAAAAAGAGGCAGCAGGCTGGATTTGGTCCACAGAGCCGAGTTGATTGATCCCTGCCTCAGATGGTTAGTAGAATTAGGATCTTCCAAGTTTTATCCATGTGGAATAATGTATGATAGAGTAACACAAAGTAATGTAGGTCAAAGTAAAATTTTATGAAGGATGATGACAGTTGCCCACTGTTCATGCTGCCTTTTTACCAAAGGGGATCATCTTTTTTTAGTTGTAAGTAATGAGAGCTTATAATGGCAAATCCTAATGGATTCATACTTAAGTTCAAACAAGTTCCTTCAGGTAAAAATAACCTTTCTCAGAAAGTTTTAAGAATGTGCTGGCTTTTAAGTGTTTTTCTGTTTATAGCAATGGTTTCCATACATCAGAATCACTTGTGGGAGCTTTTTAAGAATCAGGCTATCCAGAAGCTAGCCAACTATACAAATCTCTGAAGTGCAAGTGTAAGAGATTTATTCCCAGTCATGTGCTTTTGTATTCCATCTAGGGAGGACAAAATGGAGTTTCCAGAAGAAAAATTTCATATGGTAAGGGTTAATTACATAGAAAAAGCCTTGGCATTCAAATTTAAACTCATAACTATATCATGTAGGCTTGATAGTTACTGAGCAATTTTATAATCATCCATTGTAATAATCTAATCAAAACTAAGCTTTTTAATGGCAGAGATCTGGGCTTGTTAGTAAGGAAATTTTAATGTTATTTCCTAGAAAATTCAGGTATTTACAATTCCTTCTTCCCCTTTTTGTGAATAAAAGGGTTCTATCAAAGAAATAGAGAGGAAAATGATAATAAAGGGAATAGGGCAAGGAATTGAAGGAAAAAGTAATTTGCACTGTAGAATGTTTTTTTGTGTTCTAACTTTATACATCCTGAATTTTCCAAAGTCATCCTTTTCATTTTTATACCACTTTAATATTTGCCTTACAAACGATGTAGAGGTTCTATTTTCAATGGGATGTAGTAGGTCACAGCAGGTAAAACTACACCATCTAACAACATATAAAAGCAAGATAATTTTCGAAGGCCATATTTTTAAAGGCATCAGTGTGATATGGAAATGACTGACTCTAAAATAGACTTCAGTCTCACAGAGGGCAAAACTATTCAGAGGTTAGTGGAAGATCAAAAACCTTTTTTTTTTTAAATCTCCCTGATTTCCTTTGCAGTATCAGGGCATAGCCCTGGGATCTGGATTTGGCCCAGGCAGAGGGCCATGTTAAGGGAAAAAGAAACCAGCTATGCTTTTAATGATTGCATAGGGCTAGAGTTACAAAATTGGAGGTTTGAAAGAATAGCCAGTCTTTCTGTCAAGATATTAATTAAATGTTGTAGCTTAGAAAGGCTAAAAAAGCTAAGCGGAAAATTTCTGACAGGCAGAGCTGAATCCCTTGCAGATTCCTGTACCTCAGAAATGTAATAAGTGGGTTTTTTTGAGAATTCTGTAGGAGGTAGCTGAGCAGCTGAGCAATACTTCTGATGGCCTCCTGTAGCCATAGGTGGTTTTTGAGTTTGGGGGTAATTTACACAGCAATAGATACTAGCACAATTGCACATCAAAGTTCAAAGTGGGGGTATACTTTGTGAATGCAGTGATTGTGCATTTCCTTCACTTCCAAGTCACAACTCCAAGTGTAACAGAAAATTCACAGAGTGAAATCATACATGTGTACTGAGTGAGAAAGCACTAAGTGCTGGAGTAAATCTCAGTAAATGTCAGAAAACTCCCTGTAATGAAAAATTTTATTTGTACCTGATAAGAGAGAGCCTTCGTAAAGAAATCTTTAAAATACATGTCAGAGAACCTGTACTAGACAGAAATTTTATGAGTGTGCTGACTGTGGTAGCTCCTCTAGGAAATATCACAGAAGCAGTGGAATCCAGTGGCTGCTGGACTCACAAGGGAAAGAAACCGTGTGTGTGTGTGTGTAAGAAGGCTTTTCCAAACATTGTTTGAATATGACCAGAGTAGTCATGCTTGAGTCAGCGTTAATGCAGTGACTGTGGGAAGGGCCTTGTAATCAGTTCTAGTGTATATCAGAATTTATAAATGAAAGAAAATCTGTTTCTTCAAAGTGAGAAAGTCTCACAGAATCAGATGAAATTGCACATTACAGATTTTATATAGCCTAGAAACTATATAAATATATTTGTGAGAGGAGCCCTGAGGAGAACAAAATGAAGGATGCATTGAGGAAAGGGCATCTCATTTCACTTAAGTAATAATTCATAATGAGGGAAAACCTGCCAGTTTGAAGTATTAGGGTGTGGACCAGCAAACTTTATAAAGGGCCAGATGGTAAATATTTTAAGCTTTGTAGGCCAAGAGGCCAAAATCAAAAATATATAGATACTTAAGAGAAAACAAATGTCCACAATATTTCTACTGACAAAAATTAATGTCATTGCATCGCAAATCATTTCCAATTGAAGTTTGGAAATTCCACAATTGCACAAATATATTTTTAGATATAGAAATTTCCCTTGCAATTACATCAAGGTCCGAAAAATCCTGCTGGAATTACAGTGTAAGTTTGGAAAGTACATCCAGTGCAAATTTGGAAATGAAGGATTCACTTCTTGTTTTAACTTCTGATAGTACTGAAAGTGTATAAAGCAGCTTGACATTACTTTTGATTCAAACAATGTTAATTGTCATCGAAATGACTTTACTGCAGCGTAGATTTTGCATGTAAGAGCTATTTTGCCACCCTCCACAAAAGAAAGAAAAGCATTTTATGTGAACATAACACTCAAGTGGAATTTAAAGGAAAAAAAAAAGTTATACAAGTTTGTTTCATTTTGTTTTACCACAGTTCCCACATATCTTCACCCTTATCAAGCCACCTTTTTTCTTACAAAAAGTCAGGTTCCTATATAGTTAGAATATAAATGGCTTCAGTAACAAGAATGGATTTCCATTTATAATAATGCCAGGTAAGGTCATTTGGACCAACTCTTCAACTTAGGACACTTAGAAAAAAATGGACAAAATTATTTCAAAAAAATCAATTTGAAGGCCATCAAAAATAACTAACAAGATAGTGAAGATTTGCAGCCAGGAGTCTGGAAAGAAAAGATGCCTAGATAGATACACTTGTGTTTGGAATCACTTCCCCCTTGGGTTTTTTTGAGAATTCTGTAGGAGATAGCTGAGCAACTGAGCAATACTTCTGATGGCCTCCTGTAGGCATAGGTGGGCAGAAGTTGGAGTTCAAGACCTCAAAGTATTTCACAAACAGTCTTGCAAATTTGGTGTCCATTACAAAATAAGGCATGTGTGGAGATAAGGCAACATGAATTAAAAGTAACAGAAACACAAAATTTTAAATATGCTAACTGAGCCCAAGGAGATAAAAGTCAAGATGGAGATTGCAACAGATAACTGGGAAAGTACAGAAAAGTACCGAATGGAAGTTAGAGAACCAAAAATATATTAATTGAATTTAAGCACTCAAAGGATGGGCTTATAGCAGATTAGACACAGCTGTCGATGGAATTCGTGAAAGACTGGTCAGAAGAAAATAGAATAAAACGAGAACTGAAAGAATGAAAATACAGAGAAGAGAGTTTTGTGATAAATTTAATGAACTTCCCAGAAAGAGCAGAAAGAGAAAGAGGTAGAAGCATTATATGAATGGATATTGGCTGAGATCTTTGCACAGCTATCTGAGAGCAAGCAACTGATTCAAGGTTTGTGAATTAATCCCATGCAAGAAAGAAAAAGAAATCCACACTTAAGCATATCATAATAAAGCTGCTGAAAACTGGACAAAAAATTATAAAAGCAACCAGAGAAAAAGAATCACCTTTGAAAGAGTACTGCTTAGACTAAAATCTGCTGTCTTAATCAAAATACTAGAAGCCAAACAACAGTGAAATTATCTTTACCTAAAATTCAGTAACAAAAAAATTTAGCCTTTAAGGAATCTCCAGTGGAATGCTGATATGTAGGAAAGAGTGAAAAGAATGAAAAGCAATGAAAAATACCTTGGTAAATCTAATGTTAACAATAATAGTAAAAAAGAGTATAACATCAAAGTCAATAGAAGGGGAAAAATGGAATAATAAAAAGTGCTTAATAAAAAGAAGGGAGAAAAAGAAGAAAGAATAAAGAGGCAAATAGAACACAAATGTATTGTGGTACATTTAGACCCAAATATATTAATAAGCACATTGAATTAAAAAAATTGTTCTAAATGATACGAGAATCAGACTGGATTAAAAAAATGACAAAATCGCAAGCATTTACAAGGGCCCCACCAAAAGTCATAAGGATCAGAAATATTAAAAGGAAAAAGATTATAAACAACTGATATCTATTAAAATGAATCTGTAACTTCAAAGTTCATGACACATAGGCCTACATGGCTTTGCTGGTGAATTTCACCAAATAAGGGAGAAACAACACAAATCTTATATAAAGTCTTTAGCAGAACTGAAAAGGAGGAAATACTTTAACTGATTTTATGAGGCCAATATAATCTTGATAATTAAATTCAACAAGGACATAATTATGGGGCAATCTCATGAATATAAATGCAAAAATCTCAAGTATTTGTATTTAGCAAGATATTAAGAGGAAGAAATAGAGTTGGTTCAACTTTCAAAAATCAGTGACTAATTTGCATTTATGGAATAAGAAAAATATGATTGTGTCAAAAGATAAAAATGCATTTTATAAAAATATGCAAATACTAATAGCTGGTATTGCCATGCTATTAACAGACAGTAAAATATAAGGCAGAAAGCATTACTAGAGAGAACATTTGATAATGATGAAGGGTTTATTCAGCAAGAAGAGATAGCAATTCTAAATTTGGAAGCACCTAATAACAGCATTAAAATAAATAAAGCAAAAAAGAAATACAAGGAGAGAGAGAAAAGTTTACAGTCCAAGTAGGAGATTAGCACCTCTCTTTCATAACTGATGGAACAAGCAAATAAAAAAAATATCTGAAGGTATCAAAGATTTGAACATGGTAAGCAAACATGACATAATGGGCCTATATTAGACACAGCACCTAATAACTGTAGATATTTACATGAAATTGTTACAAAATTGAATATATGCTGAACCACAAAGGAAATCTCAATAAATTTCAAAGGATTAAAATCACACAGAGTTTGTTCTCCAGTTACATTAGAATTAAGGTAAAAATCATTAACAACAAGATAAGAAAATCTCCAAATGTTTGGAAATTAAGCATATACTTCTAAAAAGTTCATGGGTGAGAAAGAAATTGAAATGAAACAAATATTTTGAACTAAAAGATAATGAAAATAACAAATCTTGTGGGATGTTAATTGTGGGAGGTTGCTTAGGGCCATGCTTAGAGGGAGATTTATGGCTTTGAATGCGTATATTATAAACAGGATTTATAGCTTTCAGTGCATGTATTAGGAAACCTAAATTATCAGTAGGGGAAAAGAGTAAAAAGTAATGAAGTAGAAAACAGACACACAGAGTAAAGCTACAACTCATATATTTGTTTGCTTTTTGTTTTTTAATCTTTCCCCAATGTGAAATTTTTTTTAATTTTATTTTATTGAAGCATAGTTGATTTACAATGTTGTGTTAGTTTCAGGTATACAGCAAAGTGATTCAGATATATATATATATATATATATATATATATATAATATATATATTCTTTTTCAGATTCTTTTCTCTTATAGGTTATTACAAAATACTGAGTATAGTTCCCTACACTATACAGTAGGTCCTTGTTGGTTAACTATTTTATATATAGTAGTGTGTATATGTTAATCGTAACTCATATCTTTGAAAAGACAAATAAGCAGAGTTACCTATATTTTTAGGTATGTGATGGGAAAAGACAACATGTGGCATTTATGGTATCATTCCCCAACAGAAGAATCACAACAGAGTTTCTTAGGATTTTGAAGCAATCCATGCCATCTGCAGCAGAGAACTGCATACTTTTCAGAAAGCTCCTGGCATGCTTATGGGCCATGGAAAAGACAGAAAGCATGATCATGGACTGTTAAGTGACCATGTGTCCAGAACTATTTAAGATGAGGTAGGTTCTGTCGAATCCATCAAGTCATCCTGAGGTCAGATGGACCCAGCAGCAATCTATCATAAGATGGAAGTGGTACATCTGTGATTGGGCTTTAGCGGGGCTGGAGGACCCAATTAAGTTGCACAAGCAAGTCATCATGATCCCCATCTCATCAACTTGTGTTGCCCTAGTGCCTGTTTCTCAGTTCAAAACCATGTGCATATGGTAGCCATGGAAGTGCACTGCTCAAATCTTTCAAGAATTGCCTCTAGGATTGCACTCAGCTGACAGTCCTAAGCTGCAGCACTTTCAGAATCCACTGCAGCATTTAAATTCAAGACATACTATCTCTGGGTACCTATAGCCAATGACCAAGTACTGGTGGGGTTGGACAGATATTAGCATCTAAATATTTCTGCATTCACCAAGATCCTGTGACTTTGCATCCATCAAGACCATCAGGAATGTTCTTGTGAGAGGAGCACCAAGTATCACTAAAGAGTATAGTGGTGGCTCCTCTCATCTACAGGCTGGAGATGATGGTAGGAAAGGTAGTTACAGAACTGAACTAATTAATAGCAACAGGAATGATGGCATCCCAAAGCAGGTGGCACACTAAACTGCAAGAAGTCACAAGGCCATAATTACAATGACCTGCAAGGTTGGAGGGGTAGTCTCAGAGGCTTGACCAGGGAATTGTGGAGAAGGCTAATAGAACATTTCATTTCCAGGGGCAAAAGAGATGGACATTTAATGAGGATGCTGTTTAATATCTAAAATCATGTTTTTAACCAAGTATGGAGAAACAAGTGGCCAAAGGCAGCCAGTCCAAAAAAAGTTGAAATCCCTTGCTTAGTTCCCTGACCTGTATTCACAACCAGAACCAACTGACTAAAAAGGCGAACAGGTCTCCAGGAGGAAAGATCCTACAACATCTCAGCTAGTATATATTATAAGATTTCCTGTCTTTTCCCAAAACGACTGAGGCCCTTTACTCAGGTGATTGTACACTGGGGAAAGAGGAGAACCTTGCATTTCAAAGAATATTAGACACAGGGTCTGAGCTGACATTTGATACCTAGAGACCCAAAGCATCATCACCACCCCTTTGTTAGAAATTCACTAGTCTGTCCTCTGAAGAAACCAGATGGATCCTGGAGAATGACTGTAGACTATCATAAATTCAACCAAAGGGTGTTATGTAACATTACATAACAGATGTAATGTTAGGCATGATATCATTGATAGAGTATATTAATAATATACACGTCATGTGGCCACTGATTTGGCAAGTATAAGAATATATTCCAATTAGGAAAGAGAATCAGAAACAGTTTGCTTTCATGAGGAGCAGATGATATTGATTTACAGTTTTACCTCAGAATTCTGTCAATTCTCTTAACATCTGTTATAATACATTGTGAAGAGATGAAAGTGTCTGGGCATCCCATGACCCATTACACTGATGTCACGCTGATTATGCAGGTGGAGTCCTTGATGAGACAGTGCACTCCGGAAGAGGGAGATAAGCCCTTTAAAGATCAGCGAGCTGTCACTTCAGTAGAATTTTTAGGGGTCCAGCGGTCAGGCACATGCCAGTATATTCCCTCCAAGGTAAGAGAAATTTGCTGCATCTTGCATCCCCTTCTACAAATAGGGAAGTACAGCACCTGGGAGGCCTCTTCTGGCTCTGAGTGCAATACATTCTACAGCAGGGTTTTTCAACCTTGGCACTATTAGCACTTTGGACCAATTAATTCTTTATGTAGGGAGCTATGTTGTGCATTGCAGGATGTTTAGCAGTATCCCTGGCCTCTACCCAAGTTGATGCCAATAGCACTCACCCTACTCCAGTCATGAAAATAAAAAATGGCTCCAGACTTAGCAAATGTTCCCTGGGGAGCAAAATTATCCCTGATTTAGAACCATTGTTATATACCTAGGAATTCTGCTGTCCCATGTACCAAGTGACAGGGAAAGCTGCCAGATTTCAGGGTGGTCCAGAATACAAAAGAGCCCAGCAGAAGGTACAAGCTTTGGTATAAGCAAATATACTATACTATCCAGTAGACCCTCTGGTCTTGGAGGTGACAATAGGGGAAATGTAGAGTTTGTTGAAAGTCCTAAAGGGACAATTACAGTGCAGACCCTTGGGGTTCTGGAGCAAGGCCATGCCATCTAGAGTGGAAATTCCTACATCTTTTGAAACACAGCTTCTGGCACATTCCTGGGATCTGGTGGAGAAAGGAATATTTGACTGTAGACACCAAGTGTCCACACTCTGTTGTAGGGAGGAAGGTGGGACACTAAGGGAGATACTGGACCATCATATGACAAAGGAGGAAGAAACCTTAAAGAACCTCAACATTTCACCATTGAGGAAGCTGAGTCCAGAGACATGACTTTGCCTAAAGTCATCACGAGGTTAGGGGAAACCAAGTTAGGAGTCTTCTAATCCATGTAAGTGAGTATCTCACTTCATAAATTGAAAATGATTGCATCTTCCCTGTGGAATATTCTTACACACAATTCTTGGGTTTTTTAGTACTGTGGCTACAGTGCATTATAGGTTAAAGAGAATTTTGTGGGCCAGTTTGATGTCTTTCTCTTACAGAATGCATTCTGAGTCCCCAAAAACTGACTTACAAAACAAACTTGAACACTGGGAACTGCTTGGTATGTGTGTGAGGTATGTTGTGGGCTCTCAGGTTTTAGAACAATAAGAGGGAATCTTCCCCCCTACTCCTGCCCCTGCCCCATATACTGGGCAACAAACCTTTCAGCCAGGTTACATGGAGCAGCAGTTTTCAATTCTCATTTTGACCAAGACCCAGAGTAAGAAATATTTTTGACATCATGACCCACTGTGTGTATGTGCACACATACACACTCACACATGCAACACAGATATGAAAGTTTCCCAAACAGAACTTGCCCTTACCATATATAATGCTTTCAAATATTTTCTCTATTTTTTTAGTATTGATCATAACCAACTAATCATAGCTGCAGTCCTCCTGAGCAGGTAATTTCACAGCCCAGTAATAGGCTAGGTCCCAAAGTTAAAACAAAAACAAAAACGAAACACCAATGTTGAGAGTTGTAGGCCTAGAAATTCTAGACTCTAAATATAACTTGATAATAATATGTACTCAAAGATTAATTTTTCGGGACTTCCCTGGTGGCGCAGTGGTTAAGATTCCACATTCCCAATGCAGGGGGTCCAGGTTCGATCACTGGTCAGGGAACTAGATCCCACATGCATGGCCAACTAAGAGTTCGCATGCCGCAACTAAGACCCAGTGCAACAAAATAAAATTAAAAAACAAAACAAAAAAAGATTAATTTGTCAAATATGAACACTTATTGGAAGTTGGCTGTTTGGATGGAAAATACATTTTACATTGGGAAATATATCTTTTAAGGTATAAAGCAGGCCAGTCCACAAAACTTTCTTTCCGTAAATACATACACAGGAATAGGACACCAACTGCACAGCATCTTGGGGTGGGCAGTCAGCCACTTCACTGATGCCCTTATATCTTCTTCTACAGCCATTTCAAAAACAGGACATTCTCTTTTATAATATAACAGACAAAAAAAATGCTAACCAGCCCCTTGGAAATTATGATAACCCAAAATGCAAAATTTCTTGAAATGGAATTTTTTGGTCCACACAATAGGATTATTAAGTATGTGATGTTTAGAACTTCCTAAGCCAGATTCTAGGAGAAGCATTTTCATCGTGTATGAGTTATACCCACTTAGAAACATGTTATCCCTAACACTGAGTAGGAACAGGGACAGGAACTACATAATAGAGCACCTAGAGGCTCTACAATAAACGCTTTCTATACAACACTTTCTGTACTGGGCTTAGTAATTCTATGAACAATATTTTTATTCTGCAGCTGAGGAAACTGAGATGCAGATATTTTAAATGTAATTTTCTCAAGACCATGCAAGCTTTATGGTGGATTTGAGCCCTGGTTGTTCTGACTTCAAAGCCCATGTTCTGCACAGTCTCATCTGCTTCTTAGTCATTTGATTTGTTGATTGGGAAGAAGTGGCCGTCCTTTGACAGTCGGTCCTTTGAAGAAGTCCATAGTGCTATGAGTTCTTACTGCACCAGGAAGTGGCAGGTAAGCCTGAAAAGCTGACTTTGCTCCAGGTTTGATCAAGTTGGAAAAAACTCAACTCCAAAGTCAGTGCTGTATCACCTGAAACTTGAATTTCTGAGATTGGACATAATAATATAAAGAAAATTAGGGAATTCCCTGGCGGTCCAGCATGCTTTCACTGCTGTGGGCACAGGTTTGATCCCTGATGGGCAAACTAAGATCCTGCAAGCTGAGGGGTGCAGCCAAAAAAATAAATAAATAAAAATAAAAATAAAAATAAATAAATAAATAAAAATAAGGTCAGAATTCTAAAAAGATATTTTTTTTAAAAAGAAAGAAAATTAACAATGGTTTCAATAAGAACTCTAACATAATTTCATACCTTGCATTGTCTTCCACTGTTGATAGGGTACTGATGTTTAGGCCTTTCCCACCCCATTCCCACTCCCACCCCCAAGTAATATTTAATATGTCTTTCACTATACCATCAGAGGCTTAGCATGAAATATGAGAGTTCAGACAATCCTTCCTTTTCTGGTCAGGAGGAATCCAAACAATCTTGGGAGGATCATCTAAAAGATCACCTCTCTTTGGTGTGAGCCTGAAATTTTTTAGTGAATTTTCAATTTGCACCATTCCATAACCACATCAATCTGATATGATTGATAATATTTTTCTACGAATTTGTCTCATTCATCTAAACTTTCAAATTTATTGACACTAGTTGTTCATGTTTATTACCCTTTTAACTCCTGCTGTATCTGTAATATCCCTTCCTCGACATTTTAAACATTGCTTATTTGTACCTCTTCTCTTTTTGTATTGATTAGTCTTGCCAAAGTTTGTTAATTTTATTAAGTATTTTTTCCAAAAAAACAACTTTTTGCTTTATTGGTTCTTTCAAAAATAGGGTCTTTGTTTTTATTTCATTAAATTCTGCTTTTATCTTTATAATTTTCTTCTGGGTTTATTGTGTTGTTTTTATAATTTCTCAGGTTGGTTACCTAGATCATTTGTTTTGGAGTTTTTTCATTCCTTTAATGTACATTTAAAGCTATAGGTTTTCCTATATGTAGTACATTAGATATATTCTACAAATTTTGATATAGTATAGAGTTTTTATCATTGTTTCTTTTGAAATATTTCCTAATTTCTGTGTGTTGTTAGAAGCATTTTTAATATTTTATATACAGAAGATTTGTAGTTATGTTTTTGTATGATTTCTAAGTTAATTGAATTTTTTAGAGATCATAGTCTTTCTAAAATTTTTCTTGTCTTGCCATAAAATATGAATTTTATTTCATCATAATCAAAGTCAACAAATTGTCCTCTGATTTTTTTAACTAAGAGAAAAGGTTGATGAAAAGAACTTCAGTTGGGGCAGTTCAAAATTGGGATTCCAGCTGGTGCAGCTCACACATGGTAGAATCCTAGAAATCATAGTCTTTCTAAAAACACTTTGAAATTAGTTGAGATCTATTTTATGGAGAGTACGTGATCAGTTTTCTTTCCATAGGCACTTGGAAAGAAAATGTGAAGTCTCTAATTCTTGGGTACAATTCGTGTTCTATACCTGTCCTAAATTACACTAAGCTTAGTAAATTGTTATGCTTTCGATCCTTAATATTTTTACTGATTTTTTTTGTCTATTGCTCTCAATTACTAAGATAAGTGTGTTAAAATCTTTCATATGATGTAGAATTTGCCAGTTTTTCCTTACGTTCTGTCAATTCTTGTTTTAGATAATGTGAGGTACTTTTTTATGTTCATAAATATTCATGATTATTAAACTTTCTTGGTGAATAATATCATTGTATAATGTCTCTTTTATCCCTGTTTATGCTTTTTGCCTTAACATCTATTTTGTTCATTATTAATACAGCTCTGCTGCTTTCTTTGTGTTAGCATTTACTGAGTATGTCTTTTTTTGATCCTTTACTTTCAATCATTGTGTTGAAACTTCATCTCAAACTTTAAATATTTCTCCTGTAAATGGCATGGGGATGGACTTCTCTTTTTTTTTTTAACAAATTAATTAACATGCTTGGCTTTACTTTCAGCCTTTATTTCTACTACACTTTTTAGCAAGGATGATTGATTTTTTTAAATTAATTAATTAATTAATTATATTTATTTTTTGGCTGCATTGGGTCTTTGTTGCTGCGTGCGGGCTTTCTCTAGCTGCAGCGAGCAGGGGCTACTCTTTGTTGTGGTGCACAGGCTTCTCATTGTTGTGGCTTCTCTTGTTGCGGAGCACAGGCTCTAGGTGCACAGGCTTCGGTAGTTGTAGCACATGGGATCAGTAGTTGTGGCACACAGGCTTAGTTTCTCTGCAGCATGTGGGATCTTCCCGGACCGGGGCTCAAACCTGTGTCCCCTGTCTTGGCAGGTGGATTCTTAACCACTGCACCACCAGGGAAGTCCCAGGGATGGACTTCTTTTTAACTTAGGGCAACAGTTTTGTATTTCAGTTGGAAAGTTCTATATACTTTTTATAATCATTTATTTACTCGAATTTATTTTTGTCATCTTATTTTGTGCTTTCCATCTGTTCCACTTTCTCTCCCTCCTGTGTTTCTATTTGTTTCTTGCCTTCTTGCTTTGACTGAGTATTTTTATTTATTTCTTCTCCTCTACTAATTGGAAAATTTTACACTCTATGTCTATTCTTTCAGCTTTACTCTTAAAATTTTAATATGCTTTCTTTTTTTAAAATATTTATTTATTTAGGCTGTGCTGGGCCTTAGTTGCGGCACACAGGATCTTCGTTGTGGCATGGGGGATCTTTACTTATGGCATGCAGGCTTCTTAGTTGTGGCATGCATGCAGGATCTAGTTCACTGACCAGGGATCGAACCCGGGCCCCCTGCATTGGGAGCATGGAGTCTCACCCACTGGACCACCAGGGAAGTCCCTTAGTTTGCTTTCTTAAATTTTAAAGTTAGTCAATAAGTCAATACATTTATCTTTTTCTTGATCATTACAGGGGCTTTTTAACTCTGACCACCCCCACCCACCTATATGTTATTATTTTCCAGTATTTTAAAAAAATTTATAACCATATAAATTAATTCCCATTATTATTATTTATCATAGTAAATATTTGTTTTTATTTAATCACATATTTACTATTTTCTTTGCTCACAATTCCTCCTTTTAACTCAGATCTTGTTTCTGGATTTATTTTCATTCTTTCTGGAATATACTCTATATGACTTCTTTTAGTGAGGATTCTAAGTTTTAGTGTCAGAAAAATATCTTTATTTTGCACTTATTATTAAAAAATAGTTTTACTAGCTATGCATTTCTAAGTTCACAGTTGATTTTGAAGATATTATTATTCCATTATCTTTTTACTTTCATTGAAGCTGGTGACAAATCTGCTGTCAGTCCAGTAGAGGTTCCTTTGTAGATTATCTGTGTTCTCTGTCTGCCCCTAAGATTATTTTTGTCTATGGTATTCTGTAGTTTCAATATGATATGTCTAAGTGTTTATTTCTTTTCATTTATACTGCTTGGATTTTTAAAATTTATTGAACATCAGTTCTAAATGTTCTCAATCATTATGTCTTTGAATATTATCTCTTTCCTGTTCTATCTAGTCTTGCCTATTGTTATGGACTTAATGTGTCCCACCAATATCCATATGTTGAAACCCTAACCCTCAATGTGGTTATATTTGGAGATAGGGCCTTTATAGAGGTAATTAAGGTTAAATGAGGTCATAAGGGTGAGGTCTTAATCCAGTGGTGTTCTTATAAGAAGTGGAAGAGAGAACAGAACTCGCTCTCTCTCTCTACACATACATAGAAGAAAAGCCTTGTGAGGACACAGAGAGAAGGCAGCTATGTACAAGCCAAGAAGAAAGGCCCCACCAGAAACCAACCCTGAGAACAGCACCTTGATCTTGGACTTCAAGCTTCTAGAACTTTACATATGTTTTAATATCTGTATTAGTTAACATTCTCCAGAGAACGACCAATATGATCTATTTATTTATTTACCTCTACATATATAACCGTATACAAATTTGGAGAAAGAAAGAGAGAGAGAGAGAGAGGAGAGAGAAGAGATTTATTGTGAGGAATTGGCTGACATGATCATGGGGGCTAAGAAGTTCCACAGTCTGTTGTCTGCAATTGGAGATCCAGGAAAGTGGGTGGTGTAATTCTAGTCTGAGTCTGAAAGCCTAAGAACCAGGGGAGTCAGTGGTGTTAATGCCAGTCCAAGATCAGGAGAAGACCAATGTCTCAGTGCAAACAGGCAGGCAGGAAAGGGATAAATCCTCTCTTCTTCTGCTTTTTGTTCTATTCAGTCCCTCACCAGATTGGATGCTGCCCACCCACATGGGGAGGGCAGTCCACTTTACTGACACCATTGATTCAAATGCTAATCTCATCTAGGAACACACTCACAGACACACCCAGACATAATAGTTAATCTGGGCACTCCGTGGTCCAGTTAATTTGACACATAAGATTAACCATCACAATATCTTTGTGCTGTTTTCTGATTTTTAGCTCTATCTTCCATTTTAGTTAATTCTCTTTAATTATGAACAATCTGATATTTAACCTGATCATTGAGTTTCTTATCTTAGTTACATTTTCCATTTTTAGATGTTATGTTTGATTTTTTTTTTTTTCCAGATCTACCTGATCATTTTTGATGGTCTCTTTTTCCTTGGGCGTACTCTTAATACTCTCTTGTTTTTTAAAACAGTCACTACAATGCGGCACCATTTTTTTTTTTTAATGATCACCACTATGTATTCTTTTTTTTTTTAATATAAATTTATTTATTTATTTATTTATTTATTTAATTTTTGGCTGTGCTGGGTCTTCATTGCTGCTCACGGGCTTTCTCTGGTTGCGGTGAGCGGGGGATACTCTTTGTTGCAGTGCGTGGGCTTCTCACTGTGGTGGCTTCTCTTGTTGAGGAGCACAGGCTCTAGGCTCATAGGCTTCAGTAGCTGTAGAACCCAGGCTCAGTAGTTGTGGCTCGTGAGCTCTAGAGCGCAGGCTCAGTAGTTGTGGTGCACAGACTTAGTTGCTCCATGGCATGTGGGATCTTCCCAGACCAGGGCTAGAACCCATGTCCCCTGCATTGGCAGGTGGATTCTTAACCATTGCGCTAGCAGGGAAGTCCTTCTTTTTAAAAAATTTTTATTTATTTATTTATTTGGTTGCACTGGGTCTTAGTTGTGGCAGGCAGGCTCCTTAGTTGCAATTCTCCAGCTTCTTAGTTGTGGCACATGGGCTCCTTAGTTGTGGCATGCGAACTCTTGGTTGTGGCATGCATGTGGGATCTAGCTCCCTGACCAGGGACTGAACTCGGGCCCCCTGCAGTGGGAGCTTGGAGTCTTATCCACTGCACCACCCGGGAAGTCCCATGGCATCACTTTAAACTAAACTTTCATCTTAATATAAATTCTTGCCTGTAACCCAGATGAAGGCAGATTTGTGATTAGGAAATCTTCAGAGAACATTTTCCCAACTCTATTCAGAAATAAGATTGAGACTGGCATATTTCCTAACTATCTTCCTCTATGTGATGGGGTTTTGCCCAAGTTTATCCTTCCATTAGAATGACACGTCTCAAAGTCTCAGCTTTATGCCAGTATCTTATTTTGACTTGCCATTTTATATATGTGTTCCAATTAAACTTTATATATGGACACTGAGATTTGAATTTTATACAACGTTCATGTGTCATAAAATACTATTCTCCTTTGATTTTTTTTCAACTATTAAAAAATGTAAAAATTATTCTTAGCTCATGGGACATATAAAAATAGGTGGTAGGTTGGATTTGGCCCATTGGGTTATAGTTTGACAATCCTTGTTCTATAAGAATGTTTTCAGCCGCAAAATAATCGATACAACCTAAGTATTCTTTATGGGAGAGTGAATAAACTAAAAAACAGTGACATATCCAGGCAAGGAATACTACCCAATAGCTACATGTATTAGCATGGTTAAACATAAAAAATATAATTTTAAGCCAAAACAAAGCAAAAAGTTGCAGAAGGACATTCTAATATGATACAATTTAAATAAAGTTTTAAAATCTGCCAAGGAAGACTATTTATTACTTATGGATACATATATATGTGTGTATGGAAAATTATTTTTTAAACTCATGAAAATTGGAATTTAGAGAGAGAGGAAGAATGGCAGCTGAGAGAGGTACACAGTGGGTCTAAGCTATATCTGTAATGTATTGTTATTTTTGAAAAGTTTGAAGCAAGTTGGGCAAATAACATTCTATACATAAGGTTTCTTAAATTATTCTCAATACTTGTGTATATGTTTGAAATATTTCATAATTTTAAAAATGATCTAAGATTTCATCTTAAAATTTGTATGGAGACACAAAAGACCCCGAATAGCCAAAGCAGTCTTGAAGGAAAAAAACGGAGCTGGAGGAATCAGATTCCCTGACTTCAGACTATACTACAAAGCTACAGTAATAAAGACAGTATGGTACTGGCACAAAAACAGAAATATAGATCAATGGAACAGGATAGAAAGCCCAAAGATAAACCCACGCACCTATGGTCAACTAATCTATGACAAAGGAGGCAAGGATATACAATGGAGAAAAGACAGTCTCTTCAATAAGTGGTGCTGGAAACCTGGATAGCTACATGTAAAAGAATGAAATTAGAACACTCCCTAACACCATCCACAAAAATAAACTCAAAATGGATTAGAGACCTAAATGTAAGACCAGACACTATAAATCTCTTAGAGAAAAACATAGGAAGAACACTCTTTGACATAAATCACAGCAAGATCTTTTTTGATCCACCTCCTAGAGTAATGGAAATAAAACCAAAAATAAACAAATGGGACCTAATGAACCTTAAAAGCTTTTGCACAGCAAAGGAAACCATAAACAAGATGAAAAGACAACCCTCAGAATGGGAGAAAATATTTGCAAATGAAGCAACTGACAAAGGATTAATCTCCAAAATTTACAAGCAGCTCATGCAGCTCAATATCAAAAAAACAAACAACCCAATCCAAATATGGGCAGAAGACCTAAATAGACATTTCTCCAAAGAAGACATACAGATGGCCAAGAAGCACATGAAAAGCTGCTCAACATTACAAATTATTAGAGAAATGCAAATCAAAATGACAATGAGGTATTACCTCACACCAGTTAGAATGGGTATCATCAGAAAAAATGGATAACTAATAAGAACCTGCTGTATAAAAAAATAAAATTCAAAAATTCAAAAAAATAAATAAATAAAAGACCCTTGCCTTATCCACCACCTGAAAAAAAAAAGATCTAAGATTTCATTAGTTTGCATAATATTAACATGGTGTATAAAGTGCACATCCTGGTTTGGAAGAAAGTTTGGAGAAATTAAAAGAACACTATATGACTTAGGACAACTTAGTCCTAAGCACTAGACTCTATCAGGAACTAGCCTCAGACAAGAATGTGACCTCAAACAAGTCTTTTCATATCTTTGGGTCCAATAGAAGAAGTTCTATTTGATGAACAGTGTGCCACCTGTTTGAAAACAGTGATATGAAACACCCTAAAAATGCAAGAAGGTACATATTTTTTGTTTGTTTGTTTGAGACACACACACACACACACCTCATTTTAAGCCTTGTCCATTGTGAAATATAACACACATACATAAAAAGTGCATAAAATAGTAATGTATACCTTAATCATCATAAAATCAAACCATGTAGCCACTACTCAGATCCAGAACACTGGCAGCTCCCAGAAAACCCCTGAATGCTCCCCACCCCTCCACCTATGATAATTGCTTCCTTGCTTTCCTTTTCAAGGTAATTGTTAGTCTTTTTCTTTTTTTTTTTGGCAGCCCCACACAAGGCGATTTCAGTTCCCCAACCAGCAGTGAGAGCTCTGAGTCCTAACCACTGGACCACCAGGGAACTCCCCTTCAAGGTAATGTTTTTATTTGTTTGTTTCAAGATATTATTCTTGATGAAATTTACTGTGACCAGAATTCTTACAGTATTTTGACTCAGAGGTCTTTGGAATGTCTGTGGGCTCAGAGAGAAGGGGATTGGGAAATTCCTTACTAGATTGTTGTTGAGAACTCTCCTTTCGCCTGAAAGGGAAACTCAGGCTTAGGCTGTGCCTTGAATGGCAATATCAGCTGCCCAGCTGCCCCACCTCCAGCCTGTACTGTGTGGTGGGCGCTGTTTTGGGCATTGTATATATTTATATCATTTCATCCTTGAAACAGACGTGTGAGAAAACTGAAGTAGTCTCTAAGGTCAAAGAGCCAAAGAGAAAGAGAAAGGAAAGAAAAGTTGCACTTAATTCCTAAATATTCAGGACTATTAATTTACTTACATTTTTTCCCAAGGTAAAATGTACAAGGCATGGCCCCAAGTGACTGATTTGAATTTGTCTCTTTAAAGTATTTGCATAATTGCTATTTACTTTATCTATGGAGAACTTGGAAAAAATAAATTTCCGTGGATCAAAGCATTTTGAACACATTTAGGGCTCACCAAAATTCTTATGAGTTATTAAAAATGTATCATGTGTACCTATAGTCAGCTGTACTGTAAATTGCAGCTAATTGATGTTCAGTTGACAAAAGTTGGAATAGTTTGGCTGACTTACTCCTTGGGCTCCTCCTGTTTCACTGGAAAACTCATCTAAACATGCATGTCACAAACTAATTTCAAGACAAAAGCAAAACCTCAGCGGAATGGTGAAAATAGATAGCCCCATCCAAAATAGATAGCCCACCTTCCCAGATAAGACTGGGAAGACTGCCTGTCTGAAGGAAACGGCCATCAATCTAAGTGAATGCTCCAGAAAGACACTTCTAAAAATAAAAGCAGCCTCTCTACAGGAGAAAAGAAATATCACTAGACATTTTGACTGTGGTTTTATTTCATTAAATTGCTGAGTGTAAGCGGAGTTACAAGAAGTAAAATTCAATATATAGTTTCCAAGTGCCTCCTCTGTTTAAGGCACTATGTGGTGGGCGCCAGAGGATGCAAAAAGGAATGATCTGCCATCCTCACTATTGAGGAGGTTATAATCTAAGGAGGGATAAACAGCAAGGTAACATTATATGAGCAATGTGTGATAAGACTTATGAGAAAGAAGCAGAGGGGAAATGAACCAAGTTATTTGAGTACCTTTCATAGGCCAGGCATGTTTCATACATCATCTTATTTTAATCTTACAATAAGGTAATGAGGTTGGTATTATTCCCAATTCGAGGAACTGTGGGAAAGTACAACCAAACAACTAACCCAGGATCACACTAGTAAATGGCACAGCTGAGATTCAAATCCAGATATGCCTGCCCCAAAACTTGTGTTCCTAACAACCCCACAGGCCTTAACCATGTGATGGATAGAAAAGAGGTCCTTACTGACCATGACTCTCAGAATTAAAAAGGAGCCAGGAGGATAAAACATATTAGGGTGACTTCAGACACCATTTATGTATGCCCTCCAATACATGATTGTATGATTTGACATTGTTTTCTTAGCCTAGAATGTAAAACACTTCGGATGGAAGGCATGGAGCGAGATTTGATCACAGGCATTCTTCTGTCTCCGCCATCAACCTCACTCTGCTCAAAAAGATAAAACTAATTGAATTTTATTATTTATTCATATGAATACTAACACTGTGGATATATTTTCATAAAATAGGAAAAAAACCCCTCAGCCTCACCATATACATTGTAGGGGTCCATTTTCACTCTTATTACTATTACTGTTTATCATTTTGATTTTTAATTGTCTTTTGTTCAGGTGACTATGCAGCCCCAGTTGTCCTTCTCTTTAATTGCTTGCTTTCGCTTGAATACCTGCTTCATGGTTTCTCAAGAGCTATCATCATCGTTATCATCATTATTTTGAAAAGTGAATGAACATAAATGTCGGTTTTCATCATGTGTAGTCTCCACTGACAATCAGCAAAAGTTTTTCTTTCATATGAATTGTGTAGCTTAGAGGGGATGCTAGAAGATTAGCCCCAAATGGACAGTTCAGCACTCTCTGGTTTAATTTCAGTTCTGCCAGTGAGCCACTGGGCAGACCACACTGCCCTTTGGCACGGTCTCTGTTTCTAAGCAGGTGACATTAAAGATGCTTGTCACCCATTGTTTTCCCTGACGTGCTAATAGGGTTTACTAATGAAAGAAAACACCATTTCTCAAAATGATATAAAGCATCATAGAAACTAAAATTATAGGAAATAATTTCACCCACATTTTGGCTTGCACAGGCCTACCTAACTTTGGGAAAGTTGTTTTTATGACAAGGGTTGATCTACCGTAGTTGAGACTAATACAATTTTAGCTTTTCATCAATGTCAAACAAAGCTAAAACACCAATGGCTAGAATCTCTTTCTGTTCCTCCACTGATGAGAACCAAAATAAACTTTAAGACATCAAAAGCAACAATACTATGGTGTGGTAACAGATGCTTAAACTGGTGAAATCCTGTGGCTCAACTGCATGACTCTAGAACAATTCCAGTGAACTAGGTGCTAAGACTTTAGAGTCTGAAAATTTTATTCCCTATACTGTACATGTTATATGAATGAGGGCTTGGTATGTAGTATGATTTTCATGGGTCATTTCAAGCCAGTAGGTTTTAGAAATCCCCAGTCACTTACTAGTACACCTTCTTAAATATTCAAGCCTTGAGGAGAAAGTGGGAGTTTCCAGTGAAACTGAGGGATGATAGTGGATCTTAACTGTGGTGTTCTTTTCTTAAATGCACAGTCCATATGCTTTTAATTTGTAATGATCTGGTGAATTGTCAATCTGTCCTTTTTTAAGAGTGTGTGAGAAAATGTACATAAATGTGCACCAGTGAAATAGGCCTTCATGTTCTCATGTTTTGAAAATGTGTTTTCTTCATAGAGTGAGAGCAAAAGTATTTGAGAATTGATATTTGAAATCATAACAGAGCTAAATGTGACATGCAGTTTGACAGGCAAATATGTGATTCACACACCCTGCCTCAGAAATGAGTAAAATGTGGTCAAATATTTCATTTTCCTCATTGCATTTATCACCACCTGAAATTACCCCATTTATCTATTTGAATACTTTTAAAATCTCTGTCTCTTCCACACTCAAGTGAAACTCCATGGTCACTGCTCTACCCCTGGTGCCTAGAACATTACCTGCCACACAATAGGTGCTCAGTAACTATTTATTAAATAAAGGAATTAATGTAAGTTGAAAGATATTCAGTGCACTACTTTAGAAGTATATGTATCTATTTCTTTTTTAAAAAATTTTTTATTTATTTATTTTTGGCTGTGTTGGGTCTTCCTTGCTGCGTGCGGGCTTTCTCTAATAGTTGCAGTGAGCAGGGGATACTCTTTGTTGCGGTGCAGGGCTTCTCATTGCGGTGGCTTCGTTTGTTGCGGAGCATGGGCTTTAGGTGTGCGGGCTTCAGTAGTTGTGGCATGCAGGCTCAGTAGTTGTGGCACACGGGCTCTAGAGCGCAGGCTCAGTAGTTGTGGTGCATGGGCTTAGTTGCTGCGTGGCATATGGGATCTTCCTGGACCAGGGCTCAAACTTGTGATCCCTGCATTCACAAGCGGATTCTTAACCACTGTGCCACCAGGGAAGTGCCACAGTACACGTATCTATTTCTTAATTCATCTTGATGAAGCCTCAACAAAGGCGGTATCTACCAGCTTTACTAAGTGCCTTGTTATTAGATGGGATCAATATATGTCTAGTAAGGGAGTATAGATGAAGTTCCAGGAACACTGGTTAAAAACAGCAAACCCTTCGGCATTAGATTTCAGCAACAATTCTTTTGTTCTTGCTGCTTTCTTCTTTTTTATGGAAGCATGCGTTTTTATTGCAGTATAATTGATAATGGTGAGATGCACACATTTCATGTGTATAGTTGATATGTTCTGACAAATGTATACACCCATATAACCCACATACTGATCAAGATATAGAACTTTACATCATTTCAGAAAGTTCCCCTGTACCATCTTTTAGTCCATTCCCCATTTGCCTCTCCCCCCTAAGCAATGGCTGTTCTGATTTCTATTACTATTAGGTTAGCATTGCTTGTTCTTAAACTTTATATGAAAGAAATCATACAAATGTATTCTTTTATGTTTGGCTTCTTTTGTACAATTTACCTGTAAAATTCATCCAGGCTGCTATGCATATCAGTGATATGATTCTTTTTATTGCTGAGTAGTATTCCATTGTATTAATATACTACAATTTATCCAGTTTCCTGTTGATGGAAAACATTTGGGCTGTTTCCAGTTTGGAACTATTATGAGTAAAGCAGTTGCAAATTTTCTTATACAAATCTTTGTGGACATATGTCTTAATTTCTCATGGACAAATACATAGAAGTGGAATTGATGGTTCAGTGTCAGTGTATGTTTATCTTTATAAGAAACTGCCAAGCAGTTCTTTGAAAGTTGTACCATTTTATACTCCCACCAACAATGTATGAGAGTTCTTAGTTGCTCCACATAATTGCCAATATTTGGTATTATCAATCTTTTACATTTTAGCCATTCTAATAGGTATGAAATAGTATTCGTTGTGTATTAACTAACAGTTCGCTGATGATTAATGATGTTGAGCATCTTTTTATTTGCTTATTAGCCATTTGTATATCTTTTTTTGTGAAGTGTCTGTTTAAGTCTTTTGGCCACATTTTATTTGGGTTGTTCTTTTTATTATTGAGTTGTAAGAGTTCCTGATTTATTCTAGATGCATGTCCTTTTCCTGATATCTCATTGTTAAATTTTCCTGAATATTTTCACCCAGCCTCTAGATTACCTGTTTTTTTTTAATGGTGTCTTTTTATGAGCAAAAGTTTTTAATTTTGATGAAGTCCAGTTATCAACTTTTTAATGGTTTCTGCTTTCTGTGTCCTATCTTAGAAAGCTTTGCTAACCCTAAGGTTGCAAAACTATTTTCCTATTTCCTTTAGAATCTCCATCTCTAATTAATTTTTGTGTGTTTAAAAAAAAAAACCCTGCATTTTACCTACCTTTTTAGGAGCTCTCAGAAATGCTAGAACTCTATGTGACTCTACTGAGGTTCATTAATGAAAAATGTTTGATTAAACAAAAGCTTACTACCTAAAACAGAAAGCTGATTTTAGTTGATAAAACATGCATTCAAATAATTGAGTTATTATTTATTTTATTCAATTATTTTTCAAAAACTGAATTTTATTTTATTTTGCTTAATTTTTTTTTAAAGAACTGACCACTAAAGGCAATTCTGAATCGCTTGTTTTAATGGAGGACAACATGGGCACAAATCATGGCTTGGGCCATTTTATTATTGTTTTTTATGGTCACAGGCTTTTTTTCTTCTGTTTTTTTTTTTTTTTTTCTTGACCACAACAATTATATTACCTTTAATTCATAAGTTAGCTTCAGTGGTCTAAAAAACATAACCCCCCCAAAATAAATAAATAAATAAAAAATAAAAAACATAACCCAGAACATTTTGGAAGATAAAAATAAGCTGGGCTGAGACAATTTTTTTCCTTCATAAGCTAGAAACAGAACACCTAGAGTTGACTGAAGTTTTTCTTCTTATTATGATCTATGTATTGATTGCCCAAGAATTTTAAAATAGTTTATAAAGATTTTCCTGGTTAAAGCTATATTAGGATTTCTCTAATGTTAAATAAAATTACAGAATAAGAAGGAACGTGGATTTGGATTCTGAGGAAACTGAATTTGAATTCTGGCTTCCCCCAGTCCAATATTATTACCCATATGAATTTACCCAAGGCACATAATTCCTTTGAGCATCAATTTCCTCAGCTGTAGAATGGGGTAATACCTACCCTTCAGAATAATTGCAAACATTAAATGCAATCTTGTATGTAAAATGCCTACCAAGTAGTTGGTGCTCAATAACTATGACCCCCTCCTTTTCTATTTCTAATTCTTGAGTTGTCCTCTCAAGAAAAGAACACATATAAAGCTACACAAACTCCAGAAAGTACATTTTTCTATATCAGCCTATACAGTGTTTCTCAACTAGGATCTAGAACCTCTTGGAGACTTCAGAGAGCTTCTCAGGGGTCAGAGGCTTTTTCTACAGGATTTTCAAAGGAAACTGTTTATATTTGGATGATTATCCTAAAATATTAAAATAAGCAGAGTCTGAAACTTCTGAATAAGTTATCTTTAGCTTATAACTAAGCATTGCCTTAAGATTTCAAAATGAATTTGCATTTACCTTTGCCATTTCAGCTTACTGAACTAAGGGACCATCAATGTGTCAGTGCTGTTTGGCTGGCATGTCCTACTATCTAAATGGCAGCAATGGCCAGTGTCTGCTGCTATACTCATGTTATCTGTGAAGGCAAAATTTCTATTTCCTAGTAATAACATACATACGAATAACATTTTCAATGATTAAGACTTTAGTTTCTTATCTTTTTAATAAATCAATACTTTGATTTCTCATCAAGAAAATGACACGCCACTGAGTATTTACTATTTTGTAGAGGCTAATGAGAAATGAACAGAGGTAGACTGAATAATATAAATGATGCACTTGCACCAAGAGAAAGCCTGAAATGCTTTCAGGACATTCTATACAAATAAAGATTTAATGGTAATTTGAATATTCTAAATTGAAAACAGAGTGGAAGCAATCATAATAAAATCTGATTTATGATCAATTTTGAAATGGTGTAAATGAGGCATTTTCAGTATCTAATTGCCTCTGTGAAATTCTGCATTCTCAAGCCTCATTCATGGTAAACATGGCGCTGAGCCTGTTGAAAAACCACAAGGCTTGTGATGCCTGTGTCAGACTTGTTTCTCTGTAGGAACCTGTCTGCCTTGTTTTGGGGGTGAGAGGGTAATTTTGATTATACAGCCTCTCTGTTAATCCTTTTCTCCCTTGCCAACAATTGTTGAAATATTGTCCAAATGGAGTCCCAAGCAGATATAAACAAAACACTATGAGAAACCTAGTTCCTTCTTTGCCTTCAACAGTCTATGAGCGCAGGGCTGAAACTGAAAAAAAAAAAAAGTTTAAAAAGTATTTCTAGGAGTTTAAAACTAACTTCACATAATCTTGTTCTAAATTTCAGCAAAATTTGATTATACATTTAGTGCTGATTTCAATTATACTGTTATGCCAACTCCATGTTGAAATAAGTAATACAGCTTTACAGAGTCATCAAGCAAGGATTGCTCACTGCAGAATGTTAATTAGGAGACCTAATTTTCCGAAACTGCCTTATTTCATAGAGTCTCAGCTCCCATCTATTGTGTGCTGTGTCCTGATTTAAAAAATGCTACAATATCAAAAAAGTATGTTCCAGTACCTATATAATTTGGTAGTAAACAAAGGTTCAGTTTTTTCAGAACATACTTATGTGAATTGGTATTCTCTGCATTAGTCAAAACACAGAAACAAATTAAGTATAGAACTGAACCTGAGGCTACATCTTTCCACTATCAAATCCAATAGTGGTTATTCAGTTTCAGCCAAACACATTATCACTGCAATAAATTAACGTTGTTAATTTGAATTGTATTGATTTGCAGTTGTGTGTTTAATTTGTAAATCTGCTTTGGTTTTAGAGTATGTAATAGCTATAAGCATGAGTTTATACCCAGTTTTATGTTTACACATATTTAAATAACAATATAATAGAAGTAATTTCGGGAATACTGGGAGCCTAGAGATAATTTATTGTTTTAAAGGGGGTCGTGCATATATCACCTGTGAGAAAGTCTGCTCTAGTTCTTTAACAGCTCATTGTTCAAAAGTGCCATGACTCTAAAACCATGTGTTTTTGCTATTTCTGTACACATCTGATAATTTAAAGCCATTATAAAGATTTTTCCTCCAAAGGATTTGATCTTTAGTCAACTTTCAAATCTTTTTTTCTGTCTGTGGTAAACATTTTTCCTCTTTTCAGAATATAAACATTTTTCCTTTTCCTGGCTTAAACATGGTCATCCAGAAGTGTAGCTGACTGAAGGAGCTTACAACTTGTTAGAGACATCAAGCTCATGTCCCTGGAACTCTGACCATCCTTCCAACTATAGATTCCTCTAATCATGTATCCTTTAATAAACTGGTTGTAAGGTTTCTAAAGAGGGTAAGAACATGAAGGGGTTTTGATATATTTCTTGAAATCATAAAATTGAACATCAATTTACTATTTCTTAATAGCTTTGAAGTCAGAAATGCTTATTGGAAAGACAGGCTATTAGAAGAAATACATCAAAGCATATTTTATTTGTAATTGGGCAATTTAACTCAACAGGCTGTCATTTTTTGCCTAATTTGGGGGGGTGGGAAGAACAGTATATTTTATTACTTTTCAAAAGCTGTGAAAGTAAAGAATTATAACTATAAACACAGAGAAAGATAGGTTGAGCAATAATCCCTGTAGGCTTTCTGTTCCTTTCTCTATTTTTGTTTCAGCAATACCAGAAATTCTTACATGGTTTCACACTTTCTTTTTGTACATCATAAAATTGGATACCAATTTTAAAACTTCTCAAAATTACTTATCTTTCACAGGTTTTTACTTCAAACTATTGTGTTGTGGAAAGGATAGGACGACCATAGGAAAGAGAAAAAAGAAACAAAACTTCACTTATTCTATAAATATGCCATATTCCTTGTTAAGGGTGCCATTTTAACACAACGCAGGCAAACCTATGCCCTTCACTTTACTTCAGTATATGGAGGCTTTCACCTTTGGCCCTCAGTTCACTACGTGTAAGGCCGTAACTTGAGCAGCAGTTAATATCAGAATGTTTTAACACTAACTTTCCAGTATTTCTTGCAGGTAGATCTGTCCTGCATGTTTGTAGCATAATAGGGCTAGGGTTAGGGTGTGGGGAAGTATACTTAAGTACAAGAATGATTCTCCACTTCAGCTCTAATAGTTTAATCCTTCGAATCCATCTCTCAGGCCGAACAGGTGCGCTTCAGCGTGTTCTTCAGTGTTCCAGTGGGTTGGAGGCCAGGCTCGAAGGCGGCCTAAGGGATGACACCTGTGAAGGGCGTGGTCACCCATGCTGGCTCCTCCCCCATCCCAATGACGCCTGCGCAGAATGGACCCAGGTCGAGACACGTGTGTTAATACTCGAAGAGCCAAGGGCATCCTAAAGTGTGGTGCTGACCGTCAGATCTGAGTGATCAGTCATTGGGAGGAATCTCCCGGAGAGCTGGACGCTGGGCTCCGCCATTTCAACAAAGCCTCTGGAACTGGCACAAGGCTCCTATGTCATGGGTGAAATATCGGTGACACGTTCCATATTTTGCTGGGAGGGCCCGAGCTCGATCCAGAACCCTAGTGACCCAGCGTCCTGGTGGCCCAGCAAGCCAACCGATTCGCAAACCTTAGAGAGACTTGGGAGAGGCGCCGCTTGTTCCAGGCAGGCCGCCAGGGCCGCCTCAATCGCGCCAGCCGGGTGGCCCCACTCCGCATCGCGGCCGCCTCAGAGAGCGCGTGTCCAGCTCGCTAGCCGGGTCCTCGAGGGCGCCGCGCTCGCCACTCCCGGCATGCTCCGCAAGCCGAGCGCCCGCGCGGGAGGACCCACAGCCCGGGACCTGGGGCCCGCGACGGGGCCCCTTACCCAAGGTGCCCCGGGCGCTCATTTGCATGGCCCTCCGAAAGGTGAACCCAACAGGCCTCGCGGTTAGCGGTCATAGCACCAAACGTGCGAGCCTGCTCAGTGGTTGCGCGACATCAGATTTCCCTAAACGTTCGGCGGTCGCTGGGAAGACGCGCAATTCAGTCACCATAACTGAAAGAAGCGAGAAACTCCCGCACCTTATATAGGCTGTGGGCATAGGGAGAACCGTGCTCGCTTCGGCAGCACATATACTAAAATTGGAACGATACAGAGAAGATTAGCATGGCCCCTGCGCAAGGATGACACGCAAATTCGTGAAGCGTTCCATATTTTGTGCCCTTTCCCACCGTGCGGACACCCTTTGTTCATCAGCTCTAACGGAAAGGCTATGGGTCAGAAGCACAACATCTGGCACTTAAGGCTGAAATTAAGTGATATTCACTATAGTGAAAATAGTGAAAATCGTATGGTGATTTTTCACTATAAAAATATTCGTGTAAGGCAATGTATGAAATGTGAATGAAGCCGAGTTGTACACCTGGGAATTTATGTGCAAATATGTCGTTTCTACGTATCTTGGAAATGAGAAAATGTCAACTTGCATTTCCTTCATAGAACTTGAAAGTTCTGAAATCGCCTTATTTATGGTCTGTCTCCCTTAACAACACAAACTCCAGAGGCCCAGGTGGGTTTAGCTCTTATTCACTAAAGACTGACACATGAATCGCTAGATGAGTCCTTACCAAATCATTTCTAAATTATTAAATCACTGAATTATTGCGAAGTTAATGAATCCTTGCTAAAGGAAGTAAGCAACAGCAGTGCACAAATCTTGGGCCTACTTTGTGACATTCTTTGGTCGTTTTAGACCGGAGTTCCTGCGCTCTCAGACTGAGCTACACAAAAGCAGGGACTGTTACCAAGGAGTGGTTACACCGGATGAGATCAATGTTGGCCGGTGCCTGTGGATCCTAGAGCTCCAGCACCAGTTGAAAACTGGCTAGAAGCAGCAAGCCCATTCTGATCTGCTTTCCTAAGAAGTCATTTTTATCTGACTTCTAAGGAGCACTCAAAATGCCGCTTTACATAAGTCGGGTGGATTCAGTGATGGGAAATGTAAGAGAAAAGTTAATTGCCCAAACCATAAGCAGATTTTAAGCAATAGTAACAAGCATTCGACTGCAAACAGCAAGATTATCTAGGTAATTTAATAATAGAAATGAGACAGGTCGGTCGCGGGCATGCCGGGAGGCCATTGAGCTAGAATCGACCCTGGGAGGAAGGAGTATCTATCTGGTGGGAGAACCTTGCAGGAGGCCTCAGAGCGGGCTTCCAGAGCTGCCTCTCAAAACCCCACTGTTTTTTGTGTTAATCAGCAAAGGGGTCGGGACGGTGGGGAAGGGCACAAAATATGGAACGCTTCACGAATTTGCGTGTCATCCTTGCGCAGGGGCCATGCTAATCTTCTCTGTATCGTTCCAATTTTAGTATATGTGCTGCCGAAGCGAGCACGGTTCTCCCTATGCCCACAGCCTATATAAAGCACGGCGCCTCTTGACTCTTACACTTATAGTGACTGAACTGAGCGTCTTCCCGGCGATCGCCGAAGTTTAGGAAATTTGATTTCGAGCCCCACTCATGAGGCTTGCACATTTGGTGCTGTAGTCGCTAGACCGCGACGATCTGTCGGGTTCATCTCTCGGAGCGACATGCAAATGAGCGCCCGGGGCACCTTGGGTAAGTGGCCCGGTCGCGGGTCCCAGGTCCAGGCCGTTGGGTCCTCCCGCTGGGGCGCTCGGCCCGCGGAGCATGCCGGGAGCGGCGAGAGCGGCTGACTGCGCTGCGCGCGGCGCCCTAGAGGACCCGGCGAGCGAGCGGGACCCGCGTGGTGCGTGAGGCGGCCGTGGTGCGGCGTGAGCCGCCCGGGTGGTGCCGCACTTCAGAGCACGTCGTTTCCCACTTAAACTTCCTTTGATGAGTACTTGGGAAAAAAAAAAAAAAAGTAATCACCCAGCCATTATCACACCTCGAAGAGTTAAGGTAATTCCTTAATGTCACCTAATATTCACTCTACGTTCCAATTTCCTTGACTGTTTCAAAGATGCCTTTTATTGGTGGTTTGTCGTAAGGATCCAAACGAGGTTTCCGTCCTCCCACATGGTGTTTGGTTGCTATGCCTCTTAGGTCTCTATTAATCTCCTAAAGCCCCCTCTCCACTCCCGCCCTCCCCCCACCGCCATTTCTCTTCACGCTCTTGATTTGCTGCGGAAACCGGATACTTGCACCATGAAACGTCACATTTCTTTCATTTGGCTCATGCATTACTGATGATGTCGTTTAACTTGTTTCTCTATCCTCTATGTTTCTTGAAAGTTAGTAGTTAGATCTAAAGCCATAATTAGGTCCTGGTTTAATTTATTTCTTAAGCTTTAGAGGCCCATTGGTAGGGCGTATCCTTCCTATTGCATCTCAACATAAGGCAGGTAATGTCCGGCTGCACCAGTGGGTTCAGGTGAGGTCAGTAGCCTGATCCCTCCATTATCAAGTTTCCCATACATCTTTCACGTAATGATTTTAGAATACACTGATGAACGTTGCCCAGGTAGAGGGTCTGGCGGTCTGTTTGTTGGTTTGTTTTTAACCCTTGGCTCATGAGCTATAAGGATGTAAACCCAAGGCCCTTGGTGTCCAACTTCTGTACCCCAAGAAGAAATTGAGAGAAAAAGACCAGGAAAAGAAATGAAGGAAGAGTGTCATTGATCTTTCAGTCCTTTCCGTGGTTTGGTTACATGAGCTAACAAATTGCCTTTCTTGCTTAGGCTAGATTGGAGCCCAGTTTCTGTCTCCTCACTGCTAAGAGGCTCTTATGAAGCCAACAAGGGGTCTCTAGACACCACCTCCCTCACACAGTCTGCTTTTCTTCAGCTACACTTTTCTTGGGTAGAATCGATTGGATAAGAAAAATAGCCCCACCCACCCATATCACTATTTGAAGGCAGGCTGTTTCTTTTCTGGATATTTTCTGAATGTTTTCTGTCAGGCTATACATTTATTGAAGGCCTCACCCAGGAGGACAGTTGCTGGAGGTGTTCAAATTAACATCTTAGATTTCCTTACTCTGTTCTCTCCTTTCTGTTACACAGTTGTCTTTTTTTTCTCCCCCAAACTGTTGTGTTCTCCTACTCTTCTCCTCCTGTTTCTTCTTTCTCTATCCTGTCCCTCCTCCCAGCTACATCGAATACCTCACTAACTGAGCATATTTACCCAGTTCACCTTATGCCTTTGTAATCACCCTCATGTTTTCACACTACACATTTGCAGCATTGAAACCCTATTGGCTTCTGCCAAACTACAAAATATTTAAGATCCCATATTTAGATTTTGACAAAAACAATTCTTGTTCTTATCACCGGTTAAGTACGTGTAAGTCTCCAATTGCTTTTTTATGGAGAGATAGTGATCTTTAAACACATCTTTTGGAAGTCATATAGGAACGTTCTGAGGAAGGTGGCTTTTTAGTTAGATAACCTTTTGTATCTTAAGATCTCACATGAGGAGTCTCAGTAGGCATTTTTTAACAAGCAGACTTTAGAAAAGGTTGATTTAAAGGATTTTTGTCAACTTTTATTCGACTTTTTAACAAGGAAAAAAAGCGTTTTATTTTTATATTCTGGAACATTTGGATTCTGTTACCAATAAATGCTGTCATAATAATTCTAACTATTTACATTAACAGTGGAATAAAACAATCATCTGTGTTTTCTTAGTGGTATGTAAAACTATGGTGCATCTTACAATCAGTGGCATTATAGATCCAAAGAGACAGAAAATCTCATTTTTCAGAGAAGGAAACTGAGGCTGAGGTAAGTGTGTAGTGATTTCCCCGGGCAGTACTGGCACTGGTCCTACCATCTTCTGAGGCCAAATTCATTTCTCTTTCTACTGTACCACCTGTAGTATTACTAGGTCATACTCTTTGCGATAGCTTAGAAAAGAATAAAGACTTCAAGCCTGTCATTTTACAGACACATTTCTGAGTCCTGCTCATTTTACTGCAACAACAGGATAGCACACACTGATAAGCAGAAAATCTATCTTATTCTTTTTCTTTTTATTCACAGAAAGGGAACATTCAGTGATGTGACTCAGTTGAAACAGGCAAAACCCACAAGTCATTTCCTCTTTAGGAATTTTGCTCTAATTAAAAAGAAGAGGAAGCTCAACCAGAATGCTCACATCCTCTTGAACAGGGAACAGATGAGTCACTTAGAACCACAGTATCAGTGACCAGCTTTACCTGGTGTGAAATTGGTGAACTTCAGCTGGGGAACAGAGGTTATCAACCTGGGCTGCAGTTTGTAATCATCATGAGAGCTTTCTTATAATTTTTTAAAATTAATTAATTAATTATTATGGCTGTGTTGGGTCTTCGTTTCTGTGCGAGGGCTTTCTCTAGTTGTGGCAAGCGGGGGCCACTCTTCATCGCGGTGCGCGGGCCTCTCACTATCGCGGCCTCTCTTGTTGTGGAGCACAGGCTCCAGACGCGCAGGCTCAGTAATTGTGGCTCACGGGCCCAGTTGCTCCGCGGCATGTGGGATCCTCCCAGGCCAGGGCTCGAACCCGTGTCCCCTGCATTGGCAGGCAGACTCTCAACCACTGCGCCACCAGGGAAGTCCCCATGAGAGCTTTTTAAAATATCAGTGCCAGAGCCCTCCCCTGAAGGTTCTGATTTAATTGTTCTCCATTTCTCTGAGTCTCTCTACTGAAGAAGCTTGTTGGAGTTCCCCACTAGCCCCCTTCCTTTGCTACTCCTTCCCTTTTATGGCCATTCCCCCTTCCCTCATGTTGCACCCATTGACTCCCCAGGACACCTCCTCAATATCCCACCTAGAAAGAACTCCAAGGACCTTTGAGAACTTACTAGTCCTGGGTTTCATCTTTTCAGGGCTCTTCTGGCTAACCCCATAAACTAAAAGGTGATAGAGCAGTGTTTCCCAGACTTGCCTAGAGATAGATTCCCAGAGGATTGGCCAGTGCCAAGGCAAAGGATGATACAGCATATCTCCCAGATGACCTATCTGTGTCTTAAAGGCTACTTTTAGTGAAATGAGAAAGTCACTGTGGTAAGGCTGGTGTGAGATATTTTTGTGCATGGAGCCCTTTCATAGCACCCAGCTCCTTTAATTTGTAGTAGCAGATAATCTCACGTTCTGTTTTACGGGGGGAGTGGAAAGGGGGAAGAGGGGAAAGCATGCACAAGAGACTTATCAGAGATGAGCTTCCTTAATTTCTTGTCCTTATTGCAGATTTACTTATATTCACATACATCCCTGTTTCTTCTGCTTTCATGGGAGAGGTGTCTCTTGTATGGGAAAAATTTGTGCCCAGGTGGACAACTGCATTATCTAGAATCTAGACAATCCCCCAGGGTTATCTGATTAGGGTTATCTGATTCCAAATCTGTGGAAACTATCTTAAAACTCTGTAAATTGTAGATAACTGATAGCAACACAAAATAATTCTTGTTTATAGACATGCAAAATCTGTCCTGACCAGTAGAGGTTCAGTTGACTTCTCTCTACCACTGTGGAAGAAGCTTGTTTTGCTTCCATTTGCAGATTCATTTCAACATTCCTTTACTCTATATAAGTTTGTGGTTTTTGATTTCTCCTTTGAGCTGGTCACAATATCTACCTTGTTTCTTCATTGATTAATACATTCAGTACAATCTTTAACACATGTTCATATTATATCTGTATGAGAGGCATGATTTTTACCTTTTTTTTTTCCAAATGTCTTTTAACAGTTTGGAGGTCTTCTACTGAGTTGCCCAATGGATTCACCTAACAATACTAGGTATAGTTCTGACCAGAGAAATGCAGCTCATGCGTTGCTTAACGCCCAGACACATCTTTTTTTTGGCTCTCAAAATGACAACAACTTCGCTTTACTCTCTGTTTTTTTAGTTTTAATATTGTTCTCTATTAATTTTGTGGTTTGTCTTTGTTTTGCTTACAGCAATGTCATTGCCCACTCTTGGTAGCAATGATTAGGAATTTGGTGTTATGTTCTGACCAGAACATGTGAATGGATTAATGATTTGTAGAGATCTTTTCTCTGTTGGGTGAGAGACAACAGAGAAACTAGTTTGTTAGTCTTGTTTGTTTGCTTATTCATTTATTTGGGCTCAAATAAGTTAAGAATGTTGTATTCCACCAAGAAGGAGAACAGCTCTTTGATATCTGAACCAGTAAATTTTTTGTGCTTTTGTGTTTACTCTTGACTCATGACTGAAATTTTAAAATTGAAACTATAAACTCTGTGTCTGTATGTCTATATGTCTATAATTCAGAAAGGTCTTTATGTCTCATTGTATGGATGTGTAACGCTTTCCTGAATCCAGATGGTATTATTAGATTATAAAATTTCCTAAATTAAAGAAGTCCTGTTCTGACTGACTTATGAGATAAATAAGTGCTTATTTAAATATAATATTCCCGTAATTCTCAGAAAATAAGGAAATGGAATTTCTGAGATTTAAAATGTGCCAGATTTTAAAACTATTTTAAAAGAAATCAGCTCAGAATCATTTAAAGAATTCAAGTGCACATAATTTAGGTAAATCCTTGGCAAACTAGACTTTTTTAATGGTAAGATCCTTGAGGCAGTGCATCAGGATGGGCTTCAGACATTTCTTTAACAGAAAGAAGGTCAGGCTCCTCTTCTGAGAGCAGAGCAGGAAGAAACAAAGATGAGAGCAGATACAGGTGTGCTTTCAGAGGTATGTATGGAGTGGGAAGATACAGGGAGATGCTTGATGGATTTCAAGTCTAATGGATTCTCTTTTTAAGAATCTAGGAGGTGAGGGAGCCTGCTGAGGCTGAAGGGCTAGGTTTGGGTAGAAGGCCTGGGGAGGGTAGCAAAGGCTTAGGAAAGTATTTCACAAAGTGGAGGAGCTAAGTCACTGATGTACTTGGAAGCGATTTTCTTGGGTACATAGGCAGAGTTGTTTTTAAAAGTTTAATAGTTATGAGTTTATTTTAATGCAAAGGTTTTTTTCATTTTAATAGTTTTGTTTTTAAATGTGTATTGGAAAAAAACAATTAGCACATCAAACCTAATATTTTATGGATATTACTTATAAAGCAAAAATACTGTTTAAAAATTAAGTTAATTTGAAGAAAGGGCTTCAGTTACTTATTACCTCAGGTGCTACTTTGATATGGCAAAAATCCCAAAGGTGGTACTCAAAAATTTGGGAAAGTTTGATTTAAATAAGATATCCAATAGGGCACTTGGGAAAAGAGGAGCACTGTGGGTGAAAAGACTGGTGAGTGGTGCTGAGACCTTAGCCACCTGAAATCACAGCTTTTAGCACTGGCTCAGACCATAATTCTTCCCTGAGAAGCCCTCATGCTTTCATGGGGATGTTGCCGGTAACTGCTGAAAAAATAGGATTTGTCAGAATCAGGATAAGCAACATAAACTGGAGAGTAAAACAGTGCATTCTTTTTTTTTTTTTTTTCTTTTTGGTTTAAAACAACCGATTTATTATTCTACAGTTCTGGAGGTCATCAGAAGTCTGACATGGATCTCAATGAGCTAAATCTGTTGGCAGGGCTGACTTCTTTTCTGGAAGTTCTAGGGAAGAATCTGTTTCTTCACCTTTTCAGTTTCTAGAGGTCACCTGCATTTCATGGCCTGTGGCCCCTTCCATCTTCAAAGCCAGCAATGCCATCTGAGTCCTTCTGCTGCCATCTCTCTGATTCTCTCCTGCCTCATTATTCTCCCAGTCGATTCTTGAATTCAGAAATTCCTGCCCATCTTGTTGGGCTTAATGCATATGGGAGAGTAGAGGACAACATATATAATTATGATAGGTCATAGCACAGTCATAAACTCTTGCTATGGAAACAGGTGAGAGTTGCTAACCAGGAGAGCTAGAGAAGATACTTTTGAGGTGACATTTCACCAGGTGGGCAGGGTTGATGAGAAGCCAAGGGAAGTCACACCATAAAAGCTCAGAGGTGTGGAAGGGCATGATGAGTAGAGGGTGTATGAGATGATCCAGAAGGCCTGACTCAGATGAACTCTTCCCAGCCTTGATGGCTGAATGTTCTTCTAGTCACTAGAGCACTGCATTTTTACTCAAATTCTAAAACATCCTTTTTAAACTGTGATACCCTTTCTAGGAGGGCTAAGGCAGGAAGCTGTTATCATTGCTTGGGTTTATTTTTAACCCAATCTGTGGGTTAAAAATAACTGTGAGTGTGGGTCCAGAATAGAGGAGGGAACTTTCCATAAGAGCAGCCAAGTATCTGGAACCTGTGGTTGCCTGTGTGGAGTGTTCTAAGGGGATGTCCTGGGAAAGCAGAGGCCACTGATTAATTAGGGAGGGAAATGAGCAGTTTCCCAGGCGGGCTGAGTCAGTGAGGACCATTCGCATATTCATTCATTAAATATCTGTGTCTAGTCTCATGAATGTAGGAAATTCATTTAGTGGTCCACCTAATCCTTTACTTTCTAGGTCTAATAAATTTCAGAACTCATCAGTGGAAGATAATGATGATGATGTTTTTATCAAACCTGTACAGCCTCCCAACCTTCTGCACTAGTGGCAGCTGATCAAAGAACCATAACATTTATATCATCAAAAAATTAGGAGCTACAATGAAATGATTCCAAAATTCTTCCTTCCTCAGAAGAATTGGCTTCTCAGAAGGGAAGTGTGAGACAATTGTCACTGGTGATGAAGAGGACATGGAAACAAATCAAGGGAGAGAGAAAAATTCCTCTAATTTTATTGAATGGAGACCTCCTGAAACTAAAACTAGAACCCATGATGTGGATTTCTCCACTTCCAGTTTTTCAAGAAGACCAAGACTGCAGTAGGACCTTTTAATCCTGGTAGAATGAATGTGGCAGGAGACTATTTCAAAATGTAGATTCTGCAACTCATCATAATCCTGATTCTTGGATCTCCCAGTCAGCATCATTTCCCTGTAATCAGAGTCAGCCAGGGGTAGAGTCTTTATCACCAGTAGCCTTGCTTCCTAAACAGATTTTCCAGTCTTCTGCCCACTAAACCAGTTAAAGTCTCTTGTGCAAACTGCAAAAAAAGAAGGGATAGATTAATAAAAATAGCTGTGTCTTCTCTGATTTATCAATATTACATATAATGCAAGTGTACATTTTTTTAATACTTGGGTATGTTTTTTCTAAACTTATACATGTTTACAGGTCAAGTAAGCTATCATTACTTCCATTTAATGCTTTGCTTATGAAAAATATAAATTTGTGTTTGACCAAATTAAATCCTTATTCTGATGTACTTTGTTTAATTAGTAATTATATCAGCTTAAAGATAAATTTCCAAGATCTAGGTAAGTTAAATCTTGGATTGGCATTAGATTGGGTTAATTAATGGAAAATCATTGGATACCTAGGTCATTTGCAAGTAAGATCGAACACTAAAGTATTAATTATTAAGCATAATTTAAATTTTATATACCTTAGTTTCTTATTTTTATATACTACAGAAAAACTATATCTTTGGTTCATTTTAATGAACACGTTCATTTCTACCATTTTGAGAAGTTGTATATGGAATATTAGTGACTGTAGAAAGTTGTGTTATGTGAATTCATGAGCTCTGCTAGTCTGATAAAATGCTGGGGTGTGACAGTTCACATTATCCACCCCCCCAGTCTTCTATGCAAAATAGAAGTTATTTTGGTTAAAAGTTATAATTATTATAAATGGTTGAGACTACACTGAGAAGCAGTAGTTTCAGAGAATTATAACTGTGTACATGCTTCTGTGTTTTCAGGAAAAGACTAGTTTTGTCCTAAAGCAGCAGCATGAAGTTTTTCATAATATTACCTTGTTTTTCTTTTAATCTCTCTAGTATCTGTAATGAGGTCTCCTCTTTTGTTCCTGATGTTGGTAACTTGTGTTTTCTCTCCTATTTTCTTGATTTGTCTGGCTAGAATTTTATTAATTTTGTTGTATTTTGCCAAAAACTCCCACCAGTTTTGGTTTCATTTTTTTTTCTATTGCTTGTTCATTTCTATGTTAATTTCTACTCTTTATTTCCTTCCTTATATTTACTTTAGCTTTAATATACACTTCTTTGTCTTGTTTCTTATAGTGGAAATTTGGATTATTAATTTTAGACCTTCTTTTCTAATAGAAGCATTTAAATTTGCTTCTAGGCAATTTTAGCTGCTGTAGCTGTACCCCACACATTCTTTAAAAAAATTTTAAAAATTTTATTTAAGTATAGTTGATTTACGATGTTGTGTTAATTTCTGCCGTACAGCAAAGTGACTCAGTTATACACATATATATTCTTTTTCATATTCTTTTCCATTATGGTTTATCACAGGGTATTGTATATAGTTCCCTGCGTTATACAGTAGTGTATATCCATACACTATACAAGTGTATGGATAATCCATGCAAGTTATTGTAATCCATACAAGTTATTGTTTATCCATACTATATATAGTAGTTTGCATCTGCTAATCCCAAACTCCCAATCCTTCCCTTCCCCACCCGCCTCCCCGCTCACCCCTGGGAACCATAAGTCTGTTCTCTTTGGCTGTGGGTCTGTTTTGTTTCATACATTTGTTCATTTGTGTTGTATTTTAGATTCTACATATAAGTGATAACATATGCTATTTGTCTTTCTCTTTCTGACTTACTTCGCTTAGTATGATAATCTCTAGGTCCATCCATGTTGCTGAAAATGGCATTATTTCATTCTTTTTTATGGCTAATAGCCCATTGTATATATATACCACATCTTTATCCATTCATCTGTCGATGGACATTTAGGTTGTTTCTGTGTGTTGGCTATTGTAAATAGTGTTTCTGTGAACATAGCGGTGCATTTATCTTTTTGAATTATAGTTTTATCTGGGTATATGCCCAGGAGTGGGATTGCTGGATCATATGGCAACTCTATTTTTAGCTTTTTGAGGAACCTCCATACTGTTTTCCATAATGGCTGCATCAATTTACATTCCACTAACAGTGTAAGAGGGTTCCCTTTTCTCCACACCCTCTCCACCATTTATTATTTGTAGACTTTTTGATGATGGCCATTCTGATTGGTGTGAGGTGATACCTCACTGTAGTTTTAATTTGCATTTCTCTAATAATTAGTGATGATGAACATCTTTTCATGTACCTCTTGGCCATCTGTATGTATTCTTTGAAACAGTGTCTATCTTGGTCTTCTGCCCATTTTTCGATTGGGTTGTTTGTTTTCTTGTTACTGAGTTGTTTGAGCCGTTTGTATATTTTGGAAATTAAGCCCTATCAGTTGCATTGTTTGCAGATCTTTTCTTCCGTTCTGTAGGTTGTCTTTTCATTTTGTTTATGGTTTCCTTTGCTGTGCAAGAGCTTGTAAGTTTGATTAGGTCCCAGTTTTTTTTTTCACTTTTATTTCTGTTGCTTTGGGAGACTGACCTGAGAAAACATTGCTACAATTTATGTCAGAGAATGTTTTGCCTATGTTTTCTTCTAGGTGCATTTATCTTTTTGAATTATAGTTTTGTGTCTATAAGACACATACAGTGTCTTATGGTGACATATGGTGTCATGTCATATTTAAGTCTTTAAGCCATTTTGAGTTCATTTTTTTGTATGATGGGAGTGTCCTAACTTCATTGATTTACATGTGGCTGTCCAACTTTTCCAACACCACTTGCTGAAGAGACTGTCTTTTCCCCATTGTATATTCTTGCCTCCTTTGTTGAAGATTAATTGACCATGGGTGTGTGGATTTATTTCTGGGCTCTCTATTCTGTTCCATTGATACCACGCTGTTTTGATTACTGTAGCTTTCTAGTATTGTCTAAAGTCTGGGAGGGTTTTGCCTCCTGCTTTGTTCTTTTCCCTCAAGGATTGCTTTGGCAATTCTGGGTCTTTTATGGTTCCATATAAATTTTAAGATTATTTGTTCTAGTTCTGTGAAAAATGTCATGTGTAATTTGATAGGGATCACATTAAATCTGTAGGTTGCTTTGGGTAGTATGGCCATTATAGCAATATTAATTCTTCCAATCCAAGAGTATGTTTACCCCACACATTTTAATGTGCTGTGTTTGTATTTTCATTTAGTTAAAAATATTTACTTTACTTTTTATCTCTTTTTTCTTTGTCACATGGATCATTTAGATGCTTACTTTTAGTTTCCAAATATTTGGGGGGTTTTCTAGAAATCTTTGTATTATTTTTTAATTTAACTCTGTTGAGGTATGGTTTCAATTATTTTAAATTTATTGAGACTTGTTCTACAGCCCAGGTTCTATGCCTAGTGAATGTTCCATGTGGGCAGAAAAACAATGTGCAGTTGTTGGCTGGAGTGTTCTATAAATGTTAATAGGTCAAGTTAGTTGATAATGTTGTTCAAATCATGTATATCCTTGGGACTTCCCTGGTGGCGCAGTGGTTAAGAATCTGGCTGCCAATGCAGGGGACATGGTTTCGAGCCCCAGTCCAGGAAGATCCCACATGCCGAGGAGCAACTAAGCCTGTGTGCCACAACTACTGAGCCCACATGCCACAACTACTGAAGCCCATGCATCTAGAGCCCGTGCTATGCAACAAGAGAAGCCACCGCAATGAGAAGCCCGCACACCACAACAAAGAGTAGCCCCCACTCACCACAACTAGAGAAAGCCTGCGTACAGCAACGAAGACCCAACGCAGCCAAAAATAAATAAATTAATAAATTAATGAATTGATTTAAAAAATGCTTTATAAAAAAAGAATCATATATATCCTTACTGATTTTTTGTACTTCTTCCATCAGTTATTGAGTGAGGACTGTTGAGGTCTCTAGCTATAATTATGGAGCTTTCTATTTGGTCTTTTAGTTCCAACAGTTTTTGCTTCATATGTTTTGAAGCAGATGTTGTTGTTAGCTATATACACATTTAGGATTGCTATGTCTTCTTGAGGAATTGATCCTGTTATTATGAAATGTTCCTCAGTGATCACAACTAGTAAAATTAATCTAGTGGATTTTTGTTGATTTATAGAAACATTTAAAATGGACACACAACTTGTGTTTTGTGAAAGCCACATCCCCTGTATCCTGCTTCAGTTTTTTCCATGGCATCTGTGTCCATCACACAATTTATTTGTTTGTTTTTTTCTATCTTCCCCCACTAGAATAAAACTTCCAAAGAGTAGGACTTCATTTGTTTTGCTCACTGCTGTATCCCAACTACCTGTCACAAAGTCTGACCTTAATAAATACTTTCTGAATGAATTAATGTATAAAAAAGCTGCAACAGCTATGAGCAGATAATATTCCCATGACTCTGTCCCATTTACTCCATGGTAAGAAGGCCTCTGCTCACACAGGGGCTATTTCAGAAATAACTTCTACACTCCAGTGTGCTCTCACACTGCCCTTCAGCACAACTAGTGCCACAAAACAGTGTTGCTTTGGGTTCTTAGGGTCTCAGGGAGACGTTAGTAAGATAATTCTTTGTTTTAATTTGCTCTTTGTATCTTTAGTCCTGAATCATTCCAGAATGGTGATTCCAGAATGACAGACACCCAGACTCTGCCCCCGACACCCTGGACCTGTATTATGTGCCTCCAGTCACTCCTTCAGGAGGCCATTCAGGCCCTCATGTAAGATGGACTTTTGGGCCAGCCTCACTGCTTCCAGGAGTGGCTCTATATATCCCTGGATTGTAGGGTGAGTAGGAGTTTGGTTCTTATACCAAGACCCCAACTGTATAAAGCATTTACATTTCACATCTCCTTAGCCACACTGTGGTTTCACTTCCCCCACCGACTCTGTTCCTTCACACAGCTGAAGGGTTTTGTTTTCCCAGGAAATTCAGGCTTCAAATTCACCAGGAAAACTGAGCCTACCCTGATTGAAATATTTGATAATGTAAACTGCAGATAAAACATCAGTCAAGTATTGCTCTCATATTTACTTCTGAAGAGAAAAAAAACCTTTTAAAATTAATCGTGTGTTTCGTGTATCATAAAAAGATCCCTGAGCCTGATGGTCAGAGTTCAAATCCCAGCTCCATCCCTTGGACATACACCTTCCTGTGAAGGGAGAAAATAATAGTGTCGGCTCTGCTCGCCTCCGAGGGTTGATGGAAGAATCTATGAGAAATGCTTGGGAAAGTGCCCTGTGCATTGCAAAGCTCTGCAGGTGTGTAAATTTCTGTCGTTGCCATGAGAAGCTTTTTCAACTTTAAGGTTTGCAGTGATTGAATATTTTTTGTTCATTAATTCAAGAAGAGCATTTGGGTATTTGGATCAGAGGCCTTCACTACATCCTGAACGGCACCTGCCTGCAACTCTTAAACTGGGAGGAACACAACCCAATATCCATTGGCTGTTACCTTGGAAACTAGGACAATTTAAAAACACTGGAAAGGAAATACTGTAACTGGGAGGAAAAGCACACTTGGGGCCAATCACCTTTTTTCTTCCAAAGCTTAAAATATTAGACACCTGTGTAAACAATTCTTAATCATTTTTTTAAACCCATAAGTTATTGTTAAATACATGATGAAAATGAGAGACATAAGATCTTTTCTTACTTTGGGGAAGTTAAGACTTAAAAGTCCTACTACTTGTATCTACTGTGTACCTACTATTAGCCTATTGGTTTTTCTTACTGTCTAGGATGCTATCAGCAGGCTCAAGCTGTATTCTTGGTCAGCTATAGGAGTCCCAATGTAATTATCTAGGACTTCAGAGGAAAAAAAAACCATCCAAGCACCCAATAGACCTTTCTCCACAAACTCCTTCATCCTTGTGATAATGTATAATTCTGGTTCCTGCTAAGCTCACAAGCTCCTTTCTTTCTGTATCGTTCGTTGGCTACTCTTTGTGACCCATAACTGTTGAGACACCCCCACCCCCACCCCCTTCCCCCTATGCTTTAGTGCTTGGATCCTGCTTTCCTATTCAATAACTTTGGGTAAGCTCAGCCACTTGGAGTTTGGTCTATACATATCTTATCTCTGGTTCAATGGGGGACACTCCAATGCCCTCAGTACCTCCCTCCTCTAAATTCATTTAATCCAGATTCCTGGGATTGTGGTTCAGTAGGTCTGGAGGGGAGCCCTGAAATCTGCATTTTAATAGGCACACAGGGGATTCTGATGCAGGGCTCTAAGGGCTACTGTTTGAGTGTCACTGTATTCAAATGCTGGCCTGATTTTTATCTTTGATCTTTATCTTTCATCTTAAATTTAATGAGCCTAAAACTAACTTCCACGAATAGATACAGGTTTCTCTTGCCTGTCATCATGCCTGCACCAGTTTTGTAAATGTAATCAGTGTAGTCTTTGTTCTTCCATCTTCCCTTCTTTCCTCCTCCCTCCTTCTCCTTCCTTTTTTTCTCAATCTTCCAGTCGTTCCCTGTATGGTTGGCTCCTCCTCCCCAGTCTTCATTCACATTAAATCTCATTCTTAGGGCCAGTCCTCTAAATCCCCATCCTCATCAACTCACGCATGGACTATCCAGGTCTTCTAGCCTCTCTCTTTCTGCTCTAATCCTTCTTTCACGTTTTCACCATGTCACTTAGCTATTCAAGAATAAGTAGTATTCCCTGTTTGCCATGTCAGAACTGAACTTCTCTCCCTAGTATTTTATGTTTTCCTCGTTACTCCGAAATTATGTATTTTTATTTTCTGAACTAGTACCTCAGTCCATTATTTAGACACAATTTCTTTTCTCTTGCCTTTGAATGTGTAGTCTCAAAATATATTCATTGCAAACTTCCATGGACATAGAATTTATTTGTTAGTGAGGAATTTTGATATACTGACTACATTATTATAAATTCCTTCCCATAGGCGAGGTCTAGAGAGGAAACCGAGTGGACTGGTGGACTGATTGAATGAGAACGTTACATTCCTCTATTTTACGGCAGAGTTAAATTTCATTTTTGTGGTTTCCTTAGATTAAATGAATTTCTCTTGTGCAGTGAACTTTGAACTTTTAGAGGGAGTAGATTACCTTTTAATAGGTTGTCTATTGGTAAAATTTTCCTAAAGCTGTTCAGCCAAGATTTTAAGTCAATATATAGATTGTTTTGTACACCTTAAAAACTATTTTCTGTCCTGAGCAGCTGTATATTTGGTTAAACTGAATCTACTAAGACAAAGCTCTGACATGTTTTGAAAATTAGAAACAAGTACTCAGAAAATCAGGAGAGGTAGCTGGTCACTCTCATAACAGGTTTTTTTGTTCTTATTCCAGTGCTTTGATGTCTCTGGTACCCATGCAGAAGCTTATGTTGGAAACGGTTTAAGTACTTGATAAATCACAAATGTGTCTTTTCAGGGCACTTATCATTGAGGTTGGCCACTGTCCACCACCTTCAGAAAGACTTAACAGTTCTCAACCTCTTTTTTACCACAACATAACATCCCTAAGCGGTCCCCCTCTTTCTGACAGTAACAGAGGTGTACTGAATTAGTTCTCAGAAGATCTCTCCTTTTCTCCTCTCTGGGTAACGTATTATTTGAAAAAGTTCCTCAGGTGGTTCTGAAACCCCCACCCATTCTGCATTGGGAGTCACAGCTTTCAGATCTCCTAATTGCTCCTTCTTTAATATAACTAAAATTTATTGGCTTGATTTATCAGTTTCTGAAAGATGTGTGGTGAAATTTGCCTCTGAATTTATAGTTGTGAAGAAGTTTTCATTGTAGTTCTATCACTTTTGCTTTATATATTTAGGTGCTTACAAGTTCAAGATTGTTTCATCTTCCTGGGGTGTTTTCTTTTTCTCCTTATGTAGTATACTACTTTATCCCTGTTAATGTTGATGCATTACCTTTTATATTGTCTGATATTAATATTGCTATGTATTCTTTCTTTTGGTTAGTATTTGCTTGACATATCTTTATCCATTTCCTTATTTGCAAACCTTTGGTGAGATTTTTAAAAAGTATGTTTTCTGGTAAATAGCGTTATTTGAATCTTTAAAAATTGACTTGCTCTCATCCTATTTTTTAATAAATGGGTTTAATTCAGAGTTCAGCAGTCTTTTCCTATAAAGGACCAGACAGTAAATATTTTTGGCTCTGTGACCCATATAGTCTCTGCCGTAACTACTCAGAAATAGCCACTGCCAATACATAAATCAATGCACAGGGCCAGATTTGGCCTGCCAGGTGTAGTTTGCCAACCCCTGGGCTTAGTCCGTTTACATTTTTGTGATTGATAATATACCTACATTATTTCTGTCAAATTATTTTATGTTTTCTGTTTACCATCTGTATGACTTAGGGTAGTGCCAGCTGAGGTTACAGATGAACCTGGAAACCTCAGTGGCTTAACATAATAGAAGTATATATTTTGTTATGTAAAAATCCAGTCAGTGGCACAGAGGGTATGGTCTCCCCCACACAGTCACTCAGGAATCGAGGTTTCTTCCATCTTGCGGTGCTGCCACTCCCAACACGCAGGTTCCAAGATCACCATAGAAAGGGAAAGAAAGGGTTAGGCTGCTTCTTAACCACATCAGCCTGAAAGTTATTTATATCACTACTGCTCACATTTTGTTGATGAGGACTAGTGATATGGTCCTACCTAGAAGCAAGAGGGGCCTGGGAAATGTAGTTCTTGGCCTGACAGCCACTTCCCAGCAGCAGTTCCTCACTATGGTAGAGGATCACAAATCTTTGGCAGACATCTGGACACTTCTGCTGCAGCCACCCTTTTTCTTTGCCGCTTTTTTTTTTTCTTTTCTGCTTTCTGTGTGGTTGATTTTTTTTTTTTTTCTATTTTCCTTTATTCCCTTTGTTGCTTGCAATATATATGATGCATTACTTTTATTTTAGTGGTTGTCCTTACAGTTTTAACATATATACATAATTTTAAAAATTTCTATAAAGCCTATGTTTATTCAGTATATCTCTTCTCTTCTGGATAAGAAAATAATTTCTTTGCTCCTCTCTTCCCCCTGTACCTACACTCCACATATCTTTCTTCATACTGCTGCCTAGGGCTTTATTTAAACCTAAAAAAAAACCCCAAATAGTTATTATTTTTATGGTTAAGGATTAAATATACAGTTATTATATTTTTATCAGTTTCTATATGCATTCTTCAGTTTTTTGTTTGTTATTTTCAGTGAGTCTCTGGGTAGTAAGCTCCCCTAGTCTATTATAACTGAATAGCTGGGAATAGGAAGGTAGATAATTATATTCTCGCAGTAGGTGGAAGATGTTACTCCTTTTTCTTTTGGCATTCATTGTTGCTATTGTTGCATCTATTGTCAGTCCAATTGTCATTTCCTTCATAGGAATCTGTCTTCTTTTCTCTAGTAATTTTTACAATGTTCTGTAGTTTGATCACACACTATAGTTGTGGATTTATTTTCTTTGATTCACCTTGCCTTCCAGAGTAAGTCTTCAAACTGTGGACTCATATTTCTTTGATTCTTGAAAATTATTAACCACCCCTTTGAATATTGCTTCTCTTCCATTAACTCTTGGCTCTTGAGGAATTGGTTAGATGTATTTTGAAGCTTCTCAATGTATTCTCCATGTCTCTTAACTGCTCTTTCATACCTTTTCTCTCCTCCTCAGTGGTTTTTTCTCAGCATAATTTTTCAATTTTCTAATCCTCTTTTGAGTGTGTACAAACTAGAGGTGATCTCATCTAAGTTTTTGTTGCTGTATTTATTATATTTTTCATCTACCTCTAATTTCATTTGCACCTGTTTTTTGTTTCAGTTTTTAAATGAATGTTATTCCTTCCTTCTTCTCTGAGGATCCTGAAAATACAGAAACGCTTTTTAGGTTATTCTGTTATTTTCATTGCATTTGTAATGTTGGCTGACTTCTGTTGGTTGTCTTTCTTTGTTGAGATTCTCACTTTCTCTTTCCCTCTCTCTTCACACATCCCTCCCTGAACGGTTGCCCAACCTCCCGGGACCCTTTTCCAGAACCAGGTGTTCTATGGGTGGTGAGACAGTGCTGCCCTGGGTGCTACTAAATAGGTCACAGGTCCAGTCCCTGCATTCATGCACAGCCTTGCTCAAGTCCTTGCTCAGGTAGACTCAATGTTACGACTGTGCTGGTTTCTTCCTCTCTCCCTAGGTTTGCACCTTCACAGGAGGTTTACCCTCAGGCAGCACCTGCAGTAGCTCCCCTGTCATGGGTGGGCAGGGGACACTGGTCCTGCCCTGATTTCCCACTTGAACCTGGCCCAGGGCACCTGCCATATGTGGAGCATCTCTAGTCGCCATGAATCCCCAAGAGCTGAAATCAGTAGGTTCTAAGGAGGTCATTATCTTGCTTTAGAGCCCACCTTTTTAATACCTTCTTTTTTTTTTTTTAACATCTTTATTGGAGTATAATTGCTTTACAACGGTGTGTTAGTTTCTGCTTTATAACAAAGTGAATCAGCTATATACATGCACATATATCCCCATATCCCCTCCCTCTTGCATCTCCCTCCCACCCTCCCTATCCCACCCCTCTAGGTGGTCACAAAGCACCGAGCTGATCTCCCTGTGCTATGTGGCTGCTTCCCACTAGCTATCTGTTTTACATTTGGTAGTGTATATATGTCCATGCCACTCTCTCACTTCGTCCCAGCTTACCTTTTCCCCTCCCCGTGTCCTCAAGTCCATTCTCTACGTCTGTGTCTTTATTCTTGTCCTGCCCCTAGGTTCTTCAGAACCAATTGTTTTTTTAGATTCCATATATATGTGTTAGCATACGGTATTTGTTTTTCTCTTTCTGACTTACTTCACTCTGTATGGCAGTCTCTAGGTCCATCCACCTCACTACAAATAACTCAATTTCGTTTCTTTTTATGGCTGAGTAATATTCCACTGTATATATGTGCCACAATTCTTTATCCATTCATCTGTCGATAGACACTTAGGTTGCTTCCATGTCCTGGCTATTGTAAATAGAGCTGCAATGAACATTGCGGTACATGACTCTTTTTGAATTATGGTTTTCTCAGGGTATATGCCCAGGAGTGGGATTGCTGGGTTGTATGGTAGTTCTATTTTTAGTTTTTTAAGGAACCTCCATACTGTTCTCCATAGTGGCTGTATCAATTTACATTCCCACCAACAGTGCAAGAGTGTTCCCTTTTCTCCACACCCTCTCCAGCATTTATTGTTTGTAGATTTTTTGATGATGGCCATTCTGAGTGGTGTGAGGTGATACCTCATTGTAGTTTTGATTTGCATTTCTCTAATGATTAGTGATGTTGAGCATCCTTTCATGTGTTTGATGGCAATCTGTATATCTTCTTTGGAGAAATGTCTGTTTAGGTCTTCTGCCCATTTTTGGATTGGGTTGTTTGTTTTTCTGATATTGAGCTGCATGAGCTGCTTGTAAATTTTGGAGATTAATCCTTTGCCAGTTACTTCATTTGCAAATATTTTCTCCCATTCTGAGGGTTGTCTTTTCGTCTTGTTTATGGTTTCCTTTGCTGCGCAAAAGCTTTTAAGGTTCATTAGGTCCCATTTGTTTATTTTTGTTTTTATTTCCATTTCTCTAGGAGGTGGGTCAAAAAGGATCTTGCTGTGATGTATGTCATAGAGTGTTCTGCCTCTGCTTTCCTCTAAGACTTGTATAGTGTCTGGCCTTACAGTTAGGTTTTTGATCCATTTTGAGTTTATTTTTGTGTATGGTGTTAGGGAGTGTTCTAATTTCATTCTTTTACATGTAGCTATCCAGTTTTCCCAGCACCACTTATTGAAGAGGCTGTCTGTTTTCCATTGTATATTCTTGCCTCCTTTATCAAAAATAAGGTGACCATATGTGCGTGGGTTTATCTCTGGGCTTTCTATCCTGTTCCATTGATCTATATTTCCGTTTTTGTGCCAGTACCATACTGTCTTGATTACTGTAGCTTTGTAGTATAGTCTGAAGTCCAGGAGCCTGATTCCTCCAGCTCTGTTTTTCTTTCTCAAGATTGCTTTGGCTATTCAGGGTCTTTTGTGTTTCCATACAAATTGTGAAATTTTTTGTTCTAGTTCTGTGAAAATGCCATTGGTAGTTTGATAGGAATTGCATTGAATCTGTAGATTGCTTTGGGTAGTATAGTCATTTTCACAATGTTGATTCATCCAATCCAAGAACATGGTATATCTCTCCATCTGTTTGTATCATCTTTACTTTCTTTCATCAGTGTCTTACAGTGTTCTGCATACAGGTCTTTTGTCTCCTTAGGTAGGTTTATTCCTAGGTATTTTATTCTTTTTGTTGCAATGGTAAATGGGAGTGTTTCCTTAATTGCTACTTTAGCAAATTCATGATTAGCTCTAGTAGTTTTCTGGTAGAATCTTTAGGATTCTCTATGTATAGTACCATGTCATCTGCAAAAAGTGACAGTTTTACTTCTTCCTTTCTGATTTGGATTCCTTTTATTTCTTTTTCATCTCTGAGTGCTGTGGCTAAAACTTCCAAAACTATGTTGAATAATAGTGGTGAGAGCAGACACCCTTGTCTTGTTCCTGATTTTAGGGGAAATGGTTTCAGTTTTTCACCATTGAGAACGATGTTGGCTGTGGGTTTGTCATACATGGCCTTTATTATGTTGAGGTAAGTTCCCTCTATGCCTACTTTCTGGAGGGTTTTTATCATAAATGGGTGTTGAATTTTGTCAAAAGCTTTTTCTGCATCATTGACATGATCATATGGTTTTTCTCCTTCAATCTGTTAATCTGGTTTATCACATTGATTGATTTGCGAATATTGAAGAATCCTTGCATTCCTGGGATAAATCCCACTTGGTCATAGTGTATGATCCTTTTAATGTACTGTTGGATCCTGTTTGCTACTATTTTGTTGAGGAGTTTTGCATCTATGTTCATCAGTGATATTGGTCTGTAGTTTTCTTTTTTTGTGACATCTTTGTCTGTTTTTGGTATCAGGGTGATGGTGGCCTTGTAGAATGAGTTTGGGAGTGTTCCTCCCTCTGCTATATTTTGGAAGAGTTTGAGAAGGATAGGTGTTAGCTCTTCTCTAAATGTTTGATAGAATTCGCCTGTGAAGCCATCTGGTCCTGGGCTTTTGTTTGTTGGACGATTTTTAATCACAGTCGCAATTTCAGTAGTTGTGATTGGTCTGTTTATATTTTCTATTTCTTCCTGGTTCAGTCTTGGAAGGTTGTGCTTTTGTAAGAATTTGTCCATTTCTTCCAGGTTGTCCATTTCATTGGCATAGAGTTGCTTATAGTAATCTCTCATGATCGTTTGTATTTCTGCAGTGTCAGTTGTTACTTCTCCTTTTTTCATTTCTAATTCTATTAATTTGAGTCTTCCTTTTTTTCTTGATGAGTCTGGCTAATGGTTTATCAATTTTGTTTATGTTCTCAAAGAACCAGCTTTTAGTTTTATTGATCTTTGCTATCATTTCCTTCATTTCTTTTTCATTTATTTCTGATCTGGTCTTTATGATTTCTTTCCATCTGCTAACTTTGGGGTTTTTTTAATTCTTCTTTCTCTAATGCTTTAGTTGTAAGGTTAGGTTGTTTATTTGAGATGTTTCTTGTTTCTTGAGGTAGGATTGTATCGCTGTACACTTCCCTCTTAGAACTGCTTTTGCTGCATCCCATAGGTTTTGAGTCATCGTGTTTTCATTGTCATTCGTTTCTAGGTGTTTTTTGATTTCCTCTTTGAGTTCTTCAGTGATCTCTTGGTTATTAAGTAGTGTATTGTTTAGCTTCAATGTGTTTGTATTTTTTACAGATTTTTTCCTGTAATTGATATCTAGTCTCATAGCACTGTGGTCGGAAAAGATACTTGATACGATTTCAGTTTTCTTAAATTTACCAAGGCTTGATTTGTGACCCAAGATATGATCTATCCTGGAGAATGTTCCATGAGCACTTGAGAAGAAAGTGTATTCTGTTGTTTGGGGATGGAATGTCCTATAAATATCAATTAAGTCCATGTTGTTTAATGTATCATTTAAAGCTTGTGTTTCCTTATTTATTTTCATTTTGGATGATCTGTCCATTGGTGAAAGTGGGGTGTTAAGGTCCCCTGCTATGATTGTGTTACTCTCGATTTCCCCTTTTATGGTGGTTAGCATTTGCCTTATGTATTGAGGTGTTCCTATGTTGGGTGCATAAATATTTACAGTTGTTATATCTTCTTCTTGGATTGTTCCTTGATCATTATGCAGTGTCCTTCTTTGTCTCCTGTAATAGTCTTTGTTTTGAGGTCTATTTTGTCTGATACGAGAACTGCTCCTCCAGCTTTCTTTTGATTTCCATTTGCATGGAATATGTTTTTCCATCCCCTCACTTTCAGTCTGTATGTGTCCCTAGGTCTGAAGTGGGTCTCTTGTAGACAGCATATATACGGGTCTTGTTTTTGTATCCATTCAGCCAGTCTATGTCTTTTGGTGGGAGCATTTAATCCATTTACATTCAAGGTAATTATCGATATGTGTGTTCCTATTACTATTTTCTTAATTGTTTTGGGTTTGTTATTGTAGGTCTTTTCCTTCTCTTGTGTTTCCTGCCTAGAGAAGTTCCTTTAGCATTTGTTGTACAACTGGTTTGGTGGTGCTGAATTCTCTTAGCTTTTGCTTGTCTGTAAAGGTTTTAATTTCTCCATCGAATCTGAATGAGATCCTTGCTGGTAGAGTAATCTTAGTTGTAGGTTTTTCCCTTTCATCACTTTAAATATGTCTTGCCACTCCCTTCTGACTTGCAGAGTTTCTGCTGAAAGATCAGCTGTTATCCTTATGGGGATTCCCTTGTATGTGATTTGTTGTTTTTCCTTTGCTGCTCTTAATATTTTTCCTTTGTATTTAATTTTTGATAGTTTGATTAATATGTGTCTTGGTATGTTTCTCCTTGGATTTATCCTATATGGGACTCTCTGAGCTTCCTGGACTTAATTGACTATTTCCTTTCCTGTATTAGGGAAGTTTTCTACTATAATCTCTTCAAATATTTTCTCAGTCCCTTTCTTTTTTTCTTCTTCTTCTGGGACCTCTATAATTCGACTGTTGGTGCAGTTAATGTTGTCCCAGAAGTCTCTAAGGCTGTCCTCAATTCATTTCATTCTTTTTTCTTTATTTTGTTCTGCAATAGTTATATCCACTATATTATCTTCCAGGTCACTTATCCATTCTTCTGCCTCAGTTATTCTGCTATTGATTCATTCTAAAGAATTTTTAATTTCATTTATTGTGTTGTTCATCATTCTTTGTTTGCTCCTTAGTTCTTCTAGGTCTTTGTTAAACGTTTCTTGTATTTTCTCCATTCTATTTCCAAGATTTTGGATCATCTTTAGTATCATTACTCTGAATTTTTTTTCAGGTAGACTGTGTATTTCGTCTTCATTTGTTTGGTGTGGTGGGTTTTTACCTTGCTCCTTCATCTGCTGTGTCTTCTCTGTCTTCTCATTTTGCTTAACTTACTGTGTTTGTGGTCTCGTTTTTGCAGGCTGCAGGTTCGTAGTTCCCGTTGCTTTTGGTGTCTGTCCCCAGTGGCTAAGGTTGGTTCAGTGGGTTGTGTAGGCTTCCTTATGGAGGGGACTAGTGCCTGTGTTCTGTTGGATGAAGCTGGATCTTGTCTTTCTGGTGGGCAGGACCGTGTCCGGTGGTGTGTTTTGGGGTGTCTGTGACCTTATTATGATTTTAGGCAGCCACTCTGCTAATGGGTGGGGTTGTGTTCCTGTCTTGCTAGTTGTTTGGCATAGGGTGTCCAGCACTGTAGCTTGCTGGTCGTTGAGTGGAGCTGGGTCTTAGCGTTGAGGTGGAGATCTCTGGGAGAGCTTTTGCCATTTAATATTACGTGGAGCTGGGAGGTCTCTGGTGGACCAATGTCCTGACCTCGGCTCTCCCACCTCAGAGGCACAGGCCTGACATTTGGCTGGAACACCTAGACTCTGTCAGCCATATGGCTCAGAAGAAAAGGGAGAAAAAAAGAAAGAAAGCAAGAAAAAATAAATAAAGTTATTAAAATAAAAAATAAAAAAATTATTTAAAAGTAATAGAAAAAAAAGCAAAAAGAAAGAAAGAAGAGAGCAACGAAACTAAAAAACAAATCCACCAATGATAACAAGCACTAAAAACTATATTAAGAAAAAAAAGCACAGACAGAACCCTAGGACAAATGGTAAAAGCAAAGCTATACAGACAAAATCACACAAAGACGCATATACATATACACTCACAAAAAGAGAAAAAGGAAAAGAAAATATATATCTATATATAAAAATAAAAGGAAGCGAGCAAGCAAATCAATAAACAAATCTAACAATGATAATAAACTCTAAATACTAAACTAAGATAAACGTAAAACCCGAAACCAGTCAGTTGCATACAGCAAACCCCAAGTCTACAGTTGCTCCTACAGTCCACTGCCTCAATTTTGGGATGATTTGTTGTCTATTCAGGTATTCCACAGATGCAGGGTACATCAAGTTGATTGTAGAGATTTAAATTGCTGCTCTTGAGGCTGCTGGGAGAGATTTCCCTTCTCTTCTTTGTTCGCACAGCTCCCGGGGTTCAGCTTTGGATCTGGCCCGGCCTCTGCTTTGCATCTGGCCCGGCCTCTGTGTGTAGGTCGCCTGAGGGCGTCTGTTCCTGCCCACACAGGATGAGGTTAAAGGAGCAGCTGATTCGGGGGCTCTGGCTCACTCAGGCTGGGGGCGGGAGGGGTACAGAGTGCGGGGCGAGCCTGCGGTGGCAGAGGCCAGCGTGACGTTGCAACAGCCTGAGGCGCGCCCTGTGTTCTCCCAGGGAAGTTGTCCCTGCATCACGGGACCCTGGCAGTGGTGGGCTGCACAGTCTCCTGGGATGGGAGGTGTGGAGAGTGACCTGTGCTTGCACACAGGCTTCTTGTTGGTGCAGCAGCAGCCTTAGGGTTTCACGCCTGTCTCTGGTCTCCATGCTGATAGCCGCGGCTCGCGCCCGTCTCTGGAGCTCGATTAGGTGGTGCTCCGAATCTCCTCTCCTCGGCACCCGGAAACAATGGTCTCTTGCCTCTTCGGCAGCTCCAGACCTTTTCTCGGACTCCCTCCCAGCCAGCTGTGGCGCACTAGCCCCTTCAGGCTGTGTTCACGCAGCCAACCCCAGTCCTCTCCCTGGGATCCGACCTCCGAAGCCCGAGCCTCAGCTCCCAGCCCCCGCCCACCCTGGCTGGTGAGCCAACAAGCCTCTCGGGCTGGTGAGTGCTGGTCAGCACCACTCCTCTGTGCGGGAATCTCTCCACTTTGCCCTCCGCACCCCTGTGGCTGTGCTCTCCTCCGTGGCTCTGAAGCTTACCCCCCCCCCCCCAAACTGTCTCCGCCCGCGAAGGGCCTTCATAGTGTGTGGAAACCTTTCCTCCTTCACAGCTCCCTCCCACTGGTGCAGGTCCTGTCCCTATTCTTTTGTCTCTGTTTTTTCTTTTTCTTTTTGTCCTACCCAGGTATGTGGGGAGTTTCTTGCCTTTTGGGAGGTCTGAGGTCTTCTGCCAGCGTCCAGTAGGTGTTCTGTAGGAGTTGTTCCACATGTAGATGTATTTCTGATGTATTTGTGGGGAGGAAGATGATCTCCACGTCTTACTCCTCTGCCATCTTGAAGGTCGCCCCTTAATACCTTCTTTTTATATTTTATCTGTTGCTTTATGTTTGGAGTAGTGGTGAGAGGGGTGTGGTCCAATTCGTCTTCTTTTAGGAACCCATCCACCCTGATTTGAGACCTTTCTCCTATTCCTTTTGATTCCTTCATTGTGATAATACTGCTTGGTCCATTTTCTGTACCTCACATCACTGTTGGATTCCCAAACGCACTCATAGCAAGCAGACATGAATTGTTCTAGATAATTTTCCTCAGAGACAGATGGTGGTGAGTGAGCCTGATGACGGGAGTGGGTTGGGTCTCAGTGGCTGTGTCAGAGTGAGGTTAGGACATGGCTGGTTTGAGTGTAAGTCCTGGCAGGACCACCATGTTTCTGTCCCCCTTGCTCCTCCTAACATCTCTGTCATCAGCTAGCCTGGCACAGACCGATGCCCCAACATGCAAAAGGGTGTGAGAAGGCTGACCCAGACATGACACCTGCCATCTTTTCTGACACTCTACCTTGAAACTAATTATTTCTAACCCCTGAGCTATGGAATGGGACGGCTCTGTGTTGCTATGCGTTGTGCACTCTACCTGAGCACAAATCATGCCCGCGTTTCACCCAAGCTGTGCACCCACAGGTCTCTATCTACTGAGTGAGGGAGGGCCTTCTCATTTACACAAAGATGTCAGTTAGACTATGTTGGCCATACAAGGACTCTTGTATGGAAGAGGAAGGAAGTCTTGTACGGAAACAAGGAAGTCTCTCTCTAGGCTTCTTGTCATCACCTCAGATAAGATGGTCAGGCTCTAAACTCCTTGTTTATCACACTTATAGACAAGAGTATTGCTGAACCCCATCCTGGGGATGCTTTCCTACTAGGGTATGGTGAAGGGAGGGCCAGGGCCTGGTACCAAGTTGTTGTGGCACCTGACTGGCAGCTGGAAGAAACTCCAGAGGCTGGGCTTTTGTCTCGTATTTCAGTATAGACCTGGCAGGTGAGGTACCAGCTTCCCCTTTTATCTGGGTTAGACCTCATTTTCTCCAACAAGTGACACCCTCAGACTGCCAAGGGGCCAAGGAAGTTCCTGGCCTTTGTTCCCTCCAGGGGCCAGCTTTTTGTGCACACTGCCACTGACCCCCTGGGCCTGGATCTAATCCTGTCTCCCTCTGCACCCCGCCCTCCCTCGCCCCAGTTGTGCAGTAGTTTCTGGCCATAAAGCTATTAGAAATTGGCACCAGCAAATGAGTCACTGGAAACCCAGCCCTTGGTATAAGGAAAGCCATGGTAAACATCACTTTGCAGTGCTGCTGAGATACTCAGTATTAAGTAATGTTATAGCCTGACTCCTTTTCAAGGGACCCTTCTGCGCTAGTGCCTAAGGTAGCATAGAAGCATTTGTTTTCCAGAGCCAAAAGCATGCTTCCTTTAGTTTTTTGGGTTTTGCTTTTTTGTTTGCTTTTTTTTTGACTGGTCTTTAGAATTCTTGCTACTTTTTGCCAGAACTTACTAGAGAATTCCTTCAGGGAAGTTTAAGAGATGACAGAAGGAAGGAGAGGTTCATTTGTAATAGGAGGAAGAGCAGTAATTATGAAAAGCACAGAGGAAGCTAGAGAAAGAAAATCAAGGAAAAGAGACTGGGAGCAAGTCCAATCCGAGGGATTCGTGTTGTGGTTGGTAGATTTGGGTTGGGAGTCTCTTTCACAAGAGTGCCTGGTGCCAGCCACTGTCCCTGAACCCAGTTAGCAGGGACAAGGGAACAGGATTCAGGGACCGTGAGGAATCTGTCTTACAACCAGGGTGCAGGAGCATGGTAGTCAGCCTAGCAAAGCTAACGTTTAGAATTATGGAGGCTTTTGATGCACTTTTCTTCTAGGAAGCATTTTACTAGGCCAGACAGAGTTTACCAATGCAGGGGACAGGAGAGCTGCATTGCTGTTTGGAGCAGGACAGCTCTTCCTTGTGTCCCCTTGTGTGGGACACTGTTTTCAGCTAGGCACTGAGAGCATTTGAAAGTCTATAGGTGCCGTCCGTGATTGTTACAAAGAAAATACAAACCATGGACCCTTGAATACAACAGAGCAGTTGTAGATACAATTCCTAGAGAATTAAATGGGCATGGGTTCCAACATCATAGAATTTATCAAGTTATCTGTAAAACAGAATCTCAGGTGGCTGTTTCCACTCAGACCAGAGAAATCAAATGTAGAGATATGAATGTCTTTGGTACCATGGGAGAGATGTAGGAATTACACATAAGAAACTAGGGAGCAGAGAATATGTTCTTATGATGGCAGCATTCAGAGTGCGGGAAGGGGAAGTTTGCAGGTAGATTATAGACTGTAATGAGGATGGAACTTGAGACCCACCAGAAAACTTTGTTTCCATGAGTGTGGCCGTTTGGGATGCTGAGAAGGCAGAGTCCGGGAGAACTTTCCCACATTATGCTCATGGTTTATTCCACATCTGTTTCACTTTCCTATCTACTTATACATTCATTCCTTCTGTCCTACCCCTACCATTTTACCATGTATTCACAGTAATCTTTCCTATCATCATCAAGAGAGCTTCGGCAGTGCTGCCTTCTCTAAGGCATCTTTCTCACCCACTGGAAAAAATAGAGTTCCTGTAATGTGCTGGGGTTTGTGCAGTCCACATGCATCATCCCATTTCATGGTCCCAGCAAATCCATGAAGTAGTTATAAGAGAACTTTCTGGAAATCTCCAAATGGGGTTTAAGACCGCTGGGTCTGACTACGTAAAGGTGTTTCCATTCCATAGGCACAGAGGTTATTAGTGAATTGTGAGCACTATTTTTAAACCATATTGACAAGGGTTGCTACAAGACAATTTTACAGAATCTTCTCTCGCTAGGGGAAAATGAGTAACCCATGCTTTATTTAGGCTCCTTTTAGTAAGCAAACATGTCTGGGAGTCAGGTTTGAATCAATGAGTGTCAATAGCAAGTCAGGGAATGTTGGTACCTTTCTAGGAAGGTGTAATGAAATAACATTCCTTGCCAGGGAGGTGCAGGGGTTAAGATTGTTGTAGTGTTGAATCCACTGCACAACATACGCTGGCTCAGGAGAGACATGAAAGGCTGAGCAATTGATTTCTCAGTAGTGGACCTGAGCTGGCCAATTTGTAGCAAACTTGGTTATTCAAAATATATTTTCCAGCTAAAGACAGATGGACCCTTTGATGTGAGATGTTTTGCTGTGCTCAGAGAGCTCATAGCCAAGGCCCAGCCAGGCACTGTGAGCAGAGTCAGTTCAGTTACCAGAAATCACCCTGATGCAGTTATGGAGTCCAGAGCATCTGGATTACCGGGAAAGATGGGGGCAGTAAGGGAGCATAGAGATCCTAGGCCTTCTGTTAGGGGTGTTAGAAGATAACTAGTGGGATGTGGGAGTAGGAGATGGAGTTGAACATTTGATGCCCTTCGTGTGGGGCTGATTGGAGAAAGAAATTCTCCCTGACCAAATGATTAAGCCGTAGATTCATAGAGCTTGAGTGATATGTGGAGCTTAAGCAAATAAGCCTCTCATTATGCAGTTGAGAAACTGAGTCCCCAAGAGATTTGTCGAAGGCCACGCCGCTAGGAACGAATAGAATGGGATTCCAATCCATGTCTTCAGACTCTAACTTTACATCCTGTTATATAGAGTTATTTATTTTTTTAAGGTTCCTGATTCAGTCTGATATGGCCAAATGAGTCTCTTGCTTCTTTTTATGAAGACAGAGACTATAGATCTGCTATTATTTCTTTATTAGCAGCAATGTCAGAAGCTCATAAGAAGTTTACACCCAGATAATAAACTCCCACTCATGATCTGAGAGAAAGATTGAAAAAAATTACACAAAAAATATCAAAATCCCAGACTCATTAATGGATCCATTTCTTACTAACATTCCTTTTCCCTCCTACTTCTTTTTATTTTTATGATGGTTTTGGGCTTCCAGGAGTGAATGATGATTTATTTTGAACAAAATAGAACTTGTTCTTGAATCTTGCTGGTGTAAATGCTAAGCTAAATAAATGGAAATAGATAGAAATCTCAGGAATAAATCAGACTCCTTGCTTAAAAAGCAAGCATGTAATTCAGCCCTTTCTTTTTGGTAGGTGAGAAAAAGCCACAGGACTAGAAGTCCATCTCCTTGTCCATATGTAGGCCCTCACTCAAGCTTTTTGTTCATTTATCCATTTGTAGCAATACAGGGTTTTCTTCCTCCCTTGCTTCCTTCTTTCCTTGTCTCCATTATCACTCATTCTTGGGAGGGGTCTTTGGAAAGTCAGAAAAAAAATAGAGACTTTGTCAGCACAAGAATATATTGAAGACATGCTATGAAAGGTTGTGAATATTAGCAAGGAAGGATATGTTAGAAGTGGTATCCCTCTGAGACTCTGAAGGACTTAAAATAATCAGAACTCACAGGACACAGAGAGGCTGACTCACACTCCCCACCCCAGGGGTAGAGCCAGGACTCATGAAGGAAAAACAGGGATGGAAGAAATAAGGGAAACATGGGCGAAGAGAGAAAACGGGAGACCAGAGAAAAAAGGGCTTCACAAAGTCCACCAAAGACAGGCTCTGCAAGGACTGAGGAGTGACTTGGTTGAAAAAATAAAGGGCCCCGTGTGTATTTGTGATCATCTAATCAACGGAAAACATTCATTTTGGTGACAGACTATACACCTAAAGTAAAATATAATTTGCTGTCCAAACTGATACTCTTTTGCAAGTAAAAGGGGCCATTACTGATTATGCGGATACAACAGGTATAGTCTGGGATTATTAGGCAAATCAGGACATACGGTTACAGACTCTACCTCTACCCCTTCCAGACCTCATGGACATAGCTAAGAGGTTAGACTTTCACTCATTCAAAGCACAATTATTAAGCCCTGATGTGTCCGGCATCGCGCTTGGCACTGAGGGTACAAAGTTGAGCTCTTCTGCTTCTGCAGCAGATGAGTAGTTCTTTCTGTGGCTGAGACTTTCATGACTAAAGATCAAGGCAAAACCTTCACAGTCCAGTTAACCAGTCATGGTGCTTCTCAGCGGGGCTTGTGTACGTGGCTCCCACCTGATCTCCGGCGTGGTGACGGCTGCACACCCTGAAGCGTGGAGTGAGTGGTGTGGTTTTGCTCTGCCTCTGCCCTGCATGTGCTGCTTTTAATCAGATGAGCGCTTAATCCTGTAGCGAGTCTTATTACGCCCTTTGCCCTTTCCCATTCCATCTGTTACATGTCTCATTGTCTATCCTCCAAATGGAATAAGTTGTATTTTTTCTCAGACTTTTTTTCTTTCCGTGTTTGATGTCTTTCAGAAATAGGCCTGGAGCCAAGAATTACAATCAAGCTGAAGTGGATCTGACTGAGGATTTTCAGTACCTTGAGTTACTTTCTCTAATGCTCCACTTCTCTTATCAGCAAAGCCTCCAATTTTGATGGCTTTTAATGCAGGGTACTGGGGAACTCTGCAGTTGGTTTCACAGATCTTCCTGTTAGGACTGCCATTACTGTCTCCCCAGGGTGTAAAAGCCCCTTGGGGCACACAGTTATGGTGGCATCCAGTTGGATCAGCAGGTCTGTGTCCCAGCCATGCTGCAGAGCCCAGATATCTGCTGGTGGATGGATCATAATCTTGTCTCAGTGCGCCCTTCTAATCCTTTTGATCTCTGGCTATTTGCTATCTTACTGACCAAATCATTCATACACATCAAAACCAGCTCAACTTGAAAATAGACCTCAGGGCCTCTGTCCTGGGATTAGCAAAAGAATATAGACAAATCTTCCTCAAGGAGCATATTTCTGTTTATTGTAGTTTCTCTCCTTGGCAGGTATGATAAGGTTTTACTCTGGAAGAATGAAAAATATTTAAAAGGTGTTGATGGTATGGCAGGTTCCAAATTCGGTTCTCTTTCAGCAAGCACAGCCCCATACACCTGGCCTCTGTCTCTCTTTTGCATTATTTATTTTTGTGTCTGTGTGTTTCCCCCATTTTTAAGGTCCTTTGAGGGGAGGCTTCTTGTCTCTCATCTTTCAAGCCCTTCTTCTCCTTACCCTACCCCATCCTAGTGCTAAATCCTTTGTTTTCCATATAGAAGGTAATTGATAAATGTTTCCAAACTCAGTAAATATTTCTGGCTTGTAAATCAGTAATTTCCTTATTTGATACTTCTTTAGACTGAAAGACTTACTGATAGGTTCTTAGATGGAATGCAGGAGTTAATGTCCTTTGAGTAATAAGGCCAGACCAGAGATGTGAAAAATATGAAAGTCACTCCATGTGCAATCCTATGGGGGAGATTTTGCTACCCCAGATGCAGAATCTTCAGACTTCTAGGGATGCAAATAAAACATGAGGTTGATGCCGCATCCAATCTTTTTCGACTCTCGTGTTTACTGCTGTTGCTGTCTGACAAACACTCAAACTTACTTTGCAATAGATGGAAGGAAAGGTGTTTTAGACCTAGGAACACAGGTAAACTAAGGCCCAGGACCTGCCTTAAAAGTAGCATCCAGAATCCTTGGTTGGATCCCAAACCAAATCAGGCTAGCACACGCCCCACCTTGAACTAGACAGGGATCAATCCAGCCTAAAACACCAAAAGGAGTAAGACATAGGGCAAATGGCCACTTGGTTCTCTACATTCTGTTCCTAATTATTGAGTGTTTCAACCCAAGTATAGCATGCTCCCTATTCTATTTGACACTTTCATGTTGCTTCTCTCTATTAATAGTCATTCGGCTTCTGGTCAACCAAGGATAATTATGCTTCATTATCACCTCTGGGTAAAACTCTGGTTGCCAGAAATTCTCTTTGTGTTGTATTTGAGAACAATCCAAATTTCTGCCTCATTGAGGGGGGTGGAGGGGTGGGCCAGGATCGGCCATTATGAACAAATGATGAAAGTTCAAGGCACTAGGAATCTTCACATGAGTTTCCAAGTAGAGAAGTATGGAAAATGTATTATAGTTACTTTCTGTGTTTTGAAAGTAGACCCCCTCTTGTTCAGGGCTGGGTGGTGAGAAACCCGAGATAGTATCTCCCATTTATGTGTGATAGCCATGAATTTGGAAGGCAGAGAGGTGCCATCCAGGGCCAACCACATGTGGACATGCAGTGCATGCCCTGCACAAAGCCTGCCTCCAGTCAGTCAGGAGGAAGGTGTGACGTTTTGGTCATTTGTCTGCCCACAGAGGGGATGCCTTTTTGAAATTCTAGTAATACTAAGCCTTCTTAGTCATCTACCTACCAAGAAGAAGGGAAACTATCACTAAGATTGTGTCTCCATCATAAAATCACATTCTAGCTCGGCAGAGACATAGAATATAGTCTTTTGATTTTAGATAGTGTTCTTTGCCTAGCTCCATCATTTTGCTGTGTGTGTGCTCAGGGGCAATCCAAAATGCTATCTATTAAATTTCTTCAGGATGGCTCTTCTCTCTACTCCTTTCCTGAGCTCCAGTATTTTAAACTTAAAACTCCAGTCCTGACTGATGCAACACCACACATAGCTACTAAATGCTGGATTTCAGGCTCCTGGGAATCCCTGGTGATCGATGCCAATTAGAGTGCCATAAGCCACAGCTGAAAACGCCAACAGAAACTTCGAGCTTTCTAATCTAGGCATAAACAGCCGGGTAGTGCTTCTTTGAAGTGCAGAGATTGGGAGATGGTATGTGGGCCCTGGATTGGGAGAGAAGGGGGTGAAATATTCTGGTAAAAGTGAATATAGGCACAAGCCAGTTGTGTCACGGACAGATAGTTTCTTAGCATGGCTTGAACTTCAGTTCGAGGAAAGGAACTACATTTCAGGAACTTGAACTTTTAAACTCAGGGTTAAGAGAAGCAATGAGATTGCAAGTTCCATAGGCATGGGTTATGTCTCCCTTATTAAGTGTCTTTGCAGCTGCTAAGGTAGTATTTTACCCTTGGTGGGCACTCAATAAATATTTATTTAATTGGATTGAGTTTTCTGTAGATAAGGAGGAAATTGGTTGACAGCCCTGATTTGGGTATTTTTCAGTCCCTTTTCTCTGTACAATTCTGTGATTCTAGGAAGCCCAGCAGGCAAGAGGACAGCAGGTTTGAAGGTCTGAAAGAGATTCTGTGGGGCTGGAACATGAAATGTGAAGGAATTCTGGTGAGAGATGCGGCTGGAGAGGTACGTGGAGACCAAGTTATGCAGGATATCTTCAGTTGGTTAAGGCATTTGGACTTCATCCTAAAAGCAGAATGGAGCTACAGGAGGATTTTTAGTGAAAGGCATGACATGCTTAGATATACATATTAGAAAGATCACTGGGTTCAGCATAAGGAACGGATTGGAAGAGCTCAAGCAGGGTCAGGAGACCAGTTGGGAGACTTATCTCAACTTTGGGAAATAATGATTTTTACCTGAACTAGGCTGGTGGTTGTGAGAGTGGAGAAAAGTGGATGGATTCAAGAGAGGATAATGACAGTGTTTGACACTGATTGGATGTGAGGGACCTTGGGTGGGGAGGAGCAAGGAGTGAAGGGTGAGTCCTCGGTCTCTTATATGGGCAATGATAGAAGATGGTGCCATCAACAAGAGAAGAGAGAAAGAGAAATGGGTGTGAGGAGGTGGTAGAGAGAGAAGATGATGAGTTCAGTTTTCTACAGATTGAGTTTGAGGTGCTTGTGGGACATCACAGAGATGTTGGCAGTTTCATGAATGGGTCTGAAGTTCTGAAGAGAGATATCAGTTGAAGTACAGGTCTGGGAATATATGCTGTGTCCATGGGAGTAGATGAGTTTGTTCAGGGAAATACCAACATTTAGGGCTTGGCAGAGGGAGAGGGATACATAAAGCGACCTAACCATGAGTGGTCAGAGAGGTAGGCGGCAAACACAGAGAGGTGTGCATAGGGGAAAAGAGAATTTAAAGAAAGAGGAAAGGTCCAGCTTCCTTAGCTTTAAGTCATCCAATCTCTAGGTTCCCAAATATTTCAAATTACTTTTGGCCAATAGGCCCTAGATTAGAAAAAATGCATATCCAACCACTCCTATGTGAATGATATAGCCTAAGGTCATTGGTCTATTTTATTTAAATATATCTAGGTTCTGCTCCCTCTGAGGATTTTACCTACTGCTAAAGAGAAAGAGAAGAAATCCTCATCATACACTGTACAACCACACTAAAAGTAGCCAGCAGGGAAATTGACCTATAAATACTCTGAGCACATTAAGGTAAGTACATTTTTAAAAACGGTATGTCTTTTGGCTATAGTCTAATGTGATGATTGGTGGAAATGGAACTGAAGAGTGACAGGAAATATTAATGGAAGGTAACACACAGTCTTTCGGCCTTAGAAAGAGCAATGGGCTATATCTGTTCCCAGAGGGAAAGTTTGATGAGTAATGATCCTGATATACGTTTTAAACATTCTGATGATGACATATGGGTACTGCTTTTACTCTTTGGACAGCAGATTCTCCTTTGCTGTAGTCGGGTCTATTACTTCAAGTCTGTTTAGAGGGCCACCTGAGGGTACAATGGAAGCATCACGACACCTATATACCTGTTCTAGACAGTGGGTGCTGTAAAAGGCATGCTATAAGAGGCTGTAAGTGGGTGCTGTCACATCAGGGCTTGCTTTCCCTGCAGAGGGAAGAGCGCCAATCCAAGGTCTCGCAGGCACGCTTTCCCAAAACTTCCCACCCCCCAGGTTGCTGATTAAGAGCTGATGATTCACATTTAGATGCCCTTGCACCTCCACTCCCTTCCTAACCATACAAAATTTGAGTCAAGCTTGAACCTTGCTAAGAAAACAGATTTGCTCTTTTTAGTCTTAGCAGCACTGGAGTCTAAAGAGAGACTATGTGGGAAGGCAGATCCTTAGTTCCCTCTTCTCCAGGCTGTTGGAGGAATTTCAGACCTCTGCCTGCCAAAGCACTTTTATGGAGCTCAGATTTTTTTTTTTTTTTTTTTTTTTTGTGGGGTGAGGGAATGCCTTCAGTGACTCACTCCCCTCCCCTCTCTGAGCCTCAGGTTTTTCCTCCTAACAGAGGGGTCTGGATTAGGGGATCCTAGAGGGCCCCAAGGCCTAGCCTGTGTCCCTGCCAGCTGGCCCCACCAGCAGAGAGCTTGTTCTCAGAGAGGCCCTTTCCTGGTGAACTAAACTGGCCCGAAAGGACTGCTCTATATTTGGATAAGGCAAGTCACAATATGTCAGTTTGCAGAAAGGGGGCTTGTTTGGAGTGGGAACGCCACGGGAAGAGACTTCTAAGTTGAAAATGCACACACCCTGTGGGATGGGGGGAAGACAGAGAACCCCAGTTGCTCTAAGGGGTCTAGAAATCAGAATGGTTAGAGTTTGCCTGGCCCCGCCAGTGCTTTGCTTGATTCCTTGGCCTCTTCATTTTGTGTTCACCTGTGAAGAGGCCCCTGGCTGAGAGAAGGGTGTCGGAGGTAGATGAACCTAGCTCTGTCCCTTAGTCGTTGTATGATCGTGAGTTGTTGGACTTTCTGCACCTTATTTTCTTTATCTGTTAAATGAGGATGGTTTATAGACCTGGATGAGGAATAAATGAGATAACATACATGAAACAGCTGTACAGAGTCTGGCATGGGGGGCAGTTACCTCCTTCCATCCCCGGTCCTCTTCTTCTTTTACCTTTGCTCACATTATTCCCCCCACCTGGACCATTCTCTCCACCTCTCCAAATTTAACTCACTTTCAGTGCTCAGCAAGATCTTTCTGCCTGTCTGAGTGCTTGAATTCTCCTGCTGCCCCAAGCACATATTACCTGACTTCACATTCTGGCAACTGCCTTCTTTCTTGATACTGTTTTGCTGATTTTTCCCATCTAAACTGATGCTCTCTGAGGGAAGAAATTTGTCAAATAACAGTTATCTTTCTATAATATCTGGTAAGATGTTGGGGACATAAGCAATATTTGAATGAATGAATACAGAAAGAACTAAGTTACAGGGAGAATGTGGTGGGGGGCAGTATGTACTGTGGTTAAGGCCTGGATGCTGGAATTAGCCTGCCTGGGTTTGAATCCTGGTGTTGCCAGTTACGAGCTTTGCAACTTTAAGAGTTGTTGCATCTCTCTGTCAGTTTTCTCCCTGCATAAAGGTAGTGGCAAATATAGTACTTCTCTCCTAGGGTTGTTGTAAAGATTAAGGTTAGATTTGGAGACTGTTTAGATCAGCGCCTGGCACATGGTACTATATAAGAACCACCGTTATTATTTTAAAGAACATGAGTTTAGGATTAGACAGGCCTGAGTTCAAAGCCTGCTCTACTGCTTACTAATTATGTGACCTTGGACAGAAGTTATTCAGTTTCTCTGTGCTCCAATTTCCTTATCTGTAAAATAAGGATGATACACCTGCCTAATAAGTTGTTGTGAAGACAAAATTAAGAGCCTAGAACACAGTATATGCCTGAGAACTGGTGGCTATTAGACTGCTTCAGTCTTCTAGAAGCAAGAGTTTGAGGTGACTGCATGAAGAGTCATTGCGGTGGCCTGGGCCCCATTTAGGAAACTGAAAACCTGGGGCTTGCCTTGACTGGGAAGGATTGAGAGAAGAGTCGAAAGAGGGGTTGTGGGTGCATTGTAGGAAGGGATAGGGAAGCTACTTTGTGCTGGTTGCTAAGCTGTATCACCAAAATCCTGGCCAAATTAGGTCATTAGAGATACATTTGGAAGGAGCTAGAGACTTTTGCCTGAGTGAAATTCCGATACAAGTCCATGCATGTCACCTTTCTGCATATCTTTGATTATGTAAGGTGTTTCTCGTGTTTTGTCCTTACGTAGCCAGCCAGCTGTGTTACTGTCATGGTGATGCCGCAGGCGTGGGTGAGTGGAGACGCACCATCCTCTGCTGGCCAAGAGGATCTGTGATTCTTGTTGTCTGGGAAGGTAAAATTTGCCAGTTCAGAGCTTGTGTAACTGAGGGGTACCACTTAGCCTCTTCTGACCCCAAGTTGGGACTCTGAGAGTCCTAATTTCTACAGTTCAGTCTATTGATTCTCACTCCCCAGATCTTATTTGGTGTGCTGAGTGATGGTTTAGGGCCTTAGGAAGTCTATCTCCCCTTAACTTCTGCCAGCAGTGGGAGGCTGACTGTTCTGTACTGTTCAGGGCAGAGGGATCTGAATGGTTTCAGTCACGGACCCCGCTAGGTCCACTGGCCTTGAAGGGAGGTGTGGGAGAGGAAACAAAGCAAAGAAGAGGCGGGCAGGGAGGCCTTGGCATTGCTGGCTTCTTCCGCAGATGGCTTTGCTGTGTTCACACCATAGGACTAAGGGTTTGAACCTCTCTTCCAGCACCATCTGGATATAAGTTTAGACTTTTCATGATGCAGGCTTCTCACATCCCTTTCTTCTCTGTCCCTCTATTGCTTCTTTGTTTGAATTTAATGCTAAATTCTGCAATGCAATAAATCCTTTGGTAAGGAGATGTAACACATTTATACCTCAGAATTACAGATTTGCTACATATTTGCTATATTATCTCACCATCTCATCAACATCTTGTGGCTTTATTGTTAGCAGTGCCAACAAGTGGTTTCAAATATCAAGATAAAAGTGCCCACTTCCTTTTTTTTCATTACCTCAAAGTTCTTTATGATTACAGTCTTGTTTTTACTCTATTCCGGTGGGAGGACTCTGGATTAACTTCATTTTGCAGAATAAAATTCAGATACGGGGAAGTTCAAAGAAGGTGGTTAATTACATTCAGGTGGTGGGCCTGGATACCCCAGTTCAGTGGTACTCAACCTGGCCGTACACCTGAGGATTTTAAAAAGGTACTCTTCTCTGGACCCACCCCAAACCGATTAAGAATGATAGTCCATTGAGGCGTCAAGGATGGTTTAATCTTTTCAGGTGAATCTAATGGGTAAGCATGGTTGAGATCTCTGCTGAATTTACTAAGGAAGCAAGACTTTCACTGTTTGGATTAGGAAATCACAGGAATGACTGTGAAACAAATTTAAAATGTAGCTGACAATGTTAAGTTAAAACTTGCTTCTGCTATTACTTTTCAAACTTGTTAGCATTTTGCATATGAAGGTTTTTGGTTAACTATAGATTCAAGGCTCTGTCTTTGGGTTTTTCATTTTAAAGAATAAAACTTCAGGGTAGGACTGGAGGTGCTCACCCATTGTTTATCAGTACCTTAAATCCTGAATATGTTGGTGTTACCCACCTGTGTTCTCTCTTTGCTTTATGATCGTGTTAAATAACCTAAGTGATTTCCAATGAGGTTAAGCAGAGTCCCTTCAGGGGGCTCTTCAGTCACTTTTTCAGAGTATGCGTTTTCAAACTATACCCCACGTCTCGTCCCCCAGCCTCCTCTTTCTGATCTGTTCCCTGCGGTAGACAGCCTTGGTAACTAATGGGAGTATATCTTTTGGGTATGTGAGGGCAGAAATTAGGTTAAGAGCTACTTTCTTAGAAGTTTCCCCAACACTCTATTAAGTATGGTATATTTATCCTCGTCTTTAGAGCTTTATGTGGAAATGTCAAGCTAGTTATTGCAAAAGACCTGGTACTGGAAATTCCTTGCATTTAATGTGAAAGTTTGATGCACCTGTAGTTGGAATGGTGTCTTTTTTAGGGTTGGAGTTCAGAGCAAAAGGAAAATGTTCTGTGTAAGACTTGCCCTAAAAAGGCACCTCTGACTGGCTGAGTCCCTCTTGAACCACTTTGGGATCCTTCAAGTTTCTAGCTTGGCTGGGTTGCTTTTGGAGCCAAGGAGAGTTCTAATCATTAGCATTAGTGAATTGTTGCTCATTAGCATTTGTGTGGAGTACCCAAATCACTGCAACAAAAGTGTGAAACCCCAGCTGGTGGTGGGGGGAGGGCGAGCGGGATTGTTTCTTCTTGGATTAATACCAGAGTTATTTCCCTTGGTGCAGATCCATTCTTCCCTGTGTGGGAATGTTTAACGTTCATACTGTTAGGTGAGAGTCTCATTCAGAGAACTTTAAAAAAATACCCATTTTTCTCAATTTATCTTAAAAAACCCACAAACCCAACGAAAGAATACTTTCCCTGTACGATGACTTGTTCAGAAATTTGAAAAGGCCTTCTGCTGCATGAGAGAGCTTTTCCTGCAATGCAGGTCCACCAGTTATTCAAGCAAAGAGTTAACCGAGGCCAGGGGGGCTTCTCTGGCAGCCTGCAAGCTTTGTGCAATAGCCAAGCTGGGGGCTGAGAGAGACTGATATTCATTTGTTTGTGTATGAAGCTTTCATTCCCAAAGTCTTAGACATCACATACCAGGAAAGATGATTGTGAAAAGCACGGACAAACTCAAGTGTTTCCTGGCTGCTCTGGTTGCCTTTGATACATCTAATTCTGCCTGACAGTGTTTGCCGCTTGGTTGTCTAAACAGAATTGTCTTCTTCAGTGGTGAGTGAGAATTAGTTATTCACATCCAGTCGTCATCATAAATACTCTTATGTGAGCCTGTGTCCCTAAATGAGTCTTACAGTAAAATCTTCAGTTTGGAGATCTTCAGTCCTCCCATTTTATTGTACCATGTGTAAGCTTCACCCTGGAATTGCATAGTTTGATGAGGTGTAATGGTCTTTGGTTCTGAGAAACTGTGCAGTGTGGTTGTGCAGAGAGGCCCAGCTAGGAATGTCTCCCAGGAGTCTGAGAGCTCTGTCACTTCCTTTTCCTCCATGGCTCCAAGTTCCTTGGGCCTGGATATAGCAACAGCACCCTCTAGTGTGTGATAGGGCGAGGATGGGCTCCTGCTTAATAAGGTGAGGTGCTTTGGCTTCACTGAGTGAGGTGTGGGAAACAAGGGGCTTGCCATTTATTGAACAGTACAGCTGAACCTAAGTACGCAAAAGCAGCATGTCTTCTAGGTTTTGACAGCTGAGAAAGGAAGATAGAGACAGCAGGAAGATAGGGTTTTAGATTATTTTACAAAGATGTGAACGCTAAGGAGAGCCACCGGAGGGAATCCGGGGGTGACTGGGGAAAGGAACTGTTCCTATGAACAGTTTGCTGTTCTTCCAAAGAATTCAAAGCTTGGCCATGTGCACGGGGAGGAGGATGGATAGGGCCTGGCCACAGAGACCTTCCATTGCTGACTGAGACTGGGCCTGCAGAGGGGCCAGAGCTTTTTTTAGAAAACTGAAATTCCAAACACTCCAAGCAGTGGTTTAAAGGCTACTAAAATGTAAATGACTGATAGGTATTACCTGACAACAGAGTTTTGATTAAAGGAACTAGACTTAAGTATAACAGGGAGCAAAAAGTGGGTAGAGATGGACTGAGTATAGAGAGAATGGAAGAGGGATACTTCCATCCTTCATTTTGTTCATCTAGCAAATATTTATTGTTGAGCTGCTATTCAGTGACAGCTTCTGTTGTAGGTACTGGGTGTGAATTCACACTAGGTGTAAATAAAAGAGAGTCCCAGCCCTCATGGAGCTTATGTTCTTTACAGTTGCCAAGGGGTTCCATAGCTCAGTCCTCCATGCTTACATTTTTATAGCGTGGTCTGTTTACAGGCAGAATGTGATTTGAGGACATGGAAAGTACCCACTGCTCAAAACTGTGTCTGCTCCAGCTGGTCTTTCCTGCAATTTCCAAACCAAAACCCCTTGTTCAACAAAGATCTGTTTTCTGAGGGAAGTAACGATGAAGTCAGACACTTTGTCCCCACGCGTATCGTCTGGTGAAAATGAACAATCTGATGAGACCTGGAGGGACGGGGGTAACTCCGGCACCAGCAAATTGTGGCCTGGGGGAGTGTATTTTTCAGAGCCAAGGTTTCCTCATCTGTGGAAGCAGCTGTATTAAATCCTCTGTCAGATCCTTTCTGGATCTAACATTCTATTTTGCATGGCAGGTAGCATCCTGGAAAGCACAGAGTGTGGTACATCCCTGGGAACACTGGGTAATTGTTTGGGGATGGGGGCAGGACCAGATTAGACACTGTAAAAAAAAAAAAAAAAAAAAGGAGGCGAGCATGGAGAAGGAGCATGATTTGACAACCAAATTTAGGCTATTTAAAAACTGTTTCTAGGGCATATATTCCTGGGTCCAATTTCTGACTAGAAGTTGCCTGCAAGGGAGGGTGGTAGTGTAGGTATGGTTGTTGCAGATTTTTTTGGAAGCTCAATTACTGGTACTTTTGAGGATGCTAATGAGTTTTGAAAATTATCTGCAAAACTCATGGCCATAGATCTGACCCCTGAGCTGCAGCTGCTGCTATAAAGAGCTCTGTGGTGAAGATTTCTTGTGGTGTGGAGTGCTTTCCTTTTAACTGCAGATGGAGTACCACAAGCTGATATTCTTTGAATCCTAGAGAGCAAGTGACCTACTTACTTACTATTGTGTCTGAAATATTCAATTAGAGTATATTTTAGGAAAAACTTTTTCAGCTTGGAACATGGTTTTGCTTTTGTGAAAACACACACCAGTAGAGACACAAGATTAATTTTCTTGGCTGTTCTGACCCACTGTATCAGGAATAACTTTGGATACTGTATGACTTCTCTCATTGGGAAGAGGCAATGTAAAATCCATGGGCTTCTTTAGTAAAGACTATTCATAATTATACCTTTATAGGCTCATGTGATGAAGATTAATGAAAGCTTTCGGTTTAGAATGAAAAAATGCACGAGTTATTTGCTAGGCTCTCTAACGTCTTGAAGATGTTGATCCTGGTCTTTGCAGTTTATTGGTCAGTCTTTCTTTACCTTGTGGCTTTTCGCTTTGCAAAGAGTTTCAGCCTCTCTGTGAAGTGCTGTGTAAATAGGTTTCAGGGTGGAGTGTGGGTGGGACTTTTTTTGCAAACTTTCTTCTTTCAAGACTTTTAAAGAAATCATACCTGGGACCAATTGAGAGGCAGAAACCTTGGGTGGCTTTGGAGTTTTCTATGTGTGTGTTCTGCCATCTGCTGGAAAAGGATCACCAAGCTTGGAAAGCTGACCGGCAGTGTGGAAGAGGGTGTGCACTCCTGGTCCCTCCATCCCTCTCTCAGGGCTGGGCAGAGTACACAGCAAAGCTTGTAAAATGCCATGATGTACTTGGTTTTCTGTTGGATCACCTTAACTCACAACCAGAGTTATCTCACAGGGATTTCCCTACCAGTCTGCTGAGCTCAGGTCCAAGTTGCTTTGGGAGCCTGCATCACAGTATCGTCTGGCCTCATTCTTCTGGGTATGCAGTATGTTGATTGGGATTGCCTTGAAGTACTTTTCATTGGTTTAGAGTGGAAACAAAACAAAACATTCAATCCAAGTCGAGGGCAGGGTAGCTGCCTTCGTAGTGATGTTAGTATAAGAGGGCTAACTGATCTATTCAGGAAAGATCAGCCCTTTTTCTCTGAGATCATAATCTCCCTCCTTTTTGGTGTTAAAATGCCCTTTTACAAAATGATAGTAATAGATGAGAGTTATCATGTGAAGCATATATTTGCACGGCAAAAGTAAAAGTTAGCAACCGTGAGTCAGTTTCCTAATTCTTTTAAAAAACATTTTCTTGTCTGTGAAATCCCGAAGTCTGGGTTTGCTACTCCCTGTGGTCTCACCTTTTTCTTCATGTGACAACTCGAGTAGAAAAGTAGGGTCAACAATCCTCAGTTGTAGCTTCCATATTTTCCCTGGCAAATCCTCCGTGGATTTTTCTGTGCTATGACCCACATAGAAACACAAAAATAATAGTGTGGTAGAATGAGGATAATGTTTCCTCACTAACTGGGTCACTGCTTTATAGATGGATTTTGGTCTGTAGTAAATGCTTGGCCTGGTTTCGCACCCCTTTGCATCATTTTCTTCCTCTGGAGCTCTTGATGGAATGTGACCTTCCTGTCTGGATGTGTCTGTGGGACTCCCATGGGGAAGACTTAGATTTTTGGCAGCCGGATCCTCAAGGCAACTGGGACAGGATGTGAAAGGCCAGCATCCTTGTTTCTTCTTAAAATTTCTCAGAGGCTTATAATCCTTTTGAAAGATTTTAAAATGGAAATATGACATTTTGATATCTAAGATTAGTTAAAAGATTCTAGTAACTGAAGTAATGAAACTGACTTTCTTCTTTATTAAGGGTTATACTTACAGAAACATATGATTTTTTCCCCAAATGTTTTAAGGCCTTATTCAAATAAAATTATAAAGATTAAAGAAAAAAATACAACTGGAGTTACTCTGATTGAGGCAGGTTTGGTATTTGGCTCTGTGGAACCTGAATTGAAAATTGCTATTGTATAAAAAATGAATTGAAATTTATTTCTGAGAAGATATTTAGCTAAGAGGGCAGATATTTGAGATCTGAGTAGGTGGAGGCTGGGAAAATAAGTTTGTACTGAAGCCAGAGCACATGGTGTCTTCATTGGAAATATCAATAGATGTTCCCAGAGAATAAACGTTTTTGTATATTTATCTAGTGATAACAAGTGCTTCTGAACGAGCAAGGACATTCAAGATTGCAGGGTATGAGTTTTCATATGGGCACACGCAGAGGCTTGTGACCTAAAGGCCATGTGAAGAAGGTGGAAAAATCCTCCCCAGTTAAATTTTCATGGGCCAGATTGTTAGAAACATGTCCAAGAAGTGATTTCATAAAACTTTTGAAACTTGGCTGAAAACCCTGGCAGATCTGTATCATCTGGTAAATATTTAGAACTTTGTGTATATTATTTTCAAGGAACGGCAATAAACTATAGAAAAAAAATTTCTTCAGCAAAAACAAAACACTGCAGGAATGTTAGCGTTTGAATCAGAATTTTGTTTTTTTTTTTTTCAAGGGTGGGGGTGGGGTGGGGGAGAGGGAAAGAGGTCTTATTTCTGGTAGAATTAGGTCAATTTAAATTCTCTTTCATTGAAGGTGACTATCAAAGTTTACTATGATTTGCTTGTTAACTTAGCAACACTGGGCGTATGATAGCTTCATTTTTTATCACCTGATAGTTTTTTGTTTTTATTTTTATTTATTTATTTTAAAAAATTTTCTCGCCTGGAAGAGCTTATGAGATTTCACCATTACCTGCACCTTAAAATCTCAGTATGTAACTCAACAGCAATTGAAAATGTGAATTTTCCTATCTAGTAGGAGAATTAAAAAGCAGAAAGGTAGAGTTCAGGAATAATACTCCCAAAAGGGAACAATCAAACATCAAGGCCATGTTCTAGTTTCCTCAGGTCATAGCCTTCTGTTAACGATACCATCTTATATTTCTTTTCCAATGGGATTCACATATGTTTGTCTTTCACATACCTCCTAAGGCAAATGGCTATAATAATCATGCCCCTATTATATAATTTGGGAAACAGAGTCATAGATGAGGAATTACTTTCCTGTCTCTCTTTTCCTCAATACATTGTTCTATTGTAGTGAGGAAAACACAGATGTCAACCAGTTATATATGCCGAGCATTTTACATGTATTATCTCATTATTTCCTATGAGGTAGGTGTATTTCTATTTATTTTTCTTTCAGATGAGGAAATAGTGGCTTATAGAGGTTAAAAAACTTGCTAGAATTTATATAGCTAGTACGTGGCAGAATGGGGAACAGAAACCATCACACCATACTGCCTCTCCAGTAATATGCTACAGAGAAAGCAGCTTCCATAGCCCAATTGAACCCAGCTGTCTATTCCCAGGCTCCCAGCCTGGTACCTTCCTTCATGTCCAGCATTCAGTGAATCAAGGAGTTGATTTAGACCTCCCAGGAAAGGGGTCTGGAGAGGCAACAATGTCCTGCTCTCTAGCTTAGAGTTAGCTGTCACTGATAAGACCTCTCTGAGATGTTTTAAAACAGCATGATAAAGACGTAGTAAATGAATATATGTTCTATGCAAAGGCTCATGAAACAGCAGCTCAGTAATGGCCCAAGGCCTAAGCAGGCAAGCAGGAGGCCGCAAACTGGACATGCCTCCCCAGTGTGTAGGCAGACATCTTCTCACAGGCTGTATTCCCATCCTGGCCTCTTCCCTTTTCTGTTGACTTGGGCAGAGTCCCAACTTTTCCTTACAAAAGATCAAAACTAAGACTTCTTGGCTGTCCAGATCAGATCGTCACTAAGGTTTGGCCGTCTCTCAGAAAAGACAGGCTGGGTTGGCCTGAACTTTCCTCACTTGGCATTCCAGGAGGTTCATACTCCACTGAAGGACCTTAAAACCAACAACTGTCTCCTTCATACCGTAGTAATGGCTTTGACTCAAAAACTGAATGTAGCTGATGCCAAATAAATGGCAACTCAGACGATGCTATCCAGACTCGGCAGCTTTTAACCCATTTATCTTTAGAAACCGAACCCTTCTCTTTCAGACCCAGGCCTGTACAAATGAAATTCTATTTGGGTATAAAGTTTATTCTAAAACTAGCTTTTTGGACTGCTACTGATTTTGAATACTAATGGCCATCTTTGTTACTTTTTTGATTATGAATTTTCTAGAAGGAATAATTTTGTAGAACACAAGTACTCTGGACCCTGTTTGTGCAGAATTCACTTTAAGGGAAGGTACCTTAAATGCCTGACTGTACACTATGTTAGAAGGAGAAATGACATCTAAGCACTACATTTCTTCCTTTTTTCTTAGTTCTGTGAGCCTGTGAGACTTAACTCTTCAATTTCTCCCATGCCTCAAAATTTCAAATCTCAGGGACTTCTCTGGTGGTCCAGTGGTTAAGAATCCACCTTCCAATGCAGGGGACACAGGTTTGATCCCTGGTCGGGGAACTAAGATCGCACATGCCATGGGGCAACTAAGCCTGCGTGCTGTAACTACTGAGCCTGCATGCTCTGGAGCCCGTGTGCCACAATTAGAGAGCCCGTGTGCCACAATTAGAGAGCCCGTGTGCCACAATTAGAGAGCCCGTGTGCCGCAACTACTGAGCCCATGCGCTCTGGAGCCTACGTGCCACAACTAGAGAGAGGCCCGTGCGTCACAACCAGAGAGGAGCCCATGTGCTACAATGAAAGATCTGGCGTGCTGCAACAAAGATCCTGTGTGCCGCAACTAAGACCCGATGCAGCCAAAATAAATAAAGTAAATTAAAAACTAAAAAGAAAGCAAGCATTAAAGTTTCTTTAAAAAAAAGAAGTCAAATATCTCAGCTACCCACCACAACAAAATATCACAAGTGCTTTGGGAATTTCAGGGGAGGAAGGGTGTGGTCAGAACGCTGCCTTCTTTTTCCTAACACGGTCAAATAGCATCTGCTCACTTTCTAATTCACTACAGAAAAACTGACCTTTCATTTTAGCCTCTGCATATTAAGAACATGATTCCTAACATTCCATTCATTACAACAGAAGCTCATTATTGTAAATATCTGGTCTCAGATGTTCATTATAATTCTGTGTTTCCTCTTCTGCTTTCAGAGAGGGAGGTAGTGTCACTTACATCTGGCATATGGGAAGGGGTTAAATAAACTGGGACTCATCAACCAATTCAGCCCTGGCCCCAAGCAGCAGGTGGTTCTTTTGCTGTCACTAAACTGGGACTTATACAGGAAACAGCCCTTGAGGAAGGCAGGTTAAGTAACTTAGCAGTTTTGTAAGCAACATGCATGTAAACCAGAGGATAATCCTTTCATGCCCCAAACATCTTATAAAATAGTGGTAGAACCAGCTGTACAGGAGATCCCACACATGCAGTTGCTGCACTGCAAACATTGTTCAGTCATGAGCTGTAGAAGTGTAGTTGGTGATGCCTTGCTTATGTCTTAAACTGAAGAGAATGAGGGGCTCTGCATTTAGCAGGTTACATATGATACCAAAGAAAGCTGTACCCCTTGGCAAAGCGCATCTTCTTTGGGGAACAGGACCTCTAACCCTACAGAGCCCAGAGTGATAAGGATGGGAAACACAAAGACCCCCCCGTCGGTCATTGAGAATGATGGTAAAGTGGGGCCACTCCTGCTTCCATGTCTTGGTTCACAGACTCATGAATTCTTCCTATTGGGATACAGCACCATATAGATTCAATACTTACACTACGTCCTTGGAAGATGGTACTCCATCCTTGCAGAGAATTGCTTCCAAGCTGGTATTTCAGCTGTACCTTCAACAGGGCATTCCAATGCTCTGTCATGCCAGTGGCTTCTGTATGGTGCGGTGTGCGATATGACCGGTATATTCCATGGTCATGGGCCTGCTGCACATGTCCTTCATTGTGCAGTGGGTTCCTGGTCATATGCTGTGTTTTGTGGCCTTCCATGTCTGTGGGATAGGCACACTGTGATCCCTGATAGCGGTGCTGCTTGAGACTCTGCAGATAGTAAAGGCAGCCCCATACTCAGAATAGGTGTCCACTCCTGTAAGAATGAATCATTGGCCCTTCAGGGAGTATAGTCAACTTGCTGCCAAGTGGCTAGTTGTTCTCCTCAAGGAATAGTGCTATATAGGATGCTCAGCTTTCATCTCTGAGACTGAAAATTCAGAGATGGCAGTAGTTAGATCGGCCTTGATAAGTGGGGATCATGTTGTTAGGCCCAGGTATACTCTGCCATTGTGGGCATGTGCCCATCTTGTTAGTTCAGCATGGTTGATGGCAAAGGCTGACTCATGTCAGCTGGCCGAGTCATTTTGCCTATTCAATTGCTCAGTGCCTATTCCACTGTGGCACTTATGGCATTAACATGATACAAAAATCTTCACACTTCATTCTCACAACTATATGTCCATTTACATGTATGTTTTTGTCTCTGATCTTCTGGTATCTTTTCCTTTCAGGTCCCTGACCAGTCAGCTGTCCCTCTAGCCTTGCCAGTCACTGCAATAATTTTGTTCTCCTGGCTTCTGTGCTGCCACCAGGGCTCAATTGCTTCGGGGCCCCATCAACCCCATCACTATCAATCAGCCAAGCTTTGTGACTGCCTCTCTTACCATAGGCTCTGGCTTGCAGAGGAGAGGCACTACTGAAGTTCTTAGTGAAGCTGGTTCTCCTCTCACTAGCAAATTCCTGATGGCCTTGGTAAATGAAGCCCCCCTTAGCTCTCCTAAGAAATATAATCCTCTGATGATTCTGTGGCATCACGTAATGCATCCATTCCAGTATGCCAGCTTCCCCCAGCCTCTTTATCCCTTCTTCTCCTGCTTGCTGTGGCAACTCAAGCATTTCCACTTTCTTTACAGTAGGCTATAGTTTTCTCCAGGCTTCTAGGAGCCTCCTAACCGCAAGTTTGCTCCTTTGCATCCTGGCGTCCTTGCCAGGATGTTAAATCCCATATCCCAAGAGAATGCCCCAAGGCAATTTTTTCTTGCTTACACAGTCTTATATTCCTCCTCCTTTGATTAAGCCCCCTTAAAATCCAGCCACAGAGGTCCTTCCCCGGACTGTCGGGACGTGCTAATTCTGGCAGCTCTTTGCTCTCTCATCAGCCTTAGCACGTCACCACAGATTATGCCGGAATTTATCTCTAGTTATCAGTTTGGCAGGCAGGGGACAAGTGGGACTGCTCCTGAAGGTGGCATGTACTTCTTGTGGCAGAGAGGCCTCTGTCGTGTCTTCCTTCATGGGGGATGTGCTAGCTTCTAACACGGAGTGGTGGGCTCTGCAGGCTCTGAGGGTTTAGGAGAGCATGTAGAGCCATAAGCCTCTGGGGCTTTAACCCAGCTTCCCCCATATGGGTCTCAGGTTTTTCTAATTAGGATTTTTGCATAATAGACCTGCCTTGGCTAAGCATTTAAATGTTTCTGGAGCTTTGGACTATTCAGCCATGTGTTTGCTCCTCAGTTGTGTCTATTCTCTTATTATGGGAGAGAAGGGTCTCTTTGTAAACTACCAAAAAGGTTTTCTGATTGTGATACTCCACTGTACTTATAGTTTGTTAGAAGGTGCTCTCAAGTTGTTCATTATCCCTCTGCAGGACAATACAATTTAGTAATAACCAACTGACTCTACTGTCCTTTTATACATTGCTCCCCCCCTTACCTTTCAAATGCCTGCATCTTATCGGAAAGGGCATTCCCCTCCAATGGGATGTGTTCCCACATCACTAGCAGTAACATCTTGAGCAGCTGGCCCACCACCTTGTGCCAGGGACTGTCCGTGCCCCGCAAGCCACCTGGGGTGTGCTCTTCTTTTCCAGATGAGGGGTGGATGATGCAGTCTAAAAATCTCATCTTACTGCCTGCTTTCTCAGCCCACTGCTACCTATTGTGTCAGTTCATGTTCTCTGGATGTAGATGCCAAAATGGAATTAGAAGTGCAAGGGATTTATAGAGGGAGACACCTGTGAAGGATAAAGGGGAGTAAGAGCCAGAGTAGAAGGGAGAGCCTTTGGATGGCACTGTAAATCTGAAACCGGTGAAAGGAGGGAGGGAAGAAAGGAGGAAAGGGTAGGAAGAGCCTGAGACTCAGCACAGCTCTGAGAAAGTCTTAGGGGGCAGGTAAGGAACCAGAGCAGAGATTGCCCTTAGAGGCATCCTGCCCGGGCTGGAGTGGGCCTGCCCTAGTGCCCTGCTGTGCACAGTCACTGGCTGAGAGCAGTTCAGGCAGTCTGTGGCCTTGGCTTGAATGCCGCCTCAAAGCCTGGAGGTGCATCTGCTGGAGACTGGCAGCTAACCACATGCTGCACAGCAGGGAGATCTGAACAGTGCACCTCGTGGCTGCCATCTCCACTTCTCTGTAGTCTTCCCTATCTTCATGGCAACATATCCTGTTCTTAGGCCAAAATCATGGACTTATCCTTTATTCTTTTCTCTTTTACGTTCTCCACAATCTGTCAGGATAACCTGTGGCCAGACCTTCATATATTAACTAGAATCTGACCACCTCTCATTACCTTCACTGCTCTCATTGATGTGAAGAGACACAGGGAGAAGACAGCTGTCCACAAGCCAAGGAACACCTGAAGCTACCACAAGCTAAGAGCGAGGCCTGGAACAGATCCTTGCCTAGGCCCGTCAGAGGGAGCATGGCCCTGCCAACACCTTGATCCCAGACTTCTGGCCTCCAGAACTATGAGACAATGAATTTCTGTTGGTTAAACCACCCCGTCTGTGGTACTTTGTTTGTGGCAGCCCTAACAAACGAATACAAATACCATCTCTCATTTGGATTACTGCAAGAGCCTCCCTGTTGATCTGTTTGCTTTGGCCTCTTTCAACAGAGTAGTAAGAAGGATCTTACTTAATGTAAATCAGATTATGTCACTCCTCAGTTCAGAAATCATCCAGAAGATTTCTATTTTAGAGTAAAAGCCAAAGTCTTTACACAGGCCCACATTACATGTGCTTCCCCTTGCCCACTCTGCTCTAGGTACCTACCTTTAGTTTTCAAGCAGGCCAGGCTCTCTCCCACATAACGGCCTTTGCTAAAGCTGTTTCCTCAGACTGCCCTTCCTGCAAAGGACAAGGCTCATTCTCTCACTTCTTCCAAGTCTTTGTTCAGCTGTCACCTTCTTTAGGAAGCTTACCTTGACCACGTTGCTTAAAATCACAATCACTCCCTCTGTACACCTGATCCCCTTTAACCTGCTCTATTTTGTTCTTTTTCCATAGCACTTATCAACTAACATAGGATATTGATTATTTTAATTATTTATTACCTGTCTCCCTCCACTAGAATGTAGGCTATGAGGGAAAGGAATTTTTGTTTGTATGCCAAGCAAAATAACAGTGCCTGGTTCCTAGAAGATGCTTAATGTTTGCTGGATAAAGAAATGGGCTTTCCAGGATAGGAAACAGAACAAAATATTAAACCTGATAGCCTGGTAGCACAACAAATCCCTCCACAATTTAATACCTGGCTTGCATCTTGTAGCAAGAACTGACCTATCTTCATCCACCTAAGATGTATCAAAAGCATCCTGTGTCAGGCGCAGGATCAAAAAGGAGTAATGTTTGGTCTGTGCCTTCAAGGACTCAAGAGTCTAGTGGCTGGAGGCAAGCAAATGTGTGCCCTAGATTATCTTTTTGTCATCTCTCTTCTCTTTTTCCTTTTTTTAAATATATAGTAGAAGTAAGGCAAGGGGTACTAGTGAGTGATGACAGCCTGGTAGATTTATTTTGCTTCATATAGTCCAAGCAGGCTTTCTTTGAGGGGAACTTGAACCTTATTTCAGGTATCACAGTAGCATTAAAATCTTCCCTCCCACCCTGTGTCTAACAAAACAGTATAGATTTCACATAGAAAAGATGTCATTATCTGGAATATAATGATTAACCTATTTTAAAATGCAGAGACATTTCTATTAATGAAAAATTATGATCATTATGCAAGTTTCTGACTAATCCTAATTGCTTCCAGGCCAATTTCATGAAAACTTGTAAATAAAAAGTGCCGCTGGCACCATTATGCAAAAAGAAGCCTTTAAACATGATTTATTTAAGTCTGGTGAATGCAGTGAAAGATAAAAATAAATTAATAATCTGCTCATAATCTTAGGTAAAAAAATAGGTACTTACAGTCCTATTCAAAACTTTAATTCTCTGAAATGTCTTTTCATGATCTGTCAAAAGATAAAATATTTAAAAAGTGTGTTTCATTTTTTATTATTATTTATTTACTTTTTTATTGAGGTATAGTTGATTTATAGTATTATATTAGTTTCATGTATATAACCTAGTGATTCAAAATTTTTTGAATTTTTAATAAGCAAAATTTTGAGAAGCTTTGCATTTTAATTGAATTATTTTTCTTGGAAGAATATTTTTAGTAGTTCTTGATGTCTTGTCTTTGATGTGACTTAAAAGTCTTGAGTGGTTCCTCAAGGAAAAAGCAGTGTTTTTGTGTGTATGTCTATTTTTCTGTTCGTCATTTCCTCCTTTATTCAGTGTTTCTTGAGTGACTACTATCTGTAATAATCTAGACCAGTACATAGTATTCACTCAATTTTATGGAGATCAGAGTTCTCAGATCTTTCCTGAACCGGGCAGAAATATAAAGAATTGTCTACTTTGTATTAATTGCAGTGACTTTAAAGGAAATAGTTTTTGTATCTCTTTTGGCTTAAAATTCTTAGTCTGCAAGAGGGAAAAAGCCTTGTACATAATTGAATGAGGAAAAGAGTAAACAATGTCAAGAGTTCAAGGTTTAAGAAAAACACCTATATTTCCACCTCTAAATGACAATTATTATTTGATTTAAAATATCAATTTCTCTATTTGTATTCATTTCTATTTTTTCCCAAAAGAATTGCTACTTTCTTCCTTAATGTGATCATTTTCATTGATGTTCTTTCCCTCTCTTCAAGATAATTTCTGAAAACATTTTCTTCATATATATTTCCTTCTCTTATTTTGTGACATTTCCATGTTTTCTATTTTCTAATTAACTTTTTTATGTGCAAACTGTATTTGTTCACTTTTAAATTGTTTATTACCTATATAGTTATTTTCATTTTTCAATTGCTACACCTTTTTTTTTAACCTGAGAAAATAGTTTGGGTGTATTGATTTGGGATGGAATACATTACAATTTTTTCATTTAAATGAATGGGAAAAGTTTTTAAACTTAATGGCTTTTCAGTTTGCAGTCTGTTTTTTAGGAATGAACAGAAGTTTCTAACAGGGATCAGTGTATCAATTTGTGGATCAACATAAAGCTTGTCTGTGGAGTAAATTTGGCCAGCAGGATGCTAGTTAGTGACATTCAATGAAGAATGGCTGCACAAGTACTGTAAAAATGTTAGCGTGCTGAACAATTTATGGGGGTTATTATTCTAGGCCTTTCAGGGTGTAGGGTGGAGAGTGGTGCTTTTTTTTTTTTAACATCTTTATTGGAGTATAATTGCTTTACAATGTTGTGTTAAAATCCTCAACTAGCAAACAGAATCCAACAGCACATTAAAAGGATCATATACCATGATCAAGTGGGGTTTATCCCAGGAATGCAAGGATTCAATATACACAAATCAATCAATGTGATACACCATATTAACAAACTGAAGGATAAAAACCGTATGATCATCTCAATAGATGCAGAAAAAGCTTGTGACAAAATTCAACACCCATTTATGATAAAAACTCTCCAGAAAGTGGGCCTCACATAATAAAGGCCATATATGACAGACCCACAGCCAACATCATTCTCAATGGTGAAACACTGAAACCATTTCCTCTAAGACCAGGAAGAAGACAAGGGTGCCCACTGTCACCACTATTATTCAACATAGTTTTGGAAGTTTTAGCCACGGCAGTCAGAGAAGAAAAAGAAATAAAAGGAATCCAAATCAGAAAAGAAGAAAAGCTGTCACTGTTTGCAGATGACATGATGCTATACATAGAGAATCCTAAAGATGCTACCAGAAAACTACTAGAGCTAATCAATGAATTTGGTAAAGTAGCAGGATACAAAATTAATGCACAGAAATCTCTTGCATTCCTATACAATAATGACAAAAAATCTGAAAGAGAAATTAAGGAAACTCTGCCATTTACCATCGCAACAAAAAGAATAAAATACATAGGAATAAACCTACCTGAGGAGATAAAAGACCTGTATGCAGAAAACTATAGGACACTGCTGAAAGAGATTAAAGACAATACAGACAGATGGAGAGATATACCATGTTCTTGGATTGGAAGAATCAACATTGTGAAAATGACTCTACTACCCAAAGCAATCTACAGGTTCAATGCAATCCCTTTCAAACTACCAATGGCATTTTTCAGATCTAACTAGCTTTTAAAAAGCTCTAGAAACTCACCTCAAAATCCCTTGAGTAAATCAAGTTATTCTCAGATTATTGCCCTAGTCCCTTGCCTTTTTTTTTTCTTTTTTGGCCTTTTTCTTCAAAGATATCATCCTATTTTTATTTCTCTTTCTTCTGAAATATAGTTAACCTACTTCTTTTTTGAAAATTTCTGGGTCTCATTGATTTTCTGGATTTGAGAAGTCTTCTAATAGATTTCAGAGTGCTCTCCCATTCATATTATGAGTCTAAGAAAGGTATTCTTTACTCTAAAAAACTTTCTTCTTTCACATTTCTGGATATTTCCTTTATTTCATTTCCATCTTGTTTTCCCTTCACTTTTTTGTCTTCTTCCTGGAAGACACAAAAACTTCCTCTTACTGAATTATCATTGGTTTATTGGTAGAGTGATTCCAAGACAAAATGTCAGATTTTTCCTTTCATGTTAGGGAGATACTCCCAACATCTCTTCCTCTCTGGGCCTCTGGTAGGTTCATTTTCATAAATGCCATTTTCTAGTTTTCCTTTAAGAGTATATAAACAGTCACTTCTGTGATTTTCCAAAGTTTGCCTCCTCTTTTAAGGGCACCAGCTGGCTTACTCCATATTCTCATGTTAGGCTCACTTACTTATGTACCATATTCAAAATGTCAAAACCAAGTGGTCTTGGATTGTTTACTTTTGTTATTTAACTTTATCTGAATTAGACAACTTACCTCCTTCCAGTTAAACTCAAACTCTTAGGCTTCCCCAAATGTTTAATTAAAATTTTTTTCTCCAGGTCCTTTTCCAACCTTTTAGCACATCAAGACATTACAATTATGTTTCTGGAATTCTCTTCTCTAGCTAAGTTGAGGGCTTTGGTGGTGTCTCTTTTCCATGAAAGGCTAGTTCAGTCTCAGACTCCTCAATTTCAACTTTAATAGAAATTGTTCCAGGGGACTCCCCTGGTGGTCCAGTGGTAAAGAATCCACCTTCCAATTCAGACGACGCGGGTTTGATCCCTGGTCAGGGAACTAAGATGGGGCAACCAAGCCCGCGTGCCACAACTACAGAGCCCATGCACCCTGGAGCCTGCGCGCCACAACTAGAGAGAGAAAACCCACACACCGCAACTAGAGAGAAACTCGAGCAGACTGCACGCTGTAACGAAAACACTCCCACATGCCTCACAAATATCCCATGTGCCGCAACTAAGACCCAATGCAGCCAAAAGAAAAAAAAAAAAGAAAAATAAAATAAATAAATACAATAAATAAATATTAAAAAAAAATTGTTCCAAAACACAAATGCTACCCCCCTTCCTCTCTCCTTCTTTGTGTTTGTTAAATTCAGGAGTTGTCTGCTCATTCTGATACTGTTTGATTGAAAAACCAGTTCTTGGGAATAAAAGTTTTTATTCAGCATAATGTTTAGGGGTCAAATTATCAGTCAAAATGTGACCAAAAAACATAATGCTCCATCTTCTCTTGTTCTTCGCCTTTTCCTTCTTTATAGGATTTATCCTTTAGTATGCTTTTTATTCCCGAAAACTGGCTTGGGAGTCCCTCACAAAAAAGCATTCATCTTATTATTTTTTGAAGTGTGAATCAACTTGTTCTCATTTCAGAAGGATCTTTTCTCCTCACTTTGAGTGATAAAGGTTCAAAAAAATAATTTCTCTGCACACTAAAAAGTCATCTTTAGAAATGTAAATGAAGGGCTTCCCTGGTGGCGCAGTGGTTGAGAGTCTGCCTGCCAGTGCAGGGGACATGGGTTCGAGCCCTGGTCTGGGAAGATCCCACATGCCGCGGAGCAACTAAGCCCGTGAGCCACAATTGCTGAGCCTGCGCGTCTGGAGCCTGTGCTCCGCAACGGGAGAGGCCACGATAGTGAGAGGCCTGCGCACCGCGATGAAGAGTGGCCCCCACTTGCCGCAACTAGAGAAAGCCCTCGCACAGAAACGAAGACCCAACACAGCCATAAATAAATAAATAAATAAATAAAAAATTTAAAAAAAAAAATGTAAATGAAAACCACAGTGAGATTCCACTTCATACCCACGGGGATGGCCCAGGCTGGTGGGGAGGGTGCTAATGGGTACGAGGCTTCTTTTGGGGATGATGAAAATATTCTCAAGCTGTGGTGATGGTTGTGTGTATCTGAATACATTAGAAACCATTGAAGTGTGTATTTTAAATGAGTGTATGTGTTGTATGGTATATGAATTATATCCCAATAAAATTATTAAAAGAAAAAAAATTTTAAACACATTTACTTTTCAGTGATCAATACCACTTTCTCATGAAATGCTTACATATGAGAAATGTTCTTGTGTCTTCTCACCTTAAATTGTTCTCTTTCGCTTAGAAGTCAGGCTCATTCCTCTGGCTAATAATTGCATCTGACAGAATCCCGTCAGTGTTTTTGCTTCTTCCTTTATTAGCCAGACTACTTCCAGTTTAAAGAAAATTTTGCCATCAACAACCACTAGGGTTCCCTAAGGTATGGTTCATAAAGGAAAGGCAGGACAGGTGCTCGATTCTTTCTTTCTATTTATCAGCTTTACAGATAGTAAGTGGTTCCCTAGTGTGCAACGATGACCAGTGCTTTTTAGGGTCATTATGAACTTAGGGATTTAAAGGCATGTGATATATTCTAATCCATTGCAGGTATTATCCTTATTGGTGCTTAAATTTTCCCATATTTGCCCAATAGGAGCATTCACGTTGACTTCTGGGTCTTCTAGATACAACTCCAGTAATGTTTGATGACTTCTTTATTTTCTGGTGTAAAAAATTGCTCTTGGCTCCTCTTTTACATTTTCTGTTCCAAACATGAATCTACCGTTTCTCCAAGAAGCCCGGGGGTATTTTAGAGACCACTGCCTGGATGCTATGGGTGCTTATTGCTTCTGGTTTCATCATTATTTCTAGGTCTTTTCAGTAGACAGATACAAGAAATATTTTTTAACATAAAATAAATTATGAATTCATACTGATACTTCTAATTCCAAAAAGAGGGTTTTTACTTAATTTCATTGATCTTAATCCGTACCTTTCTTCTACATTGAAATCTCTTTTTAACACCAATTACTCATTCTCCTTATCCCCCACTAAATACACAGTAGTCCAAGTGTAGCATTATTAATGCTACTCTAACAATGTGATTAGTTGAAAATGTTAGAATTATTTGAAGTTCTTTTTTGTAATGAGGGTATATGCCAAAAGAATGAATGACCAGACACATTACTGTGTTTTCAAGTCACTTGGCATGATTTATTTCTGGTGGTTATACCACCAACTAGACACACATTTAGGTTCTTTTTTTTGTTTTTTTGCTTTTTATTGTTAAGGATATTTTATACTTCTTTTTAATAAGGTATAATGTATATACTGTAAAATTTATCCTCTTTAATGTATAGTTCTGCATATTTTGACGAAAGCATAAAATCATGTACCCTGCACTAAAACCAAGATACAGAACAGTCTTATCATCCCCCCGAATTGCCCCAAGCTCCTTTACGGTCAACCCCCACTCCAGTTCCCAGCAATTTGAATCTGTTTTTTAGTCCGTGTAGTTTTGCTTTAGTTCAGAATGTCGTATGAATGGAGTCATATAGTATATAGCTTTTTGAGTATGGATTCAGCATAAAAGTATTGCTTTTTAAAATTTAATTTTGTTTTATAATGATATAAAATATTTACATGATTCCACAGTCTAATCAACAAAAGTATATGTAAAGAAATTTGGCTTTTATCCTGTCCTCTTCACTTTATGCCTTTCCTCCCTCTACAGATAGCCATTTTTTAAACATAAATTTATTTATTTATTTATTTATTTATTTATTTATGGCTGCATTGGGACTTCATCATTGGGTCTTCATCATTGGGTCTTTGTTGCTGCATGCAGGCTTTCTCTAGTTGCAGGGAGTGGGGGCTACTCTTAGTTGTGGTGCGCGGACTTATTGTGGTGGCTTCTCTTTGTTGTGGAGCACGGGCTCTAGGTGCATGGGCTTCAGTAGTTGTGGCACGCGGGCTCAGTAGTTGTGGCTCGTGGGCTATGGAGCACAGGCTCAGTAGTTGTGACGCATGGGCTTAGTTGATCCATGGCTTGTGGGATCTTCCCGGACCAGGGATCGAATCCATGTTCCCTGCATTGCCAGGTGTATTCTTAACCACTGTGCCACCAGGGAAGTCCCTAGATAGCCATTTTTTATTTTTTGATATCTACCTGTCTACCAATCTCATATTTCCCTCTCCCTTCTTTTTTTTTTTTTAATTAATTAATTAATTTATTTTTGGCTGTGTTGGGTCTTCGTTTCTGTGCGAAGGCTTTCTCTAGTTGCGGCAAGCGGGTGCCACTCTTCATCGCGGTGCGCGGGCCTCTCACTATCGCGGCCTCTCTTGTTGCGGAGCACAGGCTCCAGACGCGCAGGCTCAGTAATCGTGGCTCACGGGCCCAGTTGGTCCACGGCATGTGGGATCTTCCCAGACCAGGGCTCGAACCCGTGTCCTCTGCATTGGCAGGCAGATTCTCAACCACTGCGCCACCAGGGAAGCCCCCTCTCCCTTCTTAAACAGTTAACATAATATGCACACTTTGCTCAGGTGGAGCATTTTAGTTTAAATTAATTTCAAGGGCTCAGAATTAAAAGGGCTTAAGGATAATAATATATTTGACTAGTCTCTAGTTTTAAATTGGAATTGTATTATAGGTTTGATAAAAAGTAGTAACTCACCATTTTTTTTTCTTTCTCCCCTCCCTTTTTTACCCCCAAATTTTGTTAGGACGAGTGATGTGTCTGCTGCTATGGACTTGGAGGGTGGTATTTGTGCTGCAGTTTAGGGTTGGCTAGGATTTCCTGAGCCCTCTATGTCAAAGTGGGCCTTGTGCAAGCTTATGCAGCAAAGAGCAACAGTTATTACTGAGTAGCTACTTGTGCCAGGCATATTCTAGATCTGGGGGATAAGGCTGGAAACAAGTCACTTTCTCTGACCTATGATCTTACAGTTCTCTGAGAAAGGAAGACAAAGGGTGAGGAATGTTTGCCCTGTGTAAGAGATGGGAGAAGCTGGGGGTTCCTATCTCCTGTGGGGTGGCCAAAGCTTGTCACAAGAGTAGCCAGATGAGGCAGCCACCTACCTTAAGGCCCTCTTTTGCCTTCAAATACCTCACTACCAGGCCTGATCGTAATTTCCATATCTGCAAAACTCATTCCTTGGGGCTACCATTATCTTCAGAAACTTTTGTTTAAATGTAAAAGGAAGGGGCAGCACAGTAATATATTAGATCTCCTTCCATTCTTGCCCAGGGCGTTTAATAGATTTCTAGAAGGTGGAAGGGCCCCGAGGAGTATAAATAAAAAGGGTATGGGGAGGACAGCCAGGAGTTAGATTGTAATGAAGCTTAGTTAGCTAACATACAGAATGACAGATAAAATTATCTCGATAGGTTGGGAGGATGGGCCAGGTATCAACAGGATAAAGTAATATATGGATAAAAGTACATTTCGAATTCTTCATTACAGAGCTAAACATACACACCTGGCCCAGGAGTTGGAGAAGCTGGGGAAGATCCAGGGCAAGTTGCAGGCCCAGCTGCTGCCTCATGCAAACGAGGTGAGTGAGCAAAGATAAGCAGCAACCTGTGTGAGCTGCAAAATGGTTGCTGCATCATTTCTGCCCGGCAAATCTCCCACAAGAATATTTCTTGTGGCTGACCCTCATCAGAAATATATAGGAAAGGGAATTCTGGAAAATGTGGTTCAGCTTAGTTAAGTTGACACATTAAAAAGACACCACAGATATGTACTATTGTGATTCCGTGGTGGCAAGTAGCAGACTCCAATCAAGATTAGCTGAGGAAAATATAACTTGCAAAATACCACGAGTGACTCATGTGACGCTGAGCAAGAATGTAGCCAGGCCTCTGGAGGGCCTAGGATCAGGTGTGTCTTGCCACAGGCCTGTTTCCTCTGCCCCTTTGACCTTTGGCAAGTACAATATGGTCAGCCTACAAGTTCTAAGCTACATCATGGTAACTGAATGAGGCATCCCAAGAGATTCAGCCTATCTGTTTCTCTGTCTTTCCCTTCTTCCTTCTTCACTATTTCAATTCAGATATTGGTAAATGGACTCTGATTGGTCCAGCTTAGACTTCATGCCTGTTCTTGGTCCAATCAGGATAATAGAGTCACACAGGATAACAGGATAACAAAGTGGCTTCAGGACCAGGACCTGCCACTGTGAGGGAAGCAGACAGTTAAAGCGAGTTGAGTCATCAGCCAAATTTGTTCTAAAATTTGTTCCTAAGCAAGGTGTGATACCACAGGAGATGCCTAGAGCTCCCTGTGGTTCTGAGTAGCGCCGTGCATCTTTGTTTTCCCCCTTTCTAGTCTTTTCCCTTTTCCCCCTTGCACCGCTCAGAGCTCTGATACTCCAGTCCCTCCAGGCCTAGGAAAGCAATCAATGTGTGACCTCCTCACTCTCATTCTGAACTAGAACTATATGCATTTTTAGAGAAATAGGAAAGGGCAATGTAGTATTTAACCTAAGGGAATTAAGGGTAATGCCTGGACCCCAAACAACAACAACAACAGAACCCAACCAACCAAACAAAACTCCAAAAACCTTTTTAGTAACTAGCCACTTATTTTGATTCTGAGTCAGACAAGCCTTGGATTTTGGAGAAACCAAAGGGGCAAAACAAGGCATGGAGACTGGGCCAGCAAGAAATCAGCATTGTCATTTGGTTTAGTCCAGATGGCAGTCCTGAAAAGGGTCCTAACATTGAAGCAAATACAAAGATACTATTCACCCTCATCACCACCAAATACTGCTTGTTAAGCAGTTCATTGTTTTGTCTTTACTGAAAGATTGCGTGGAATGATGAATAGCTAGAAATGTTATGACCGCTGGTTGGAAACCACCTGAGGAGTAACAAAATAAATTCTGTTCCTCTCTGTGAGTTATGGAAAGACTCGGGTGAAAAGAACCAATTGTATTATCTGGACACTAATTCTTACTGATAATTCTTAGTGATAATTGTACTGCTAGTGTTTTCAGGCCTGTTTCTACAGGCCAGATATGCCTATTAAAGCATTAACAACATGAGCAAGCTGTGAAGTAGATGAATTTTGCAGTCTGTGTCCTATGCCTCCAAACCCAACTCACTCAAGTGAGTTAAGTGCCTCCTATATGGTAAGCATTGTGCTACTTTCTAAAACTCTCACTTAAAAAATAAACCCGTAAAGCCTTAGATTTAGACGGCATTTTAGAAGAGAATGAGACCCACTCTATCTAGGACTCTTCCAGTGACATCAAGTGCTGTACATTCAAAGGCAACACCCTCCATCAGTGATCATCTCTGAATGATAAAAAGCTCTTCCATATATTGTGATGAAACTTGATTCCTCTGTTTCTACCCATGGGTTCTAATCTGTCCCATAGAGAACAGTCTCATTCCCACTTACACATCCCAGCCTCGGAAGGTTTGTAGACTTCCTTCAAGTCTCCCCTAAAGGTGAGCATCCTCAGGGTTCTTGGCTGTTTCTGTGATATCACGTGAACGCTCTAGTTGCAACTGTTCCTCTTTGAACGTGATGCTGAGAACAGGACACGGCAGTCCATAAGTGACAAGTTCAGTAGGAGTGTTACACTGGGCTAGTAGCATGCTCTGCATTTGTTTTACTAATTATTTTGAACATACTGAGTCTGAGTTAACTAAAACTCCAGGGGGAAGCCAGAGCTCTCCTACTCTACCCCTGCCATTGATTTCTTGAGTTCAAGTGTATTAGCATTATAGTCAAAGAGGGCTCTATTAATTTCTTATTGCTGCTTATTAGCACAAATTTGTTATCTTACGGTTCTGTAGGTCACATGTCCCACCTGAGTCTCACTTGGCTAAAATCAAGATGTTAGCAGGGCTTCTTTGCCTTCTGGAGGCTCTCGTGGAGAATCCATTTCCCTACCTTTCCAGCAACTAGAGACTGCTCACTTTCCTTGGACTCTGACCCCTTTCCTCCATCTTCAAAGTCAGCAACGTTGCATCTCTGTGCCTTTATTCCATAGTCACATCTCCCTCCAACTTGCCTCTTCTGCCTCCCTCTTTCATTTCTAAGAACTCTTGGGATTACATTGGGCCCACCTGGATAAACCAGGATAATCTATTTTAAGGGTTAGCAATTTTAACTCTATCTGCAACCTTAATTCCCCTTTGCCATGTAACCTAACATATTTACAGGTTCTGAGGATTAGGATATGGACATATTTGGAGGGCATTATTCTGCCTACCATAAGGGCTACAGCAGCTCCAGAAACCATCTCCCTGCAAAACAACATCCAAAGATGTGAGAAGGGTCATCTCTTTTGCATGTCCCCTTTTAAGAAGGAGGGGGGAAATTTCCTAAAACCTCTTTGCACCCAACAGATTTCCCTCATCAACTGGCCAGAATTATGTCACATGCCCATTCCTAACCCAGTCACTGGGAAGGAAAATAACTGACCATGATTGGCTTGGGCTGCTCAAGATGCATCCTCTGGGGCCGAGGAAGGCCCAGCCTCCCAGGAGACAAGCAGGCCTCTGACGCCTGAATCAAATTGGGTTTCTGCTAACAAGAAAGAGATGGAAAATGGCTTTTTGGTATTTATCCTCTAATGTCACCATGTAATGGCTTTTAGTTATGACCTAGTTAACTGAAGGGGAGAGAGGGAGAGAGAGGGATGTTTTAAAATTATTTTTGCCTTTTCTCTTCTATGTTGAAGAGAGCACAGAGATGTGAGATATCCAGAGAAAAGCAAGAAAAGTATCAATATATTAAGTATATGGGTGTGTATCTGTAAGGGTTCGTCAGATATATATATCCCCAGCTCCCACAATAATATAAGGTCTCATACCTGTAACAAACCCCTTCATATATGTACATATATATATATGTGCACATACAGACACACAGGGATTTATTGTAGGGGTGTAACCTCATGTAACTGTGGGAGCTGGTCAAGCAGTCTCTATAAGGCTGTCGTCTTCACGTTTGAAGTTGGAGCTTGTGGACACAGAGCAGGCAGGGAAGGGAAGATGGCTGTACAGTAGCCAGTGCAGGAGAGCATGAGCAAACTGGAACCATAAGCCCAAGTGGGATCCCACAAGGATGGACTGAACCCATTTGAATTCTTATTGTCTCTTTCTTTAACATGGACGGACTCTTACTTGGATTCCAGTATTTAATCTACTCAGGATTTGTTGCTACTCCTGACTTTTCTTCCCTACATTTGAACTTTTTCCCATTTAGGAACACTGGCAAATTTAAACATTAGAATAAGTAATGTGCATCGATTAGAGGCCTGTATTTTAAAGGCTTTGTTTTCTGGCAGCAGAAAGGGGAAAAGGGTAGTATATTTCAGGTGTTATGTCAGGTGGTTCCCTTTGTTTTACCTTTCCTTTGCTGTGCTTATGAGTGATTTAAAAACAAACTCTGAGACATTTGTTTCTCTTCAATAAGCAGGAGCCATATATTATCCTTTAACAATCCTGGTTACAGTTTGTTTTAGGTTTGGCATTTCTTTTTGGTCACTGGATTGAAAGATTAGAGAGGAGTTTTGCTATCCTCAGTATAAATTCTCTTGGTAAATGCCAATTACAGTATTTAAGGCTAAGTGGCTATATACTTAACTAGCAGTAATGGTCTCATGAGATAAATATTAGTAAAAAATGTAAAATTATGTTTTGTAACTTTATTAACTGTTGTTGTTTATTAATAACAGTACCATGTATAGCTTAGGAAGAATTTTGCATAAATTATTCATGTTTGAATTAAAGGGAAGATAATCAAATTTACTGAATCCTCAGAATTTGTCTGGTGCATGTACGTGTTCTCATCTCACTAATTCACACTACAGCCCTATGGGGGAGTAACTCCATGTACAGTGAAGGAAACCGTGCCTTAGAGTGGTCATTTATTTGTCTCAAGTTCTCTGAATTGTACATGGTGGAGCCAGGATTTGAACACAGTTCTGTGTGATTCCGAAGCCCATTTTTGTTGTTGTTGTTGAATTAAAAAATTAAGACTGATCTAGTAAGCTTAGGTTTCCTTCGTAAAGTTTGTTATTAATATACCGTAAGATATACACTTGAACACACTGATTTAAAATTACATGAAACAGCAGGATGTCTGTATGTGTGTATATACACACACATATGCACATGTGCACTCATGCTCATACACTTTCCTGTTAGGTAGAGTGATTATCTAATCTGACTCTAAGAATAATAATTCTACGTTAAAAGGGCATGGTGAAAAAACGGTGCTTTTCTTTCTTTTCTCCTTTTTCCTTTTTTAAAAAAAATTTTATTTATTTATTTATTTATTTATGGCTGTGTTGGGTCTTCATTTCTGTGCGAGGGCTTTCTCTAGTTGCGGCAAGCGGGGGCCACTCTTCATCGCGGTGCGCGGGCCTCTCACTATCGCGGCCTCTCTTGTTGCAGAGCACAGGCTCCAGACGCGCAGGCTCAGCAATTGTGGCTCATGGGCCTAGTCGCTCCGCGGCATGTGGGATCTTCCCAGACCAGGGCTTGAATCCGTGTCCCCTGCATTGGCAGGCAGATTCTCAACCACTGCGCCACCAGGGAAACCCCCTTTTTCCTTTTTTAAAAGGGAATTACTTATAAGGTGTGTATTTACATACATAAACTATTATATTGGCATTTTATGGTAATATTGTCTGATGATGGCACTATTGCAACCATTATTATCAGCATTCTCATATAATTCTGTTTTTTTAGTTAACATTTTATTTATATATATTACTTGTTTTTGGCTGCGTTGGGTCTTCATTGCTGCACGTGGGCTTTCTGTAGTTGTGGCGAGTGGGAGCTGCTCTTCGTAGTGGTGCACAGGCTTCTCATTACAGTGGCTTCTCTTGTTGTGGAGCACAGGCTCTAGGCATGCGGGCTTCAGTAGTTGTGGCGCGTGGGCTCAGTAGTTGTGGCTTGCAGGCTCTAGAGAGCAGGCTCAGTAGTTGCGGCACATGGGCTTAGTTGCCCTGCGGCATGTGGGATCTTCCTGGACCAGGGATCGAACCCGTGTCCCCAGCATTGGCAGGTGGATTCTTAACCACTGCATCACCAGGCAAGTCCCAGCATTCTCATATGATTCTTATTTCAACTCCAGGGAGCTTCTTAATTCTTTGTATCATATTTAGAATTTGAGAATGAAGAAAAGAACCGACTACCCAAATCATCTTTTTCAAAATTAGTCTATTCACTCTAGGAAGTTTCCTTTCCTTGTCCTTCTCTTTGATTTTTTGTTCTGTTGTCTTCAATTACACAGGCCTTTGATACAATCAGTAGTCATTAATTTTGAATCACACTTAACAAAATTTAACTTGTAGATAGAAGAAGTAAATATTTTAAGGCCACATGAATTCATATTGCTATTTTTCAAACATGTCCATAAAACATATTACTTTATTCTGTTTCCCTCTTATTCAGACATAAGCTAGCACTTTTTATATTCTACAAAGACTGAAACATGTTTAGATGAGAATGGACATACCCATTTCTTCTTCCCTTTTGACATTTGGCTCCAGTGACGTCAAAAGCTCCCATGCCGACCTCTGTTAGTCACACACACCAATTTGGGATTGAATTCAGGCTAGTGTGTATTGGGGAATGGGGTTCAACTGTGACTTAGGAAAGTGAGGATACAGACCTGCTTCATTGTTTATGGAGCAAGGGAAGTTGGGGAGACAGAAAGAAATGGATTTTATGTGAGTTGCAGAATTGTGACCCCAAAAGCAGCAGTTTGAGGGTAACTCTTTTGGTTTCTCTTCTCCATCTGTTACATGCAAGGACAGAGGTACCACTGATACCCCAATCCAGTGTTCAGGGCAGGGACATCTAGCATCTACTTAAGAGACGTGTGTGTCAGGCCAGGGACTTTCCTCACTCCCACCCCTTCATGCCATGAGGACTGTGGCACTGGATATTAGACTCTTTCCTTATAGACCCTCTTACATTTCTAGTTTCCAAACTACCCAGGACTGACTTTCTTGTAGAAACATGAAGAAATTCAAGATTTTTACTTTAAAAGAAGTTAATGTTGTATAATTGTGAATAATTTCCAGGATCGGAAATTGAATGTAAAATTGTTCAAAGGACTTGTCTGTTCACAGCTTTGTCTATCTTCGGTGAATTCTTTGCCAACTATTTCCATAGCCACACTCCTAGATTTTGAAAACAGTTAATTTATCTAGGCAGGAATTTTTCTGGTAGCTTTGTTTCATGGCCAAATCATTCAAACAACTCGCCTTAAATTTGTTTTGGAAGCTTATTTATAATGAACAACAACAACAAAAAATTTTACAACTTGGCAATGTCTATTAAAATCTACTAAAATAAAATAAATATATATAGTAAACTAGAATATCTAGTAATCACTATATCAGGAATTTATTCTACTAAAATACTCTGAAAAGTATGCAGTGATACTACTCAGTAAAAGATTGGTGAAATAAAGGCATAAACTTAAAATGGAACACTATTCAGCTGTTAAAGCAAATGAGATAGATCTATCTCAGCAACTGGAACTACAGCAAGTGGAAAAAAGCAAGAGGCAAAGAGTGTATCATATGATCAAATTTTCATCTAAAATATCTACATTTATGTACAAATAGCACACAGGTATCTTTGTATGTCTATAAGAAAGCTAAATAAAAACACTAAATTGTTATCCTCTAGGGAGATAGGTTTATGGGCCACATTTTCTTTTTTTGTTTTGTATTTCAAAACTGTTTCAATTTTTAATAATTATCACGTGTTCCTTTTGAAATAGAAAACATACTTTAAAAATACCCTGTTTCTTTCCTCTTCACTCCATCAAAACAAGTCAGGAGGCCCAGTCAGGGGAAGTATTGGGTCTGTGATCCTAAGAGACCTGATGTATGAAGACTTGGGCCTCCCTTCTCAGTATGATATTTTGTCTCAAAAGTCTTATCCTGACCGAACCATCAAGCCTAATTAAAAATGGAAAATTCATGGAAGGAGAGGCCTCCCTGCACACCCCAGGGGAGCCATTCTTTCCTGGCTCCCTCCGGATCCTTCCAGTTCATTAGCTAAGAAGGAGTTAGAGGAGATGTCTCTGGCCACAGCTGCTGCCTTCTCGAGTGTCACTCTGATCCGGTGAGCAAAACCCCCCGTGGGAAGCAGCAGGCTCTCAGCAGCCTGCCAGCCCAGCCCGCTGGCTGCCTCCGAAGCAGGCCTGCTGGCTAGGCCTGCCCTCCCTCCGTCTACCCCCTCCTTCCTCTTTAAGCCACTGTGGTACGGATAATCATTAGGAAACAAGGGAATTGAGGGGCTTTATTCTTCCAGGTGGGTGTGCCAGGAGTGAGGCACTCAGACCTTGGGGATTTACTGTGGATATCCCAGACCTGAGATCTTGGAGATGACCGGAGCCAGTGGCCATATTTGGGTGAGGAACACCGTGTGCCCCCTGGCAACTGTACTCTGTACTCTGAGGGGTGTTTAGGAAAGAGAACTGTTCTTTGCTGCTCCTCCCTGTGAACCTGAGGCCCCCTTTGTGGGGATGCTCTCGCCCTCACTGTGGCCCAGGAGAAGCCCAAGGAAGGACACAAGACTGAGAACAAGAACCTCATTAATTTGAAGGTGGCAGGCAGGATGAGTCACATAGCAGATGATGACATCAGGAACATCTGGAGCTGGTTCTGCTGTGGCGGCAGCCCACCTGACAATGGAAATGGAGTAGGAAGATAGCGAGAGTCCAGCAGAAGACAGAAAGTTCTGCTCAGAAGGGTCCTTCTCTGCTCCTTAATTCCAGAACTATGTTTCCGTAGATCACGTTCCATCAAAGAAAATCGCAGTTTGGTCATTTCCTGACCATTTACACTCGAGTTTCTGTAGTCTTGGTTCTCTGCCCTCTCTCCCCTCCCCCTTTTACTGATATGATTATATTGACCACAGGGCAGGCAAAACCAAACAAGTTCTATGGAAATAGCCCCTTTTTCCATCTGAGGCCTAATCATTCAACTTTTTTATATCCTAGTAAATTTTTTGCTTTCGTTTTTTAATAAGAAATCTTGCATATCTTGATTACTTAGATAATTTTAGTGCTTTTCTTGTGTCATTGTAAAATGAAGTATTTTCAAATCATATCTGTGTGTAGCTAATTCAAGTAGGGCAATCTCTGTATTTAGATAGAGATAAATTACACTAAAGAAATTACTGTCAGATTTTTTATTTTCTTTCAAGTCCAGGAATTTGCTGCTTGTGGTAGAGCCCACTGGAACTCGCTAATAAATGTGTTCTTTCCTTCCCGGGCACAGAGCTAGACCTCATTTCTCAACCTCTTGTGCCCTCTTCCAGGCCTGACCCATAAAAGTCTCCTATTGCCAAGCCCTACTCTCTTCTCCATTTGTCTGCTGAATGGGGAGATTCAAAGACTAAAGAAGATCGGAATTACAAGATGGAAGAACCTGAGTCCTAAATAACTTTGCGGAGCAGAGTCCCTCTAATGACCCACATTGGACTGCGCTATGAACAAAAACTAAACTTTTAACGTTCTAAGCCACTGAGTTTTTTTTTTTTTTTTTGCTACAGCAGTGTCTCTTCTAATATCTTATTTAAATGAGCTACTTTAAAAAGAGTTCAGAGGTGCTTTCTGTCTACTTTAACTTATTTCCATGATAGGAAATACTACAGGAGTATTAATATTCTATGTCGTTAGGTCTCCATTTATAGGCAGAGCTAGTTCATGGCATCAATAACTCTTTAAAGCAAGTTTTGTTTCTTTTTTTTAAATAGCAATATCCTATGAAATATTTATGGGCAAGCCCTCAGAGACTGTTTACGTTGGAGTGCTGTTAGTTTCAAGGACAAAAAATTGACTTTCCATGTAGCAAGACTAAACACAAATTAAAATACTCACTTTCTTCAACTGCAACACTTTCTTCAACTTCAACTGTGGCTGGAGGTAAGGGAGCATTGTTATTACGTCATTTCTAAGATGCCTTCCAGATACAATGTTCTGATCCTCTAAGTTTGCTTGTAACAGAAACTGACTAACTTTTAGTAAAAGAAAAAAAATTTATTGAATAGATTTGCCTAGCTCACACAGTAACAGAAAATAAGATCTCACAAGTATAGAAGCCATTGGATCTCAGTCAGAGTAGCTCATGGAATGTCTCTTTAGCGGCCATCAGAATGATTCAGCTCCATTTATCTTCTATCTGTTCCTCCCTTGCCCAATATTCCGTTTCCTGGCGGAGAGGGTCAGATGTAGATTGTTTACATGCCTACCTCTCAGCCAGGATAGGGTGTCAAGACTAAGAGACCCAGGAGTACCACAAGGAGGGTCAAAGGAGAGCACGCCCAAAAGAAAGGCAGGGCTCTGAAATACCCCTTTAGAAACACAAAAGGTGGTAGCAGGAAAAGTAGAAGCAAGGTTAGATGGCTGTCACTCTCTTTTGCCTGATTGTGTCCTCTGAAGGATCTGGGTCCTCTTTCTTGTCTAATAAATATCTGAAAAGATGATGCCAGGTCAACATATAGAACTTTTACAACTAAAGGCATTATCTTTGTAACTAAATGATTGAGTTACCAATCATTAGAATAGTAGTAGGCATTATCACCTAAAAGCCTAAAATATTTTACTTTATTTAGTTGCTTATAATATGAATGAGACTCTTGGGCGTCTATTCTGAAAATGTGAGGTATAATCATTATAAGCACGTGGCACTGTGGGTAATGGCAGTTTTTAATACTATGCTTAAATTAGCAACATTAACAGGGTACAGCCAAATTGAATACTGTATCTTCAGATTGACAGCAACTTTTAAAGTAATTACTTCATTTTAGTAAGAAGCAACATTTGGGCTCATTAGCATCTGAGGTCAAAAGGACAGTGAGTAAATCATATGAAGCTTGGTTATGGATCCTTGAATCACTGGGCTCTTAATCCATAGTATCACTAGCTCCTTGTCTGGGTTACATGTGCTCTGTGAAATGCAGTTACATTCATTTTTAAAAATTCTATTTGGAAATAATGTTAGACTTACAGAAGAGTTTCAATGATAGTACAGAGAGTTCCCATATACCCTTCACCTAGCTTCCTCTAATGTTAACACTTTATGTGTCCATAGTTACAGTCATTATTTGTGGTTAAACATGAACACAGTCATTTAGACTTAACAGAGACAGATTGATGCATTTAAAAACATGGGGTTTTGGATTCTAACAAACTTGGATTTAGGTGCTATATCACACTTATTAGCTACTAGACAATGTCAGACAAGTTACTTGTCTGTAAAAATGGGGTGCCTTCTTTCTTACAAGGTCCTTATGGGCATAAAAATGGAATCATAAAGTTTTAGTACATGGTAGATCCTTAATAAATGTTCATTTCTTCCTGCATCTCTCATCAATCTTTTTGCCCCTCTCTAAACCTTCCTTCTCCTCTTTCTTTGTTCATCTCATTGGATAATGTCACTTTTGTCCTGGCTTTTGTTTTCTGCTTTTGTGTCTGTCCCCAACCAGACTGCCTTCCCAGTCCTCCAGTTCTGGCATTTTCTGGTGCTGGGGGAGGAGATGGCCTTTTTTGATCTTAGTATTGCCCAGCCTCTTGCCGATTTAGCTTTAACACTCACCAAGCAGAGTTCGAAGTACAAAATGTTTCCACATCACTAACAAGGACATGGAGAAATTATAAGGAAAAAAAGGAAACCAACTTCCTGTTACAAAATGTTTGTGAATGTATTGTGTGTGTGTGTGTGAGTGTGTATAGGTGTGTAGGGGGGCAATCAGACAATCAGACAACAATATAAACTCTGAAAAGCAACTCAAACTCCCCTGCACTTTAACACTAGAAGGGATTCCTGGTATGTGAAGTTCAACACCCTGGATCCAAATAATCCATTTTAGCCAAGTGGGACTCAGATTCTTGAAGGGCTGATCTACTCTCGTCATTTACTCTGATGAATGTCCACAGGGAAGGGAAACAGTACAACACTGGCACCATTTCACCTCTCAAAAAAAATCTGCTTAAAACCAGATGCTTGGTAGCCATATGACAGACGCTCCACCCTGAGGAGGGGGCTCCCCTCAGGGACCCAGGAGAGGCAGGGGTGATTATGCTGTATGCCTGCTTCTAAGCCTAATGGGCAGGCTGGGAGGGAGAGATGGAGCCCTTCACATCTTGGAGGTGACACCCTCTGAGCCATAAGTGCTCCAAACAGGATTTAGTCTCAGCTCAGCAGCTGTCCCATGGCTGCAGCCTTTTTTTTGCCATATGGGGGAGCCGTATTTGGCATGGAATCGGGATCCTCAGGCTGGTAGAAACCCCATTATCCGTGTGAGAGTGTGGGTCAGAAGCCTAATTTGAGAGTGAGGGAGAGAGAGGAGAATAGGCACTGTCACTCTCTAGTTGCCTCTCTTTTATTTTTTATTTTTTAAATTTTAATTCCAAGGCTGTTGTGTCGGTCTCCAACCCACAGTAGGAGAGGGGCATGAGTGTTCCTTTGTCACCATCAGGGACTATAGTAAGGAAAAAACAATAATTAGGGTTGGGCTGGCAAGGAGTTTCTCCAAGAGGAGATGCTTGCCCATGGTGGGTTTGTTCGGAGGTCTAGCATGGGTCACTGGACGGATCACAAAGTGAAAACGTGACCATTTGGTAAAGCAAATGGAAGCCAGATGTGAGGCAAGTAGCATTTCTGTAGCAGCTACACACTGGGATTTGTAGCAGCGCAGGAAGCTCAAAGGCTGAGGTCCGGCAGTGTTCTTGCTTGTGGCGGCTGTGGCTGGGACATAGGACCAGGGGCGCCTTCTTTTCCTGAGTGATGTGGGGGGGGGGCGTGGGCAGAAGAGGGATGATCAGTGGCCTAATTTGTTATGGTTAAGGATTGAATCATTAGCAAAAAACGTGTTGGATAGTTGAGCTTTGCAGAGGTAGCAGAAACATAATCATTTTGACTAAGAGCTCAGTGTTAGGAATATTCAAGTTTGTGGAAATATGATATGAGTCTTTCAGAAGAAAAACACTAACATGTCATATCAGTACAACTATATGACCTAGTAGGAAAATGGTTGACAAACAAGAAACCTGATTTATCGTCTAGGTTCTTTGGCTGATTTGCTTCAGTTTCTTTATGTATCAATGGGAATGATAATAATGGTTAACACCTTATAATGATTAGCCAGGTACTTTCTAAATGCATATAGGTACTGTTAATGTCCTCTTCATTATATCATGAAGGAGCTGTGACCTGAGTTAAAGAACATAGCTAGTAACACAGAGTCACCATTTTGATCCTGACTCCAGAGCCTATATGTACAACTCACACACCAGACTGTCTACTCTATTTACCCCATAGGGTTTGGCAGTGATGAAATTAGGTAATTGAAAGGAACAGACTAGTTTTGAGATGGCTGATAGAATGGAAAAAGCCTACACTTTGGAGCCTGGTAAAAGTGGATTTGAATCCTCTTATCACCTTGTGACTAGCTGCAAATAACTAGCTGCAAATTACTTAATCTTACAATTTTTGGTTCTGTCATTTTAATTGGGAATGGTAATGACTATTTTGCTGATTGTTGGAAGGTTAGAGATGATGTATATAAAGTGTTCAATTTGTAGTAGGAACTCAAAACTTGGTAGCTATCATTGTTTGCTTGTACTTTTATATATTAGTCTTGTGAACCAGGACCATGCACATATTTTTACATCCTGCTTTTGTTATAATGGGGCTGAGAACAAAGTTGTCACTCAGCTATCAATAACAAAGACTTATGTTTACTTGGGGCTTACCATGGGCTAGGTGCTGTTCTAGGTTCTCTACATATATTAACTGATGTCACCACCACAAGGTGAAGAAGTTACTCTTAGTGCCCTAATTTTGCAGATGAGGAAGTAACTTGTCCAGAGTCACACAGTTTGTAAGTGACAGAGTTGGGTTTTGAAACCAGGAGTCTAGTTCTTAATTACTATGCGATTAGTCATAGCTTCATAAGATCATAGGGTTGGAGGAAGAGATAGAGGTTTTATAGTTCAGCCTTATGCCCCACAGTGTGAATTACTTGCTTGATATTTCTGAGAGATGCTTATTCAGCCTCTGCTTGTTTATCTTCAGTAATAAGGTGCTCCATGGCCCGAGGAGGCAACCCTTTCATTTGCTGGGCAACTCTTTGTGAGTGCTTTGTAACGTTAAACTGAAACCAGCTTTACCTCTTCTTTCTCCGTTGATCTTCTAGTTTTTGAGTACCAGAACAAGGTTAGCTCACTCTTCAGCATGACACCTCTTTGCTATTTGAAAACCACTATGTCCTCTTCTGCAAGCCAGCAACTTGAGTTTCCCTCAGTGGTGACTCACTGGCCGCCTCGTCCTCGTCGGCCCTCTGACTGTTTCTTTCGATGTGCGGCAGCACAAACATGACAGTCACTGTCCATCAGCAGTGCATTATTATTTTCTTTTTTTTTTTTTAAAGATTAAACTTTTAAAAAATTTATTTATTTATTTATTTTTGACTGTGTTGGGTCTTCGTTTCTGCGCGAGGACTTTCTCTAGTAGCAGCAAGCGGGAGCCACTCTTCATCACGGTGCGTGGGCCTCTCACTGTCGCGGCCTCTCCTGTTGCCGAGCACAGGCTCCAGACACGCAGGCTCAGTAGTTGTGGCTCACGGGCCCAGTTGCTCCGCGGCATGTGGGATCTTCCCAGACCAGGGCTCGAACCCGTGTCCCCTGCCTTGGCAGCCAGATTCTCAACCACTGTGCCACCAGGGAAGCCCTATTATTTTCTTAGGTAAAGATTGCATTAGCTTTTTGCACAACCTTATCACACAGTTTGCTCCTACTGGCTTTAGGTAACTGTAACCTCCTATTTATTAGTCTGCTCAGGCTGCCATAGCAAACTATCATAGACTAGGTGGCTTAAACAACAGAAATTTATTTTCTTATGATTCTGGGGGCTAGAAGTTCAAGATAAAGGTTCTGGCTGATTTGGTTTCTGGCGAGAACTCTTTTCCTGGCTTGTAGACAGACGCCTTCTCACTGTGTCTTCACATGGCCTTTCCTTGGTGCTTGTGTGTGGGGAGAGAGCGAGAGCTCGATGTCTCTACCTCTTTTATAAGTCCCATCGGATTAGGACCCACCCTTATGACCTCATTTAACCTTTATTACCTCCTGATAGGCCCTAACTCCAAATGCAGTCATATTGGGGAGGGGGGTGATTAGGGCTTCAACATACAGACTTTGGGGGACACAGTTCAGTCCATAGCATCCTATGACCACAGGGTGTAGCTGTGTGCTGGAGACCTGTGATGGAGAACTGAAGGGAAGGGCCATGGCCACTTAATCTTGGCTGCAGGGCAGTGTGGAAAGAGTCAAAACTGCCCTTCTGTCTTCAGGGCTTGTACTCTCTGTCTCTTTAATTCCATTGAGCCACTGAGGTTTCCTTTTCTTGGTTTTGAGTAGCTGTGATATGACAAAGTGGTAAAAGAAAGGGAGACAGCTGAAATCTGTTATTGCATCAATAATTCTGAGCTTCAAGCCCAGGGGTTTCCCCATCTACCTCATATTGGGCATTTTGCCTTCCTGCCATAGGAAACAGATGCAGGGAGGGCAGGTTGTAAGCCGGAGCCCTTAATCATAGGGCAAAGGGAGCTCTCTCAGGACCTTCATTGCTGGTAGAATGACTGTGGAGACCTGCCAGAGAAATTCCAGCAGCCTTATAGAGAGGCTTAAGGTGGGGAGACCCACTGCTCCTGGGACCCAGCCTACTTCGGCCTGAAGGAGAGTAAGGACAGGGCAAGCAGGGCATGTCAATTAGGATTCTCTAGATTGCAAGCACTAGAAAAGCCAACCTAAAGTGCCTTAAGTAAGATGAGAATGTATTGGTTCACATAAAGTACACAGGCAGGCTGAGCTTCCAGTGTGGTCTGATCCAGTGCTCACATATTATCACCATGATCAGTCTCTAGGCTTACTTCGTTTGGGTGTCAGCTTTACTGGCTCACTTTGTGGTTTTATATGCTCCCACTACCAATCCCAGAGGAAGGCTAAACATGTTTCCTTGGCTCTGACTGGTTGATGTGCCATTCTGGAAGTAATCACTGTAGCCACAGGGATGGGATATGTTGTTTTTTAAAGCCAGTCAGGGACTCCTCTGTAGCTAGGGTTGGATTCAATTCCATGGAAACCACATGACTGGAGAATGGTGGAGGGTGGTTTCCCAAAGGAAATTTTGGATCTTCTTTCCCAAAGGAAAAGAAGCTTAAGAGACAAAAACTTTGTGTATCTTAGAACTTTTGGAAATGGCTGTTGGGCAGAAACAACAGCTGTTTATTAGAGAGCATTTCTGACATGGTCCCCAAAACAAATCTTCAGTCAGTTTTACTGGAATGTCCCTGAGAATTGTAATAAAGTGTCACTTTTTCTTCATACTCTTATTACAGCAACTTTATGTTTTTATATGCTGGAGGTTAGGACTATAGTCCTTTCAAATTTTCTCCCATTTATTTTTTATTTTTATTATTATTTTTAACATCTTTATTAGAGTATAATTGCTTTACAGTGGTGTGTTAGTTTCTGCTTTATAACAAAGTGAATCAGTTATACATATACATATGTTCCCATATCTCTTCCCTCTTGCGTCTCCTTCCCTCCAACCCTCCCTATCCCACCCCTCTAGGTGGTCACAAAGCACCGAGCTGATCTCCCTGTGCTATGCGGCTGCTTTCCACTAGCTATCTATTTTACATTTGGTAGTGTATATATGTCCATGCCACTCTCTCACTTCGTCCCAGCTTACCCTTCCCCCTCCCCATATCCTCAAGTCCATTCTCTAGTAGGTCTGTGTCTTTATTCCCGTCTTGCCCCTAGGTTCTTCATGACCTTTTTTTTTTCTCTTAGATTCCATATATATGTGTTAGCATACGGTATTTGTTTTTCTCTTTCTGACTTACTTCACTCTGTATGACAGACTCTAGGTCCATCCACCTCACTACAAATAACTCAGTTTCGTTTCTTTTTATGGCTGAGTAATATTCCATTGTATATATGTGCCACATCTTCTTTATCTATTCATCTGTTGATGGACACTTAGGTTGGTTCCATGTCCTGGCTATTGTAAAGAGAGCTGCAATGAGCATTTTGGTACATGACTCTTCTTGAATTATGGTTTTCTCAGGGTATATGCCCAGTAGTGGGATTGCTGGGTCACATGGTAGTTCTATTTTTGGTTTTTTAAGGAACCTCCATACTGTTCTCCATAGTGGCTGTATCAATTTACATTCCCACCAACAGTGCAAGAGGGTTCCCTTTTCTCTACACCTTCTCCAGCATTTATTGTTTGTAGATTTTTTGATGATTGCCATTCTGACCGGTGTGAGATGATATCTCATTGTAGTTCTGATTTGCATTTCTCTAATGATTAATGATGTTGAGCATTCTTTCATGTGTTTGTTGGCAATCTGTATATTTTCTTTGGAGAAATGTCTATTTAGGTCTTCTGCCCATATTTGGATTGGGTTGTTTGTTTTTTTGATATTGAGCTGCATGAGCTGCTTGTAAATTTTGGAGATTAATCCTTTGTCATTTGCTTCATTTGCAAATATTTTCTCCCATTCTGAGGGTTATCTTTTCATTTTGTTTATGGTTTCCTTTCCTGTGCAAAAGCTTTTAAGTTTCATTAGGTCCCATTTGTTTATTTTTGTTTTTATTTCCCTTTCTCTAGGAGGTGGGTCAAAAAGGATCTAGCTGTGATTTGTGTCATAGAGTGTTCTGCCTATGTTTTCCTCTAAGAGTTTTATAGTGTCTGGCCTTACATTTAGGTCTTTAATCCATTTTGAGTTTATTTTTGTGTATGGTGTTAGGGAGTGTTCTAATTTCATACTTTTACATGTACCTGTCCAGTTTTCCCAGCACCACTTATTGAAGAGGCTGTCTTTTCTCCACTGTATATGCTTGCCTCCTTTATCAAAGATAAGGTGAACATATGTGTGTGGGTTTATCTCTGGGCTTTCTATCCTGTTCCATTGATCTATATTTCTGTTTTAGTGCCAGTACCATACTGTCTTGATTACTGTAGCTTTGTAGTATAGTCTGAAGTCAGGGAGCCTGATTCCTCCAGCTTTGTTTTTCTTCTTGAAGATTGCTTTGGCTATTCGGGGTCTTTTGTGTTTCCATACAAATTGTGAAATTTTTTGTTCTAGTTCTGGGAAAAATGCCAGTGGTAGTTTGATAGGGATTGCATTGAATCTGTAGATTGCTTTGGGTAGTAGAGTCATTTTCACAATGTTGATTCTTCCAATCCAAGAACATGGTATATCTCTCCATCTGTTTGTATCATCTTTACTTTCTTTCATCAGTGTCTTATAATTTTCTGCATACAGGTCTTTTGTCTCCTTAGGTAGGTTTATTCCTAGATATTTTATTCTTTTTGTTGCAATGGTAAATGGGAGTGTTTTCTTAATTTCAATTTCAGATTTTTCATCATTAGTGTATAGGAATGCAAGAGATTTCTGTGCATTAATTTTGTATCCTGCTACTATACCAAATTCATTGATTAGCTCTAGTAGTTTTCTGGTAGCATCTTTAGGATTCTCTATATATAGTATCATGTCATCTGCAGACAGTGACAGCTTTACTTCTTCTTTTCCGATTTAGATTCCTTTTATTTCTTTTTCTTCTCTGATTGCTTTGGCTGAAACTTCCAAAACTATGTTGAATAATAATGGTGAGAGTGGACAACCTTGTCTTGTTCCTGATCTTAGTGGAAATGGTTTCAGTTTTTCACCATTGAGGATGATGTTGGCTGTGGGTTTGTCATATAGGGCCTTTATTATGTTGAGGAAAGTTCCCTCTATGCGTACTTTCTACAGGGTTTTTATCATAAATGGGTGTTGAATTTTGTCAAAAGCTTTCTCTGCATCTATTGAGATGATCCTATGGTTTTTCTCCTTCAATTTATTAATATGGTGTATCACATTGTTTGATTTGCGTATATTGAAGAATCCTTGCATTCCTGGGATAAACCCCACTTGATCATGGTGTATGATCCTTTTAATGTGCTGTTGGATTCTGTTTGCTAGTATTTTGTTGAGGATTTTTGCATCTATGTTCATCAGTGATACTGGCCTGTAGTTTTCTTTCTTTGTGACATCTTTGTCTGGTTTTGGTATCAGGGTGATGGTGGCCTCGTAGAATGAATTTGGGAGTGTTCCTCCCTCTGCTATATTGTGGAAGAGTTTGAGAAGGATAGGTGTTAGCTCTTCTCTAAATGTTTGATAGAATTCGCCTGTGAAGCCATCTGGTCCTGAGCTTTTGTTTGTTGGAAGATGTTTAATCACAGTTTCAATTTCAGTGCTTGTGATTGGTCTGTTCATATTTTCTATTTCTTCGTGGTTCATTCTTGGAAGGTTGTGCTTTTGTAAGAATTTGTCCATTTCTTCCAGGTTGTCCATTTTATTGGCATAGAGTTGCTTGTAGTAATCTCTCATGATCCTTTGTATTTCTGCAGTGTCAGTTGTTACTTCTCCTTTTTCATTTCTAATTCTGTTGATTTGAGCCTTCTCCCTTTTTTTCTTGATGAGTCTGACTAATGGTTTATCAATTTTGTTTATCTTCTCAAAGGACCAGCTTTTAGTTTTATTGATCCTTGCTATCGTTTCCTTCATTTCTTTTTCATTTATTTCTGATCTGGTCTTTATGATTTCTTTCCTCCTGCTAACTTTGGGGTTTTTTGTTCTTCTTTCTCTAATTGCTTTAGGTGTAAGGTTAGGTTGTTTATTTGAGATGTTTCTTGTTTCTTAAGGTAGGATTTTATTGCTATAAACTTCCCTCTTAGAACTGCTTTTGTTGCATCCCATAGGTTTTGGGTCGTTGTGTTTTCATTGTCATTTGTTTCTAGGTATTTTTTGATTTCCTCTTTGATTTCTTCAGGATCTCTTGGTTATTAAGTAGTATATTGTTTAGCCTCCATGTGTTTGTATTTTTTACAGTTTTTTCCCTGTAACTAATATCTAGTCTCATAGCGTTGTGGTCAGAAGAGATACTTGATACGATTTCAATTTTCTTAAATTTACTAAGGCTTGATTTGTGACCCAAGATATGATCTAGCCTGGAGAATGTTCCATGAGCATTTGAGAAGAATGTGTATTCTGTTGTTTTTGGATGGAATGTCCTATAAACATCAATTAAGTCCATCTTGTTTAATGTTATCATTTAAAGCTTGTGTTTCCTTATTTATTTTCAGTTTGGATGATCTGTCCATTGGTGAAAGTGGGGTGTTAAAGTCCCCTACTATGATTGTGTTACTGTCGATTTCCCCTTTTATGGCTGTTAGTATTTGCCTTATGTATTGAGGTGCTCCTATGTTGGGTGTATAAATATTTACAGTTGTTATATCTTCTTCTTGGATCGATCCCTTGATCATTATTTAGTGTCCTTCTTTGTCTCTTGTAATAGCCTTTATTTTAAAGTGTATTTTGTCTGATATGAGAATTGCTACTCCAGCTTTCTTTTGATTTCCATTTGCATGGAATATCTTTTTCCATCCCCTCACTTTCAGTCTGTATGTGTCCCTAGGTCTGAAGTGGGTCTCTTGAAGACAGCATATATATGGATCTTGTTTATGTATCCATTCAGCCAGTCTGTGACTTTTGGTTGGAGCATTGAATCCATTTACATTTAAGGTATTTATCTATATGTATGTTCCCATTCCCATTTTCTTAATTGTTTTGGGTTTGTTTCTGTAGGTCTTTTCCTTCTCTTGTGTTTCCTGCCTAGAGAAGTTCCTTTAGCATTTGTTGTAAAGCTGGTTTGGTGTTGCTGAATTCTCTTAGCTTTTGCTTGTCTGTAAATGTTTTAATTTCTCCATCAAATCTGAATGAGATCCTTGCTGGGTAGAGTAATCTTGGTTGTAGGTTTTTCTCCTTCATCACATTAAATATGTCCTGCCACTCCCTTCTGACTTGCAGAGTTTCTGCTGAAAGATCAGCTGTTAACCTTATGGGGATTCCCTTGTGTCTTATTTGTTGTTTTTCCCTTGCTACTTTTAATATTTTTTTCTTTGTATTTAAGTTTTGATAGTTTGATTAATATGTGTCTTGGCATGTTTCTCCTTGGATTTATCCTGTATGGGACTCTCTGTGCTTCCTGGACTTGATTGACTATTTCCTTTCCCACATTAGGGAAGTTTTCAACTGTAATCTCTTCAAATATTTTCTCAGTCTCTTTCTTTTTCTCTTCTTCTTCTGGGACCCCTATAATTCAAATGTTGGTGCATTTAATGTTGTCCCAGAGGTCTCTGAGACTGTCCTCAGTTCTTTTCATTCTTTTCTCTTTATTCTGCTCTGCAGTAGTTATTTCCACTATTTTATCTTCCAGGTCACTTATCCATTCTTCTGCCTCAGTTATTCTGCTATTGATCCCTTCTAGAGAATTTTAAATTTCATTTATTGTGTTGTTCATCATTGTTTGTTTGCTCTTTAGTTCTTCTGGGTCCTTGTTAAACATTTCTTGTATTTTCTCCATTCTATTTCCACGATTCGGGATCATCTTTACTATCAGTATTCTGAACTCTTTTGCTGGTAGACTGCCTATTTCCTCTTCATTTGTTAGGTCTGGTGGGTTTTTGCCTTGCTCCTTCATCTGCTGTGTGTTTTTCTGTCGTCTCATTTTGCTTAACTTGCTGTGTTTGGGGTCTCCTTTTCGCAGGCTGCAGGTTTGTAGTTCCCGTTGTTTTTGGTGTCTGTCCCCAGTGGCTAAGGTTGGTTCAGTAGGTTGTGTAGGCTTCCTGGTGGAGGGTACTAGTGCCTGTGTTCTGTTGGATGAGCCTGGATCTTGTCTTTCTGGTGGGCAGGTCCACGTCTGGTGGTGTGTTTTGGGGTGTCTGTGGCCTTATTATGATTTTAGGCAGCCTCTCTGCTAATGTATGGGGTTGTGTTCCTGTCTTGCTAGTTGTTTGGCATAGGGTGTCCTGCACTGTAGCTTGCTGGTCGTTGAGTGGAGCTGGGTCTTGGCGTTGAGATGGAGATCTCTGGGAGATTTTTGCTGTTTGATATTACATGGAGCTGGGAGGTGTCTTGTGGACCAGTGTCCTGAACTTGGCTCTCCCATGTCAGAGGCACAGCCCTGATGCCTGGCTGGAGCACGAAGAACCTTTCATCCACATGGCTCAGAATAAAAGGGAGAAAAAATAGAAAGAAAGAAAGAAAGAAAGAAAGAAGATAAAGTAAAATAAAATAAAATAAAGTTATTAAAATAAAAACTAAAAAATAATTATTGAGAAAAATATTTTATTAGTAAAAAAAAAAAACAAAAAAACAGACAGAACCCTAGGACAAATGGTAAAAGCAAAGCTATACAGACAAAATCACACACAGAAGCATACACATACACAGTCACAAAAAGAGAAAAAGGGAAAAAAAAAAATATCTTTGCTCCCAAAGTCCACCTCCTCAATTTGGGATGATTCGTTGTCTATTCAGGTATTCCACAGATGTAGGTACATCAAGTTGACTGTGGAGATTTAATACACTGCTCCTGAGGTTGCTGGGAGAAATTTCCCTTTCTCTTCTTTGTTCGCACTGCTTCTGGGGTTCAGCTTTGGATTTGGCCCCGCCTCTGTGTGTAGGTTGCCTGAGGGCATCTGTTCTTCGCTCAGACAGGACGGGGTTAAAGGAGCAGCTGCTTCGGGGGCTCTGGCTCACTCAGGCCGGGGGGAGGGAGGGGTATGCATGCAGGGCGAGCCTGCAGCGGTAGAGGCCGGTGTGATGTTGCACCAGCCAGAGGCGCGCTGTGAGTTCTCCCGGGGAAGTTGTCCCTGGATCATGGGACCCTGGCAGTGGTGGGCTGCACAGGCTCCTAGGAGGGGAGGTGTGGATAGTGACCACAGTGCTTGCACACAGGCTTCTTGGTGGCTGCAGCAGCAGCCTTAGCGTCCCACGCCTGTCTCTGGGGTCCGCGCTGATAGCCGCAGCTCGCGCCCGTCTCTGGAGCTCCTTTAAGCGGCGCTCTTAATCCCCTCTCCTCGCGCACCAGGAAACAAAGAGGCAAGAAAATGTCTCATGCCTCTTTGGCAGCTCCAGACCTTTTCCTGGACTCCCTCCCGGCTAGCTGTTGTGCACTAGCCCCCTTCAGGCTGTGTTCACGCAGCCAACCCCAGTCCTCTCCCTGGGATCCGACCGAAGCCCGAGCCTCAGCTCCCAGCCCCCACCTGTCCCGGCGGGTGAGCAGACAAGCCTGTCGGGCTGGTGAGTGCTGGTCGGCACCGATCCTCTGTGCGGGAATCTCTCTGCTTTGCCCTCCGCACCCCTGTTGCTGCGCTCTCCTCCGTGGCTCCAAAGCTCCCCCCTCCGCCACCCTCAGTCTCTGCCCGCGAAGGGGCTTCCTAGTGTGTGGAAACCTTTCCTCCTTCACAGCTCCCTCCCACTGGTGCAGGTCCCATCCCTATTCTTTTGTCTCTGTTTTTTCTTTTTTCTTTTGCCCTACCCAGGTACGTGGGGAGTTTCTTGCCTTTTGGGAGGTCTGAGGTCTTCTGCCAGCGTTCAGTAGGTGTTCTGTAGGAGCTGTTCCACATGTAGATATATTTCTGATGTATTTGTGGAGAGGAAGGTGATCTCTGCGTCTTACTCTTCCACCATCTTGAAGCTCCTCCCTCTCCCATTTATTTTTGAGATTTCCCCCATGGTACTGTCATTTGTGCCCATCCAGCTAAAAACAAATACTTGTAGAGTGTCTACTGTGTGCCAAGGGATGCTAGATGCTGGGGATGTTGCAGTGAACAAGAGAGAGATGGTTGCTGCCCTCATGGGGCTTTCAGTCTAGTGTTCCAGTCTCCTCATCAAGCCTGTCCATTGCATTATGTGGTACAGGCATCTCTGATCTCCCTCAGGCCATGGCTGCCCTCACTACCACACTAGCCTTGCCCTATTCTTGCATACAAAGATCAAGATCTCCCCTTAATTCTGCACAGCATGGGAGAGACTGCTGTATGCTCTCATATGTATAGGATGGCACTTGTTACAATTGTCATGAATTATCTATATATTTATTTGTTTAATATCTTCCTATCTAGACTAATTATAAAGGTAGTGTCTGTGTCTACCTTATTTGTCATTGCTTTCGCTTGCGTAGCACAGTTTACAGAGCATATTAGGCATTCAAATACCTTGAGAGATCTGCTAGACTGTCCGGTTTAATAAGACTACTTAAGGTGAAGGAATAATGAAACAAACAAACAAAAATACAAAACGTATCCTAAAAGTTACTAGGTATGTGTCTTGGTCGGCTCAGGCTGCCATAACAAGATATCATAGATTTAGTGACTTAAACAACAGAAATTTGTTTTCTCACAGTTCTGGAGGCTAAATCCAAGATCAAGGTGCTGACCAATTCAGTTCCTGATGAGAGCTCTCTTCCTGACTTGTAGATGGCTGCCTTCTTGCTATGTCCTCACATGGCAGAGAGAGAGAGAGAGAGAGAGAGAGAGAGAGAGGGAACGTACTTGCGCTCTCTGGTTTTTATTCTTATAAGGACACTAATCCTGTTTGATTAGGGTCACACCCTTATGACTTCATTTAACTTTAATTACCTCCTTATAGGCCCTATCTGCAAATATAGTCACATAGAGGGTTAAGGCTTCAACATGGATTTTGGGGGGGACACAATTCAATTCATAGCAGTGTAGTTATCTTCAAAGTACATAGCTTCAGGATACCTTCAGGGACCTTTTAATGTACACCTGCCTAGTTTTCTGGATGCTTCTATGTGGCAGAGGCCAGCTAACCATACACTGGAGTGCTCTACTTGTAAGAATCTAAGCATACCTCTCCCAAGACCCAAAAAGAGAACAAAGTTCCTCTCCTCCCAGTCTATGGTTGGCTTTCTCTGTCCCTATTTTTTGTCCAAGTCTCTCTCTCATCCTAGTATTGGGAATATCCACTCCCTTTAGCTGAACCTTTTTCTCAGTCCATAGCTCCCATATGAAAAAAAAGAAAAAAAAATTTCTGAAGACTGCTCAAGCTCAACCGAAAGTGAAAACCTTCTCTACCAAAAAGAATACTTATATTGTAAATTTGAAACACCTACATTTAGGTTATTTCACATTGTTCTCCAAGGAAAATTGGTAGATGTAACCAAGGTACATTTAGATGTTTTTTTCAAAACGAAGGTTCTGCCTACTCTGAAGGGAATTCAGGTTCCTGTATATGGGCAAATAGAAGTGTTTCCAGCACTTAGATGGCAGCCTGTCTTCCACTACCTCTTCCCTTCAGATTTTACCCATCAAGGCTTGGAAAATCTCAGGAGTGGCCAGAACTGTCATTATACTTACATTGAGTCTGGTACTAAATCATACAGTGCAATATTTTAGTCTTTGAAGCTAGACCTCTGTATCTCTGAACCTTGATGGCCGGAGTAAAGGAAAACTCCTATTCTAAAACTTCCAGAAATGTGTTTTCTCTGTATGTAATGGGTGGAAGCAGGAATAATATATGGAGCATAGTTTTTCTTTGTTCTGAAAGTCCTCTAGGTCAGATAGCTGTAATTAAAAAAACAACTCCTGGTTGCATGAAATAGCCTTGATTACTGGTAAAGTCAACCAGGTTGACCCTGGAACACTGAGGGGGTTAGAGGCACTGACCCTAAGCACTGGAAAATCTACTATAACTGTAGTCGGTCCTCCGTATCTGCAGCTCCACATCCATGGATTCAGCCAACTATGGATCATGCGGTACTAAAGTACATATTTAGTGGAAAAAATCTGCGTGTAAGTGGGCCTGTTTAGTTCAAACCCATGTTGTTCAGGGGTCCACTGTACTTCAGGCTGAGTGATGTTTTCTTTAATAACAGAAAATAATGTTTCTTGAAGAAAAGGATGAATTTTTGAAAGTGTTTTTTTTTTTTTCACTGCTATCCTCATTGATTGATTTGTCTAGAATTTCTGCGGAGAATACTTGACATGACTAATAAGTGCTCTAAAGTTCATTTAAGAAATCACCTAGGGGCTTCCCTGGTGGCGCAGTGGTTAAGAATCCGCCTGCTAATGCAGGGGACACGGGTTCGAGCCCTGGTCCGGGAAGATCCCACATGCCGCGGAGCAACTAAGCCCGTGCACCACAACTACTGAGCCCGCACTCTAGAGCCTACGAGCCACAACTACTGAAGCCCGCGCGCCTGGAGCCCATGCTCCGCAACAAGAGAAGCCACTGCAGTGAGAAGCCCTCGCACCGCAATGAAGAGTAGCCCCCCGCTCGCGACAACTAGAGAAAGCCTGCAGCAACGGAAGACCCAACGCAGCCAAAAAATAAATAAATAAATAAAATCTATTAAAAAAAAAAAAGAAACCACCTAGACCATTAACAGCTTAAAAACAAGAAATAAGAGTAAAATATAATTTTCAAATGGTGGAGTGCTGGATATTATCTTTTTGGTAATAACAGTAAAGATAACATTTATGTAGTGCTTTAGGGTTTACAGAACATTTGCTAGGTTGCCATTAGGGCTGTTTTGGGGCTGAGCACTCTGCTTAAGCCCAAGCTGGTAACTCTGAATCTCATCGTTCAAATAACTAGTGGGTATTTGTGGTGGGGGTGGGAGCATAGTTTTGGTTTTTCCCACCTCCAGCGCTGCCTCTGCTTGTGCTAGGTCACTCCATTCTCTCTGCCCTGCCACTACCTGCCCCAAGTATTTCTAGAGCTTCTGCTGCCTCTGGGACCAAAAAAAGATGAGGGAGTCTTTGCCACCAGTGAAGAAAGAGCTGACTGTGAGATAACAATGTTACTTGACTGAACACAAAATTATTAGCTCAGTCCTTGTACCTCTGTATTCATCCTGGCTCACCATCAGCCACTTGGTGGGTATTTGCTAGTACACACCCGTTTGATGCCACCAGATTCTGTATTTTTCCATTACCTAGCCGAGGGCCGCTGTTGGCAAATGCTGAGCTTGGCAAGTTAGGAATCTAGAGTCAGGAAATCCGTTCCTGGGTGAGCCAAGGGAAATTTCAAGACCTGTAAGCCCTGACCGGCCTTGGAGATGTGGTGATGAGATAGGTGATGGATTTTAAACCGTGGACACTTTCTTCCAGTACCATTCCCGGAATTACTGCCCACATGCATCCCCTGCAGAGCAGAAGAGAACCTAAGCTTTCTACCCCTTGGGCTCTCTACTCAGAAAGCTCTGAGCAAAATTGCTTCTCCCCTTGGAATTCAGCCAAATGGAACCTTCTTTGTGACCTATGATTTCCTATCACTGAAGAAAGAGGAAAGTGCTGGGTTATGGAGAGCTCATTAGGCCTCTACAGAAAAAGGCTCCTGACTTGTTTGTTCCCAAAGGGCAGATTGTTGTCCTTCATTCCCACGTTGATAAAAATACTGTCCAGTAGTGGTAAGTGAGAGTCTTCCTGATATATCTTATTTTAATTCCTTTGAGTTATTCCATTAGGATGTTTATTTCTTGTTGTGTTGTCATTTTGATGTGCTGTGTTTCTTTGGCTGTACTGAGTCTGTATACATGTATTTGGATAGGTGTGCTGGTGTCTTCATACATGTATTTTCTAACCAGAGAATGTGTTTTCCCCTTTGGAATTGCTCTTATTGGAAGGATGTTTCTTTATATGTGGTTCATGGTCAAGCTTTGCCCGCTTTTGGCTCTTTGTAATTGTTTTCTTTTTAAATATATACCACGTATATATTATTAAATAAACTTAACTAAACTTCCTCCCCCATGTTCCCCAAGGGAAGCCATGCATTAAAAACAAGGGCAAAAAGGAGGAAATTCCAATGCACCTATGCTTTTGGTTACTTTATCAAACAATAATTAAAATCTTCACCACAGAAAGAAAACCTAGCTTGTGAGGATGGATGGGGGAATCCATCTGGTGTTTTAAGTTTATTTTCTTGGCTTCACTGTGGTCGCTCTCCCAACCTCTTTGTCCTTTTCCCCAAAGTACCTGGGACAGACTTGGGCCTCTCTTTCAGGTAGTTATCTAAGCCTTTCTGCTCATTCCCTGATACCTGAAAAACTGACTTCGAATCTGCAGGACTGGAGCCTCTTAAGATGCTGGGGTTTTGAGAGTCAGAGAAGAAGGTTCTAACCAAGGCTGAAGTTTGAGAGCACAGGTACCTAGGATTCTTTCTCCTGAAGTACTGAATGAATCAGGCTCACCACTGTTCAGAATTCTCCCAGCTTCTTTCTTTAGCATCTTCCCCATTTAACAGTAGCAAAGAGATGCTGCATCTGATAACAGATGACAACTTACAGGACTAGTATGATGAAACCTGTATTTAACATCCATTAGCATTTGAGCTTCCTCAGCTTGCAGGGTTTGCTTAATTTCTTTTGACTCAGTGCCTATAAATCAGTGCTTATTTGCATGGGAGACTTTATCTTCTTAGTATGGGGATAGATGATCCACAGTAGAAGAAGGCATAGGCTGGGATAGCATTGCAGTGATTACTATTGTTATTATTGCTGCCCTTACTACTATTGCTCTATTATTGTTGCTGCTACCTGCTGCTCTAACAGTGGTCTAGCTGATGCTGCTGTGGCTGATTTTGCTCCTACTAGTATTGCTTCTTCTGCTGCTGCTACTAGTCACCATTCACATATTCACTTCTATGCCAGATGCTGTAGGGATTTTTAAAAATTCATTGTCAAAGCCTTGAAGATGTTTATAGTCTACGTGAGACTAACCTGAGAAATAATGGCTGGCAAACAAGCACAATATTTACCATTTATTTAGCATTAATATGTGCCAGATGCTTTCTATAATTAGCTCATTTAGTTATTTTGACTACTCTAAGAGATAGGTCTTACTATTAACCCTTTTCAACAGATGAGAACATTATGTTTAGAGAGGGCAAGTAACTTGCCCACGGTCACACAATTAGTGAATGACAGACCTGGGATTTAAACCTAGGTCTGTTGGGCTCTAAAACCTTTGCCATTTTCACTGGGCTGGCCTGTAGACTTTAAATACAGAAAGCACATTCCCCATTATTATCTCAGGGAATTTCACAATAGTCCCCAGAAATGGCAGGGCATGTATCGTGACAAAAACTGAAACACAGAGAAGACGAATGACCCTCAGAGCTAGTTACCAGGATTGAGACTCAAGGCTCCCAATTCCCAGCCCTGTGTTCTGCTTCCCTCTGGAGCCACAGTGTGTTTTACTGACTCTCTCTTTATAAAGCAACCCTTCAAATTAGCACAGACCCAAAGCCTGAAAATTAGGCCAGGGAAACAAGAGTTCTAGCAGTTATTGAGCTTGTACATCCTTGTAGCCTTGCCATGTCATGTACCTTTTGCAACCACACTCTTTGATCAGTAGCGTTGTCTTTAAGCACCTTTGTTCCTTGAGCAGCATAGGCACTATAATGTGGAAATAAACGCCTGGGCTGTTCATATTTTCTATTTCTTCAGTCTTGGGAGCTTGTGTCTTTCTAAGAATTTGTTCATTTCTTCTAGGGGGTCCATTTTGTTGGCATATATATGCTTGTTGTAGTAGTCTCTTATGATCCTTTGTATTTCTGTGGTGTCCATTGTAACGTCTCCTTTTTCATTTCTAATTTTATTCATTTGCACCCTCTCCCTTTTTTTCTTGATGAGTCTGGCTAAAGGTTTATCAGTTTTGCTTATCTTTTCAAAGAACCAGCTTTTAGTTTCATTGATCCTTTCTATTGTTTTCTTCATCTCTATTTCATTTATTTCTGATCTTATCTTTATGATTTCTTTCCTTGTACTAACTTTGAGTTTTGTTTGTACTTCTTTCTCTAGTTGCTTTAGGTGTAAGGTTACGTTGCTAATTTGAGATTTTTCTTGTTTCCTAAGGTAGGATTATATTTCTGTAAACTTCCCTCTTAGAACTGCTTTTGCTGCATTCCATAGGTTTTGGATTGTTGTGCTATATTTTCATTTGTTTCTAGGTAATTTTTGATTTCATCTTGATTTCTTCAGCAGTCCATTGGTTGTTTAATAGCATATTGTTTAGCCTCCACGTGTTTGTATATTTTACAGGTTTTTTTTCTTGTTGTTGATTTCTAATCTCATAGTGTTGTGGTTGGAATAGATGCTTGATATGATTTCAATTTTCTTAAATTTACCGACGCTCGCTTTGTGGCCCAGCATGTGATCTGTCCTGGAGAATGTTCCATGTGCACTTGAGAAGAATGTGTATTTTGCTGCTTTTGGGTGGAATGCTTTATAAATATCAATTAAGTCCATCTGCTCTAATGTGTCATTTAAGGCCTGTGTTTCCTTATTGATTTTCTGTCTGGGTGATCTGTCCATTGATGAAAGCGGAGTGTTAAAGTCCCCTGCTATTATTGTGTTACTGTCAATTTCCCCTTTTATGGCTGTTAGCATTTGCCTTATGTATTGAGGTGCTCCTATGTTGGGTGCATATATATTTACAATTGTTATATCTTCTTCCTGGATTGATCCCTTGATCATTATGTAGTATTCTTCTTTGTCTCTTGTAACAGTCTTTATTTTAAAGTCTATTTTGTCTGATGTGAGTATTGCTACTCCAGCTTTCTTTTGAGTTCCATTTGCATGGAATAACTTTTTCCATCCCCTCACTTTCAGTCTGTATGTGTCCCTAGATCTGAAGTGTGTCTCTTGTAGACAGCATATATATGGGTCTTGTTTTTGTATCCATTCAGCCCACCTATGTCTTTTGGTTGGGGCATTTAATCTGTTTATTTTTAAGGTAATTATCAATCTGTATGTTCTTATTGCCATTTTGTTAATTGTTTTGGATTTGTTTTTGTAGGTCTTTTTTCTTAAAAAATAAAATTAGTATCTTACCTTATACCAAATAGGGTATTTGACCAATAATCAGTGACACTATAAATGTCCATCAACAGGAAAATGGATAAATGAATTTTGGGCCTCTCATGAGATGAAATACTTTACAGCAGTTAAAATGAATGTCCTAGAGCTATTTCTGTCTACCTGGATAGATATAAAAAATGTAATGTTGAGGGAAAAACCCCAACTTTATGCAGGGCCACCATTACATAAACTTTAAAACCAAATTTACAATACTTCATAATGTATATGGATGCATCAGTATCTAGTAAACTTGTGGAAACATGCATAGGAATAATAAAAACTGAGTTTGTAATAGAAAAATGCCTGAGCTAGTGGCTGAATAGTTTAGATCTGGGTATTGCTTTGATCAACAAGAATTTATTGAAAACTTAATACATGCCCATGAGTGTCAGATTGTACCAACAAAGTTTTGTTAGGCAAGACTTTTGCAGTTGGTAGCCTCTAAAATGTGAGGGGTCAATTGGAAGCTCTTTAAGGCATAGTCTCCTCTTCATGATTTATACACAGCTAATTTATGTTGTGGATTATTGGAGTGAGCATGGTCTCTCTTTTCCACTGCTGACTGAATTCTGGGTTGCTGCTGGGGAACCAAGTGGGCAAGGCAAGATGCCTGGAAAGGTCTGTTAATGAGGGAGCATCTGTGTTCCAGAGATAAATATAAACATTTTGGGGATTATATTCAATATGCTGTGTCTTGGAGGTTAAGAGTACAGGCTCTGTCCAAAATATACAAACAGCTCATACAACTCAATAACAAAAAAGCAAACAACCCAATCAGAAAAGGGGCAGAAGACCTAAACAGACATTTCTCCAAAGAAGACATACAGATGGCCAATAGGCACATGAAAAGATGCTCAACATTGCTAATTATTAGAGAAATACAAATCATAACTACAATGAGGTACCACCTTACACCAGTTAGAATAGCCATGATCAAAAATCTACAAATAACAAGTGCTGGAGAGGGTGTGGAGAAAAGACCCTCCTACACTGTTGATGGCAATGTAAATTGGTATAGCCACTATGGAGAACAGTATGGAGGTTCCTCAAAAAACTAAAAATAGAGTTGCCATCTGATCCAGCAATCCTCTCCTGGGCATATATCCAGAGAAAAATAATAATATTATTTTCATATAATTTGAAAAGATATATGCACCCCAGTGTTCATAGCAGCACTATTTACAATAGCCAAGACATGGAAGTAACCTAAATGTCCATTGAAGATGAATGCATAAAGAAGATGTGGTATATATGCACAATGGAATACTACTCAGCCATAAAAAAGAATGAAATAATGCCATTTGCAGCAACATGGATGGACCTAGAGATAAATATACTAAGTGAAGTAAGTCAGAAAGAGAAAGACAAATACCATATGATATTACATATATGTGGAATCTAAAATATGATGCAAATGAACTTATTTACGAATAGAAACAGACTCACAGATATAGAAAACAAACTTATGGTTACCAAAGAGGAAAGGGGAGGGAGAGGGATAAATTGGGAGTATGGGATTAACAGATACATATTATGTAAGTAAAATCAGTAAACAATAAGGATTTACGGTGTAGCACAGGGAACTATATTCAATATCCTGTAATAAACCATAATGGAAAAGAATATGAAAAAGAATACATACATATATATATATATATATATATATATATATAACTGAATCACTTTGCTGTATGCCAGAAACTAACACAACGTTGTAAATCAACTATCCTTTAATTAAAAGAAAAAAGAGTACAGGCTCTGTAGTCAGTCCACCCACCTGGATTCAAATCCTGGTTCTGCCACTTATAGCAGCAAGATCTTGAGCAACTCTTAGCGCCTCTGTTCCTTATCTGCAAAATGAGACTCATTACCTTTCTCACAGGATTATTTAATGATTAAATGAATTAATACATACCCTAACCGTGCCTCTCACATAGTTAGCTATTATTAGAATAATTATTATAATTTTTCTCTCATTTATTCTTCCTTATTTCTCAAAAAGTAACTCATATTTGACTAAAATATTTGAATCCCTTACTCTGTATACCTTTGCTGTATATATGTCTCCTTAGTAATTTAAGCTGAGAGTGTATATTTATTTATTTATTAACTATTTATTTATTTGGCTGCGCCAGGTTTAGCTGTAGCATGTGGGAACTTTGTTGCCATGTGCGGGATCTTCATTGTGTCATGCGGGATCTTTAGTTGTGGCATGTGAACTCTTAGTTGCAGCATGTAGGATCTAGTTCCCTGACCAGGGATCAAACCCTGGCTCCCTGCATTGGGACCACGGAGTCTTAGCCACTGGACCACCAGGGAAGTCCGAGAGTGTATTTTTAAAAGATAGCTTTTAGATACAAAAAAAAAAAGGGAGAACTATACCAATTTAGAGGTTAATAGAAGAGCCCGTTTCTAGGAATTCCAGATGAGGACGTGTTATAAAACTCTTAGAAGGATAGCCTTTAGAATATGCCTCTTCCTAGTTTAAAATTCTGAGTGGCTCCACATCCCCCTCACCCCCTAGACTGAGCCCTCTTTAAGGCACATTCAAGATCCTTTCATTCTGCTTCTCTCATCTTGCATACTCCCCCTCACCTTCTGTAAGTCAAGTGAACAACTAAAGTGTGGATCAGAACGAATATGTCACCCTTAGAAAAACTCAAAAGTTCCTGTTCTAGCCACTGGAAGTGCATAGCGATCCTTCATGTACATTAATTATATACTTATACTTCACATAGTGCAGCAAAGTTTCAATTATTCACATATGAATTATTTAGTTCAGCGGTTCTCAATTCTGACTGATCATTAGAATAACCTGGGGGGCTTTGAAAAATACATGTAACATCTCAAATATTATAGTAGTTTTTTTCTCCTCGTTTAACAGTCCACAGTGGGTGTTTCAGTTGAAGAGCAGTTTTCTTCAACTGATGCTGCAGGGTGGTGCATCCTGGGCACACAGGGGTTCCACCTCAGTCTCTCTCCCTGATACCATCTGGTTTGCCGGAACTTTCTTCCCTTCCTCATCAGAGTTTACCTCTTCTAAGTTCCATTTCTCCATAGAAATGGAATCTGGCTAATCTGATTAATTTGAGCTAATAATAATATTTTACATTTTATAAACACCATACATTGCTAGTATCAATGAAAATGTTAATTAACATCTACTGAGTGTCTGGTATATGCCAAGTACCATGCTAGACACTTCGATTCATACTAGAATGTCAGCTCCCCAAAGACAGAGATTCTGATCTGTTTGTTTGCTGATGCATGCCAAGTACCTAGAATGGTGCTCACTAAATATTGGTTGAAAAAGTGAATAGATAATCTTAATAATAACATTGAAAGGCAGAATTATTATCCCCATTTCCCAGAGGAGAAATGTGAAGCTTAGATAAATGCTTTGCCCAAGGACATACACTTAGGTGGGAGCAGAGCCTAGAAGAATTCAGGCTCCAAAGCCTACATTCCTTCACACGTTTTCCCTTCCTCTGTGCCCCTTTCCCTTCCTCTGTGCCCCTTTCCCTTCCTGTTGCTTCTCCCCTTCCACTTTCCCCCATTTCCCTTGCTCTTTTCCTCCCCTCTTTTTTTCATTCCTCCTTCCCTTTTCCCTGCCCTTTTTTCTCTTCCTCATTCCCCTGTCCCTTTACTTACCTCTCTCCCTCTTTCTTTTCCTCTTTTTCTTCCTTCTCTTTTCCCTTCCAACATTTTCTTTTTCCCTTTCCCTTTACTCATTTTCTCCTTTCCCTCTTTCTTTCTTATAACACTTACAAATACGGCATTTGCTTCCTAGATTCTCATAGCACTGTTAGGTAAGCAGAGCAGCTACTCCTCATTTTACAGTTGAGGACTCTGAGAGAGGTTAATGCCTTGCCCGATTTCCCGTGGCTGTTAGTGGTGGGGCTTCAACCTATTTGTCTTCCCACTCATCTGCTTAGTGCCTGTCCCACAGCATGCACTGCCTTGCGGGTATCAATGGCTGCGATGGCAGATGGTGACACCTCTCCTCCAAAACATTCATTAGCTTCCAACTGAGTGGAGTGTATTCTGAGGTAATTTAGGAACCAAAGCAGGTTTGTGAGGGAGACCATGGAGCAGGTGGGACTTAGACTCTCCTCAGGTCCCACCGTCTGCGTGACAGTTACTCATAAGGCTGTCTCCTATGAAGGAGACTCCAAAGCTGATTTCAAAGCCCACCAATACATGGGAGCCCACACAGCATCAGAAACAGTGCCTCAGAATGGCGCCACTTTGGCGGGGGGCGGGGGAGGGGGGGTGGTATTTACTTATTTTAAATCACCACTTGAAGTCCCAGATAGATAAATGGTGCTGGCTCATTTTTACTGTGACACATCATCTTTTTTTTTCAGTCTAGCTCATCTCTTGTACTATTTGTGATACTCTACAGCACACCACTAACATTTTAAAACCTGAATGGCACATTATTAAAGTGCTGACCAACTACAGCAGGTACTATCTACAGTTATGCCACACTTCTTGGGTGTTTTAAGACATTAAGCCAAGGGCCAGCACACCAACTAAAACAGGTCCTGAAGTATTTTGATCTTATATTAGTTAGGAAGCACTTGGCTCAATTCCATACAAGATCTGGGTGTCTTTTTTCTTGTTGTTGTTGTTGTTGTTATTTTCTCCCTCTATCCCCCAGCTTTATCAAGGTATAGTTGACAAATAAAATTGTAATATATTTAATTTGTACAATGTGATGATTTGCTATACATATACATTGTGAAGTGATTACCACAATCAACTTAATTAACACATCTATCGTTTCACATGGCCACTGGGTTTTTGTTTTTTGGTTTCTTTGGTGAGAATGCATAAGGTCTATTGATACACTCTCAGCAAATTTCAAATATACAATACAGAATTATCAACTATAGTCACCATGCTGTACATTACATCCTCAGAACTTACTCATCTTATAATTGAAAGTGTGTACCCTTTGATCAGCATCTTCCCCAAGACCCTGGCAACCACCATTCTATTCTCTGTTCTATGAGTTTAAATTTTTTTTTTCAGATTCCACTTATACCATACAGTATTTGTCTCTTTCTCAGGCTTATTACATTTAGCACGATGCCCTCCAGGTTCATCCATGTTGTTACAAATGGCAGTATTTCCTTCTTTTTTATGGCTGAATGTATTTTATACACACACACACATGCACACACTCATATATGGAATGGGAGATATAAATCCCGTATATAGATATCTTCCACAGATTATATATGTCTTCCACATTTTCTTTATCCTTTCATCTTTTGATGGACACTTAGGTTGTTTGTATATTTTGGCTATTGTGAGTAATGCTGAAATGAACATTGGAGGGCAGATATCTCTTTGAGATAGTGATTTCATTTCCTTCGGATATATACCCAGAAGTAGGATTTATGGATCATACGGTAGTTCTATTTTTAATTTTTTGAAGAACCTCCATACTGTTTCCCATAGTGGCAGTACCAGTTTACACTCCCACCAACAGTGTATAAGGGCTCCCTTTTCTCCACATTCTGGACAATATTTGTTATCTATTGTCTTCTTGATAACAGACATCCTAGTAGGTGTGAAGTGATATCTCATTGTGGTTTTGATTTACATTTTCCTGATTAGTGAGGTTGAACATCTTTCATATACCTTTTGGCCATGTGTATGTCTTCTTTGGAAAAGTGTCTATTCAGATCCTTTGCCCATTTTTAAATTGGATTATTTGTTTTTTTGCTATGAGTTGTAAGAACTCTTTTTTATTTTGGATATTAAACCTTTATTGGATATATGGTTTGCAAATATTTTCTTCTTTCTTGATTGTTTCCTTTGCTATGCAGAAACTTTTTAGTTTGATGTAGTCTCATTTATTTTTGCTTCTGTTGTCTGTGCTTTTGATGTTGTATCCAAAAAATTACTGCCAAGACCAATGTCAAGGAGCTTTTCCCCTATATTTTCTTCTGAGAATTTTTATGGTTTCTGGTCTTTTCCTTAAGTCTTCAATCCATTTTGAATTTATTTTTGTGTATGATGTAAGATAAGGGCACAATTTCATTCTTCTGCATGTGGATATCCAGTTTTCCCAGCTCCACTTACTGAAGAGGCTATCTTTTCCCATTTTGTTTTCTTGGTGCCTTTGTTGAAAGTTAGTTGACCACATATGCATGGGTTTGTTTTGGGGCTCTCTATTCTGTTCCATTGATCTATGTGTTTATTTTCATGCCAGTACCATATTGTTTTGCTTTCTATAGCCTTGCATGATAGTTTGAAATCAGGAAGTGTGATGCCTCCAGCTTTGTTCTTCTTGCTCAAGATTGCTTTAGTTATTTGTGATCTTTTTTGGTTCCATGCAAAGTTTAGGGTTGTTTTTTCTATTTCTGTAAAAAATGCACTGGCATTTTCATAGGGATTAAATTGAATCTGAAAATTGCTTTGAGCAGTATGGACATTTTAACAATATTATTTATTCTAATCCATGAACATGGGCTACCTTTCCATTTATGTGTGTCTTCTTTAATTTCTTTCATCAGTGTTTTATAATTTTCAGTGTACTGATCTCTCACCTTCCTGGGTTAAATTTACTACTAGGTATTTTATTCTTTTTGACTCCATTGTAAATAGGATTGTTTTCTTAATTTATCTTTTGTTGTCGGTGTATAGAAACACAACTTAGTTTTGAGGAGCTGGGATCTTAACCTGTTTGGGCTGCTATAACAGAAACACCATAGACTGGGTAGCTTATAAAAAACAGACATTAATTTCACACAGTTGTGGAGTCTGGGAAGTCCAAGATCAAGGGGCTGGAAGATTCTGTGTTTGGTGAGAACCCACTTCCTGGTTCATAGACAATGCTCTTTGCTTTGTACTCACATGGTAAAAGGGGTCAAGGGAGCTTTTTGGGGCCTCTTTTGTAAGGGCGCTAATCCCATTTGTGAGCAATCCACCTTCATGACCTGGTCACTTCTCAAAAGTTCCATTTCCTGATACCATTACCTTGGGGGTTAGGATTTCAGCATGTGAATTCTGGGGGGATACACATATTCAGTCCATAGCACCAAGCAAGCACTATAAACATAGAGCTAGGTAAAGCAATGCTTTTATTACTGGACTTTATTGTTTTGTATGTTATCTCAGTGTATTTATTATGGTATATGTTCTTTTTGTGACATGTATAGTTATGAATATTTTAGATTTACTTTTATGTTTGTGTCTGTGTAATCCTTTTCCAAAGAATTCCACGAAGCAATAATATTTTGTATTATGGTGAAATGTCTTTACAATAAATACATTTTGATAGAATGTTTAGACCAGCAGTAAATTAGTACATTTAAAAGTAAAATGTTATCATTGGCTAGAGTAAGAGGGAAATATTGGGATTATGTGCAAAAACTCATTCTCACCTATGTTTTAAAGTCTATATGTGTATGTGTTTATATGCATGTATATTTATGTTTGATGGTGGTTTGGGAGTTTCTAATTGCATATCTTTAGCTGGCCAGGATCAAGTCTCTGAGTTTGACAAACTCATGTAAAGAAGCATTTACTAGGCAATGTACACAACAAGTGTTTGCTACACAACCTACTCTGCTCTGGAAGACTTAGTCTTTGCCCTGAAGATGCTTGAAGTTGTTTCCATGACAGACATGCATCTAGTTAATGGAATATAAGGCAGCCTGATATAACGACTCAGTTAGATGTAAAGCAAAATGGATACTTGTAATCGGCTGAACATTTCAGCTCTCTTGTTTGTTTCATAGCACTCTAGCAAATGAAGATAACTTTACCAATGGTGTGTAACTCTGTACTTTATACAGAGCTGATTTTTAAGAGTACATTTACTAAATTGGATTATTCACTAAAAAAAATGTTTGTACCTTGTAAAACAAATCTCTTTTATCAGAGCTACTTGTAACTTTGATTTAGTGAGCCCTTTAACGTACTATTTACTGTAAGAATTTTACATATGAAGGTATGATGTAATTTGTTTCTTTTCCATAGAAAAGGGAATCACTTTTTCTAACTAAAGTTATCTCAGGAAACTCCATCTTTCTAGAATGTTTTATTCTTATGCCGGGAGAATATGTGTAAATGAGGGTTAGTTATTTTATTCATGATTTTTCTCAGGTAAGGGGAGGAATCTAGTTTTTTAAAAGACCGTGTCGGCTGAAAATTCTATGTTAATTAAAAGACTCAGTTGTAAATAACTTGAAACAGGTATCATGATCACTATTCCTTCTGTCTCTGATGACACATATTAAATGTTTGTTTGCTGGGTTGCGTTATCATTTTTGGTCAGATTTTCTTAGTAGCAAATTACTTTTTGTTATTTTAGGCAGCAAAAGGAAGGGGAAAAGACTTACACATGTAAGCCTTAGTAAAATCTTATAACATTTCAAACTCTGCTGTGATAAGGAGAAAGCTGTTTGGAAATTTTTCTTTGCCAAGAATGGAAACAATGTTACTTTAACAAAAAAGAAATTAAGAATTAAGAAGGACTTGTTAGGGGATTACTTATGCTTAGGAGTGCACTAAAGGTTATGGGGGAATCAAAAGTAACACAAGACATTGGTAGTATCCTAAAGAGCTGTCTACTTGAGTAGATAAGATTAAGACCTATGAAAAAATTGAATACTACAAAAGGAAAGGCCCAGAAATGCCAGTGCAAAGTTTAAACAGCACATAAACCCTCATCATATGTTGGTCCTGACATATATAGGTATTTCCTGTACCTATATAACTCAGCACAACTGGACTTCCACCAGCACATTAAAGCCACTTGGTTTTATGTCGAATGTTTTTGTTTGGTGTTAAATCTAGTGAAGCAGCAAACCATATTAACTCTAAAGTCAGGCAAGAGAATATCTTAAATTCAGAAGATGACAGGGAGACCTTTGAACAGGTTGGGGCCAGTTTCTTTGGCGAAAATCACCCCAAGGTTTGCTTCAGGTTCCAAATCGAGGTGTTCATTCAGGAGCTAATCCATCCTCCCTGGGCTTTTGGAGGCTTTTTGGCCTTTGCTGATGGGAATTTTGCCTGGGAAAGGACAGAGGAATGGGGCTTAAGCTGATTGGAGTATGTAGTCACTGTCAAGTCTGGGAATGTCTAGGAGAAAAGATTAATAACGCACTGCACCTTCCTTGTGAGGGGGTCTTGCTAGCTCTGGCCCTGACCCTAGCCCTTTGAAGGGTCTCACTGTTCAGTCTCATGCACCACTCCAGAGCCCAAGCTTTTTTTTTTTCTTCCAAGTACGCTTCATGCTAATGGTGCCAATTTATGCCTTACACAGTTTCTTCAATGATTGGATCAGTTAGGGCTCTGTTTACTGTGACTGAAATCCCAAAACATACTGGCTGAAGAAGAAAAGGGACCTTTTGGCTCTTATAACCTACAGAGTCAGAGTAGGGCTGATTTCTGGCCCAAGCAGTGTCATCAGAGCTCAGTTTCTTTTCTCTAAACTCAGCTCAGCCCTCCCTCTGTTGGCTTAGACACGTTCTTCACTCATGAATACAAAATGGATGAGGTACTTCAGATTTGACACCCTTTCAAAACCAGGAGCCAACAGTGATTTCTTTACAATGTCTCACTGTATCTTATTGGCTTCAGTGGGGTCTCATACCATCTCTGAACTAATTTCTGTATGTCTGGGGATAGAACAAGCTTATTGGCTTAAGACTGAGTGGCATTCTGCATTCCTTGGTTGGATTCCCACCCAAAGCATATAAGTTAGAATGTGGAAGAGGTAATGTCTGAGAGGAAATAATAAATCCAAACATTAGCTAACTACAATAATAACTGAGCTTATTATTAATATTATGGTTGCAAATTCTGTTCTGACCACCCATGATTAATAATAATATCTGTGTGGTTATCTAAAAAAAGTAGAAGGGATGGCGTGCGTTTGACAACAGTAAGGCCACAAATGACCACTGTAATTTGGTGTCCAAATATTTTTGGCCAACAAATGTTCTCAGAAAGTATATACTGATTAAAACAGCATCTACAGCCAGCATGGGTATATGGTCATGTAGGCCTGTGGTTAGAGTGCTTGAGTATTTGTATATTTTGTGAATGAAGGTCAATTTTGAAGCCAGAATTCCAGAATTGGGCATTGTTGGTAAAGGATTAACTAAACCCCTTCTCCTTCTGCATAAGATTTCGACCTCTGGTTAATTCTGTAGCTCTGTTCTCCTGGAAACCTGAAAATAATAAAATGTCAACAGTATTGCCAAGTAACATTGGTTAGGGTAGAAATGACCCTTGGCTAGTAAGAATGGCTACCTGGAAGTAGGAGAGTTTCCTTGGTATGGCCCTGGCTCTGTTCTCCAAGAGGGGCTGTTTATCCATTCTGCCCATGGCCCTGGCTCTGTCCTCCGGGAGGACCCCTTGTCCATTACCTTCCCTGAAGTGAGTAGTGAGGGGTAAGCCCTCATTGGTAGCTGTGCAGACTTTGTAAGCCATTTCCTAACCATCTTATTCCAGAGCCCAGAATCTTACTGGACCTACAGGCGAGAGCTAAATAGCCTCCCCTGACTGGGGTGAGTGGGCTGTTAACGACAATATTAACAAGGTTCAACGTTTCTGTGACGTTTTTGGTTTCCAAATGCTTTTATAAACATTAGTGCATGCAATCCTCAAAACAATATCACAAGTTCAGGATTTGGGGGTAGTGAGAAAGGCCATTGGGAAATTCAAGGTGAATTACTTGGCCTCAGATTTGATGAGACATCCATCTCTTCCCACCAAACCAATGACTTTTTTCTGGCAAAGGAAACTCATACTGAGAAGCCATATTCAAGTCTGGAACACCTGATCCCACCCTCTTCTCTCCCTTTTATAGAACGGTGGATTTCAGTTATGGAAAGGCTGATAATATTGTTATAGAGCCATGACTTTCACTTCATCTTCCCCTGTGGCTGAGGGTTTCATCAGAGTGCCTTCAGAGGTCAGATCATAGCAGATGAGATGGGGGATGGGGTTGAGAAGAGCTCGTCAAACTTGGCTCTGGGCTTCTTATCCCCTCTCAACCAGGGCAGCCCAGCTTTGGTCTGTATCATTAGAAGATAGGGTTCCACTACTAACAAAAAACTTGAAAACCATGGTTATTAGCTAAATCCATCATCTCTGCAGATGAAAAACTTGAGGCCCAGAGAGGTTAATTTATTGACCTGATGTTACACAGATGCTCACTGGAGGAACTGGCATTAACACTTGGGTTTCCTGAATCCCAGATCAGTGCTCTTTGCACTGGAGTGGCTGCCTGTTACTTCCCTTGGTGTGGCATGTGGCCTAAGATAAAGGGTGGGAGTCAGGCTCTGCCCATGACTGAGAGCACGGATGACTTGGGCAGGCAGCTTCACATCTTGCTCTTGGCCTCCCAATTCCTCATTAGGTGAAGCAAGAACAATCCTGGCTTTGCATCAGGGAGGGGATGCTCTGTGCATAGCTGATGGTGCACCCTGCTAGGATCTTGGCATCTTTCAGGCATTTTATCAGCCCCCATTTACCAAGCCACTGCCTGAATTCCTTCTGCTGTTTCATCTCCCCATCCCCCATGCTGCTGGTTAACAATGCCATTTAAAATCTCAAGTAGGAGGGGACGACATAATTGTCTCATTAGATTTGGGGGTTTTAGAATGTTGTTCTTCCCCAGAGTTGTGCAGATAGAGTATATGTATGTAGGTCAGCTTGATTCTCTCTCTATCCATGGTCTGAGAGTATTAAATATGCAAGAGATGGCTGCTTTGTCCATGTCTCCTTCTCCCCAGTTCGCATCACATAATGTTTGTTTCTGCTCAGGAGTGGAAAGAAATGATTGCTTTAGATTTGCTTTTCTTTTACGAACTAGAGAAATACCTCACTATGTCGTATCTAAATGTGGCTTTTCACGCAGTTTCAGCTTTTGTGGGGGGAGGGGTGTGAGTAATTTCCTCCTGTGTGTCTCATTGCCCCATAGAGAGGAAAACAGAACCCCAATGTTTGGAATGCCAATGATTTAGGAAGTTTCTAGCAGGTCTGCCATTTGTTCCAACTACCAGGTTTGGTCCCAGAAAAAGACTCTTGCATTTTGGCTCTGAGTGGTAGGGGTTCTCTGCATGTCAAGGGAAGGGGCCCGAGAAGTTGAAGGTGACGTGGTGTGCCCCCTAGATTCTAAACCTCCTTCCTATCCAATGTGCCTATCCAATGCTCAAGTGAGAGCTGGGGCTAGTCTGCATGAGAAGGTTCTGTGTCACATGTCATGTGTCTGGGTTGGTGTCCATCAGTGGAAATGATTAGGACAGACTTTGTTGGTGGGAGTTTGTCCATATTCTGAGAATTAAAGCCTATTTTCTTTAGAATTAGAGTCACTTTCTCAGCTGTTTATATTCCATTTAAAATTTTTTTTTTCTGTTCCTTGCTTTGTTCTTTTGGTCTTTGACAAATGAGAAAAATTCTTTTTAATAACTTTAAAAAAAAGTAATTGAAATGCTGTCCAGAGAGGAAAAAGTAATCAAATTGCCTAACAGAGAAACATTGTCCATTTGAGTTTTTATTTGTTTTAGCACTAAATCTCATTCCCCCCCTCCCCTTTTTCTAAGTGTGTAACAACAAAGTAGGAGGTAATTTTTATTTTTTCCAAAATGACTTCAGGGAAATCCCTTTTAAACCTATGGATTTTAGCCCAATGAGGGATCCTCTTCCTTTGATCTAAATTTTGCATATTGTCTGTTTCTTACAGGGCTTCCGTATTGTCTCAGGCTCCACTGGAAATGCAGCAAGGATTCCTAGCACATCCCAGTTGCCATAGCAACAGCAGTCTTTCCCATAATGAGCTGCATCATCTGAACTGATGTCACAGCATCATGCAGCAGGTCAAACAAGGCATCTTCTAGTATTGCATCCTACAGATGTGCTGTAAACATCAAAAGAAGGCGGTGGGAGCAGGAGATGGTGAGTGTTAAATGTCTGGGCCTTAATTTTATGGCTGTTTTCTTGGTTAGTCGGTGTCTGTTAAGGCGGTGATGGGAGGATGTTGTCTGCTTAAAATGGACTAGGGAAAGAAGGGCTGTTTTACCTAAATCTGTTTTCAGGCTGCTGGGTTAAGACAAAGGCCTATAAGAGTCATAGAGGAATCAAAATATGTGGAATTATTCTTGTTCTATCTCTGCCTGTTATTTTTAATGTTCTCATGGAATTTTTCATAAACATAAGATATTTTTCTATTGCAAAACCCCAAATAGGCTCTAAATTGAGCAGTTCACAGTATTTAAAGACTGTAAAGATATCTATTTCTTTTTTATGGGGAGAGCTTATTCGTCCCCTATTTGCTCTTGTGATTTATGAAATATTAAGTGATTTACAATATGAGATTCAGTATTTACCTCGGTTGGGTTTCAGTTTCTTCATGGCAAGGAACGAATGCTGAATAAGCATTTGACATAACCCTGATGTGAAAGGGGATCTCTTGAATGTTCAAGACAGAATTTTTTAAAAACATAGAGACCCAAACAAAATGAAATTACTTGAGCCTATTGATTTATATGGTAGTCCTTCGACCCGTGTCCTTCACAGTTAGTTGAAAGACTGCCACAATATTTTTTCATCTCTAGCTAGTCCTCAAAATAGCTGGAGTTATCTGCAGGCTGACTTGTAACAAGTCTCCTCTCTGCGGCAGTTGCAGTGAAGGGTAACCCTATGGAGAGCCTCTGCAAGTGGCAGTGGTGTTGCTACCTCTTGCTTAACTTTAACCAGAATCTGATAAGATGAATAAATAGCAGAGTCCTCAGTGACTGTGGCAAATACAGATCCCTGGGCTCAGTCATAACCTCAACTCAATTCTGAAACTCTATGTAAACACGTATGGTGCTTATTTCAACTCCTAGCTCTGTCTTTAGGCCTCTTCATTATTATTAATTTTTTTTCTAAAAAATATGACCTGTCATTATCAGATAAGGAGCAGTGAGTTGCCTTTTGTTTTGGGCAATGGATTTCCCAGGTGCAGCTGATTGCTACTAAGGGAGGGAAGGGAGGAGGCGCATGTCAGTCCAATTGATCAGTGTGTCCACTTGGGATCAGGGAGTGGTCTTTGGCTCAGTGCTGCCGAGCTGATAGTTTTTATTTGAAAAGTCGTACAGGAATGAATGGCAACCCTTGAGTTCCTCTTCTGTGAGGCTGTTTATTGAGCCTAAAAGAGATGCATCACAGGAAGCAGGAAAAGCAGTACCTCTTGCTAGCTTGGAGTGATTTGTTTTTTTTGTTTTTTTGTGGGTTTTTTTGCACAGAGTCTAGCCTATTGGTCCCATTAGGCACTAGCTGGGATGAAAGACCTTGGATTTAATTAGTTTGTTTCTACACATCACACACATGCTGCTCTTGGTCCTTTAAGTTTATGTGCCTGACATGCAGCTGTTTGGGATGGGAGAGGTCAGCTCAGCCTGGCTTTATCGCAGGCACTTAGGAGCATGGGTTGTTCATTGCCTGCTTTTTGTATGTCGTAAAATGTGAACAGAAAGCTCTGCTGGGACTTCTGGGTGTGAATACAGCTAAGTCAGAAGCTCTAAGGTGACAGGGAGGAGTGCTAGATGGTGATGGGGGAGGGGAAAGTGTGTCTAGTGGCTGGATTAAGGGTCTGGAGAAAATCACTCAGTGGCCGTTGGAATTCATTTAAAGTATTACTTCCAAGGAAACGCAATGAAGAAAGACTTGCTTTGGTAACATAAATTGCTAGGAATAAAAATAACCAAAGGCAGCATTTTAAGGAGTTTCCTATTTGCTTAATTTTTGTTTCTTTTGTCTAACAGTGTTCTCAGCTGCTTCATCATGGGTGATTTGTACCATTACTGGAAGTCGCAGAAGCCAGATTCCTTAAAGGCAATGATAGGAAAAGTGGAGTCATGCTTTGAGGGTGGGGAAGGCGCTGGAGGGTGTGGGCTGACGCAGTTATCTGGTAGAATCTCCTTCTAGTTTAGAGGAGCCTGTGATCTCTCCTCGCCTCTGCAAATGTTCAAAATGCTTTTGCAGTTCCCAACTTTATGCTTTTGTGCTCTTTTTGCTCTAGGAGAACAAAGCCCTAGTAACGGGAGCTGTCATCCTGGGTGCTCGGTTTCTTTGCAGAGGGCCACAGCCTGTGCTGCTCTCTGATTAGCTGTGTGTCTTAATTACTGGCTAAGGCTATTTCAGTTGTCTTAGTTTAATATATCCCCAAGGGGTGGATGGGGTGTGCGTGTGTATGGGGGATGGGAGAGATTGCTCTATGGCTGCATTTTGTGATGTTTCACTGAAACTTTCTAGAATTTAGAGAATTTTGTTTCACAGTGATTAGTGAAAGATCATTAAGATCATATTTATTGTGTGGCCAAGTTTAGACCATGGAAGCCTGAAAAGAAACTAACTTCCTCTATGCTTTTGGTTATGGCTTTCTTCACTGAATTACAAAGGTACAAAGAAGTTTAATTCTTTGTAGATAACTAGGCCATGGTGGGGTGATAAAAAGAAAAATCATAGTAACAACCACAGCTCTTATTTATTCAATTCTTATTATGTATTGGCACTGGACTAAACATTGTATGTAACTTATTCAGCCCTTATAATGACATTATGAGATAGAGAGTACCAATCTCATTTTATAGGATTAAGTTATTATTATTTACATTTTACAGAAACTAAGTCTTAGCCAGGTTACCAAATTCGGCTAAGGTCATATAGTTAATAAGTTACTGGACCAGGATTCCAAATCAATGTGATTTGACTGTGATGCCCACCTGCTTACCCACAGTCATCTTAGTTTTATAGCATCTTAACTGTATACCGTCAGAGCAGTCATCTTTACTCTATCGAACTCACCCCACCCTTCTCATTGTAATTGGAAAATCAGATTTCACACGTAGAATGAAATCTCATTTACAGCACTAAGATCCGTTTTACTACAGGGATGAGCATGAATCTTGGTCAGATCCTACTCTGATCCCAGAGATTAAAGTAATGCAGACTTGATGCTCAGACCTTTTGCCAGTACCCTTGCTTGACATATCTTTCTAGCAGGATCTGAGTATGGGAAATGCTACATGAATGAGTGTGGGCATGATGGAGTTGTAATAAAAGCAGGTCTTACCTGAGTCAGTAATGATTCAAGTTTGTTGTACCTGTCTTACCAGCTACATATGTAGTGCTCTGCTAACTTTAAGACATTTGAATTCCTTGCCAACACCAGCAAGGAATAGAAGAGTAGACTTCTCTTACAGTCAGGAAGCTGTAATCCATCTCGTGGGTTAGGAAGATAAAAGAGAGTTATTTTGCTGAGTATTATTAGTGGCTGAATCTAAATGCTGCCTACCTCTGACAAAGTACAAGAATGACCATCTTGTGCAACATCCTGGAAGCCTTGTGTTTGAGGAGAGCTGCTACAGTCATCTCTGCATCATCTTGCCCATCCCCAGCTATCCACGCCCAGTGTCATTACTGGGCCGTAAGGGCTGTTCTTTGTTTGACTGTGGGGCTAATGCACACACTGACAGCACATTGATATTGATTCCGGTATGATGAATACTTAGAAATATTATTCCACAGAGCTCATTAGCCGTTACTAGGTTCTGGGAAGAAGTTAATCTTTGTCCCAGCCAGTTTCAAGGAGGCCCAAGCTCGTGTCTGCATGAGCTACAGAAATTAGAGGCTGACCAGAAAGCAACGGAGTTGCTGGGTGCAGTGACCACAGGAGTTAGGTTCTATTTAGGGAATAAAAAAGCCAGTGGAATTTAGGGAAGTTGGTAGTCCTGCTACATGTCTCAGATTTCCTTCTATTTCCAATCCTAGAATCAGGGAATGATAACTTGTTTTGATCCTATGTATTCAATTGAATTTAACACCTATTTATTGAGTATCTACTATGTGCCAGGCACATAGCAGTGGAACAAGACAGATGCAGATCTCTTACCCAACTGCATTCTAGCAGCAGGGGTGGAGGTGCGGAGATAAAAATAAACAGATAAATTTACAGTGGAATAATTTATTCTCTTTGATACTGTAGTACTATTTCCATTTACTTCTATTCCAGAGATACACCCATTATCTCTGCACATATGCATATATGGTCTACATGTGGAGGTAAAATCGCTGCATTGAATAATAGGTTTGGTTTTTTTCTTACTTTTTTATATAACATTCATTTTTATTTAACAGCTACCTTCATTAGATATTCATTGAAAAGAGGTTCACTGTAAGTAAGAAGTAGGTGCGGGAAAGAGGTTGAGCATCTAGAATTTTTTTATGTCAAAGTTTCAATACAAATTAAAAAATAAAAATTATTTTGTTCCAGTCAGCAAAGAAAAATAAACTGTGGGCACATCAGACTAGGAAAGAGGAAATGCAATGTTAAATGAAAATGAAATAAAAGGGGAGCTGTGTGAACTAGCAGAATAGTTCAATCCAAACTTTTTAAAGATCCTGGAGAAATTGTTTTCATTTTTCTACCTTGACAGGCTTAAGCCCTGTGATTTTTGCTTGATTTCCATAGAGCATCTCCATCACTTTGGCTTTGGTGGAGCCAAGTAGCTTTGATTTTTTTCTTCTTGAGTTTGGATTAGAATCTTGCTGGGTGTGAACAAAGCCAATTTGGTGATTAGCATTTTGTTGGTATTAAGCTATTCTGAAAAGTATAATTGTAATTAAACAAAAAGTACATGTCTATCTCAATTGACATAAACCTGACGTATGGAAATATGAAATGTATATGACAGATCAGTTTAAGGAGTTTTTTTTCATTTTTATGAAAGATATTTTTAATCTTTAAAAACTGTCCAGTAAGCCCTCTAAATGGAACATTCCAGCCAGCACGCTGGTGGAGGTATGTGCCAGTCACCTCCAGCTACAAGCAGCCTGTTTATTCACCCTAGTATGCCTTACAAACATCACTTTAAATGGGAAGCATTTGTCTAAACAATCATATTAACTAATGTATTCAAAACTATGATTGTGGGACTTCCCTGGTGGTCCAGTGGTAGAGTCTGTCTTACAATGCAGGGGACATGGGTTCGATCCCTGGTCGGGGAACTAAGATCCCACATGTAGTGAGGGAACTAAGATCCCACATGTAGTGGGGCAACTAAGCCCGTGATCTGCAACTACAGAGCCCACGTGCTCTGGAGCCCGCGCGCCACAACTACGGAGCCCACGCGCCACAACTAGAGAGAAGCCCATGTGCCACAGTGAAGACCCGACATAGCCAAAAAATTAAATAAATAAGTAAACATGAAAAAAAACCAAAACTATGATTATATTTTTAAAAATATGTTATTTATTTATTTTCCTTATTTGTTTTTGCTTTTTGGCTGCCTTGGGTCTTAGTTGCGGCACTCGGGATCTTTGTTGAGGCGTGCGGGATCTTTTTGTTACAGCACGCGGTCTGCTCGGGTTTCTCTCTAGTTGTGGTGGCGCGCGGGCTTCTCTCTAGTTGTGGCGGCGCGCGGGCTTCTCTCTAGTTGTGGCGTGCGGGTTTTCTCTCTGTAGTTGTGGCGCGTGGGCTCCAGGGCACGTGGTCTCTGTAGTTTGTGGCATGCGGACTCTCTCATTGAGGTGCGTGAGCTCAATAGTTGTGGCACGCGGGCTTAGTTGCCCTGCAGCATGTGGGATCTTAGTTCCCTGACCAGGGATCAAACCTGCGTCTCCTGCATTGGAAGATGGATTCTTTACCACTGGACCACCAGGGAAGCCCCTCAAAACTATGACTGTATTTTCATGAAATTTTTCATCCTTCACACGCGTGTGTGAAGGATGTCTGACTTGTGACAGTCACTTGTGGAGTGACTGTTCCTCTTTGATGGCAATTGCACATACCCAACTCAATAGATGGGCCATGAATGGGAAAGCTTTTCAGGGGAGTATCACTTTTTATAGGACTTTGGCTATAGCAACAGACTTTTAGGTATTTTGAATTAATAGGGCTGAAGATTTCGTTTCCACAAGCACATACCTATCAACAGCTGAATCCCCCAGTTGGTTTTAAGACTTGGTGAAGACAAAGGAGAGACTTTTTCCCTTGTAAGCCACCAGCCATGTTTTTCTCTGTTCTTTTTTTTTTAAACATCTTTATTGGAGTATAATTGCTTTACAATGGTGTGTTAGGTTCTGCTTTATAACAAAGTAAATCAGTTATACATATACATATGTTCCCATATCTCTTCCCTCTTGCATCTCCCTCCCTCCCACCCTCCCTATCCCACCCCTCTAGGTGGTCACAAAGCACCAAACTGATCTCCCTGTGCTATGCGGCTGCTTCCCACTAGCTATCTATTTTACATTTGGTAGTGTATATATGTCCATGCCACTCTCTCACCCTGTCACATCTCACCCCTCCCCCTCCCCGTATCCTCAAGTCCATTCTCTAGTAGGTCTGTGTCTTTATTCCCATCTTGCCACTAGGTTCTTCATGACCTTTTTTTTTCCCTTAGATTCCATATATATGTGTTAGCATACTGTATTTGTTTTTCTCTTTCTGACTTACTTCACTCTGTATGACAGACTCTAACTCCATCCACCTCACTACAAATACCTCCATTTCATTTCTTTTTATGGCTGAGTAATATTCCATTGTATATATGTGCCACATCTTCTTTATCCATTCATCCGATGATGGACACTTAGGTTGCTGTAGGGCATGCTCCAAACTCTTCCAGCCGTCTTGCATTTGTTTGCTTTGAGTCACAAGGGGAAGTGGGAAGAGAATGTAGAACCTTTAGAGCAGGGTCTCAAACTGGGTGATTCCTGAGCTTGTTTTGTATAGCTGCAGGGCAGGCTTCATGGGCCGGCAACCTATGTTGCAGCATAGGGCCCTGCGCTGAGAGGGGTCCACACTTGGTTTAATGCTCTGCTATTGCCAGCTTGCAATTCTTAGTAATTTTTGAGCAAGGGGTTCTTCATTCTCATTTTACACTGGACCCTGCAAGTTACCTAGCCAGTTCTGTATGGCCCTTTTGATATAAAAAATTGACACACAAATCTGAGTTTTAAGCTTCTCTTTAAGAATTAGATGATGTGGCTCACTTGGCAAGAGTTGACTGCCTTAGATGGAGCAGTATTCTCCAGTTCATCACGGTCTCCCCGCTACTCCCATCCATTTACCCCCACTGCTGCTGCTTGAACCCTGTGGGTATTTGAGTTTGAGACTTCTATTCCGGAATAATTCACATGGCAATTGTAGAGCTTAAAAAAAACAGAAGGACCATTGTCAAACAACCGAGAGAAAAGATGCCATGCATAGTAATTTAGAAGCATCCATGGTAATTCACCACCATGCACAGTAGTTCAGTGGGATTTCTTTTATAGGCAATGGGGGGGACATATTACATTGTACCTGAAGATATTTGATAGGTCAGGCTTGTTTGTCACCACCACTTCTTTCAGGGGAGAAATCAAATGTTCTTTGCAAAGAAGCTAATTAACCATCCTGTTGGTTCATTGTTTGCATTAATTTTCCCGCCCTTTGTTTACTACTTGATTACTTTTATCCCCTGCTTTGTTTAAGTTTATTTAAATTACACAGTATTTTTATGCTGGCTGGGTATTTTTTTAGCGCTATTTTTTTCTCTCTATCCTTTCTTTCTAGGAGGCTAGGGACCTATAATTTGAGATTATATTACTGTAGGAAGAGTTCACTTTTTTTGTTAGTTAAAAAGGGAATTACAGTCAATATTTATAAGGAACCCTTCTCCAGCAAGGGAGTTCCAGCCATGCTAATGTTAATGTTCGTAAGTCCAGATCTGCCATTACTATTTATAATAATGAGATGCTGGTGACAGACTCCTGGACCTTATAGTAGGTAAAGCATTCTCACCCATCATGTCACAGTGAAAAGATACTGTATTAATCTACAGATGTGCAGAGAAATGTTAGAGAATTAACATGAATGATGGTATTTGCTGCACTGGAAAAAGGTTAATTTTTTTTTTTTTTTTTTTGACCGTGTGACAGTAAACAAGGACCTGACAAATCCGTAAGGGGCTTTTGTCACATCTTAGAGATGGAGTCTTCTCTAAGGATTAAGCCCCAAGGACTCACAGCTTTACTCTGTGCCCTGTAACAATCCTAATGCCCACCATGTCCACCACTGTACAAGCTGTAAAGCCAGCTGTTTCAGATAATTTCACCAGCAGTCAACAATCAACAGATGTGTCAAATGTCTACCATGTGCAAAACCATGTGCTGAAGGAACACTTTACAAATTAGGGCAACCATAGGCAAGCACGTGTATATTACTTGGAGAGCTTGTCATAGATTTAACCCTGTGTTGTCTGGGCTCTGCTTATAGACAATTCTGATTAGTTCTTCCCTTGCTCTAGAGGTACTCTGAGATGGGGCTCCAGGTATATCTGGGGCTGCCATCTCATCTTGTATTCTTTTCATTCAATTCCTTGATTTAAATGTTTTTTCTTAAATAACTCATTACTTTTTCTGGCCCACTCAGAATCTTTGTTTCCCACCCACTCTCAGCTTTTTCAGTTCTTAATGCTCATCCTTTGTTTCTACCCCATCAGTCTCCAATCACTGTAACCTTCTGGGATAGCTGTGAATCCACCAAAATCCTCCCCACCAGCAGCCCCCCAGGCCCCCATCTTCCCTGCTACTGTTTATTCCCATTATATTATCATAAAAATAGCCCATCTAAAACCAAATGACACTTCAGCTCCCCTTGTGAAGTAATCTGCTTACATTTAGCTTTAAATATTTAATTCAAATATTGCACTGTATTTAACCTGTTTTTTGTTTTGCTGTGAATTAAAAGAGAATGAGTCTAAAACGCATATTAGTCACTCTTCCAGGCAATCTATGTGGGGCATCAACTAGAAATTACCAAAATAGCAGGGCCTTATGTGGTAGAAGACTACATGCAAAATTAAAACAGGTGTACAAATGTAGTTAAAAATTTTTGTCCTTCAGTGTTATTACCACATTGCATTTTCAATTAAAAATAAATAAAAATGGGGGGAGGGGATGGTGAGAAGGTAGGCATCACAGCAAGGCTCCAGAGAGAAACACATTTCTTCAGCCTTGGCTAGGAGTGGCACGCAGCTTATAGAACACTGAGAATATCTGTCTCAGAAGAGCAGCTGCTTGAAAAGAAAGGACAGACCTGAAAATAATGGTAAAAAATAAAAATAACCACAAAACAGGCATGATTGCTCAGAGAACTAATAAAGAATCAGATTGGTGAATTAAAATATTACAGTTTTCACTAATTTAGTATTAAATGATTGATAACGTGATTTTTAAGCATTTGAATTTTGACTAAACTGAAAATGAATACGCTAAGAGGCAGAGGACCAAGAAAAAAGTAACGTAACCAGCTTAAGAAGAGACATGTTTCACCATGTTATTTTTTAGTTAGAGGGTTTTTCCTTTTGGTCCTTGCTCTGGTTAGTATTATTAGGTTTATTTGTTGTGAAGGTGAATAAACCCATATATTTTGTTTTAATTTTAAAAAATATTTTCTTTAAGAAAATAACAAAAATCATGGTCTCTGGCATGATATTTTTTTCTGGTGCTTAGATGCTAAATCTTAACTCCATCCTTTTGTAATTACTACTTATGCTTAATACCCAAACACGAAGTAGTAAAATGAGTGCTGTCAACCAGTTTGAGGGGAAAACAAAATGCTCCTTTTCAGAGATACTCTAGAATCTCAAATGGTGGTGGAAAGGCCACATTACCAAATTTAAAGTGAATTTTTGCAATGGCTTGTACCAAATGAGAGATTTCTATTCTGGATTTTGGAATCCTAAAATCCAACAATTTACACATATGTATGTAGACTGATATTCTCTGTGCAGGAGATTAGTGGTGGGGGAGTTGGGCAGGGGTGGGTGGTCCCAAGAAGGGAGCAATAGCTTGCTTCCCTTTTGACTCATTTCATCTCCTGACACCCTAAACCTAAACAGTAAACAAGAACAGAGCCTGGCAGGGTGGGTTTTGGAGCCGGGCATATTTACATTTGAATCAGCTCTAACATAAGATGATAAGATCTGTGATTTTGAGTTTCTTAGAGTGTCATTTTCCCCATATGTAAAATGAGGAGAATATCCATTTTACAGAATGACATGAAGTAAGTATTTTTATGTAAAGTTACTAGCACAGAGCAGGCATTTGATAAATAAAAGTTATTATTATTTTGCTATTCACAAGTAGTGGGGTAAGATTATTACTCCCCCAAGAAGAAATTTAATTTCTCAACTTCAACCCTGAAACCAATGAAATACTTTTCAGAGCTTTTATTAATGGAAAGAAAACACTTTTAATATATTTTAAATGCTATAATATATTTTAAAGGCACATATATTATCTCACATAATTTCTTTTTCCCGCTTAATTTTTCTCCATGGCATTTATCACCATCTGCAAAGTACACATTTTACTATATTGTTTGTCTCCCCTTAGTACAAAGCAAGTTGCACAAGGGCAGAAATTTTTGTCTATTTTTTTCATTGATGTTTCCTTAGTTTCTAGAATAGTGCCTGGCATGTGGTGGTGCTCAGTCAATTCTTGTTGCACGGATGAATGAATCCACATAACTCTTTGAGAGAGGCAACTTGACTGTGTTCAGTATGTAGAAAATGAATTCTCTTTTTCAGTGATGCTTTTCAAGGTTCTGAACACCTTTGAGTGATTCTTGCTATTCCAGATAGCATGTCAAGAAGCCCTTCTGGCTGATGGTTAAGCCATCATACACCATCCAGTATTCTAAATTCTTCCATTGAAAGCAGGGATATTGACCAGGCAGCTCTGATGGGCTTCTCCTCTCCATGGGGTTTCTAAGAGGGAGCTGGAGTTTCCTTGGTCATTTGAAAGATACATTGATTCTTCTACTAGTGGTTGTCTCTTTCTATCTCTTTAGTGAATTTGAGACTCCTTCAGGATCACTTATTTATTCTCCTTGAAATCATGAATTCTGAGCTGTAAATCTCAGATTGATTGATGGATTGGTGGGATTCAAAGGAATCTTCAAGGAAAGCACCAGATAGGGAGAATGATAAGCCATGGCAGTCAACTCTTTCCTATTTCTATAAAAATGCTCTAATGAGAAATAAAGCAAAGCATAGGCACATAACAATACACTTGCTTGGCCAGAAGAACATACCACTTCATAAATGAAGGAAATAATTAAGAGAGCCAATTTCTGCTATATATTTTGAATTAGAGGCAAACTATCTTTTAACAGTGGATATCTATAGCTGAATTTTGTACCAAAGACATATTCTAAATGTCATGCTTTTGAACTATGTCTCAGCCAACAGGTGTGAGATTTTTTTCTTGAAATTCAGACCATTTTGACAGCATCCTATTTTTAGAATGCCTTCCTTTTTTAAAAGGCAAAACAACATCCAAAAGCAATTAGAAAAACATCTTGAGAGAAGGCAGTGTTCTTGTTATACCATAATAATAATGGGCTGAATAAGAAAATGTAATGCTGTTAAATTTATAGTTCACAGTGTTTTTAATTTTTAAAATTTTATTTATTTTTGGCTGCGTTGGGTCTTTGTTGCCGCACGTGGGCTTTCTCTAGTTGCGGCGAGTGGGGGCTACTGTTCGTTGTGGTGCGCGGGCTTCTCATTGCGGTGGCTTCTCCTGTTGTGGAGCACGGGCTCTAGGTATGTGGGCTTCAGTAGTTGTGGCACATGGGCTCAGTAGTTGTGGCTTGCGGGCTCTAGAGCGCAGGCTCAGTAGTTGTGGTGCACGTGCTTAGTTGCTCCGTGGCATGTGGGATCTTCCCGGACCAGGGCTTGAACCCGTGTCCCCTGCATTGGCAGGCGGATTCTTAACTACTGCGCCACCAGGGAAGTCCTATATAGTATTTTTATTTTATGGTTATGAAACATATTTAATATATTTACTTTTAGCAACCTCATCATGCTACAGGATAAAAATTATGCCTTATGAAAGTTTCCTTACATCTGCAATACATGCCATGGCCAGTTGCAGTACACAAGGACATTATTGTGTTCAAATAGCATGCTATTTTGACCTATTTCAAAGAGCCCTGGACTGGAAGTCAGGAACCTGAGTTTTAATTCCTGCTAATATAATCTTCCTGAACTGTAGTTTCCTCCACAGTAAAACAAAAGGGTTAAAATAACTGATTTCTGTTTCCTTTTATCTCTAATATTTTACGCCTCACTTAAAGGGTTCTCCCTATCTTTCAATTGTTCAGCTTTGTCATTTTTCCAAAATGATATTCCATTAGAATATTTTAAATTTGCTTAATGCCCTCATATAGATGAAAACATATTTTAGTTTATACACCATTTAAATTTCACACTTGTGTGTTTCATTAGCTTGTGTTTCACAGTACTCTTGGTGGTTAACCTATAGTCGATACATAAGGTTTCACTTAAACTAACAAATTACTGTCTTTCACAACAAACTTAAAATTTTTTTTCCAGTTTTATTGAGAAATAATTGACATACATCTCTGTATTAGTTTAAGACATAGAACATGATGGTTTGATTTGTATATATTGTGAAATAATCACTACAGTAGATTCAGCTAACATCCGTCTTCTCATATAGATACAATAAAAAAAGAAGAAAGGAAAAAAATTTTCTCCTTGTGATGAGAACTCCTAGGGTTTACTCTCTTAACTTTCCTATATATCCTACAGCATTGTTGGCTGTAGTCGTCATGTTGTACGTCACATCCCTGGTACTTCTTTGTCTAATAACCGGACGTTTGTACCTTTTGACCACCTTCCTCCAATTCCCTCTCTTCTTACCCCCCTCACAACAAACTTTTAAACAGTTCCCTTATCTTGTAAATTCACATATTTTCTATTTATTCTTTCTTCCTTTTAGCCATAACATGTATTTTCTGTTAATGAGTTGAGTGAAATATTTGGTGCTCCTCTACCCTTTCTATTGGGTGTGGAATTTCTTTAGAAACTCACACTGCTGCTCCAGACTTTCCCCCCAAATACCTGTGCGTGTGCTTGTATAAGATCAAGCCATATGGAATTTCCATTTTTGTATGTCAAAAATGGCCAAACATTTGCAGTTTCATGTGGCTCAACCTAATAATTTGTTAATTATCATAACAATATGTTTACTATTTTTATAATGCAGTGATGAAGTCAGTCCCTAAATGAGTTAGGGAAGTAGCGCAAAGAGCACGCAGGGGCTTTAATGAAAGACAGATCCGGGATTGAATTCTGCTTTTCTGCTACCAACAATGTGCCTTGGGCAAGTTGCTCAACTTTGCTGAGCTTCCATTTCATTTGTAAAATGGTAATGCTGATGCCTGCCTCGTGGGCTTGCTGAGCAGAATGCTCATGGCTCCTAGAATGGTGCCTGATACATGCTTCAAACTCAGTAATGGCCATGATGTTGTTACTAGTAACCATCATGTACTCCCTCAATGATAAATCTCTAAATGTTTAGCTAGAAAAACAAACAAATTGACCTAAATAGATTAGATGAGAAATGGTTACAAGAAGGAGCAGATTCCTGGGAAGAAGAGTCCTATCTTCTAGGGCCATGTAGACGTTTAACAAGATTTGCAAGGGACATTTTAGGGGAGACTGGGAAGGTTGTCTTTCATGTCATCCTCAAATAACTATTTCTGGAGCAATAATGCCATAATTCATCTGGCATCTGCAAGTTCACTTCAAATGTTTTCCTTTTTATATTTTGTTTTTTGAGAGTAACAGTAACAAAGTTCTCTTATTAAAACTATGGACTGTAAAATTGTATTTATTTATAACAAATAGATTTAAAATTTTATTTGTAAAATTCTTTGAGCCAAAAAAAGTCACAGAGGTTAAATGTTCACTAGTATTGCATATGTTTTAATGCCTACCAGGTAAGCGAGTTTAATGTTTTATTTAGCCTAAAACAACTCCCATGAGACCGTGAGTCTGGTCCCAGACCAGAAGGGACAATCTTTAACTCTCCTCCTTTCCTCTGAATGATCCTGTGCTTATCGATGGCTTCTCCTGTAGCCATGTGCTGATGACTCATGAATTCAGATTTTTACCCTCTGATTATTTTCCCTGAGATTCAGACTTATATTTCTCCTGCCTTCTGTTTGTGTTCTCCCAAATCTTCCTTGAGTACCTTCACTCTGCACATCTAAAATCTCCTTCTCTTCCCCATTCCAAACTTGTTCCTCTTTCTGAACTCCCTGTCTGGCATAAAGCCTTGTCTTCAATCCCATCCCTCAGGGCAGAGACTGGGTGTCATCCTTAGCCTTCTGTTTCACCTCTCCCCTCACCCAAGTTCTGCTGAGTCACCAAGTCCTGCTGAGTCACCAAGTCCTGTAGAGTTTCTAACTCTCTGGGATTTGGTGAAAATGAGCTTAGGGTCACCCCAAATAATTTTTTATTGTCTAATAGACTTAGGTCATGTTTCCCCACCTCCTGGCTTCCCCTTTTCTAAACTATAGACCTGATATTTTTAGACTTTCTTTCATGGAAGGCCCTTCCATCCCCATGATCTTTCTAGCTGTGCTCTGAACCTTTTCCATCTCTGTGAAAGCCTGTGTCCAGGACAACCTCAGGTATCCAGTGTGGCTGGTGTGCTGTGGTGAAGAGGGGGAGAAAATGCACAGTGTGAGCACTGGATGGGGACCCTAACAAATACGAAATGTGTTATCCTAGATGGAAAAAGTGTGGGGTTTTTTTTTTCACTTGGAAATAAAAATTTGATCAGAGAGTTCCAAAAGTTGATACGTAAAGTTACTACATCCCGACTCAAGAGGATTACACACTGCTGACTTCAGCACCAGAATGTATTTCTTTTTTGCAGGCGTGATTCTCATTTGTCTTTTGAATTAATTCCAATGGACAGGAGCCAGTTTTTTTTTTTTTTTAATTTTTTTCTTATTAGTCATCCATTTTATACACATCGGTGTATACATGTCAATCCCAATCTCCCAGTTCATCCCACCACCACCACCACCACCCCCGCCACTTTTCCCCCTTGGTGTCCATACGTTCGTTCTCTACTTCCATGTCTCAATTTCTGCTTCACTTCACTCTGTATAACAGTCTCTAGATGCATCCACATCTCTACAAATGACCCAATTTCGTTCCTTTTTATGGCTGAGTAATATTCCATTGTGTATATGTACCACATCTTCTTTATCCATTCGTCTGTTGATGGGCATTTAGGTTGCTTCTGTGTCCTGGCTACTGTAAATAGTGCTGCAATGAACATTGGGGTGCATGTGTCTTTTTGAATTATGGTTTTCTCTGGGTATATGCCCAGTAGTGGGATTGCTGGGTCATATGGTAATTCTATTTTTAGTTCTTTAAGGAACCTCCATACTGTTCTCCATAGTGGCTGTATCAATTTACATTCCCACCAAAGTGCAAGAGGATTCCCTTTTCTCCACCCCCTCCAGGAGCCAGTTTTAACTCTGTGGCTCACAATACTGGCATTGTTCACGGTAATATTCACAAGAGAGCAAATCAGCAACCATTTTTCCCATTGAAGACAACTAGTTCCCATGAGGAAGGCAGGTGGCATGTTGGTGAGCTGTGCTTGGGGTCAGTTAGATCTTCTGAGTTCAGATCCCAGTCACATACTAGCTCTGTGCCTAAGGAAAGTTGCCCTTCTGGGCTCTGCTTTTCTTCATAGTACCTGCCTTGTCAAGTATTGTATAGTTTAGGCACAATGTGTAGTTTAGGCACAAAGCACCTAGCACAGTGCCTGAGATACTGAAAACTCTCAGGAGTGGTTAGTGGAGGCTGGAGCTATTCATAATGTAAAAGCATGACTAACTGGTGGTCAACCTTGCCGCCTGACCTTGTTTTAGGAGAATTTCTGTTCCAATCCCAGACCTGTGGGATTTCAGTGGTCAAAGGAGTCTTGTATCAGCATCTTATCCAAATACCCTGCTTCTTCCCTAAATTGGACAGGAACAACCATATCATATGACTGATATGTATACAGATCTTCCTCAACTTATGATGGGGTTACCCATCGTAAGTTGAAAATATTGTAAATCAAAAAAGCATTTAATACGTATAACCTACTGAACATCATAGCTTGGCCTAGCCTACCTTAAATGTGCTCAGAATACTTACATTAGCCTACAGTTGGGCAAAATCTTCTAACACAAAGCCCATTTTATAATCAAGTATTGAATAGCTCATGTAATTTATTGAATACCGTACTGAAAGTGAAAAACAGAATGGTTGACTGAGTATAGAATGGTTTTAAGTTTATCAGTTGTTTATCCTCTTGATGGTGTGGATGACAAAGCTGCCGCTGCTCACGATCAGAGAGAGTGTCATACTGCATATCACTAGCCCAGGAAAAGATCAAAATTCAAAATTTGATGTATAGTTTCTACTGAATGCGTATGCTTTTGCACCATTATAAAGTTGAAAAGTCATAAGTTGAACCATCATAAGTTGGGGACGGTCTGTATATCAAATTTTATTTTCTTTATGCTTCCTTTCTACACTAATTTGGGGAAAATGTTTCCATAAAAAATTGTTTTGGGCCCAGTGAATATTAACATTTACCGTTAAACTCTCATAATCTTGTCAAGGGAAATTCCACACTTTAAAATGTGCATGTACTTCTCTAATATAGATTCAGTTCACACAATCTGTTGCACCCTCAGGTATTAAAATACTCTAAATACTCAATATTAAATGTTGATTTCACATTTTTCCCACAGACGTTGAATAAGTAAGCAGACACAAAGGTTATGCATCCACTCTCAGGGGACACGATTGCTGGTTTTCCCAGCACAGGTAAAGCCTTGCCTTGGAAATGATTATGTGATTTATCAGTGAGGGGTTAATATTCCTTACACTGTCAGATGTGGTGTAGGCTGGAGCCTCTCAGCTTGAGTTGCCTCCATCACTGAGCTCCAGACATGTCTGGGCATGTCCGCTGAATGTCTGCCCTATGTTGCTGATGAGTCAGTCGTCTGTTCCATCAGTGGACAGAGTGTATTGGCACTAGGGTCAGAAGAGATCTCTGAAGAGAACTCATCCTAAGAGAAATGGAGTCTGCCATGATAAGCTCTAATTTCCAAAGGGTGAAGTGACTCTGAGCCCCGTTTGAGGTGGGACACAAGTTATCCTCTCTTGGTCACTCCCTGGACTCAGGGCTGAGACCCGTAAAAACTGGGGAGGGGCAAGTGTAGTGTACATAAGAGCTATTCAACTAAAGAATCTGTACCTGATTTGAGCACAAGACCACTGCTTCAGCAGCCTTAGGCAGAGTATATTGTGCAAGAGGGAGAAAGGTGTGTTCCCATCTATCTACAGATGCTCTAACCAGAGGTTTCCAAATTCTTTTGATTGACAGCCTTATGTGTTAAAAAATGTCTAAGCCCTCACTTGTATTAATATATTATATATTTTATAAAACATACACAAAAGTAAAAATTAAAAAGGATGAAACAAAAATTAAGCAGAAGTCTTAAATTTTCTTCACATTCCCAAAGGTTTGCCTTGCATCTCCCATGGGGTGAGCCCCCAACCTGTAGATTATTGCCCAGAGCATCAGTGAGAGGGGCCTGCTAGTGCCTGGAAATATCAGCTCTTCCTGGCAAAGGTGCCCATGCTGTAATGAGTGTGCACACACATTTCATGCTGAAACATCATGAAATTCTACCCAGTGCTCTTTTTTCAGGGAACTAGACTCTGGTGAGGCAGGTAAGAGAAAGAAACTGGTAAATGTAAGACATTACCAATAATATGACTCCATCTGTACCCCCGAGCTTGCCAGCCCTGGGGAATCTTGGGTTGTACAAATCAAAAACATTTCTGAGACAGTATGTTTGTACTGGATTTTAGAGTTTACAGTCAGCTTTTTACACGTAACTCCTCAACAACTCTGTAGGATATGAAGGATGGAAATTGAGAATTTCCTTAAACCAATTTGATCACACCCAATTCTCAGGTTCTTTTTGGAAATCATAGTAGCTACCTAGGAAGTTTGAACTGATAATTAACTACTCTTCCACAATGTTTACCAAGTTGTAATGAATGCAAGCCTCAGACCAAAATTTACCACGCATACAGGTATTTATTAGACAAACATTTATTAGCAAAGTAGGCATAAAATATTTCATACAATCCGTTTGATAGGATTAATGAAGTTCTAGATCTGTTTCCTTTTAGGTGCTCCAACTGTATAGTAAAAGCTTTACTTGAGGTAGGATTCTGTGCCCTTCAGTAAGCATCACACAGTCAGAAATTCTTCTGAACCAGTGGTTGAAGACAAAGACAGATTAGGGATTGAGCCTCAGACAATATCACTAAGGGGCACATCTGAGGATTCTTATTCTTTTCTTCCCGAAAGTGTTTCTACCGTATTTTAAGTAACTCACATGTCTTGAATACCTTTAGTTTTTCCAAGGAAAATCCATTTCTAACTTTCAGCTTTCTAAATGACAAAGCAGTGATTATTGATTGAGGTAGGAGTGAGGCTACCCCCTTTTTGATATAATGCTGGCTGGCACATTCCCCCCACCCACGACTATATTTACCAGATATTACTTTAGCTGACTAAGTCTAGAAATGAAGCTTAAATTAATTGTCATATGTATATCACACAGATTATACTGAAGTATTTTAAAGTAAATTATAGATTTTGTTAACACTGGGTTACCATCTTACGTTGAAGCTTATAGTCTATGATTTGCTTGAAGTCTCTTTGCTGGTGAGGGGTGGGTCAGAAACTGAACCCAGGTGTAAATGATTCTCAATCCCGCTCTCTCTTTGTAATACCAATGCATCTGACTGTATGCACTTCCAGTGCTGGCCTCCTGGGATTGAAGCCTTCTGCCCCTTGGCTACTTTTCAGTAAAGTCTAAAGTTTGGTTAATAGTAATAACCCAATGTTAGAAAGTAAGGAATTGCTTCTTCTGCTGACCTGGTCCCTTCTGTACTTCTTCCTGAGGAGGGGAAAGATAATCCCCACCAGAATTATGAGGCTTTGCTTCCATTCCCAAAAGGTGGCTTTGGTTGCTCTGGTTCTTATAACTCTTTTCCTCAAGGATATTGGGATATGTTTTCCGGGGCCTGGAGGACATTTGTGTGAAGCCACATGGTGCCTGAGGGCCATGACCCAAGGGCAGGGGCTGCTCTGGACAGTGAGATAGAGATGGACTGAGCAGGTTAAGGACCTGGAAGAGACAGCTGGGTGGGATCATGTTGGGAGCAAAAGCAAGAAGTTCAAGGTAGGCCAGACCAGAAATATTCTAGACAGGAGCCAGGGGATTTTACAGGTTGCAGCCTATGGTAGGGATCAATTAGCCTTGCTCAGAAGAATATAGACCTGGGTTAGACCAAGAAAAAAAAAAAGTACATTCTGAGACACCAAGAGCAAAAAGCAGTTATCCAAAAGCTAACAGAAACCCAGAATGTTTAAGAAGAAGATTGTGGATGCTGAAAAACTGAGAAGAGTTTTGTCATGTTGGGAAACTTCTGCTTCCTTTTATCTCCTAGCATTCCTCCTGCAATGCTTTTACCCTGCACTCTATGAGGCTTCTGATATATCCTAAAGCAGGGTGAATTTTCTACAGTACTTCCCACCCAGCAACTCAGCAGGGCCCAGGTAGTGCCCTGAAAGATACGAGTGACCCTATATTTTTTAATCATTCCTATTCCTGTGTCCTGAGCCTGCCCATTGGTTCCAGGGTCCTCCCATAGATCCTCCCAGGATCTGTGTCTCCCAGGACACCTCTCTGATTCTCATGACCAGAGGATCCCTAGTGGCCACTCTAACTGGCCAGAGTACTTAAGGTAGAGGTCCCCTTTAAGTCACCCCCTTAGAACTCTTGCTATTGGTTATTTAATTCATAAAAGGGACTCTCTAGTACCTATTGCTCAACAAGAATGATGGCATTTGTGGTTTGACACAACAGGAATTGTTTGAAGGGATTTTTACGGATCTATTGGACAATAGCCATTTCCATTCCAATGACATTGCAGTATTTCTAAACAACAGTTATTTGGGGCAGGAATTCAGAACTGCACTCCATAGATCCAAAGTGAGTTTGACTTGTATATGGGAGTGATTCTTTTTTAAATGCCCTTGAAATGTTTCATTTAAACTTAACAATTAAGGAACATCTTTTTCCACAGAAGTCTTTCGATTTTATGGCTCTGTGTAGATGCTAGGATAGGAAAGAAAAAATGTCTTATGGTCAAAGAATGTAGAATCCTGGGCCAGGGGTGGAGGAGTGTCTATTTCTTGGCCTTATGTGTTCCTGAGCCTCAGAAATATAGAAAGATTGGTAGGCCTATTGGGGCTTGATATAATGACTAATGGGATATAATTTTGGTTTAGGATTTGGAAGTTCCAAATTTATTAAAAATGTACATAATAGTAATAATAATAATAACAATGACAATAATGGCTTTCTTCTGTTTATTGGGTGCTAATTATGTGTCAGGCTCTATGTTAAGAAGTGCTTCACATATGCTAACTTATTAAATCTTCAACAAATTTATTAAAAGGTAGTTGAAGGGACACATTCAGTGCCCAGACCTTGGTTTCTAAACACGCTTCTTCAATAAAAGGAATAATTTTCTAAGGCTAAGACAGGGAAAAGTTTAAGATGAGTGTGAACATCATGTAGTGTGAGAGAGTAAGGAAGTGCTCACAAAACAAAAGCAAAAGGATGGGGCATGTCAAAGGGACACAGGAGTCAAGCTGCAAGAGCTTCTTTTTTTTGGTCGAGCTGCACAGCTTGCAGGATCTTAGGTCCCTGATCAGGGGTTGAACCGGGGCCCCTGGCAGTGAAAGCACCGAGTCCTAACCACCGGACCATCAGGGAATTCCCGAAAGAGCTTCTAATAGCCAAATTTGGAACACACTGAGCAATAAAATAAATAAATCAGATAGTATTGAGTTATAATCCAAAGTATAAAATAAATATACATGAATGTATGTTAGTATAAATAAATGATTGAATAAATAAATGTGAAAAGAGGCAAGTCTTCCTTACTGAAGAATTCAAAATAATGTACATTAGTACTCCTATCTCTAGGAGTAAGAGCTTAACCCACCCCTCCCCCCTCCCACTTAGGGTGGCCTAGACTTGATGGCTCACTTCCAAGGAACAGAGTACAGAAAAAGAAAAAAATATGCAGTAAATTTACAGGGGAGAAGTCTGGCAAACACCACTATAGGCAAGTGATGAAGTAACCTTTGCCAGTGATATCATGCCGAAGTCATGTACCCCTGATACTGATGTGATGATAAGGGCACTTCATCTCCATGATAGTCTATCCAAAAACCCATAACCCCATTCTAATCATGAGAGAAACATCAGACAACCCAGATTGGGGGACATTCTACAGAACAGCTGGCCTGTCTTCCTCAAGACTGTCAAGGTCATGAAAAACAAGGAAAGCCTAAGAAACTGTTACAGACCAGAGGAGACCAAGGAGATATGACAACTAAATGCAATGTGGTACTCTAGATTGGGTCCTGGAACAAAAGAGGACATTAACAGAAAAACTGGTGAAATCCAAATAAAGTCTGGATTTTAATTAATAGTAATGTACCAAGATCAACTTTATAGTTTTCACACACGTACCTTGATAATGTAAGATGTTAAGAAAGGAGGAAACAGTGTGTGGTTGTTGTGGGAACTCTCTGTACTATCTTTGCAGCTTTTCTGTAAATCTAAAATTTTTCCAAAATAAAAAGTTTACTAAGATAGATAAATGAATGAATAAATAGGTGAATAAATAGTCAAAAGTTTAAAGAAATGCAGGCTTATTTTTAAAAAAAAATCAGAGTACTGTAGAAAATGAAAAGTAAAAATTCCTCTCCTCTCTGAGTAGGAACTCCAAGCCCACCCCGTTGCAATCCCAGAGGTAAATATAGTTTAACAATTTGGTATAAATTTTTCCAGATGTCTGCTATGATCTGTATGTGCGTACTTTAAAAATGTGTAACTGGAATCTTGCTTTTCATTCTGTCCCATGATTGATTTTTTCTCTACTAAGTACAAAACCATGGAATTAGCTTCAAGACAGAATGTAATGATTTTCCAGGTGACTTTTAAATATTCATGAGAGTATTGCTTCCACAGAGGCATTAGCTATCGAGTCTACATCTTACCTAATTTTTAAGCCTTTTAGGTGTACTTCTTGTAGATATCTTAGGCCTTTCTAAATTTTAGTCATATTACCCAAGATTATTACCTGCTCTGCTCTAAAAAATAGTATTTGGTAATCATGGACTTTTAAGAAACAAAGACTAAGAAAATAAAGTTATTAATGATTAAAAAAATAGAAATAGGAAAGATGTTGCTAGTTGACCACATTAATGTCATAACGGTAGATGGATGCTAACTGAAGTTATTAATGATAGAAACTGAATATATTTCTGTATATATATGTGTGTGTGTGTGTGTGTATGTATGTATATGTGTGTGTATAATTTTAAAGCATTACTTTACTGCTGCCTCAGGTAGGATAAGAATAATAATCTCTGAGCTTAGAGCCAGAGAAATTACTGATCTGAATAAGATTTTCTGTATTTTTACCCTTCTTTTTAACACAGCCAGAGCTGGGACTTGAGCATGGTTCTGTCTTAGCATCTTGCTGCTCTGCCTCCACCCCCACTGGGTAGACTTGCTGTAGAAGCTGTAGAGGGTTACACAGCCATGGGCAGTGGTTCCTGTGCAACCTTGGGGAACTGTGTGCGTGCGTGTGTGTGTGTGTGTGCGTGCGCGCGCGTGTGAGTGTGTGTGTGTGTGGTATAGGGGAGTCTTCAGCATGCTCCTCAGGCCTTTTCTCCTATCATATGTCTGTCCCATTTCCAGCCCACATTGTAACAGTCCTTCACTGGTCAGCCTCACTGTGCCATTCCCAACCTCCCATTTCTCAACTAATGGCTGCTATATCCTGCAGAGAAAAGAGAAGGTTAATGATAGGAATCTCTCCCATGTCCTACCTGCTTAATACAAATCTATAAGCTGGTACACCCCCTTTTACCTACTTTCTCTTCCTGCTTTTACAGGAAGAGGCAAAATATTGTTAAAAGCATGGATTTTGGAGTCAGAAAGAAATCTACCTGTTCTCTGCTCTGCCACTGTAGCTGTGTGACCTTGAGCACTTTACTTAAAACTTTCCACACTCAATCCCCCATTCTCTGAAATGGGCATAATTACAGTACCCATTTGGTAGTATTAGAAGATAATGCAGGAGAAGCCTCTTTAGCCTGGTGTCTGGCACAGTAAGTACCTGGCATGGTAAATGGCAATAGTAACTTCTTTCTCTTCAGAAGAAATCCATCTTCCAGGGCTCACCCAGATCTTAAACTGCCCCTATTGCTCTGACTCCTTCCTCTATCTATAAATATGGTCAAGTCGCTTCTAGGTTAAAAGTAAACAAGAACCAAAAAACCCCTCCTTTGATCCTGCTTTTATTTTCTACTGTGTTCTGTTTCCCTTTTCTCACTGCCATGCTTTTTAACAGAGAAGGATACCCTGCTTCACTTTACATCGGCTCCTGGCCTAAAGTAATCTGGATCCCATGCCCCTTACACAGAAACTGTTCTCACTCAGGTCACCAGTGAGACCCCTGGAAGTGGACACTGGCTTTTGCTCACCTTGCGTGCTTTCCCCTTCTAGTACTGGTGTGCCATCTTGGGAACTGCCTTCTTCTGTGGACCTTGGTGTAACTGTCAGTTCCGGTGCACTGCTCTCTCCCAGCCCAAGGGGTGGACACAAGACCCCAAGTCAGGCCAAACGGATGAGCAAGTCAGGGGAATTGTAGACGGTGGCATTTCCTTCCTGCTACCCTGATCCCCCTGGACAGTCTTGTTCCCTGTCTTTTCTATGGACAAATTCTTCACTTTTTCCTTGGAGTATGTGATCTTCCTCATATTCTTTCAATGCATTTCTTTTTGCTGACATGAGATAGTTGGTTCTATTTCTTACAGCAAAATAACCCAAACTGATACAGGTTCTTTGAAGCGTCTTTGATGCCTCACATGTAGTTAATGCCTCCCACCTCCTTTCGTCCTTGAACCTAGCATATGTCCCCACTAAAGTTCATATTACTTTACTAGTTTGGAATACATGATTTACAATCATGTATCCATATATTTCTCTTTTCCACTAAAATGTGAAGTTCTTGAGGAAAAGGGCCATATTTTATTCGTTTATGTATTTCTAGATCCTAGCATTGTAGGAGCTCTTAGCATATAGTCATTGTTCCCAACAAATATATATTGACATATGTAGTGTTACTAAAAAAATAAAAATACCGCTATGTGATTCACCCAAGGAGTAAGTTTGTTTTAGGGGATGAGAGCAAATTAATGAGTGTCTGTCATTATAAATTTAGGACAAAATTTTAGCCTCACTTTGTAACATAATTGGGCCTCTCTAGTGGAGAAACTAGGTCACGGTACAGTTGTAGTGCTGGGAAAGTGAAATTTATAGGCATTTAAAAAGCTGGTATGAGTTTCTGTATATAAAAGCTCAGCCAACCATGTCTGTTTTAAGGTACTATTTTAGCTAGATATATTATTATTTTGTATGAAATTGTTCTTTTTCCCCATGTCTATAAATGTTTATCTGAGTTGAGGTTAGATTTACTGCAAGTGAAAACTCTTAGAGAAATAGCCAGAAAGTCAGAAATATTTGTGAGTCCTTACTGTGGACTGGTATTTTAAGAACTTAGAGACAGAATTACTGGTTGGAGAACAATCTTACAGCATGAAATAAAATCATGGCTGCTGCTAGCCCATATGGCGCCTTTATGCAATTTAGAAAAAGATATCCCTTCCTCAAAACACTTTACTTCCACCTTTAGGGAACTGTCATCATATAGTGATTTTTATGGAATAGGGTGCTTTCCTGCCATCTTCTGGAAAACCACGCTAATAAATATGCAAATCTTGATATTTGTGATGTGAAGGGCCCCCCTAGAAGTGGTGCTCTTGTTTAATGCGCAGCCTGCATTGTGGTATATATAGCAGCGTTAGCTATGGGATTGTATTTAGCAGTTTCTCCTTGTATGCAGTTTTGCTACCAATTACTTACTGTTCAAAAGATGGTGAAAGTTTGCAGATGAAAAGCAAAAAGTCTCAGCTATACTTTACTGAGGGGGAGAAGAAGCTGACTTTAGGCATAGCCGGGTGACTCTCAGACCATTCATTTTCTCCTACAGAACTGAATCAGAGCACCGAAGAGCGCTATATTTAGGCTGTTGCTTACCTGGCTTGAAAAGTATCATAGCCTCAAGGGTTCTGAAACATCCTGTGCATTAGCTATGGCTCCACAAAGGGTACACCTTCAGTTGCCAACTTCCTGTTCTAGAACTCTGAGACAGATTTCCAAGTACAAATTTTAGGTATATGGTAAAGCACCACAAATTATGGCCACCATTTGATCTTTGCCACTTCTTACACTCCCTTGCTGTAGAATTTAGAATTCCTGTTCTTAGGCATATCCCGCAGTTAATACTCAACATATGAAGCCAGGGAACTATTTGTTCCTTGAATAAAAATGAACATTTGCTTATTTTCTCATAAAGAATGAAGTTTTGGATCTAAAATAATTTGGATATACTTTGTATCCTGTGTTTTTTCCCTCTAGGTTTGTTCTCTGACATGTGTTTTGGGTAGGGGCCTGGGATGCAGTGAGCCATAGCAGTTTACTTTAGGTATATTCTGGCTTTTAACCTCCCAAGAGGACCAGCATAACAGGAGAACCATGGTCCCAATAAAGCTGGGAGGTGCACAGAACATTTTGAGGATAGGTACAGGCTGTAGGAGAGCTTGTTTACTTTGGAGCTGGAGTGATGGGTGGGGTTCCCCAGGGGACAGTCGAAAGGGAGAAAAGCTGTGAGATGTGAGTGAGATGGGGAGATGCCTGGGCCAGTTTGTAAAGCCCACTGGGTAAGGATTAATGATCATACAGGCTGTATTTTCAGTGGTGACCAGGGATGGCAGAGATTTGAATTGTCCTGGGACTGATTGGTCTCAGAGCTCTGCTTTAACATTGCATCAGAGCAGACACCTGCTGAGGCCCCAGGTGCAGAGAAGGTCTAGAAAAACAGCAGCTGGCAGGCCAGTCCTGAAGGTAGGGTTGGCTCAGGGACTGTCCCTGGATGGATGGAGGCTTCCTTCCTGCCAATAGCTCCGCTGACACTCACTGGATTCTAAGTGCTGGGTAGGATTAAAAGGGCCCTTGCCTCCATAGAGCTGCTAAGAGAAGAGACACATAACAACTATAAAAAAAGGAAGAATGAACTGAATGCTGCAACAGAGTCTCTGAACAGACAAAATCCTAAAGGAATGCAGCATAAGGAGCAATTTACCCTCCTGAGAGGATCTTTCTCCAAGAAGGTGGCCTTAACGTTTTTTTTTTTTTTTTTGCCCGCGCCATGCAGCATTTGGGATCTTAGTTCCCCAGCCAGGGATCGAACCCATGCCCCCTGCGTTGGAAGCACAGAATCTTAACCACTGGACCGCCAGGGAAGTCCAAGAAGGTGGTCTTTAAAAATGAACATCTTTCTGTTTGTTTCTGATTTTTCAAGGAAAACATGATCATTTTAGAAAAACGGAAGTATAAAATACATACAAGAATCAGAAAAAGAAAAGGTGTACTTTAAAAAACTTTTTATTTTGAAATAAACTTAGATTTATAAGAGTAGCAAAGATAGTACGAATGTCCCCATATAACTTTTACCCAGCTTCCTCTAATGTTACCCTCTGACATAACCATAATATATTTATCAAGACCAAGAAATTAGCATTGATACACTACTATTAACCAAACACTTATTTTCCTCCAGATTTTCCTGTTTTCTCCATAAATGCCCCTTTTCTGTTCCAGGATCTGATCCAGGACCCCACATTGCATTAAGTCATCGCATCTCTTTAGTCTCCTCTAGTCTGTGACAGTTTCTCTGTCTTTGCTTGTCTTTTGTGACCTTGATACTTTTGAAGACTAGTCGTCAGGTATTTTCTAAAATATCCCTCAGTTTTAGTCTGGATGGTGTTTTCACCTGAATAAAACTAAGATTATGAATTTTGGGGGAGAACACCACAGAAGTGATGTCCCCTTCTCATCATGTAAATCAGATTATCAGGTTATCTCATGATAACCGCACAACTGATTGCTGGTGATTTTAACTTTGATCACATGGTTAAGGTCGTGGTTGCCAGTAAAGTTACTGTTTTTTCCTTTCCATGCTCTATGCCTCAGAAGCAAGTCTCTAAGTTCAGCCACACTCAAGGTGAAGGGACTTCAGCTTCATCTCTTGGAGGGAGGTCTGTCAAAGGATCTGTGGGCATCTGTTAAAAGCATCACAGTCATTAGTAAATTTGGGAGGTGCTGTTTTGAGGCTGTGCTCATATCGTTTTTCCCCTGAACGTTTTCCCCACTGATTTTAGCACTCATCAATGGATCTTGCCTGTAGCAATTATTACTGTGGTATTATAATGGTGATTTTCTATTTCCCTACATTTATTAATTGGAATTTTTGGTAAGGAATGTCACTCTTGCCTTTATTTCATTATTCAAGCATTTATTTATATCAGTATAGACTAATGGATGTTTATTTTATACTTTAGGTTGTAATTCAATACTATGGTTATTTGTTACATTGCTCAAATTGTTTCAGCTTTGGCCATTGAATATATATTTTTGAGAAGCTGGGGAAGGTCATGGCAGGCTGAGAACAGTGTGAGTAATGATCTGGTAGGGAAAGAACCTGGTGGGATCAGGGAATGGAGGTTGGGCTCTGCTATACATGGCAGAGGATGAAGGGAAGCGGGGTGAGAAACACCAGCCAGGAGGCCAGTGAGGCCAGCACTGGAAAGAAAGCAGGAAACAGACTAGTTGGCAGCTATTTCAAAGTACAGTAACTAATGAATCGCTGGACCTTTGAAAGGGACGCCATCTAGAGTTTTGTTTTGGATTCTGCTGGGTAAAGTGTGATGTGAGGGACTAATTAGAGTTTTCTTCATTGCTTCTGAAATCTTTCTCCTTCCTGTAGGGGATATTTTCAACTGCAGTTGTAATAAGGATTGGGTTCTTATTGGTTTTTATTAAGTTTTACACTTTATATGGCTCAATCTCAACAGAGACCAGGGCTCACTTAAGCTACAGGGAAAACCATTTGATTTCTGCTTGTTCATGTGTTGTCTTTGATGGCTCTTTCCCATTCATTAGGGCCAGGGGAGCGCTGCTGTGCTTCAATGCTTAAAAAAGTTCGATTCCTTTTGGCCAGGCTTGTCTTTGAATTTCACGTCAGTAGGGGGCTTTGCTGTTGGCTGGCTGCAGGAACTTGGGCAAGTCTTTTCTCTCTGAGGTTACCTTTCTTCAGCACTGAAAAGGAAATAATTTGCTTACCTTACAGGTTTGTCGTGAGAGATAGATAAGATGCTTGATTTAAAAAAAAATCACCAGCATAGTGCCTGGCCTGTTGTACTCAGTAAATGCTCTGAGAATCAGACTAGAATTGAGAGGGTCTTTGAGGGATTATCTAGTCCATCCCTCTGCCTGGGGACCACTGTGTGCCCCCAGCATTCGGGTTAAAGTTTCATATTTTCTTTTCTAATATTTCTAGACATGCGGACTCTACAGTCATCTTCAGCAGTGGTGAAAACATTTATTAATAACCTCCTGTATGTTGTATTATATGGCTTGTGTGCATTACAAAGATGAATTAGATATGTCTTGGGCACCGACAAGTTACAATACTGTAGGGGACACAGCTGTGTAGACAGTATTAAAATTCAGTACATTAAGTGCTATACTAGCTAGGGGTATGAACAAAGTAATGTGTGGGTGCAGTGTGAGAGAAACGAATGAATTCTGGCAGACTTGAGAACAGCTTCAGGGAGAAGTTGATATTTGAGCTGGGCTTCTATCCCAAATAGGAACTTGCCAGGAAAAGGTATGTGTGTGCATATGCTTGTGTGTGTGTGTGTGTGTGTGTGTGTGTTTGGGGAAGAGAGGGAATAGACAGGTGATGGTGGTGTTCCAGGTAGGGTGGAGAGCACATGCAAAGGCATGGAAGCAGGAACAAACACGGCATGTACCAGTTTAATGTGACCCAAGCGTAACGTGAGTAGATGGCTGGTTGGGGCAGGTCAATCACAGAGAGGTAGGAAATGGGACTGGAGAGGTGAGTTGGAACCATGCTAAGGAACTGACTTTATCCTATTGAATAGAGAAGTTAGACCTGTGTTTTAGAAAATCACTTTTGCAGCAACTTGAAAGGTCAGCCAGTGGTGGGAGGGCTGAAAGTGGTGAGCAGGTTGCTGTCATAGGCCAGGTAAGAAAAGACAGGGGCTGGGATGAGGCTGTGACCATGGGGTTGCAGAACAGAAAAGGGGAAGCCAGCGACTCAGAAGTATATGTCAGGACTTGGGTGGAGTAGGGGAAGAGAGAAAAGGATGAACCAAAGGTGGTCCTGAGGTTTGTAGTGTGAATGGCTGAATGGATGGAATATTATCAGAGGTATGGACTATATAACACAGTTTTATTTGTTTACTGCTAGATGCCATGCTCTTCTGGGCACTGGAGTTACCGAGAGAAAACGTCATCCCCTGTCTTGAGTAATTTACCATCCTAGTGAATAGACAGAAGCACAAAAATCACCAACCAACCAACCAACCAACCAACCCCTACCAGTAACAGGTTGATTATGTACTATGTGCTGTGCGAACACAGGAAAACAAGCATTTAAATCTACCTAGGGGAGTAGAGAAAGATTTCACAGGAGAGGTACCATTTGAGCTTCCACTAAAAAGATGAATAGATGGTTGCTAGGACGATAAGAGGGAGGAACATCTGGTAGGTAAAAAATAATGAGAGAGGATTGTAGAGGAAACAGCTGGCTTGCCCGTTAGATTGTAAGTGGGGTGAGGGCAGGGGCCATGTCCTTTTTGCTCAGCATCATATCTCGAATCTGAGTGGTAGAGAGAATAGGAACTGGAGGAAGGGTGGTAGCAGGAAGTCTCTTTCCCATGGGGTGAGGATGTAGAGGTAATGAATCTGGATTGTTCTTTGGGAAAAAAGCTGAGGAGGAAAAAGAAGGTGTGAGAAAGAAGGTGGCAAGTTTTGAGAGAAATAAACTGATGTGGCGAAATGAAGTAGATTTGGACCAGTTTAGTTCAGTCCTCTCTAGGATTCTTCTAGATATTGATACAGAGAGGCCTTCATTGTAAGCTCCCTCTGCCCCCCTTGCTTCTTAACACAACCAGGGCCGTTGGAAAATCTGATTGGATTGTAGGCTATGGGTGCTGCCTGGTGGGCAGGGCAGAGTGGTGTACCCCATCTGCTGAAGGGCGGGTGATGGGGTGGTGGGGAGGAGTGGGATTGTCTAAGTAACTGCTTATCTCTTTGGCTAAGGTAAGTAGCCATAATTTCTTCTGATCTTTCACATGGGTGGTATTTTCAACTTTTTATTCATTTGGACCGTGTCCCCCGCTCTCCATTCCAATACTTCCCATTTCCTAGCTTACCCCCACCTCCCAATGAAGTATAGAAATTTCAAGGGAAAAGAGATAAGATTTTCACTTCAAAGAAAAAGTGAAAAGGGGGCTTTTTGAATCACTTCCCTCAATTTATATTTCAGAAGTCTCAATTGGGAAAATGACTTTTCTAGATGATAATCAATGACACAAACAACAAATTATGACAGCCACATTGGTGTCCCAGATTGTTTCCTGTTCGTTTGTTGCTAAGTGGTAGATTTAGGTTGCCAGAGATGCTCGGACTCTGGCATCAGGTGTTTAAATTATAAGTAGAATTAATGATAGAATTATAAGGAATAATAGAACCAGGGAACAGCTTAGAAATCATCTAGATTCTAGGACAAACTCCATACTTCACAGATGCAGACACTCAAAATATCCAAGCCACGCACTCCCGTTATCGCAGGAACCCAGCTAGGCTTGCCTTAAGTCTCCGGGCTGGACTCCCTGCCTGCCTGGCATGTGGCTCTGCTGCGGGTGACTGGATGCAGCGCTGCATTCCCCTTCCCTGATTGCTTCCAGCTGCTCTGATCTCTCCCTTGATTGTGGAAGCTACAAGGTGGCAGTACCTGTGTCAAACGAGTCATCTCAGGACGGTAGAGTGGGTTATCTAATGATGAAGTCATGGGACAGTAGGGAGAGAGATTCTCTAGGTGCTAGTCTTCTGCAGCTCAGTAGGCATTTCCATGCTGCTTCTTCATCCTGGGACCTAGTCTTTCCCTTTTGTAGAGCACTCACACGAACACTGCCATCAAGAGGGTCTAATGTCTCACCAGGACTTACTGATGACCCCCAGGACCTGCTGAGCCTTCTTTGAAACCAGCCATATAATGTGCACCTTTTATGGTCAGTTAACCCTCTTGACTACTGATTCCAATCCTTTCCCACCTCCTCTGAACAGCTTCCTCCAGCTGCCCTGGCCCTCATGGACTCTACTCTCTTCTGTGATCTCCCGTGGGGGCTACTCCTGGGGCACCTGTACCCAGGCCAGCTGTCAGGAGGGCCTCTGGGCCATCAGTAATCCTCCTGGTCAGCCTTTCCCCTGTCTTCTCAGAACCAGTCCAAACTTTTGCCTCATGCCCACCAACTTCACCAAGAAGTGGTTGATCATTGGGTAAGAACTCCTCAGCGTCCACACCCAGGCTTGCCTACCACTATTTGCACTCACCGTTTCCTCCTTCCTCAGGGGAGAGGTGTCCCTGCCCTGTCTGCAGTTAGTCTACCCCTCCCCACTTCCTGGGCCCCTTGGCCACTGATCATCCCCCTGTCTATTTCCTCTATCTTCAAACCTCTCTTTCTTTGTTGACTCTTCCCTTAGGACAACAGTCCCCAGCCTTTTTGGCACCAGGGACCAGTTTTGTGAAAGACAATTTTTCCGCGGACCAGGGGTAGGGGAAATGGTTTCGGATGATTCAAGCACATTACATTTATTGTGCACTTTACTTCTATTATTATTACATTGTAATATATAATGAAATAATTATACAGCTCACCATAATGCAGATCAGTGGGAGCCCTGAGCTTGTTTACCTGCAACTTAGATGGTCCCACCTGGGGGTATTGGGAGACAGTGACACCCGAAGTGTGTTGGCTTATGTCCAGTCTAATTTGTAAGATGCAGCTTAATTGTCACTTGCCACTCATTGGTAGGGTTTTTGATATGAGTCTGCAAGCAACTGATTTATTATGGTCTCTGTGCAGTCAGACCTCTCTGCTAATGATAATCTGTATCTGCAGCCGCTCCCCAGCACTAGCATCACCACCTCAGCTCTACCTCAGATCATCAGGCATTAGATTCTCATAAGGAACGTGCGACCTAGATCTCTTGCCTGTGCAGTTCACAGCAGGGTTTATGCTCCTATGAGAATCTAATGCCGCCACTGATCTGACAGGAGGTGGAGCTCAGGTGGTAATGTGAGCAATGGGGAGCGGCTGTAAATGCAGATGCAGCTTCGCTCGCTCACCCACCGCTCACCTCCTGCTGTGCAGCCTGGTTCCTAACAGGCTACGGACTGGTACCGGTCCATGGCCCGGGGGTTGGGGACCCCTGCCTTAGGATATAAATACCCTCAAAGTCTCTCCCATTAAAAGAAACAGACATGAGCAAAACCACACACAACAAACAATGATCCATTGGTCCTGGCCTCCGCCTGCCATCCTACCCTTCCTTGGTTGCCCCCCTCCATGAAGAGCTACCTCTGCTCAGCCCTTATGCCATCACCCCACATCCTGCTCCTGCCCATTTGCAGTGGCCTGATGACTGATCACCAGACTTCGTTATTTTATTTGCTAACAAGTCTTTCTTCAGTTAGAACACAGCACTTGAACTAACCTTGATGCCAGGGGTCCCCAGGAGTTAATTCTTCGTGGGGCAGTCCCTTCTGGGGTCAGAATCCTCTCTGAATGCGTTGTCAGACTGTGGGCTGATAGTCTGTGGCCGGTTGTGACTGTGGGTGGAGTAGGGGGATGGCTGTGATCCTTGGCAGATACTCTCTGACTTCAGTCCAAGGTCTGGAGAAAACCATTGTGAGAGCAAGACAATCTGTCCTGAGAATGAAGCCCTTTAATTTTTAGAATGTTGACTTTAACCGGCATCGCATATTTTATCTCTTGCTCTGTTTCTTTTCTAACTGGAGAGTGATATCTTTCTCTCTTTACATTTGGATTAGAAAATGCTGTGTGTATATGTGTGTGTGTGTGTGTGTGTGTGTGTGTGTGTGTTGGCGGGGGGGTGGGTGCTGGGGAGTAGTGGTGGCAAAACTGTAGCAAGCATTTCTATTTATGTTTAGTCAAAATGTTAATTATGAATATTGAGGTGTTTAAATCTCAAATTTGTCCCCTAGGAGAAAGAAAGGCTTGTGCAAGGTCATAGCGCAACTCAGAGGAGTCCAGGGGAAAGAAGTTCCAAGGCACACACTAGGGTGCTTTACAAACCAGCCTGACCTCCCTGAGTTCCGGAATAGGTCCTTGAAATGGGCCTGCGTGGTAGCCAAACATAAGTGCATTCTAAAATTCTCTGCAGTGGGCTGCTCCAACTCAAACCATGAATAATTCAGAAGATCTTTTGGAAGCCCTCCTGGGAACAGCGGTCCCACTCCCCTGGGACAGGCTCTTTTGAATGAGAAGGCCTAGCTACTTCTTCTGACTTGCAGCTGGGAATTTCTTTCCTGTCCCACTAAGTCCACAGATCAACAGGGCCTCCAAAACAGAGATCAGTGTCATCAGTTTGTCACCTGGAGTCTTATCTCAGAGCCTGATAAGACATGCATGTTTACACCAGTGACTTGAAGGTTGGGTTAAGGATATGAAGTGGTCAAAAGTATTATGTTCATGGAATTAAGTGGTCGAAAACTCCATCTCCTTGCTTGTTTGTTTTTTAAATTATTAATTACTCAGGAGCTATGTGTTATTAGATGTTATTTATTATGAAGAAGATCAGATCTTTCTTTCTCTTTACCTTGAACTAAGGTGAACAGCTTTTTCTTTTTCTTGTGTTTATTAAAAGTTGACTACTGATTCCAATATCTTCTTGTATATTTTTGTTGTATTTTTAAACAGGAATGGATTACCATCAACCATTTAATTTTCTCCTCAGTGACTGTACTACCTTTAGTATCCTGCTCTTTAAACCTTGCTTCTTATCCTACTTGAGCAAGCCTGTTTTACTTCACAGGTGTGTAGAGTGGGGACAGGGATGAATTCCCAGCCAGCTGAGTGAGGGATGCATAGGAGTCTTTTGGGGACTTCCCTTCTAATCTGACCAACCTGCTTTAACTACTTCAACCTCTACTATTTTTTTCTTTGCTACTTATGACTAAAAATAATCTAGTCCAATCTCACACCCCCGCCAAGTCACAATTTGCCTATAAGGAATGCCTCACAGACAACATATTTATTTTCAGGTAGCTTTGACTGCTAAAAAAGCCCAAGCCTATTGTCCTCTAATTCCTTTCATTGATCCTAGCAGGGCCATATGAAACATGTTTAATATTTCTTCTAGAAATGTGAAGGCAGTTCTCATTTCTTTGTTTCCTCTTTCCCTCTCTTTTCTAGGCTGAACTGTCTCAGTTTCTGTGTTGTAGTCTGTTAACGTCCCTGATTGCTTTCCTCTGAGCAGGCAGGGGCTATGTTTATATTAACAAATGGTATGCAGGACTAAACATCATCCACTGCAGTGTGAGGCAGGACTGTCATCCCATTTTATCTTTATACTGTACATTTAAGATCACATTAGCTTATTTTCACTAATTCAACAGTAATTTATTAGCTGCCTTGTGTGGTAGACATTGTATTAGGTGCCTGGGTGCTGAGAATATGTATAAATGCTATCCGGAAGCAAACAGACTAGGAAAGAAGGAGAGGGAGAGAGCAAGCAAAAATAGTTAACTGGAAAGTAAATATGATGAGTATTAGCTTAGGAGAAGTACAGAGTGGTGTGGGTGTAAATAGTTGGGGGATATTTCGTAACTAGAGGGTTAGGGAGGGCCTCCTAGAAGAAAGACTTTAAAGCAGGACCCTAAAGGAATTGGGCTAGAGATTAGGGGGAAGAGAGAGGTAGAGCTGGCGGAAGGAGGGGAATGTACCGGGCAGAAGGAAGAACGTATGCAAAGGCCTAGAGGTGAGAAGGAACTGAAAGTAGTAAAATCTGACTGAAGGTTAGACTATAAAGGCAGAGCTGAAGTAGGAGATAGAGGTAGTGCCCACACTGTGGGTTCCTTAAAAGCTAATCAGTCAGCACATGTTTGAGTATATACTATATGCCAGGCACTTTTCTGGTCCCTGGGGTCATGGCAGTAAAGAAAACAGACCAAAAAAAAAAATCCCTTCCCTCGTGGTATGTACAGTTTAGTGGTATTAAGAAGTTAAAAAGCCTTATCAAAGAATTTGGACATTAAGGGCAAGGGGAAGCCACTGAAAGGGTTAAGTGGAGGAGTGATGTGGTTAGAATTACGCTGTTTTAAAGTTAGGCATACGATTTCACCCACTGGGGGGCACTTTTGAGAACGAAAGTAATTATTAATAATTATGATAGAACAATAGGTGTAAACTGGGCAAAGCAAGAAAGAAAGATAGGCACCCTTTTAAAATATGGGCAAAAGACCAGAGAGAAGCAAGACTAAAGGCAGAGATTGGCTATTGCAGGGACCAAGGTGAAAGATAGCCAGGACTGGTACCAAGATGTGCAGTGAGGTGGAAGGAAGTGCATGGGTGAGAAGCACTTAGAGGGAGACACCTGTTGTCCAAAACAGGCAAAGCACAGGAAATGCAGGGTGGCACCAAAAGCCTTCTTCCAAACTGATTAGAACTCAGAAACCAGTGACCGTTAGATAAGGTCATTAGATCTGGTACTGATTTCCTGTTGTCCTGTTATCTTGTCTACATCTTGACCAACTGAGTCAGAATTCTTGATGGAATCTATATAGGTATACACATCTATTATGTTTTTCTGAACTGTTTGTCCAGTAAAACTGTTTAAAAACAAATAATTTAAGAGATGGTTAACCTCATAGAACTTGTTCATAGTGAATGGCCTCTTGATCCTGAGATTGTTGCTTCCTTTTGTTTCAAGCGTTGGCTTATAGTTAGTGCACTAAGTTAATCAGCGTTCTCCAAAGAAACAGAACTGATAGGAGGTGTGTGTGTGTGTATGTATATATATATATATATATATATATATATATATATATATATATATATATACACATACACATATATATATATATACATACATATAAACATACATATATAGATATACATACCTATACATAGACAATTCTTATAGGAATTGGCTCACACAGCTACAGAAGCTGAGAAGTCCCACGATCTAGTGTGTACAAGCAGGAGGAATAGGAAAGCTGATGGTGTGACTCAGTCTAGGTCCTAAGGCTTGAGAATTGGGGAGTCAGTGGTGTAAGTGGCAGTCTGAGTCCAAATGTCCTTGAAACAGGAGCACTGATGTCTGAGGGCAGGAGAAGATGAATGTCCTAGCTCAAGCAGAGAGAGCGAATTCGCCCTCCCTCTACCTTTTTGTTCTATTCAGTCCCTCAACAGATTGGATGATGTCCACCCACATTGCTAAGGACAATCTTTTTTACTCGGTCTACTGATTCAAATGCTAATATCTTCCAGATACACCGTCACAGATATACCTGGAAAAAATGTTTTACTAGCTATCTGGGCATTCCTTAGCCCAGTCAAGTTGACACATAAAATTAACCATCACGTGCACAATACATGTATAAGATTAAATTAAAGAATCTTTTCCTTGATAGGTGAGGGAGAGAACAATCCATTTTAAGCACCGAGTTTATCTGTTTAGTGGTTGACTTGCTCCAAATATAAATAACAATTCTTTTAGTTGTTCTCAATTCCTTTTTTCTTTTTCTTTAGGTGTGTAAGTTCCCTTTAAATCATAACTCCCTAGAGCAGCTTAACGTCAGGCCATTACATGACCATTATTTCTAAGCCAGTATGTTTTGCTCCACTTTGGCCACAGAGCATGTGATGGATGGCATTTTCAGGACAGGGTCAGAAGTTCTGAAATATTGCTATCCATCAAGAGAGGAACTAGTAAAAGACTGAAGGACTGTGGAAAAATCAGCACAAACCAGAAACCGCTGTTAGAGAAGCAAGTTGGTACTTACCCTCAGGGGAGAAGCATCACTTTCACGCAGAAGGGAGGGACTTTCTTGGTCCCTGACCACCGTAACTTTGTGACTTATAAAGATGATACTATTCATCTGGTGGTGGTGTTCTAGGTTGTTATGAGGAATGCTTATAAAAATTGTTGCTGAACGTGCTAGATATGCAAAATGCTATTTAAATGCTTAATTACTAGAAGTGAACCCAAATAATGACTGAGTTTGATTTCCTACAGACTAGAACTGCTGCTCCCGATGCATGACCATTAGCAGCGTTCTGCAGTGTCTCTAATTGCACAGTCCTGAGGCTTAGCCATAAATAACTTACTGATTGATCAGGGAGGAAACCACAGGCCCTATTAGTGCTGGTGAAATGGAAGGTCTAACTTCCGTGAAAGAAATCTTTTACTTTACTGTTAAATGGTGAGGGGAAAGGAAGATAGTCTCTTAAAGCTAAAATATATTACTCTTATAAAGGCTCTCAAAATGTAAACAAATGAGTAAGTGGTTAAAGGCCTGTTTGGGGTTTGTATTTTCTAGGTTTACTGGCATGCAGAGACTGGGGCAGGTTTTATTACCGGAGGGACCTGCTTCATTCTCTGTGTGCAATCCATTCCGTGATTGCATCCCTTTTCCTTGTGCAAGAGGAGGAGGAGTGACTCATGATGACTCCTGGTTTTAGTTTCAGTGAATTCCTGAAGGTGCAAAACTGAGTCAACAATCGTCTCATTTAACTTCACTTTGGTTTATTTCTTTGGAGGGGATGTATTTGCTAGTTTAAATATTAATATTGAAAAGTAGATTATACATTAAACTATGGCAAGAGAGCTCCAGAAACATGAAAATTAGCTAAGTCCTAGGAAAAAATGCTCATCTTGTTTTCTATGACCTAAAAGATGTCATAAGCAAGACACATGAGCCATAATCCCTGCCTCTCCTTCCTTCCTGTCAACACAGTGTTTACTGAGCACTGACTTCATTCCTGGCACTGTACTATGTCCTGGGGATATAGAATCCACCCCCCCACCCCCCTTGTTGTTGCCTCTCCTTGAAGGGGTGACTAACAAACAAATTGCCTTAAGGGAGAATGCCTGTGTTCCTGAGGTGGCCAGCATGCTGGGGGAGCAGCTAACAGCCTGGGAAGCAGGGGAGGCTTGTTATGCAAATTAAAATTGTCAGCATTTTGTAAATGCTGTTTATTAACATTTTTCTTTTACTTTTGATGGGTCCTTTGTGGATTTCTATGATGGTAGAGGAGTTCTGAGTCACTATTGAAGATTTCTGTAAAGAAATACAGCATTGCCAGGCAGAGGAGGGGGCGTTTTAATTCAGTGAACCTTTGCACAGTGCAAATTTAGTGGATCAGATGAGTGTTTGTAATGGGTAAACAGTACTAGTCATCCAAATCAAATGCCATCACAGTGAACCCAGAAACAGTCACATTTTTTTTCACTAGAGTAAAACTTCTTTATAATAAATGCGTTTGTTAAAAATCATGTTTTTGGTTTTTGGACACTAGAGACAAAGTAGAGGAAATGGCAAGACTCAGATTTTTGCAATCAAGCATTTACTTGTTAAATTGACAAGAATTTTCCTGAACGCAGTGGAAGGAGGGGTTAGGCATGCCCCAAACAAGATTTTGTGTAGTTTGGAGGCTGTTTCTTATGAGAACACAGAATGATTAGAGGGAAGTGAAATGAGAGGTTGACGTGTTATTACTAATTGTTGCCTGTTAGGTTTTAGTGGAAGATAAGAATGTTAGATGCAAACTTTGGTAAAAATTCTGAGGGACTTTTCAATGTTTCAGTGTCTGATGGTTCTAGTTCTTTATAATACAAAATTTCACTTAAACCTTAAGGGTTTGCTGTTGTTGTTGTTGTTAGCACTTCTAGAAACAGACCAAGCATCAGCTAGTTGTAAGTGTGCTTCTCCTCTCTTGCATGTTGACGTAAAAGTCTTTATAGGAAGAAAAAAAACCTTATTCCTTAATTATAGAAAATAGACTTGAAATGTGTGCAACCCATCTGGATTAAGATAGAACAGCTATATATCCTGGTATCATCGTTATTCCTGGTTAAAGATGAGGGGTGATGAGAACAACTGTTTAATGGAACAGAGGACAGAGAGATTGCTACCGAGTGAGGTGAAAGGCTGAGAGAGAGCAGTTTACAACTTTGTATAAGAAGTAGCACACTTCTTAGTTTGGTACTCAGTTTAACTCAGAGACATGTTTTGAGGGCCTATGCTGTTGGGACATGTGTTGGGACTATGCTGGGTATCGTGTACACAAAGACTGAGAGACATAGTCCATCAAGAAGCTCCTAGTATGGGTAGGAAAAACACCAACCACAGCTCAACAGTAACTTATTGATACAGCGATCAGTTAATTTTGTCCAGGAGGTCATCTGAGAGGAGATGCTTGTGCTAAGAACAATTAGACATTTGCTAGTTAAAGAAATAATGGAAGGGTCTTCCAGACAAAGAGAAAAGGATGATAAAACCTTGGCCACAGAAGAGCCTATAAGGCCTTAGGGCCTTTGACTCATTTGTCTAGAACATAGGGTACAAATCAGGGGGAAGAATGGGAGGCTGGAGTGGTAGATAGGAGCCCAATTGTGATGGGCCCACCTAAGATGTTTGGATGCTGTCCTCTAGATCAGGGGTCCCCAATCCCCAGGCTGCGGATGGGTACTGGTCAGCGGCCTGTTAGGAGCCGGGCCGCACAGCAGGAGGTGAGCGGCAGGTGAGAGAGTGAAGCTTCATCTGCCACTCCCCATCACTCCCCATTGCTTGCATTACCACCTGAACCGTCCCTCCCACCCCGCCAACCAAATCTGTGGAAAACTTGTCTTCCATGAAACCGGTTCCTGGTGCCAAAAATGTTGGGGACCACTGCAGGTAACAGGGAGCCCTCTTGATCCTCTGGCCACCAACATTTTATTATGAACAGTTTTAAAGCATACAGCAAAGTTGAAAGAATTCTACAGTGAGCACTTGTATAACTATCATTCAGATTGGTACTATAAACATTTTACTATACTTGTTTAATCACCTATCTATCCAACCATCCATCCCTTTGTAATCCATCAATCCATTTTATTTTTATGCATTTCAAAACAAATTACAGATTTCAGTACATTCCTCTCTGAATATTTCAACATGAATATCACTAAGTAGAATTTGTTGTTTAAGGCATTTAATGTAAAATTATATTCTTTTTTTTTTTTTTTAACTTTTGGGTTTATTTTATTTATTTATTTATGGCTGCGCTGGGTCCTCGCCCCTGTGCGAGGGCCTTCTCTTGTTGTGGCAAGCGGGGGCCACTCTTCATCGCGGTGCGCGGGCCTCTCACTATCGCGGCCTCCCTTGCTGCGGAGCACAGGCTCCAGACGCGCAGGCTCAGTAATTGTGGCTCACGGGCCCAGTTGCTCCGCGGCATGTGGGATCCTCCCAGACCAGGGCTCAAACCCGTGTTCCCTGCATTGGCAGGCAGATTCTCAACCACTGTGCCACCAGGGAAGCCCCCAAAATTATATTCTTTTTAGGTTTTAAAGCATGAGAATAAGATAATCGATTTTGTATTTATGAAATATAACGTGAAGAATGAATTGGAAGAGGGAAACAAATTAGAAACCTGCTTCAAAAATCTAAGTGAGAGATGCTAAGAATGTGATGAAAGCCTGCAGTAGAAATGGAGAGGTACCAGTTAATTCAAGAGCCAGTCCAGAAGTGGAGTCAGTGGATCAGTTGACCAGCTGCATGTAGGGAGGGGAGGAGTGGAGGGCAAAGGCTGGGCTGGGGAAGTATAAAAAGTGAAAGATGGATCCAAGGTTTTCTAGTCTGGATAACTGGGTGTTTGATGATGGGATATGTAATACAGAGGGGAAAAGAGGTTTGGAAGTAGAACAAAAGATAAGTTGAGGCCATCTCTCAAGGAGAGCATTCAGAATAAGTAGAGAATAGGGGCTAAGGGGACCACTCTGGGGAAAGCCAATATTTAAGGTACAAGAGGAAAATGCTGAGCCCACACGAGAGGCAGAGAGGAATAGTCAAAAGGCTAGGAAGGAAATCAAGCCTCAGATAGACAGACAGACAGACAGACAGACAGACAAAGGTTTATTATGTGTTTACTATGTTCCAGGGTTCCTAAGTGGTTTATATTCATGGACTCATTGAATCCTCATAACAACCCTATTTTATAGATGAGGAAATAGGGGAGCTCAGGGACAGAAATGTCAAGTAATTTGCTGAAGGTTTTGCAGTTAGTAAGTGGCAGAGCCAGTTTTGAACCAAAGTCATTCAGATTTGTCTTATCATGGTGGCCAAGGAAAGAGGGAATTTCCAGGAGAGTGTAGTCAGAGGGTCACGGTCCTCCATGATCTGAACCCTAACCTACCTTTCCAACTTTGTCTTCTAATTACTCTGCACTTACTCGAGACTGGTCAACTTGAAATGCTCCATGTCTTTGACACAAGCTCAAACTCTTGTAGAGCTTCCCAAAGTGTTTTGTAGGCCACTAGTTCCATGAGATGCTCTGTGAAAAAAAGTGTCTTGTGGTCAAATAAGTTTGAGAAATGCTGCCAACTTTATTATCTTGGAAATTTGCGAGTTATGTTAGCCCATCAAAGGTATTGGGAAGTCCTGCAGTAAAGAATCTATTCTAACTTTGTCTATCAGTGTCTCCCAAACGTATTTGAACTTGTTTGACCTTGGGACCCATCCCTCTTTTCCTCATAGAAAATCTATAAACTCCCTTCAGGACTAGAATTCTGAAACCCTCCTAGTGAAACAAGACTTTACTTTTCCTCAGGTGGTTTTAAGTGAGATACATGACATAGCTTTATCTGCCTCTCACTCTTGATGGCCATGGAACACATTCTCCCCTGAAACATCATTATTTGTGCCCTGCACTCCTCCCAGTGCCCCAGGAGAATGGCGTCCCGGTCTATTTCATCTTAGGATCTTACATGGGACCTAGCACAGTGCCTTTCATACAGTCATCGTTCCGTCAGAGTCTATTTGTGGATAAATAAAATGCACAAAACACAGAGGAAATTAGTACTTTTTCTCTTAAAATAAGTATTCTTTTAAAAGGACTTTTCTGTTCAAAACATGGATGCAAATTTGGACTCAAACCAGGCTTTTCTTTGAGAATAAGGAGAATGTATGTTTCGAGTTTCAGTTTTCATTTGAACTGTTTGCTCTTGGGTTCAGTTGAGGAATAAACTGAGGAAAGTAACATTTTGGTCATTTCTGTCCTAACTGCATAATGGGATATACCGGGAGGTCTTGGAAACATCACTTCTCTTGAGCAGTATCTGGTCTTGTCAGACTTGGATTTCATAGTTAAATCAGTGTGTACCTATACCTTTGAACTTCCTTACTGGTTTGATGTAATTATTTCTCTTGCTCATTCTGACTTACTGTTGGCAGCAGTCCCACTGGTTTCATTGTTTCGTGAGTCCTTATATGGAACTTAATCAAGTGTGATGTTGTGTCTGACCGTCCTCCTTTGAATTGTATAACACACTCAGCTATGCCCTGCTCTGTTTTCCCTGTGGGGATAGAAGAGAGACTTTTCTGACGCCCTCCCACTCTCTTTTCTGCATCATACAGCTCACAACTCCCACATGTGGTTAAGTCATTTAGAAGTGTGTGTGTGTGTGTGTGTGTGTGTGTGTGTGTCAGAGAGAGAGAGAGAGAGAAAGAGAGGATGTTGTGTGTACAAGCCAGGAGAGTCATGCGGAGGGAGACAGACCAGTCATGAGCACAGGCAGTCACGGGAGCACGGAGATCCCTAGGAAAGGCCTGAGCATTAGGGTAAAACGGCTGCTTTCCTCCTACACATCAACCACACCTCATGCAAGTTTTGTTTGCTTATTCCTTAGCTGGATGTCCTACCCCTGGAGCAGGACACCAGAATCCTTGTGAGTTTAGAGGGCTGCGTAGGAGTTTTATTAGCTCACGTGCTTGTTTAAGAGCCCCTGATGATCATAATTATTGTTTTAGAATGAGTCTGAGATTTTTTTTATGGAGAAGACAAACCCTACTTGGAGTATATTTTTATTTTCAGAGTCTCTTTAATGCCACAAAGAGCAAGTTTTTTGAATTTGCATATGTTCATGTGGTGATGGTACCTTGATAATCATCATTCAGAGAAACAACAGGCCTGGTGGCCACTTTACGGAAAGTTCTAAATTTATTATAGTAAATGATTTGAAATTTAGGAGAGGAAGAGAGACCCAAGAATCAGATCTGGCTCTGTATGATAAAAGAACATTGTGCTATCAAGAATAATTCTCATCATTTTCCATAGTGACATTATGGTATGCAATTAAAATGGCAATATTTTACATGGAGTGACAAAATTGTATTGTCATGGCCACCATATCATAGAGAGAGAAAACTAACATTTAGCATCACTGTTAATAATACTGAAATATTTAGAATTTTTTTAAAGAATGAACAACTATTATGATGTCATCAAAATGGAAAGTGTTGCAAAGGGAAGAAAACACACTTTTGGCTGAATGCACAGGGAATGCTGATGGTATTCATTAAGCATGAAATAATAAGAGGAACAAAATTTCCATATCCATCCCTCCCCTATGAAATATCTTCTGTGTTTTCAGTGCTCCCTTTGAAGTCAATATATCTTTGCTTTAATCCATTTTTAAAGCTTCCTTTGAAATCAGTGGGAGCTCATGCCTGGAAGAGAGGAAAGTGGCTGAGGATTGGATGCCTGCTGGGGAAGAGGGACCAGCCTAATCGTCACTGGAAAATAATATTTATTGATTGTACTCATGTGCATGGTCTGTTAGGCTCCACACTAAAGTGACTTTGAAACTGGTCTGATTCATTTCTAATATTACAAAACTAATAAGATGACCGAGAACAGTTAACTTCTTTTTAGGGCAGGGTTTTTGTTTCAAATGATTGGAGAAAAATGAATATTTTAAATGGAAATAATTCTTTTATCTTGACACTCTCACAAACACTGTTTCACCTAAGTGAATTTTCCAGATAACTGAAACTAATAATTGTCTAATAGAGTAATTCCTTCAAGGACGATTGAAGAGTGTAGGATTATTTTCTCCTCTATGTAGTTACTTCAGACTGCTTGGCTTTAAAAAGAATTCTCGTTAAAAACTTTGGAGCAAGGTAAAAGTAATTTATTTCTCATTCTTTCTGCCTCTTCCTTTACTGCTGCCAGTTGTGCTCTGTAATATAGGTCACGTGTTCTCTGTTTCTATTCTGCTCTCTTACTTTACATGGAGTTTCCTGAAGAAGGGCCCGGAGGCCTGAAGTAGCTCTATACCTTTCCTACAGGGTGAAACATAAAGATGGTCCCTTCTCTCATTTCCTTTTTCTCTCCCCTTGTTTCCTGCTCTTCATTTTCTGTCCCTCCTCTCCTTGGACCACCTGCCTCTTTTCCTTTCCCGTGTGATCCACTCCCATGATGTCAGCCCCATCTATGAGCGGGGGTGGGGGGGGGTCTGTCAATGTCTGGCCTGTATACCTTGGTCACAGGCTTGAGCTTTGCATCTCTGATTGGATCTTGACCTGGATGCCTCTCGGGGCCTCAAACTCAATACTTCAAAGCTGAGCTCAGCAACTCCTGCCAAGATCTTCATTTTCAATCTCTGTGAGTGGTATCACCTTCCAGCTAGCCTCCGTCTAGCCTGAAAATCTGTCAATTGCCCTTGACAATGTCTCCTCCCTATCACTCCACCTCTAATCATTTAGCAAATCCTGTCATGTCTGCCTTGGAAGTCCAGGACCTGCTCCTTCTCCACTCCTCCCTGCCACTATCTCATCTAGTCCCTCAACACATCTTGCCAATGACAACAACTGCCTTCTCTCTGGTCACTTCCTTATGCAAACTTGTCTTCACATGGTTGCAACTTTTCTTCCTAAAATTGGATGCTGGCCATGTCATTCTCAGACTTAAGAACCACCCCCCGCCCCTTTGCCTCAGCTGAGCATGTAAAGTCTTTTGTAATCTGTCCTGACTCTCTAGCTCCTTTTCTATGTAGTAAGCCCATTGCTCCTGCCACTGAAAATGCTTCTTGATTCACTTGGCAAATGTCTGCATATCCTTCAAGAGTAGGTGGAGTGTCTTTTCTACGAAGCCTTCCCCAGTGTCTTCAGACAGTCTCTTCCCCCTTCTTTGGGTTCCCACCCTCTCTTCTTTCGAGGTGACCTGTGATGATCTGTTTTTATGTGTCTCCTGCACCGGAATGAAAGTTCCTGGAGAGTGCAGTTTATAATTTGTTTCTCTGTCAATCCTCATCCCAATGCCTACCTCAGGTCAGGTACAAATCAATAAATACTTGGTGAGTGAAGATTCTGAGAAGTCTTTTTCACTTACATTTGGGCTTGAAGTTATTTTATGCTGTTGAAGATGCTGGTTCAGACATTAAAATAATAAAACATTTTAACAGATTCTGCCTTCGAGAGGCATATGTTAGAGAATATATAAAATTTTTTATCTCTTAGAAGGGAAGACAATGCCCATACACTGAGGATGGTCCAGCAGAAGGAAAGAAAGTTCCGGTCCATAGGGATGTCCTTAAACCCTTGTACCATCTCCAGAATAACCTGTTGCTGGAGTCCTTGTTACATGAGAAAAAAGTAAGCCCCTATCATTAAAACCACTTTTAGTCAGGTATAGAGAAAAGTCACCTGCTTCAGAGTTTCCACTCTCAAGGTTTCTGAGATTTCAGCTAAGAGCCTCTAGTGAGAGAGTTTTTTCTTGGTGTTTTCAGCAAGACCTATAAATCAAACACACAAATCCTCAAAGTCTTATTTTAAAAAAATGATAGTACAGTGGGAGAAACATCCAGCTGAAGTACCTAACTTATGGTAAAAATGAGAAACCTTTTTTTCTTTTAAAGAAACATAGAAAATATAAATAAGGTCCCCTTACTTGGAGATATTTAGTTTTAATTTCAGTGATGTTTCTGAGCAATGGTAGAGATAGAAAATTGTCTAACTAATTTAACAATTGAGTGAGAGCATCTGACTTTATTAAATAAATATATAAAGTAGAAGTCTGTTTCAGTTTCATTGTTTGGGCAATTAGAGGGGAGGGAAAATAGGTAAGAGTGATCTGGGGGCAGAGCACAGCCTGCATTAGAGGAAAGGCTGGGAGGGTGGAGCGAGTCCAAGAGAAGACGGAGGTTGTTCCCCTAGTTCCCCCCATAACCTTCTGTTTGAGGTCTCTACTTCATCGTCCCTCCCTCCTTTCTAACTTACCTCATCTGGCCCAGACCATCCTCCAACGGCATGTCTATCCAAGGCACTTGAAGTTCTTCTTTCGCTTTCTAATCACTCTCTTTCCCCAGCCTCTGCCTCCAGACCCTTACCTGCCCAGCGTCTATGGTCCCGCTTGCTGTGGGATCTCATCTCCTCCCTCCTTTCCCTAGGTGGATGAAATTTCTGCCTGCTCATCTGCAGCTCAGCAGAGTCCTAACTTACCTTTTGGTGTGTTATTTAACCCTCTGGGCCTCAGTATCCTCATCTGTGAAAAGAGAATTAGTAACACATACCTCACAAGATTGTGAGTTGCCCAGCAGGTCCTCAACAAACATTCATTTCCCTTCCCTCCTTTGCTTTTTGCTGCTCTTCCCACTTTTTGCTGCTTCCCTTCTGCTCTGCTGATACCAGTGCTTTCCAGTCTTCTTACCAACTAAGCCATCAGCTGGGAATTTGTCTCTGGAATTCTGCCTGGAGTCTATGCCTGTGTCTGAGAGTAAGGGTTTCAGAGGGAGGCTCTGAGGTACGGACATCTCTGCACCAGCTGCAGAGTCAGACATCACAGATTCAGGTCCTTGTCCCACCATGTACTCCTGTATGAGCTTTGGGAAGGTTGCATATTCTCTTGGTGGCCTAGTTTCCTCATTTGTAATTTGGGGATAATAATTATTTCTGTTTCTAGGGTTATAGGAAGGATTAAATGAGCTACTTCATGAGAAGTGTTCAGTGTAATACCCAGCACATTGTAAGTGCCTACTAAATGTCATAGGTAACCTCAATGTAGAAAATTGTACTGTGCCTTGTGACCAATGGCATGATGTCCTCAATGCTCCAGCTTCATTATCTCATCTCAGAAGGAAAACATGGCAGGATTCAAGTGGCAGTTACCAGGGCACATCCAGAGCAGGCCCTTGATAGATGCTTGCTGGGGTTCACTGTCTGTGGTGGGTGTGGGAGTGTGCACCAGCTTTGTTTTGTATGGGAAGGAAGCTGTATCAACAGGGAAGCAACTTCTGCACGGATTCTGACCTAAAGCCTCCTTCACTACACAGAACTCACCACCTCTCTGGGCTACAAGCAGCAAGTGTCCATATATTGCTGATAGGAATCACCTGATGGGGGTGGAGATTACTCTTAACCTATTTCTGGGTGAGCTTAATTAGCATAAATTAGTATTCATGCATGAAAGACTTCATCATGAATCTTATGCCCAAATATAGCTCAGCATGTTTACTAGCTTTCTGATTGTCAGCTGTGTTGCTCTGCTCATGCCGTCTGTGAGTGTGCAAAAGAGAGGGAGAGAGAGGAAGGAGAGGTAGAAAGGAGAAGCATAGAGGTGGGCAGGATGAGGGCAAGGGGATGGGGCGGGGGGAGAGATTGAGAGAGAATATTCATTTGAAGGTTTCACCTTCTGCTGGATTACATTCATATATAACTGGGGAGTTGGCCCCATAATTCAACAATGTCACTGAAAATGAAGATGATACATTTTAACTGCATTTTTAAAGACAGAGATATATATGCTAGACGTTTAGATATACCACAGGAGGAATTTGGCTATATTCCAGAATGTCATTAAAGAGCAGAAAATATCTCTAGAATTCTAGCATCAGAGCTGGAAAAGATCTCAATTTAGCTTTTCATTTCCCAGAATCAGAAACTGAAGTATAATGATGCTAAGAGACTTTGCCAGAGCTCACCAGCTGGTCAGAGGCAGAGCAGGGACTAGACACAATTCTGCTGACTGGTGTTCTGAGGGCTTTCTGCTGCACCCCGGACAAGTGTGCATACATAAAATGCCAGAAAACTAACAGTACCTGAGAGCCTACAGAAAAAAAAAGGATTGGTTGGAATTGAGTTGGAAGCGAAGGCAGGAGAGGCTGCCCTGTTCTGCAGTAGGAACAAGACTGAGGTGAAGATTTTGAGGGAGGGGGGCTCCCTCAGGCAGCCTGTGATGGAGCAGCGTAGAGTCTTAGTCAAGCAGAGGACTCTGGTGAGAAGAGATACTATCTTCTGCAGAGAAGAGACCTTTGTGGTGACCAAAGGAATGGTAAGTGTACATGGCTGATATCCTTCATATCTTGACTCGTCTGGCTAATGGGAGAGAGAAAGCTGGAGAACACCAGGCATCTCGATGAGAGTGGTTGAAGGAACTGCAGAGAAAGGAAATGCTGGAGGTGCCTGAGATTTATCATTTTGACTCTCCAGTCTTACCTAGTGTTAGTCCTTTGCTTGCCAGCTGTATGTAGATTTTTAGGGCAGCTATATTTTTAGGGCAGCAGCTTCCACACAGACTTTAATGGAGATGTTGTCATCGACTGACACCAACAAAAGTATGATTCACAAAGTAAAATGCACCCATGTTACAGACCTAAGAACAACCTATGTAAATATTTGGAGAACGTTCTTCCTGGCATCTGTCTATGCATATTTACACGTACAAACACACACATTTATTTTTATACAAATGTGATCAGACTGTACATCTTGTTTTGTAGTTTGCTTTTTTAATGTTTTAAATCATTTTTATTGAATCTACGGATTGAAGAGGCAGGTGAAAATCCTTCTTCAAACTTAAACTTTACTTTTATTTTTTTAAATCAACTTTATTGGTTGCATAATTTACATAAATAAAATACATTCATTTAAAATATACAGTTTAATGAGTTTTGATAAATATAAAGAACTCTTACAATTCAATGATTATAAAACAAACAACCCAATAAAAATGGGCAAAGAAAGGACACTTTATAAAAGAAGATATTTCTCCATTTAATTCCATCAATTTTGGCTTCTCATAAATTGAAACTCTGTTAGGAGTTTGAAATTGTACAGGATTGTTATATCATCTTCATGAATTGACTCCTTTTTCATTATCATAGTCGCTTTTGTTCCCTGGCATCATTCCTTGTTCTGAAGTCCACTTTGATATTGAAATAGACTCTATTAATTTCTTGTGGTATATCTTTTCCATTCTTTTGATATAAGCCTGTTTCTATGTTTTATTTTGACAGCATGTAGTTGGGTCTTGGTTTTTAATCTTTGCCTTTTAATTGGAATGTTTAACCAATTTATATTTACGGTAATTATTGATGTGGTTGTATTTAAGGTTTCTATCTTCATACTTGTTTTTTTATTTTTCAGTTTGAAACAAGATTTAAAAAAAATTTTTTTTCTTTTTAAACATCTTTATTGGAGTATAATTGCTTCACAATGGTGTGTTAGTTTCTGCTTTATAACAAAGTGAATCAGCTATACATATATATACATCCCCATATCCCCTCCCTCTTGCTTCTCCCTCCCCTCCTTCTTATCCCACCCCTCTAGGTGGTCACAAAACACCGAGCTGATCTCCCTGTGCTATGCAGCTGCTTCCCACTAGCTATCTATTTTACATTTGGTAGTATATATTGGTCCATGCCACTCTCTCACTTCGTCCCATCTCACCCTTCCCCCCACCCCGTGTCCTCAAGTCCATTCTCTACATCTGCGTCCTTATTCCTGTCCTGTCCCTACGTTCTTCATAACCATTTTTTTTTCTTTTACTATCCATATATGTGTTAGCTTACGGTATTTGTTTTTCTCTTTCTGACTTACTTCACTCTGTATGACAGACTCTAGGTCCATCCATCTCACTACAAATAACTCCATTTCGTTTCTTTTTATGGCTGAGTAATATTCCATTGTATATATGTGCCACATCTTCTTTATCCATTCATCTGTCCATGGATACTTAGGTTGCTTCCATGTCCTGGCTATTGTAAATAGAGCTGCAATGAACATTGTGGTACATGACTCCTTTTGCATTATGGTTTTCTCAGGGTATATGCCCAGTAGTGGGATTCCTGGGTCGTATGGTAGTTCTACTTTTAGTTTTTTAAGGAACCTCAATACTGTTCTCCATAGTGGCTGTATCAATTTACATTCCCACCAACAGTGCAAGAGGGTTCCCTTTTCTTCACACCCTCTCCAGCATTTATTGTTTGTAGATTTTTAAATAATGGCCATTCTGTCTGCTGTGAGGTGATAACCTCATTGTAGTTTTGATTTGCATTTCTCTAATGATTAGTGATGTTAAGCAGTCTTTCATGTGTTTGTTGGCTATCTGTATATCTTCTTTGGAGAAATTTCTATTTAGGTCTTCTGCCCGTTTTTGGATTGGGTTGTTTGTTTTTTTGATACTGAGCTGCATGAGCTGCTAGTAAATTTTGGAGATTAATCCTTTGTCAGTTGCTACTTTTGCAGATATTTTCTCCCATACTGAGGGTTGTCTTTTCATCTTGTTTATGTTTTCCTTTGCTGTGCAAATGATTTTAAGGTTCATTAGGTCCCATTTGTTGATTTTTGTTTTTGTTTCCATTTCGCTAGGAGGTGGGTCAGAAAGGATCTTGCTGTGATTTATGTCATACAGTGTTCTGCCTATGTTTTCCTCTAAGAGTTTTATAGTGTCTGGCCTTACATTTAGGTCTTTAATCCATTTTGAGGTTATTTTTGTGTATGGTGTTAGGGAGTGTTCTAATTTCATTCTTTTACATGTAGCTGTCCAGTTTTCCCAGCACCACTTATTGAAGAGGCTGTCTTTTCTCCATCGTATATGCTTGCCTCCTTTATCAAAAATAAGGTGACCATATGTGCGTGGGTTTACCTCTGGGCTTTCTATCCTGTTCCATTGATCTATATTTCTGTTTTTGTGCTAGTACCATACTATCTTGATTAATGTAGCTTTGTAGTATAGTTTGAAGTCAGGGTGCCTGATTCCTCCAGTTCGATTTTTCTTTCTCAAGATTGCTTTGGCTATTCAGGGTCTTTTGTGTTTCCATACAAATTGTGAAATTTTTTGTTCTAGTTCTGTGAAAAATGCCATTGGTAGTTTGATAGGGTTTGCATTGAATCTATAGAATGCTTTAGGTAGTATAGTCATTTTCACAATGTTGATTCTTCCAATCCAAGAACATGGTATATCTCTCCATCTGTTTGTATCATCTTTAATTTCTTTCATCAGTGTCTTATAGTTTTCTGCATACAGGTCTTCTCCTTAGATAGGTTTATTCCTAGCTATTTTATTCTTTTCGTTGTAATGGTAAATGGGAGTGTTTCCTTAATTTCTCTTTCAGATTTTTCATCATCATATAGGAATATATATAAGAATGCAAGAGATTTCTGTGCATTAATTTTGTATCCTGCTACATTACTAAATTCATTGATTAGCTCTAGTAGCTTTCTGGTAGTGTCTTTAGGATTCTCTATGTATAGTATCATATCATCTACAAACAGTGACAACTTTACTTCTTCTTTTCTGATTTGGATTCATTTTATTTCTTTTTCTTCTCTGATTGCTGTGGCTAAAACTTCCAAAACAATGTTGAATAATAGTGGTGAGAGTGGGCAACCTTCTCTTGTACCTGATCTTAGTGGAAATGATTTCAGTTTTTCACCGTTGAGAATGATGTTGGCTGTGGGTTTGTCATATATGGCCTTTATTATGTTGAGGTAAGTTCCCTCTATGCCTATTTTCTGGAGGGTTTTTATCATAAATGGGTGTTGAATTATGTCACAAGCTTTTTCTATATCTGTTGAGATGATCATATGGTTCTTCTCCTTCAATTGTTAATATGGTGTATCACATTGATTGATTTGCGTATATTGAAGAATCCGTGCATTCCTGGGATAAACCCCACTTGATCATGGTGTATGATCCTTTTATTGTGCTGTTGGATTCTGTTTGCTAGTATTTTGTTGAGGATTTTTGCATCTATGTTCATCAGTGATATTTGCCTGTAGTTTTCTTTCTTTGTGACATCTTTGTCTGTTTCTGGTATCAGGGTGATGGTGGCCTTGTCGAATGAGTTTGGGAGTGTTCCTCCCTCTGCTATATTTTGGAAGAGTGTGAGAAGGATAAGTGTTAGCTCTTCTCTAAATGTTTGATGGAATTCGCCTGTGAAGCCATCTGGTCCTGGGCTTTTGTTTGTTGGAAAAATTTTAATCACAGTCTCAATTTCAGTGCTTGTGATTGGTCTGTTTATATTTTCTATTTCTTCCTGGTTCAGTCTTGGAAGGTTGTGCTTTTCTAAGAATTTGTCCATTTCTTCCAGGTTGTCCATTTTATTGGCATAGAGTTGCTTGTAGTAATCTCTCATGATCCTTTGTATTTCTGCAGTGTCAGTTGTTACTTGTTTTTCATTTCTAATTCTATTGATCTGAGTCTTCTCCCTTTTTATCTTGATGAGTCTGGCTAATGGTTTATCAATTTTGTTTATCTTCTCAAAGAACCAGCTTTTAGTTTTATTGATCTTTGCTATTGTTCCCTTCATTTCTTTTTCATTTATTTCTGATCTGATCTTTATGATTTCTTTCCTTCTGCTAACTTTGGGGTTGTTTTGTTCTTCTTTCTCTAATTGCTTTAGGTGTAAGGTTAGGTTGTTTATTTGAGACGTTTCTTGTTTCTTGAGGTAGGATTGTATTGCTATACACTTCCCTCTTAGAACTGCTTTTGCTGCATTCCATGGATTTTGAGTCGTCGTGTTTTCATTGTCATTTGTTTCTAGGTATTTTTTAATTTCCTCTTTGATTTCTTCAGTGATCACTTGGTTATTAAGTAGTGTACTGTTTAACCTCCATGTATTTGTATTTTTTACAGATTTTTTTCCTGTAATTGATATTCAGTCTCATAGCATTGTGGTCGGAAAAGATACTTGATACGATTTCAATTTTCTTAAATTTACCAAGGCTTGATTTGTGACCCAAGATATGATCTATCCTGGAGAGTTTTCCATGAGCACTTGAGAAGGAAGTGTATTCTGTTGTTTTTGGATGGAATGTCCCATAAATATCAATAAAGTCCATCTTGTTTAATGTGTCATTTAAAGCTTGTGTTTCCTTATTTATTTTCATTTTGGATCATCTGTCCATTGGTGAAAATAGGGTGCTAAAGTCCCCTACTATTATTATGTTACTGTCGATTTCTTCTTTTATGGCTGTTAGCAGTTGCCTTATGTATTGAGGTGCTCCTATGTTGGGTGCATAAATATTTACAATCGTTATATCTTCTTCCTGGATTGATCCCTTGATCACTGTGTAGTGTCCTTTTTTGCCTCTTGTAATAGTCTTTATTTTAAAGTCTATTTTGTCTGATATGAGAATTGCTACTCCAGCTTTCTTTTGATTTACATTTACGTGGAATATCTTTTTCCATCCCCTCACTTTCAGTCTGTATGTGTCCCTAGGTCTGAAGTGGGTCTCTTGTAGACACATATATATGGGTCTTGTTTTTGTATCCATTCAGCCAGTCTATGTCTTTTGGTTGGATCATTTAATCCATTTACATTTAAGGTATTTATCGATATGTATGTTCCTATTACCATTTTCTTAATTGTTTTAGGTTTGTTACTGTAGGTCTTTTCCTTCTCTTGTGTTTCCTGCCTAGAGAGGTTCTTTTAGCATTTGTTGTAAAGCTGGTTTGGTGTTGCTGAATTCTCTTAGCTTTTGCTTGTCTGTAAAGGTTTTAATTTCTGCCTTGAATCTGAATGAGATCCTTGCTGGGTAGAGTAATCTTGGTTGTAGGTTTTTCCCTTTAATCACTTTAAATATGTCTTGCCACTCCCTTGTGGCTTGAAGAGTTTCTGCTGAAAGATCAGCTGTTAACCTTATGGGGACTCCCTTGTATGTTATTTGTTGTTTTTCCCTTGATGCTTTTTTTTTTAAACATCTTTATTGGAGTATAATTGCTTTATACTGGTGTGTTAGTTTCTGCTTTTGCTGCTTTTAATATTTTTTCTTTGTATTTAATTTTTGATAGTTTGATTAATATATGTCTTGGTGTGTTTCTCCTTGGATTTATCCTGTATGGGACTCTCTGCACCCCCTGAACTTGATTAACTATTTCCTTTCCCATATTAGGGAAGTTTCCAACTATAATCTCTTCAAATATTTTCTCAGACCCTTTCTTTTTCTTCTGGGGCCCCTATAATTTGAATGTTGCTGCGTTTAATGTTGTCCCAGAGGTCTCTGAGACTGTCCTCAATTCTTTTCATTTTTTATTTATTCTGCTCTGCAGTAGTTATTTCCACTATTTTATCTTCCAGGTCACTTCTCTGTTCTTCTGCCTCAGTTATTCTGCTATTGATTCCCTCTAGAGAATTTTTAATTTCATTTATTGTTTCTTCATCATTGTCTGTTTGCTCTTTAGTTCTTCTAGGTCCTTGTTAAACGTTTCTTGTATTTTCTCCATTCTATTTCCAAGATTTTGGATCATCTTTACTATCATTACTCTGAATTCTTTTTCAAGTAGACTCTCTATTTCCTCTTCAGTTGTTTGGTCTGGTGGGTTTTTACCTTTCTCGTTCATCTGCTGTGTGTTTCTCTGTGTTTTCATTTTGCTTAACTTACTGTGTTTGGCGTCTCCTTTTTGCAGGCTGCAGGTTCGTAGTTCCCGTTGCTTTTTGTGTTTGACCCCAGTGGCTAAGGTTGGTTCAGTGGGTTGTGCAGGCTTCCTGGTGGAGGGTAATGGTGCCTGTGTTCTGGAGGAGGAGGCTGGATCTTGTCTTTCTGGTGGGCAGGACCATGTCCGGTGGTGTGCTTTGGGGTTCCTGTGACCTTATTATGAGTTTAGGCAGCCTCTCTGCTAATGGGTGGGATTGTGTTCCTGTCTTTCTAGTTGTTTGGCATAGGGTGTTCAGCACTGTAGCTTGCTGGTCGTTGAGTGGAGCTGGGTCTTAGCGTTGAGATGGAGATCTCTGGGAGAGCTTTCGGCATTTAATATTACGTGGAGCCGGGAGGTCTCTGGTGGACCAATGTCCTGAACTTGCCTTTCCTACCTCAGAGGCACAGGCCTGAAACCTGGCTGGAGCACCAAGACCCTGTCAGCCACACGGCTCAGACAAAAAGGGAGAAAGAATGAAAGAAAGAAAAAGATAAAAGAAAATAAAGTTATTAAAATAAAAAATTAAAAAAATATTAACAATTAAAAAAATTTAAAAATAATAAAAAAAGAAAAAAAAGAAAGAAAGAAGAAAGAAACGAAGAAATCCACCAGTGATATCTAGCACTAAAAACTAACTATACTAAAAACAAAACAAAACAAAAAAAACAAACAGACAGAACCCTAGGACAAATGGTAAAAGCAAAGGTATACAGACAAAATTACACAAAGAAGCATACACATACACACTCATAAAAAGAGAAAAAGGAAAAAAATATATATCATTGCTCCCAATGTCTGCCTTCTCAGTTTGGGATGATTCCTTATCTATTCAGTTATTCCACAGATGCAGGTACATCAAGTTGATTGTGGAAGTTTAATCCCCTGCTCCTGAGGCTGCTGGGAGAGATTTCCCTTTCTCTTCTTTGTTCGCACAGCTCCTGGGGTTCAGGATTTGGCCCTGCCTCTGCGTGTAGGTCGCCTGAGGGCATCTCTTCCCACACAGACAGGTCGGGGTTAAAGGAGCAGCTGATTCAGGGGCTCTGGCTCACTCAGGCTGGGGGGAGGGAGGGGTACGGATGCGGGGCGAGCCTGCGGCGGCAGAGGCCAGCGTGACATTGCACCAGCCTGAGGTGCGCTGTGTGTTCTCCCGGGGAAGTTGTCCCTGGATCATGGGACCCTGGCAGTGGCGTGCTGCACAGGCTCCCAGGAGGGGAGGTATGGATAGTGACCTGTGCTTGCACACAGGCTTCTTGTTGGCTGCAGCAGCAGCCTTAGCGTTTCACGCCCTTCTCTGGTGTCCATGCTAATAGCCGTGGCTTGCGCCCGTCTCTGGAGCTCGTTTAGGCGGTGCTCTGAATCCACTCTCCTCGGCACCCCGAAACAATGGTCTCTTGCTTCTTAGGCAGGTCCAGACTTTTTCCCAGACTCCCTCCCGACTAGCTGTGGCGCACTAGCCCCCTTCAGGCTGTGTTCACGCAGCCAACCCCAGTCCTCTCCCTGAGATCTGACCTCCGAAGCCTGAGCCTCAGCTCCCGGCCCCCACCCATCCCGGCGGGTGAGCAGACAAGCCTCTCTGGCTGGTGAGTGCCGGTCGGCACCCATCCTCTTTGCGGGAATCTCTCTGCTTTGCCCTCTGCACCCCTGTTGCTGCACTCTCCTCCGTGGCTCCGAAGCTTCCCCCAGCCACCCCCCTGTCTCCGCCAGTGAAAGGGCTTCCTGGTCTGTGGAAACTTTTCCTCCTTCACAGCTCCCTCCCACTGGTGCAGGTTCCGTCCCTATTCTTTTGTCTCTGTTTTTTCTTTTTTTCTTTTGCCCTACTCAGGTACATGGGGAGTTTCTTGCCTTTTGGGAAGTCTGAGGTCTTCTGCCAGCATTCAGTAGGTGTTCTGTAGGAGTTGTTCCACATGTAGATGTATTTCTGATGTATTTGTGAGGAGGAATGCGATCTCCACGTCTCAATCCTCCCCCATCTTGAAGGTCTCCCATATTTATTTTTCTATTTGCTCTAATTATTCTTTTTTTTAATTGAAATATAGTTGACATACAGTATTGTGTTAGTTTCAGGTGTACTGTGTAGTGATTTGACATTTGCGTGCACTATGAAATGATCACCATGATATGTCAATGTTCTATCTATTCTTTGTTACCTTTTCCCTATTTTCCTGCCTTCTTTTGGGTAGAGTATTTATTATTTTAATATTATTATTTAATGTTATTTAGTAGTGAATATTTATTATTTTACTGCCTCTATTTATCTCCTCTATGTTTGCTATACTGCTTTATTGCTCTAAAGTTTACAATATACATCTTTAACTTACCACAGTTTATCTTCAAAAAATATTATAGTACTTCATGTGTAATGTAAGATTCTAACAGCCTTCAGTTTCTCCCCTCTGACCTTTATGCTATTGTTCTTATACATGTTGCTTCTGCATATATTGTAAATCGCCAAATACATTGTTAGTATTTTTCTTTAAACAGTCAATTATTTCTTAAAGACGTTTTTAAATGGGAAAAATATCTTCTGTATGTGTATATACGTGTGTATATATATATATATATATATATATATATATATATATATATACACACGTATATACACACATATTTGCCATTTTTAATACTCTTTGTTTCTTTGTATAGATCCACATTTCTATTGCATTATTTACCTTTCACCTAAAGAACTTCCTTTAACATTTCTTGTAGTACAAGGTTGCTGGTGATAAATTTTCTCAGCTTTTATTTGTCTAAAAAATTTCTTTAATACCACTAAAAAGTTTTTTTTATTTTTGAAAGATATTTTCACTGGTTGTAGAATTCTGGGTTGACGATGTTCTTTTACACACTAAAAATGGTATTTAGCTGTCTTCTGCCTTGCCGATTTCTTATAAGAAGCCTATGATCATTTTTTATTTGTTTCTTATTATATAAAGTATCTTTCTTTCCTCTGATTGATTTTAAGATTATTGTTTAACATGGATTTTCAGCAATTTGATTTTGATGTGCCTTTGTGTTTATCCTGCTTGGAGTTCATTGAGTATTTGGGATTTGTGGGTATATATTTTCTGTAAGAGAGAGAAAATTTTCATGATGTCATTATTTTTGACTGGGTTCCAGTCATTATGAAATTTATGTTGTGTGTGCTGGATTTTTTTGTATTCTTTAAAGAGTGTTGAACTTCTTCTAGAAGAAGTTAGAGGATTTGCAAATCATTTCAACATTTTAGAGTTTTATTCATAAGCTATTATAGTGCTGGTCTAGAACAGCCTTTACCAAATAGGTAGTTTAGTCCTATTGCCAGGGTGTGACTCTTGGACTCTCCTGAATGACCTGTATATTCAAGAAAGTTTCTGTACTCTGGCTAGTGGAAGATAGAATAATTCACAGTTCTATGTGAGCTTTGGGATTGTTCAGCTTACATCTCCCTTTAACTGCTGTTTCCTAGGAAGTTGACTGACCTTGTGGGGTTTCATCCTATGCATACACAGATTGCATTCAACTAAAAACTCAGGGAGTTCCTATTCGTATTTCTGGAGCTCTTTCTCCTTGTAGTTTTCTCTTCTTTTGTATTCTGCCCTGCCAATTTAAGCTGCCATGTCCTCTCCAAACTCCCATTTCTGTCTCCTTAATTCAGTGAGAGAGCATCAGCTCTCTTTGGGTTCCCTCTCCTGGCACTATGGTCTGGAATTTGCCCCCAGGCAGAAATCTGGGCTTACTGTAGGGCTGATTATCATTTATTTTCCTTTTTCCAAGAGTCACAGTCATGTTGATGCTTGTGGGCCAATGGCTAAAAACCAGGGCTGAGATGAGGTTGAGGACAGGTACCAAGGGTACAAAATTTAAGAAGGTACTTACTCTCAGGGCCATGAAAGTGCCTCCTTAAATTTTGAACCCTAAGCATCTTTCCTGCCTCACTCTAATCCCAGCCCTGATGAGAGCAGCTGTCTTATATACTTTATCCAGTTTTCTTGTTATGTATGCTGGGAAAGTAATTCTGAACTCTGCCAATCCCTCATTGCCCAAAGTGCAAGTCTCCTGTCATCTGCATATTTAACTCAACAATATGTCATGGACATCATTTTACATCAGCGAATTTAGATATTTACCGCCCTTTAAAATGATTGCCTTGTATTTCATTGTGTGGATAGATTTGAGAAATTATGGAAATTAAAACTCATTTCTTAAAAAGTCTCCTCATATCAGATGTGACATTAATGTATTGCTGAAAATAAAATATGTGAGTATATATAAAGTTTTTTTCATTTAGAAATATGCTTTATATTGAGTCTGTTAACTAAGAAGCAAGAATAACAAATGGTTTTTCTGTACACCTCTTGATTTGTTACCTGGATGTGTTGTTAATTCACAGTAGTGGCCAGGAATAAAACTTTTCACTGTAGCAATGTTCAGCATTACATTCTGGAGCATGGGGTAACCTTAATGATGAATCAAAACCACAGTTTTAAGAGATTGATAAGACATATAAAAATTACTATCTTTAGGATGTCACTCAGCTGTTTTTCTTTCTCATTTAAAAAAATTTTAACAGAGGTAAAGGTGAAATAAAAACACTAAGGTCTATCTAGTATTTAAAACAAATATAAACGGAGACTAGACTGTCTGACATATATTGTCCTCTTTTCAGATTAACAACAAACTAGGTATCCAAAAATCATAGTTTGTTCTAACAACTATAAAAGAAATATAGTTTCCTTTTAACTGTCATTTGTAGCTTTCATGGTGCCTTTTAATTTCCAAACCAGATATTGAAATTTTATCATTATCATTATAATAATTAGTAGAAATTATGTAAAACCAATAAAAAATACCAGAAGGCTATATGGGGAAATGATAAAACATTGATTTGTTTAGATGGTAGGATTTGGGCTGGTATTTCTTTCTTTTCTATTTTATTCATTGTTTTTTAATGTAGTTTCCACACTTTTAGAGTAGAAAAGTACATTTCTATATCAAAATTCAATGCAAAACAAAATGGTAGCAAGTTGAATCCAGCAATGTGTAAGAAGGATTATACACCATGACCAAATGGGATTTATCTCAGGTATGCATGGCCGGTTCAACATTTGAAAATCAATTAATGTAGTCCATCACACTAACAGGCTAAAGAAGAAAAATCATATCATATGATCTTTCTTAATAGATGATCATATTAATAGATGCAGAAAAAGTATTTGACAAAATGCAACACTCATTTATGATATTAAAAACTCTCAGTGAACTAGGAATAGAGGGGAACTTCCTCAATTTGATAAAGAACATCTACAAAAAACCTATACCCACATCGTAATGCTGATGGACTAGAAGCCTTCCTGCTAAGATCAGGAACAAGACAAGGATGTCTCCTCTTATCACTCCTTTTCAACATTTTAGTAGAAGTCCTAGCTAATGCAATAACGCAAGAAAAGGATAGAAGAGGCACGCTGAATGGGAAGTAAGAAATAAAGTAGTCTTTGTTCATGGATGCTATGATTGTCTATGTAGAAAATCTGAAATGGTTTCTTGGAGCTAATAAGTGATTATAGCAAGGTTGCAAAATACAAGATTAATATACCAATGTCCATAAATTTCTTATATACCAGCAGTGAACAAGTAGAATTTGAAAATAAAAATACAATATTATTTATATTAAGCACCCCCAGAGTTATTACATAACTCTAACAAAATATGTACAAGATCTGTATGAGAACAAAGAAGAACTAAATAAATGGAGAGGTCCCATGTACATGGATAGGAAGACTGAATTTTGTCAAGATGTCAGTTCTTCCCAACTTGATCTGTATATACAGTGCAATCCCATTCAGAATCCCAACAAGTTATTTTGCAGATATTAATAAACTGATTCTAAAGTTTATATGGAGAGACAAAAGATCCAGAATAGCCAAAACAATATTGAAGGAGAAGAACAAAAGAGAACTGATACTACCTGACTTCAAGACTTACTAAAAAGACCTACTGTAATCAGGACAGTGTGGTATTGATGAAAGAACAGACAAATGGATCAATGGAACAGATAGAGAGTCCAGAAACAGACCCACACAAATATAGTCAACTGATCTTTGACAAAGGAGCAAAGGCAATACAATGGAACAAAGATATTCTTTTCAACAAATGGTGCTAAAACAACTGGACATCCACATGCAAAAAAAATGAATCTAAACACCGAACTTACACTCTTCACAAAGGTTAACTCAAAAATGGATCATAGACCTGAGAGGTGGCTTCTGGTACAACTCAGAATAAACTTCGCCCAGAGCTTTAAAAAAAAAAAAAAAAAAAAAAGATCATAGATCTAAAAGTAAAATGTGAAACTATAAAACTCCTAGAAGATAACATAGGAGAAAACCTAAATGACCTTGGGTATGGGAATGATTTTTTAGATACAACACTGAAGGTACAATTCATGAAAGAATTGATAATCTGGACTTTATTATAATTAAAAACTTCTGCTCTACAAGAGACACTGTCAAGAGAATGAGAAGATAAACTACAGTCTGGGAAAAATATTCACAAAAGACATTTCTGATGAAGGACTGTTATCTAAAATACACAAAAAACTCTTAAAACTCAACAATAAGAAATGAATAACCCAATTTAAAAATGGACAAAAGACTTGAACAGACATGTCACAAAAGAAAATATACAGGTGGCAAATAAGCATATGAAAAGATGCCCAACATCGTCATATGTAACCAGGGAACTGCAAATTAAAACAATAGTAAGATATCACGACATACCTGTTAGAATGGCCAAAATCCAGAATGCTGACAGCACTGCCAAATACTGATAAAATATGGAGCAACAGGAACTCTCATTTGTTGCTGGTGGGAATGCAAAATGGTACAGCCACTTTGGAAAATAGTTTGGTAGCTTGTTAGAAAACTAAACTTACTCTTACCATATGATCTAGCAATTGACTCCTTGATACTTACTCAAAAGAGTTGACAACTTACATCCACACAAAAACTGGCATATGGATGTATATAGCAGCTTTATTAATAAGTGACAAAACTTGGAAGCAACCAAGATGTCCTTTAGTAGATGAATGGATAAATAAATTGTGATACATACAGTGGATTATTCAGTGCTAAAAAGAAGTGAGCTATCAAGCCATGAAAAAATATGAAGAAACTTAAATGCATATTACTAAGTGAGATAAGCCAATCGTATGATTCCAACTATATGACATTCTAGAAAAGGCAAAACTGAAAGGATCTCAGTGGTTGCCAAGGGTTAGTGGGGAAGAAGGTATGCATAGGTGGAGCATAGAGGATTTTTAGGTCAGTGAAACTATACTGTATGATAGTATAATTGTGGATACATGTCATTATACATTTGTCAAGCCGGTAGAATGTACATAACCAAGAGTAAAGCCTAATGTAAACTATGGGCTTTGGATGATAAAGATGTGACAGTGTAGCTTCATTGGTTGTAACAAATGTACCACTCTGGTGCAAGATTTTGATAGTTGAGGAGATTGTATATATGTGGGAAATCTCTACCTTTAGCTCAATTTTGCTGTGAACCTAAAACCTAAAATAAAGTCTATTAAAAATTCAATGTAACACTGCATAAAATTTCTAAGTATTATAAGGCTAAGTATAAGAGTCTTTGCTTAGTTTCTCTAGAAAGCAGAGCCTAAAACAAGAATTTAAGTGCTTTATGTGAAGGTGCAAACCCAGGTGGTGAGGATTGAGAGTAAAAGAGAAATGAAGCAAGGAAAAATGCCAAGCCGTGTGAAGCAAAGCATTATTGTATTGGCTAGCACTTAACAGTGAGGAACAGGCACTCAGCAGGCAGGTGTCCTTAAAGACTCCTCCAGAAGAGATGCAAGAAAGACCTGACCCTTCAAGTATTCCATTGAATCTGAAAGTGAAGGAGCAACCCAGTGCCACTAACCAAGAGAAAGAAAGAAGGAGGTGGTTAAGGGAATATGGAGACATGCAAGTTTCGAGTATCTTTGCTGATGCATTAAGCAAGAAAGAATGAGGAAAATGCAGGAAGAAATGGCATCAGAAAGTCTGGAAGGGCAGTAGGCAACTGTTTCAAGAACGCATGATGGAACAGGACATTAATGCTGGAGGTATACCTGGATTTAAATCCATGTTCCATCATGTAGCAGTTGTGTGATCCAGGGGGAAATTAGATCACCTTTCTAAGCATGTTTTCTTCATCTCTGAAAATGAAGTGAATTTTCACTTCGTAGGGTAGTTTTAAGAAATAAATATATTAACTTAATGAAATTGCTTGGCACTTAATATACATTACTTTCCTCCATTCCAATTCTGTTATTTCATTTCACAGAAGTCCATCATGCCAGTTTTTCCCCAGAATTTGTTTCTAGGGAGATTGGGGCATTAGAGAGGGAAGGACTCAATGTTGTTCCCCAACTTTATTGGGAAATGACCCAATAAATTTGAATTTTCCATAGCTTCTTTTATCCTTAGCCTGGCTAATGCCAAGGGGAAGTCTCCTAATTTTACATATCCTTGGAAAAAAAGACCAACATGCCTCCCTTGAAAAGTGAGTCATTTATTCTCAGATTATTTTCTTTAGGTCCAATGTTACAGTCTCTTGAAAAATGGTTTTTTTTTGGGAGGGGGCTTATATTAAAAAGGTGACTTAATTAGCTTGTTTGTTAGCTTTTCTCTGATAGTAAGCCATGAGTAACATAGCTAAATATGGTTCAAAGCTAGAACATTTGGTGTTTTACTGCCTTTGGAAAGTGCAGATGCAGTTTTATCATCAGTGAAGATAGTTTTCTTTAGTAGTCCAGCATGAGGTTCAGCATTGTCAAAGACAGCTAACTTTACTAGGTGGCCGTTTCTAACTGCTGTGGAGTCTTATTAATGCATAAAATCTATTTTCATTTATTCCTAATTTATACCTGAATTATAGTTTATTTTTTACTTTCAGTGGTTAGCTATTTGCTTTCCTTATGCTTTTTCTCTTATTTGTTGCTCAGTAGTTTGACACTCATTTGGTTCTCAAGTGTTTTCATTTTCATTTTGGAGATGGAAGAATTTTATATACAGGAAAACGGCATCATGGAGAATCTTAGAGCCTACATTCTCAATAGAGGCACTATGACACCCCTGCCCCAGAGGGCGAAAATTGGTTCTTGAAGGGTAAAAAAAAAATCGTATTCTTTTGATATTTAAAGCACAGATATACCTACAGTACATGTAGAGTATATCTGTGATAGTAAAATTTTATGAGGGGTGATTACAAAAATATGTCTAAAACAGCACCTGAGGGGTGTTGATAATGATAAACAGGTTGAGAAACACTGATCTAGAGCCAGAAAAGATAATTTTTAAGAGATAAAACTGTGGTATGAACTGAGGGATTCAGAAAAACTGCCTCTGTTAACACTGTGTTATCTATGTTAGTGATCATCACACCATGGAAAAAGCTGACCACGCGAAAGTTTGGTTATTATTTACATCTTTCCTTTTGCTTTCTAACCTGTTAATGTTTCTTTTGTTTTTGTTTTCTTCCTAGCCTGTTAGTTCTTGTGGCTATTATTCATTATTTTCCAGTGATGATTAAATTATATAAAAAGATCAGAGTTGGGATCCATTGAGTTGTTGGGTAAAGTTTGGAGTTTAGAATCAATCGTCTGTTATGTTACATTCCAACACAAATGAGTGCTTTCTCCTTTTCGCTTATTTCTCAGGCCTGTAATATTTCATTAGTTAAAAAAAAAAATTAGAACCATTGGTAACCATTTGGTGCGTCTTTAACCATTCTTTTGAACAGGACTCTCTCATTCTGAATCTCCAGGGCACTTTTTACATCACTTTACTGTCATATGGCCTCGCTTTATAGCCTTTTCCTTAGTTCTATATTACTGTATTTCTTAGCTTCCTAGCTGCATTGTCTTAGGTCCATAGTAACTGGCATTTGGAAGGTGCTCAACAAATATTCAATAATACTTCATTAATTTACCAGATAGTTAAAATATAACACAAAAGAGAGATACTAGAAATGATGATGCAATTTAACATTTATGTGGAATATTTTTCTAGGTGAGATGCTTTACTGTAGGTGAGTGAGGAGCAATTCTGTGCAGTAAAAGGAGGAATCCTGCCAGGTTTAGGTATGCTTATCTCTGCAACTGGTGTTTTTAGAAACATTTTCCTCTAGGAAATATTAGTTCAAATATTCCAGAATTTGAACAAGCTGTCATATAATTTTCCTCCATCCTTCTGGAGAAAATTTCATCCCCCAAACAAAAGACTTAAACCATAATCTCTATGAACTGATATAGAATGGTTTCCTTGATATAATAAGTGAAAAAAGCAAAGTGTAAATGACTATCTATAGTATGGTGCCTTTCATGTAAGAAAGACAGGCAAAAAAGAAAATATTCATTTGTGAAAAAAGAAATACAGAGTGGATAAACCAGAAACAAATGAAACTGGTTATATAGAGAGGGTGGGAGGGAAAAAGTGTGTGTGTTTTGGGGGGCATGGGGAGAATGGAAATGGAGTAGATGAAGTGGGGAGTGACTTCTCTGAGTATACCTTTCTCTATAGTTCTGACTCTTAGAACCATGTTAATGTTTTATTAACTCAAAAAATCATCCAGGACGTGGGGAAACTCAAAATAGAATATAAATAATAACAAACAAACCTAACGATTACACATGCATAACATAACCAGAGTGAATGGGATGGAGAAGGAGAGAATTAATCTAAGCAACTCTGGAAAACCGGTTTTGACTATACATTGTAAGGTGACAGACTAAAAGGACTGCATACAAATAATGCTCTCGGTTAACAGCTTGTTTTTTCACAGGGGTGCAGGTTAGCAATTTTAAATCATCAATGGATGCTAAAACTAGTAGACAGAAGTATTTGCATAATCTCAAAGTATCTCTCCACGAAATACTTATTAATTTCAAAGAGAAAAATAGTAGCTTTATAGTGGAGAAACCCAGTAGACACCCTTTACCCAAATGATCAAAGTTAACATCATCAATAATTGTTGACATATTGACATCATGTCTCCTACTATCATACATTGAGAAAGGTGCAATATCAAGTCTATGGTATTCTTGCCAAAAATGCATAGCCGGAATTTAATAATGAGCAAACATCAAACAAATTGAGGGACATTCTGCAGAATAACAGGCCAGTACTCTTCAAAATTGTCATGGTCATAAAAAAAAAAGACTTAAGAACCACTCCAGGTTGGAGGAGACTCAGGAGACATGACAGATAAATGCATTGTATGATCCTGAACTGGACCTAGACTGGAAAAAGGACATCAGTGGGGCAAATAGCAAAATTTGAATCAGGTTAATTGATTAGTTAATAAAATTTTATCAATGTTTATTTTCTGATTTTGACAATTGTACTTCGTTATATAAGATGTTAACATTTGGGGAAATGAAGGGAAGAGTTTACTGGAATTCCTTGTACTATTTTGCAACTCTTTTGTAAATTAAAATTAAAAGTTAAAGTTAAAATTTTTTAAATTTAAATTTAAAAAACTAAAAAGAAAATTGTAGCAGGGAGAGACTTAAAGACAAATATGGGTTCTAGTTCTTTTCTTGGCTATTGTTATTTCTGGGTATGACTAATAATGATAAAAAGGAAGAAAGTGCTCTTTAAAAATAAGGTACATTCATAAACACTTGAGATTTGTCATGTATTTAAAATTTTAACTGGCAGAGTGGAATATATGAATAAATAATAGAATGAGGTGTGGAAATTAAGTGGAAAGGAAATTTTTTAAAGAGAAAAGAAATCCTGTAGAAAATATCTACCTTCAACCAGGTTCCTCAGGTTTCAATTACTGCATATTTAAAATCAATAATAACCACCAAGCACTCTCATCCACAGAGTTATGTTAAATGATTATACTTAACACAGGTGTATGAATTCTGCTTACTCAAGTATGAAACTGACAGTTGGTAGTATAACATTTATTAAAGTGATCTTTGAGCAGTAGATGAAATTGAAAGCCATTTGATAGTGGTATTTCAGGAGTGTTTCTGATACTCTCCTTTTGAGATCATTTTCTACTATTGTCATCAAGAAAGTTTACTGAGCATTCGTGTTGTGTTGTGTGCCACCCACAAGGGATACACTCTTTGCTTGCTTGAGGCAAATATTCTAAACTTCCAAAGATTTAGGAGTCCAAAGGAGTCTGGCAAATATAACATTAGGGAGATAAAGGTCCAAAACTGGGACCACGGGGTGGTCTTATAGTTCTACAGAGTGAGATGGAACATCAGAGTCAGAGTTTCAAAAAGAATAAAATAAAAAATGTTGTAGGACAGGAACTGTGGGATCACTGATGCATGATAGCAAACAGACTAAAAAGCAATCAAGGTGACCTACTCTTGGAGAATTTATATTCACATCACACAATAGTTCTCTTTCCCTCTCTCTTCTCTACACCTGAATGCAAACACATACACATACACACAGATACCCCTGAACTTGGCTGCACCATATTTATTTGTTGCATGTGTCTCTTTTTGCTGGGGTGACTTTTGGTTCTAGTCAACTGAAACGTGTGGTTTTCTTAATTTGTATTCTGCTGTTTAGTTGGAGAAGCAGTTCCTGTAGATATGGCTTTATTTTTATTTAAAGTGTCTATATTTGCCATTCTTAAAAACTAAAGGAAAAGGAGGAAAAAGACCCCTGTCTCTGAAAAATTGTGAGGCAAAACGAATTGCACATGTGAAAAATCAGGTGTCTGCTGGATAGCATCATTCATTATAGAGTGAACCCTGGTACAAGTTAGGGCCACCTTAGTTTCCTTTCCACGGCCTTGGTTACAAGTTAGGAGTTGACCTAAGGAATTAAGTAGTAACGGCATTAACGTTAGAGCTGCTCTCCTCGCCTTTTCCAAGCAGGCACTCAGAACAGATCCAGTTCATACCTACTATATACAATCATAGGAAACCCAGGCCTATGTTCTGTCCCCATTAGGCTAAGTATAACTCCATTCCCTTTCTTCTCCACCTCTGAAAGCACGTGAAAAATGATAGTAACAGGCCTATAGTGATAACCGCGAACCTGCTCTCATTTATTAAGTGGTGAATTATTTGCATATTCTAGTATTTTATTATTCGTAGCAAGTTACTTTCAAAATATCTCAAAACTGTTGTGTTTTGAGCCTCCACACTGAAGTGGAGCATTCTGCCCTGGGCATGTCTGCTGCTTTGTTATACAGATGAAATGCTGTGTTATCTATGTTGACTTCTAAGGGTTGGCCAGAAACTTAACTTTTTCCCCCTTATTTATCTTTCCGAACCTTCCTGGAATATCACTTCCATCCTTCATATGTCAGGTGGATTTCATTGCTTTGGTGTGTAGTACATTTACAGTGTGGGCATATGTCTGTTACTGCCCACTGCATCGTGCATTGTGTTCATTTGTTCACATATCTGTCTCTCCATTTCACTGTGGGTCCTAGAGATGAGGACCCACCCTCACTGTATCCCCTTTGCTTAACACTGTGCCTGGCTTAGAGTTGCTGCTCTAAGTAATGTCTAGTAAGCTATGGAAATAGCTCCAGGTTACATTATTTGTGAGTCAAATATGTCATTAATTATCTATTGATACAATGTGTATTCATATCACATTGGGGAAATGGCCAGAAGACCTCAGCTATGTTATAGAAAATTGTATTATTAGGGGTGGGAGAAGAAACAAAAAGCAAATGGTTTCTGGTTTTCACTCAGCTCCTGAGTTTGCCTGTGAGATTTGATAAATTTCCCTCCAGACTAATTACCATTCAATGCTAAGGGCTGGAGTTTGTGGGCTTGGCTTGCCAGCCTCATGATACTTAGCTTTAACTGCCATGTCGAGAACAGATAATTTTCCTTACTAAGAGGACGTTCTTGGAAATGAGTTGACACCTATCAGTCATTCCTCCTTTCTCCTCCCTAGCTGAACCCTGATTTCTTTTTGACATCCACCCTCTACAGGGGTGTGGGGGGAGCTGACCCTACCCCCAGACGCAGTAATGGGCCTGATTGATCAATCTTATCCTTCCTGCCAGTAATTGGTTCAGGAATGACTTCATGTTGCTGTTTGGATCCGTGATGAAAGAGAAGAAAGGTGTGTTGGAGACTTCTGGGAAAGCTTTCCCTCACTCTTTTGGAGTTGCCAGAAGTGAGCCCTCTCTCTTCCACGAGAGGCTTTTGTGTGCCGGTGTGAGGCTGGGCTGCCACGCCATCTCACTGGCAACCTCAGAGGAGGGCAGAATTAATAGAATTCTGGGGAAACCAAGCCAGGGCTGGTAGATTAGATCAACCAGGGAACCTGCCCTATGTTAGTTTTCCAGTTACGTGAGCCAATAAATGTTCTCATTGTTTAAGCTAGTTTGATAAGTGTCTGCTGTGGCTTGCAGCCAAAAGTGTTATAACTTGTTAACAAAACAAAACCAAACAAAAATTCTCTAGTTTTGAAAAGGTGGAAAGTGGAAACAGTGCAAGACAGTTTGGCAGGAAGGAGAGCTTTAAAAAAGTAGTTCCTTTAGACCAGTGCTTCTCAAACTTGAGCATACATTAGAATCACCTGAAGAACTTGTTAAAACTGCTGCGATTCAGTCCCAGAGCTTCTGATTCCTTAGCTCTGAGTGAAGCCTGAGGATTTTCGTTTCTAACAAGTTCCCCAATGGTGCTGATGCGACCACACTTAGAGAATCACTACCTTAGACTTCCAAGTATTCTGCCTTTTCTGTCAGGATATCCAAGAGTCGGGGGGCAGGGCCATGGTGCCAAGAAATGAGCTCCAGCTGTTTCCGGGGGAGCCACCAAGTGCCTCAAAGCAGGTAAACCCACATAATGGGACAACTTACAATTGTAGTTGTCTTTTCACCTGTTTTTTTCCTTCCAGTTTTATTGAGATATAATTGACATACAGCACTGTATAAGTTTAAGGTACAGCATAATGGTTTGACTTACATACATCATGAAATGATTATCACAGTAACTGTAGTTAACATCGTTCATCTCATATAGGTACAAAATTAAAGAAATAGAAAAATATATTTTTCCTTGTGATGAGATGATTGTCTTCCTAAATGAACCATATACTTCATGTGGAGAGGGTTTGTGACTTAAATGTCTTTGTTCCCCAGAGGATTTAACACACAGCTCTATAAACAGGCTGTAGGCACCCAATAACGCTTGATTAACTTACTGGAAGGAAAGCGCTATCTGCCAAGTGTTTGTGGTTGGATGTTTTAAGAGGAGAGTATGTACAATACAAGGCTAAAACTAACCCAGGATAATGATTATGTAAATGAGAGCTCACCTAGTTGCTAAGAAACTAGCAACTTGTCCTTTAGGGAAACGGCAGCTCTGAGGTCTCCTCTTTGAAGGCTTGGGCTTCTGAACAGGAAAACTAATCACCTGTCACTTTCTACTTTTCATACTAACCACAAAATAAATCTCGGATACTGCTCTACTAGTTTAGCAGTGTTTCTTTTGCCTTCAAATATTTACTCCCTCTGTAGACACATCTACTCCCAGTTTATAATAAAGGAGACCTTTGTGTTGAAGACAGATGACAAACTCTGACTTTCTAAGAGAAGAGAACCTTCCTGCTCTTTCCATAGCTTGCATTCAAATAACTGTTTCTTTTTTTTTTGCAAGTTTTTTTTTTTTAAATTTATTTTATGGCTGTGTTGGGTCTCTGTTTCTGCGCGAGGGCTTTCTCCAGTTGTGGCAAGCGGGGACCACTCTTCATCGCGGTGCGCAGGCCTCTCACTATCGCGGCCTCTCTTGTTGCGGAGCACAGGCTCCAGACGCGCAGGCTCAGTAGTTGTGGCTCACGGGCCCAGTCGCTCCGCGGCATGTGGTATCCCCCCAGACCAGGGCCCGAACCCGTGTCCCCTGCACCGGCAGGCAGACTCTCAACCACTGCGCCACCAGGGAAGCCCCAAATAACTGTTTCTTAAATAAGGAACATAATTGGTGATTGTGCAAGGGCCAGGAGTACTTCTCTGCTTTCTTTCCAAGTAGCAAACGGTGGTTCCAAATGCAGTGAAGCTCTGCCTCTCTCCTGTGGTGGAAGGAAATCTGCAGTGGGCAGGTGTGAAGCCTTCTCCCTGGCAGGGAGGGAGTCGCTTCTTCCCCCAAGCTTCTGTTTAAAACAGGTGTTTGTTCTCCCTGAGGCAGGGTCAGGCAAGGGCTTCTTGGCTTTAAGTAGCCTTTTGCGGTTCTTTTGGCATCACGTTTTGCCAAGGGATTCACACATTCTGGAGATGCAGGGAGGAATGTGAAGGAGCCTCCTTTCCCTTAGCCAGAAATGGATTAAGACAGAAACACCAAATTTGATGAACATGGTTTGATGCAAACCCTGTGCTTTCCAGCTATCCACTTGATATATACAGGCCTCTCCCATGGTTTCAGGCTTCTGCTAGGCCTGGCCAGCAGAAGGGGTGTGGCAGTCTTTGTGAATAAGTAAACTTATGATGATTACTAAACTGCAGGCCTTCACAACAGTGTTTCTCCAACACTGGAATTGAATTTGTATTTGGTACAGATTGATGGTACTCTGCAACTTGCATTTTTCCCTTTTTATATTTCTACAAGTTATTAGAAATAAATTTTAAAGGAAATGTTCCTCATTTAGGGAGTCAGAGAAAAAGGCTATAAGTTTGATAAAGACGACTCACTCTGATAAAAAGAGGTTTGAGTTTAATATGGTACTTTCTGAAATGTTTGCCTTTGTTGTGAAATACCATAAATATAAATATTAAGCTCTAAGTTTAAACTCTGATAAAGAAGTTCTGCAGAGCAAGGATTTCACAAAGCTTTTCATCAAACATTCCCTCCATATTCTCACAAACATCATTACCAATCATTTAACTGTTGCTCAGCTTCTCACCCTGTTACAGCAGGGGACAGGGATGAATCTCTCCATGTCATGGTAGGCGTAGGCATTGGATACCATTTTGGTGATTTTGGTGATTCCCTGCTTAGATCCTCAAATTACAAAATGCTTTATGGGGCGATGAGATTAACCTTAAGCTTCCCTAGCTTCTCTGGCAACTTCTGTTGCAACCCAGGATGATTTCTGAGCGAGGTCATACATTTCTTGTTAAGAATGATAAGAGGTTGGAAATTTCCCTATTGTATATCTTTTTCAAATCTGCTTGGTTCTTTTATTTTTTGATAGTATCTTTTTCCTTTCTCATATTTTTAAGTCTTTCTTGACTTTTAAAAATAATTTAAAACCTCCTGTCCTGATAATTCTATTATGTGAAGTTCATATTTGTTGTTTCTGCTGACTTTCAGCCATGGTGACATGTTCCTTCAGGTTTTGTGATTTAGGATTGTGAGCTCTTGTCTGTGAGAACCCCGTGTGACCTAAGATGAGGATGTGTCTTTACAAAGAGGCTTCCTGTTTTCTTCAGCCAGGACCTCAGGGGCAGTGACAATCTGGAAACCAATTTTTTTTAAAAAAAAATATTTACTTATTTATTTATGGCTGTGTTGGGTCTTCGTTTCTGTGCGAGGGCTTTCTCTAGTTGTGGCAAGCGGGGGCCACTCCTCATCGCGGTGCACGGGCCTCTCACTATCGCGGCCTCTCTTGTTGCGGAGCACAGGCTCCAGACGCGCAGGCTCAGTAATTGTGGCTCACGGACCCAGCTGCTCCGCGGCATGTGGGATCTTCCCAGACCAGGGCTCGAACCCGTGTCCCCTGCACTGGCAGGCAGACTCCCAACCACTGCGCCACCAGGGAAGCCCCCGGAAACCAATTTTTATGTTACTTTCTCTGCCTGGGATTTATCATCCTTGCAGGTAGTGTAAGCCCATACCCCAAACCCACATGAGGGCAGACCTGTTGTTACAAATTATCAGGGGAGATTTCTTTTTTCCCCTTAGAGTTCAGCCTGAGGTAGAGGAGGTTCCTTGTCCTCCCTCTGTAGATAGATCTGTTTTTTAGTCCACCTGTTCTCAGAGAGTATAGCCCTTCTAGGGTCCCGGCTCACCATAAGAATCTTAGTTCTATCATCCCATCTTGTGGCCTCCTCATGTATCATTTACATACAAGCCCCTTTGTTCTTGAGAATGGCAATGACCTCTATTTAGAGTAACAAACTTGAGTACCTGTTTTTAAGATTTCTCTTTATTTTGGGACTTTGGGGGTTTCCTCTCCATTCCTGAGAGAAAAAAGTATCTGTTGCATTTCTGGGCCATCTTTTTTTTTTTTTTTAATATGACTTTAAAAAAATTTATTTATTTATTTATTTATGGCTGTGTTGGGTCTTCGCTTCTGTGCGAGGACTTTCTCTAGTTGCGGCAAGCGGGGGCCACTCTTCATCGCGGTGCGCGGGCCTCTCACTGTCGCGGCTTCTCTTGTTGCGGAGCACAGGCTCCAGACGCGCAGGCTCAGTAATTGTGGCCCATGGGCCTAGTTGCTCCGCGGCATGTGGGATCTTCCCAGACCAGGGCTTGAACCCGTGTCCCCTGCACTGGCAGGCAGATTCTCAACCACTGCGCCACCAGGGAAGCCCTGGGCCATCTTTTCAGGCTTGGTTGACTCTGGACTCTAAGAAGCAGTTAGGAATCCTCCTCAGGGAAGCCTCACAACCTGGAAATTCCTTAGAATTCCAGGACCCAAGAAAGACTGTAGATTTGAAGATATTTCTCTGGTCAATCTTCACTTAAATGTGAATATCAAGGAGTTTAGATCCTCCTTAGAATATAGAGGTATGGACTAGGGCAGCCTCTATCTTTCAGCTCTGGCATAATGGAATAAAAACTAGATTTAGAATCAGAAGACCTAAGTTCAGATCTTGACTTTGCTATGTACAATTGGATGATTTAACTTAAATTGCCTGAGCTTCCATTTCTTCATCTGTAAAATGGAGACAGTAATACCTGACAGAGATGCTGTGTAGAGTTAAAGGGTAGAGTGAAGGTAAAAAAAAAAGTTGGAATGGAGCAAGCATTCACAAATACTAGTTGAATATAACTCTTTGGTCATCTTAATGGTTGTGGTCTGCCTCAATTGCTTATCCCTCGACCAGTGTCCTGGTCATTGTGGTTGGGAATCAAACACCCATTCTACTCTAGTCTAAACCGGTGGTTCACAAACTTAGGTGCATCTGAATCACCTGGAATTCTTGTTAAAACACAGATTGCTTTGCTCCAACTCAGGAGATTCTGATTCAGTAAGTCTGGAGCTAGTCCTAATAGTTGCATCCTTCCCAGGTACCACTGATGATCCGGGGACTGCACTTTGACAACCACTCATGATAATCCTGTTCTTCCCTCTGGCGCTTGGTTTAGGAAGGGGCACGTGATCTAAATCTGCTGGAAGAGATGTAAGGGGAAGTCTGCTTCAAGCTTCCAGGAAAGATTCCCTCAATCCTGAGAAAAAGACACAGGAAAGGCTGGTCCTGTTTTTCCTCTGGCAACTGTGTCAGGACATGATGTCTAGAATTACTATAGGCATCTTGCTTTCATCCTGAGGATGAAGCCAATCTAGGGTAGAGAGCAGAGCCAAGAGAATCCCAGGGCAGCAGAGCTGGAATCCTGATAGCTCCTCCTTGGCTAGGTACTACCCTGCTTCTGTTATTTATTATGTGAGGTATTGTATAAATGGAAAAAACTTAAAAATTTTAAATACAGTTTGAGTCACAGTTTTCTGGTTGTTTACAACACCAAATATTCTAAGTGATGCAGCCATTGTATTAGTTTGTTAGGTCTTATTCTTGCTACCCCCAGCTATAGAGTGTCAGAGTATGAGTTCATTTAAAATTATGCTTTCAGTTCTTTTTTTTGATCTACTAGTTTTCTGTGATACTTTCTTTTCCACTTTACCTCACCTTCCCACCCTCCAATTTTACCCAGTCCTCTGGGGATATACGGTAACACTGTCAAAACTATGAATCTGTTGAAAGGAGGCAACTGCTCCAAACTTGCATCTCCTTTGCACATGTAGGACTGTGGTATCCATTTGTGGTTGAATGCACGATGACAGTTTTACTGGATGTCTTCTTCCTTGTATTCTATTTCTATACATTGTTATTTTTTGGTAAGCCTAGGTAATTAGTAACTTAACCTGTCTCCTTTCAGACTTTTTTCTAATTTCTAGAATTCCCCAATCAAGTCAACATTGATTCTACCAGAAATTCAAATATACCCTGTCCTTCTGTGTGGAATTTTTGGTGGAAAGAATTGCAGCAAGAATCAAGGCCATGTGATGCAAATTCCTGAATCCTGAATCATGACCAGGGTTGCAAAGAAAAGAAAAAGGGAGCTCTCTAGGGAGCTGAGTCAGCTCAGCACCTCCACATGGCGTCTGAGAAAAGGAACAGTAATTTTTTTCCCCCTTCTTTTTAATCCTAGTTTGGACAGTTTCTTTATTCAGAACATCAAGGGCTGTTCAAGTTGAATGAAAAGAGTAGGGGCTCATGGGATTGCTAATGAGTTAGAAAGCCACCTCAGAATCAAAATAAATTGCTATCTGTTGGCTTCTCTGGCCACAAGGGGATGAGTTAAGAGCTGCAAGCCAATTTCTATTGACAAGTATCCTTATCCTGGTGAACAGTGTGATGCACCGTCTAGTTGGCTTCTGAGAGGAAGGGCCAAGGACTGCCAGTTGTTTGCTGTCAGCAGATAGCTGGGCCGAGGTGAGCACATTGGTACTGATGTGGCAGGAAGCACAGTATCTGGTAGGAAAATAAGGTTCTTAACAATTATAGCTAACACATAATATTTCTCATAAAAGTAATTTTCTTAGCCTACAAATTGAAGCAAGTGTTAAAGGGAAGAATTCTATTATTTTCTGATATTAAATGCCATTTCTCACTTCCTCTCCAGTCGTAATCATTTCTCTAGACCACATCATATTCCAAGTCTTCTTTTAAAGCCTTTCCTGACAACCCAGGCTAGAAGTAATATTCTTCCTTCTGAGTCCCTAGAGAAGTAATGACCATACTCTTATCTTATCCTGTCTTATTTTGCAAACTTGACTATGCAGCTCTTTGAAGGCAAGGATATAGAATGTCTTTTCTTATATTCTCCACACAAGATTCAGCACAGTGCTTTGAAAGTAGAAGTCACCCAATAAATATTGGTTTTTTGGTTGATTCTTTTTTTTAAAAAAATGAAGTATGCAGCAATGTAGACATAGAATTCATCTAAGAAGAGAGTTTTCTCACCTAGGGCCTATGCATGGGCATCAGGGCTTCTGCAGACTCCCTGCAATGGAATGCAAAGTAAATATTTTCTGGGGCGAGGGACCATAGCTGTCAGCAGATTCACAAAGGGGTTCTTGATTCCCTCCTAAATAATGAGAATTACTGAACTAGTTTATTCATTTTCTTTTCTCCTGACAGAGCTAGGTCCTAATGTCATGTCTATGACTTCACACATGTTATGGTAGTAAGAGTTCTCTTGGGATACCTCAGTTCCCATTTTTAGTTGTTATTCCTGAAAGAGAAGCAGAAATTAAATGGAATTAATGTACTGTGATAAGCTGATTTTATTTTTTTTTAATTGCATACCAATAAAAGGACTGTTTTCCCAAGTTCTAGTAGAGATGGTACGTCTTGGTGGTTAGATGTATGGGCGCTAAGCCAGATGGCCTACACTTGAATCCCAGCTCTGTCACTTACTAGCTGTGTCACCTTGGACAAATCACTTAAATTCTGAATCTCAGTTTCTTCATCCGTAAAATGGGAATAGTAATAGTGATCTAATTCCTGGGATTGCTTTGAAGATTAAATGAGTGAATGCACGTAAAACATTTAAAACAGTGCCTTGCACACATAGTAAGCATGATGTGTTAGCTGTTTTTATTGCTATTGTTGCTGCTGTTCAACTCTACCTCTCATTTTCATCAATTCAGATTAGTTATGGTAATTGTGTCTTCAGTGGCCCTCTCCACCACCAGATTCTCTCCTGAGTAATCACGTTAAAGTCAGATCAGATTGATGAATTGCTTTGCAGGAATCATGTTTTACTCTTTACTAGGTAGAATTCTGTTTTCTTGCTTGAGTTTTCTTGGCACTCTGAGGTCAAGTCCTCACACTATGAGAGTATTTCAGTCATTGTAAACATTACAAGGCAGATAATAGAGATCCTTTGAATTTCAATGAATGTGCCTTTTCTCCCATAAAATTTTTTTGAAAATTATTAACAAAAATGTTCTTCATTCTAAGAAAAACTTACAGTAGAGTATTTTAGTCATGATTTTAGGTGCTGTTAACTTAGAAATGGATGAAATGAAATGCAGAGGATGTGGACAGATTAAAGTCAGTACTGCCTGGAATTAATTCTTCCCATTAGCTTTAAGATTAGCCCTTTTAAAATGATGAAAGGTTTTGATTAATTCAAGAATGTATAAATTTAATTTTTAGAGATGGTATGACTGGTGAGCTCTTACTTCCCACTGTTGGGAGAAGCAGAAAAATAATAAAGTGATTTTTGTGGAGGGAGGGGTTGTGCTAAATGAGGCAATTTGTCCAGTGTTATTTTTATGAGGTGACTGGCAAATATTTGAGAAGGGAGGTGATATATAGAGGCTGTGCTGCAGCGATTCCTCAGCTAAGTGCACATCTACTTTTCCCTGAATAGTGAAACTATACTTAAACAACTGATATCAACTACTCAATTCCCAGGATCCTAAGGCCCTATGGAATTAGAATACACATAGTTAAGGAGGAGAAAAATTTCCATTTGAGGTCTAGGATAATGAAGAATTGTGATGGAAATTGGGGTCATAAGGAGAAAGAGTATATATTAGTTAGGGTCTTAGCAGGAAATAAGTGATTTCTACAAACTGCGTAATTTTCAGAGAGTTTAAATAAAACTAAATTTATAAAGGCATGGACAGGGTATAGGGAAATGACAAGGGATAGTGTAGTATCCTCAGGCTACTAAGGGATGAGAGCAGTGCCTGTCCACCCCTGGGTGTGAATTGATAAGATGAGCAGGTAATAATCATAATCCAGAGGGAAGGAGAGGGAGAGGGAGAGAATGAGTGGTGGGGGGAGAGAGAGAATGACTTTGGCCAAAGCCAAAGGATGGTGGGAATGTAAACTGGTATAGCCATTATGGAAAACAGTATGGAGGTTCCTTAAAAAAAAAACTAAAGAGAGAACTTCCATGTGATCCAGCAGTCCCACTTCTGATATATATCTGAAGGAAATGACATCACTATAGCTGTACACCTATGTCATTGCAGCATTATTTACAATAGCCAAGATATGGAAACAGACTAAATTGCTGTCTATGGATGAATGGATAAAGAAATGTGGTATATTGGAATACTATACAACGGATTATTATCCAGCCATGAAAAAGAAGGAAATCCTGTCATTTGTGACAACCTAGATGATTCTAGAGGACATTATACTAAGTGAAGTAAGCCAGACACAGAAAGACAAATACCGTATAATCTTACTTGTATGCGGTATCCAAAAAAACCTAACTCAGAAAAAGAGTAGAACCGTGGTTGTCAGGGCCAGGGAGGTAGGGAAATGGGGAGATGTTGGTCAAATATATAGTACTAAGTTTCAGTTATGCAAGATGAATAAGTTCTCGAGATCTGATGTATAGCATGGTGACTATAGTTAATACTGTATCATATACTTGAGAGTTGCTAAGAGAATAGATCTTAAGTGTTCTCACCACACACACACACACATAAAGTAAATATGTGAGGTGATGGGTAGGTAATTCGCTTGATTGGGGGAATCATTTCACAATGTATACATATTTCAAAACATCATGTTGTGCACCTTAAATATATACAGTGCTTATTTGTCAATCACATTTCAATACAGCTTGGGAAAAAAGTTACAGGATGTTGCCAGACTGGGGCAAGCCTGCAAGGAAGGGAATTGATGAATGCCCCAATCTCGCTCTTCTGCTTTCCTAATCCCCACCAGTGGTCCTTTAAGAACCCAATCAGAAGCCAGAGAGCAAGGGAGACTGTTTACGTGTTCCAAAGAGGTAATGGTGTACCTAGCATTTCTGACACCCAGAACAGATAATTTTTAATACCCTTACCCTTGCCCATATAGGACAAAAATTATTTTCAATAATAATCATGCAAATAATCAGTCATAATTATCATTTTATTGATTCACCCTTACATTTTATAATACATATAATTAACAATTAAAAAGAATAAATTACAATTTAAAGTTATTTAAATTCAGTAAAATAGTTCATGTATGATCTTAAGTTTGCATTTATCAAACAAAACATTACAGTTGCACTCTGTTTTACTGCTTTAAATTTTAAACATGAATTAAAAATTGCACGTGACCACACAGAATGGTAGAATTGATGTAACTCAAGTTTTGGTTTTCCACTCGACAATCACTTTTTCTAATCTACTGTTTGAACAAGAGGTATGTAGTACTCTGGAGGCTAGAGGCAAGAATGCTCTTGTAGCACACACCACTGATTCTAGACCCCTAGAATTGAACTCTGGAAAGAAGTGCCTGTAGCTGGGTCTCTGTATGTTGAGGCTGACAGTATGACTGGAAGCTAATTGAATTAGCTTCCATGCCGAGTACGATGTTTAGTAAAGTCAGAGAGAGAGAGAGAAATAGAGGGGGATGGGGGGAAAGGGAGAGGAAATTTGAGGCCTATATACATATTATTAAAACTGTAGCAATTCTTGGTTTTAGATTTTTAGCCATGTGTTAATAAAATGCTGATTGACTTTTGGCTGGTTTATCCTAATTTTCAAATTCTCCAATTCTCCACCAACAATTCACCCCCTTATTGCCTATACCGGGGAGCAGGATAGGAAGTGGATCCAGAGTGGCAGCAGGAAGGCATCTTGCCCAGGACATTAAGGTATGAATCGAGAGCTTTCTAAGCCAGCGGTAGTGAACCCTTACATCCATGCTGTTTCTCTCCGATTGGTTTTCTATTCCTTGTGTGTCTACATGAGATTGTCAGGCGTGTTAGCCTCCTATCACAGATTTTGTGACAGCTGTGTATTTGAGGTGAGTGGCTGAGTGGCGTGATTATAGCAAAATGGAGGAAGGACCCGATCTCAGGTGGCCTCGGCCTGCAGCGGCTTGAAGCAGGGTTTCAGTTCCCGGCCAGTGATTGAGGTTGGGTCGCGGCGGTGAGAGCACCGAATCGTAGCCACTAGACCAGCGGTCAGTGACAAGACTCTGGCCCTACAGCTTTGCAGAGAAAGAATTCCCACAAAGACGGAAAGTAGTAAAACAAGTAAAGTATTTATTAGAAAAAAAGAGTACGATACGTGTGGATAGACACACGGGCGGGCTCAGATAGAGTTGTGACCTCGTGGCAGTTTGAATCACTTTTATGGGGCATTTCTTCCGGGTTTGCTTTGGCCAGTCATTTTGATTTGCCTGGTTCAAAGTCCATGTTTGGTATATCTCAGATCTTCCCATGTGTGCGCGCGCATCTCTTAACCGAGATGGATTCCACCGAAGAGGCCTATGGTGGTTAGCATCGCTTAGCATCACTCCCCTTCTGACCTCCAAGGAGCCTTTCTGCGCATGTGTAGCCGGGGAGGTCTCCTGACTTCAAGAATGAGAAATATGTGATCTCTTATCTTCTATCTGGGCGGGGCCCAGCCTCCAATCTCAATTGTCCTGCTATTCTCATCTCGGAGTATCGGTCCACAGGGAATGAATCTCTGATTGCTTTACCCTGGGGGCGCCCATCTACCTCCTGCCTCAGACCCATTATTCTGTATAACAAATAAAAACCTTAGAAACTCTTCTCTTTTTGCTGCAAGACTGCTTCCAAGAGCTTTTGGAAGATGCTTTTCTGGGCTTTGTATGATGGTATCTGCATATTCTTCTCTGGGAGTCTCCATCCCTCACCCAAGTGCCTCCCGTTTATCTGCCTTCCTCTTCTTCCTGCTTCTGCAGATTGCTGTTTCCTTTCTCTCTCTTGGCTTTCTTCTCCCCACCCCCTTCTTGGCTACCTCTATTTCCTTCTTCTTTCTTCACTGGACCAGACCTGAATTTGTCCTGGGAACTTTTAGTAATCTATGGAAAGGTTGTAAAAGGCTTCATGTCCGATGTTCAGTTGCTTAGTAACTCAAAGAACCTCCTGCCAAGTTTATGTTCAGAGAATTAGACAAACCGTCCCGCCCCCACTGTTTTCGGGCCTGGGCAGCATCAGTTCACCAGCGCAGCTATGTGTGAGGAGATCACCACGCAGGCACAGAGAAGAACCTCAGCCACCACAGAGCACAGAGGGGAGGAGCAGAGGTTGAGCCCACCTCGCCAGGCCTGAAGAGGCACCTGGGGAGGCTGACCCGCACAGAGGTGTGGGCAACATTGTAGAGTAAGAAAAACTAAATAATCACTGCATGTCAGTGAGGTGGTTTGAGATTCAGAGTTTCTCTACTTCTTCTTTTATTCTACTTTATAATCTGTCATTCTCATTTAACTTCCTAGTAGTTTTCAGGAAGCCCATAGTTTTAGATTTAGAGACCCTCTAATAAATGGTACCAGATAACCTCAGAGCAATGGCAACCTCCACAGAAACACAAAAACCAAACAAACAAAATCTCCTAGGCTTCTGGGTTGTGAGATACCAACCTGGAGGAAACAAAGCTTCCATAGTGGTAGGTAGGATGAATCTGGGTAAAATATTTGGTTTAATGCCTATTAGGAGCTGAGGCATCAGCAACACCCCAAGGTCCTAACAAGAATTCCTTGCTGGACTGCAGATGATACCTACTGTCTGATGATGTGCAGAAAAGTGCTAGAAGAGTGGGCTTCTTCTGGCTGGTGTCAGGAACCTCTGCTACCTGTGTAAATCATTGGCCTTGTAACTCCCCCAAACTGTAACACAAGGAGGAGGTAAAGCTTCTCAGAAGAGAGGAGCTGCCACAGCATGAGTAAAAAGTAGTATTTGGCACACCATGGTTAGCTGAGGGGTAGGGGAGCAGACTGGCTGGCTGGAAGCCAGGATTAATCAAGTGGAAATGAACAGGGAAGGAGGGGAAAAGAACAAAAGTCTATTGAAAGGTACAATAAAAATTTTAATGAGTCTTCAACTGTTGCATTATCTTGTAAAAGTCATTGCATCATTTGAAAATTTAACTTTGAAATGATTGACTTGAATTGGGCTGGAGATTTAAAAATTTACAAAAAAGGAAATGGTCTCACATTAGCAAGATTATTTATACTAAAACGGTTTCAGCATTCAGGGTAACAGACAGGATGGATTTTGGTGATGGTTTTAACTGTTGGGAGCTCACTGGATTTTCACTTAGGTGAATGAGAAGTCTCTCTAAAGATAAGAATGAGAACTTGGGTGTCTGCTGTACAGTTTTTCCTAAGATTACAAGTGAATTGAGTGTGACTTGATTTTAGCCTCTTTCATAATCAGGGATATTAATTATACTCTGCTGTAGTTTAAGGTATCTCCAAATAGGTGTATGTAGGGGAGGAAGATGACATTTGTGCCTTTACTCCCATGGCCTTGGAGTAGGAATAAGGATCACTCCTTGGTGAATGGATATTGGTGAAGGGTAGAGGCTCATGTCCGTGGAGAGAGGATGATGCTGGTGAAAGGCTGCATGATGAGTTGATATAACCAATCTTACACAAAGAATCCTTCCCTTTTGAAAATGCTAGCTACCTAGGTGACTTTGGGTGTGTTTGAAAGGAGTTAGGTACAGGTGGGAAGGGTTTTGGTGGCATGGGTGCGCTGTCAGATGTCTTAGGAAGCTCGTTCTACTTCATTTCCTGACACTGCTGAGGCTTAGGGATATTTGGGGGCTTCAAAATACATGGATGAGGGAGGAGCCCAGAACTTTTGAACTGAAACTGATGAATCAGAGAGAAAAATACTTTTTTCTTTAAAGGTTAGACCTTTAAAAGAAGGTTATAAAAGTTATAAAAGCAGATTTGGGTAGCTTTCTCATTGATTCACAACTGAACCATCTTCTTAAAAAAACAGCAGCCCTTTATCCTTCATCATGTTCCAGGAATCTTGATGTGGTGATTCTTTCCTGGGATAAGAAGTTGACAGATGGCTCCCGAGGTTCCTTTCTACTTTGAAATTGTATGGTTCTCATAAAAGGGTTTTTCATTCTTTTAAAAAAAAATTTATTTTATTGAAGAATAGTTGATTTACACTGTTGTATTAATTTCTGCTGTACAGCAAAGTGATTCAGTTATACTGTACCTATATATATACATTCTAAAAGGATTTTTCTTATATGCACAGTGTACTTCACATATTGATATAGAGTAATAGCAAAGGTTTTCTTCCTCTTTTAATTTGACACTGACATTAAAAGTAGTTAACAATGTGAAAGGTAATAACATTCCACATGTTCAAACTGATATTAGATGCACATCTTTTAAAGGCGGCCAGAACCTCAGAGGTATCCTCAGGAGAATTCACCTGACTTACTCACCTCTCTTGATCATCATGTATGGTGAGATTTTTAGATGATGATGACAATGACAATGATTAAGCTAATAAATTTTCCTTGAGTGAGAAAGAATAAACTGTTTAGAATTTTGTAAAATAAAGTAAACCTCAGTTCATCTCTCATAGACAGATAATATTAATAGTTTTTGTTTTTAATTTTTAAATTTTTTGGGGAAGGATACATTTAGCTTTAGATGGTGTTTTTTAGAAAGTTTTTTTAAGTTTAGGTCTTGTAAAGAACAAAATAATTTTAGTTGAGAAGAATCAAACTACACTGTGCTTCCTAAATGGTTAATTAATTCAAACACAGATTACAAGAGTATCTATATTCACCCATACATAATTTCAAAATATTTAAGAAGGTGCTTTGAAGCTCTGGGTATGTGGGAGGGGCATGTCAACTGTGAGTCTCAATTAAGGCAGTGGTTCTCCACCAGGAGTGATTTTGCCCCTAGGAAACATTTGGCACTATCTAAAGACATTTTGATTGTCATCACTGGAGATGTGGGAGTGCTATTGGCATCTGGTGGTGAACATCCTACAATGCACAGTTCAGCTCTTTTTTTAATTTTTTGGCTGCGTTGGGTCTTTGTTGCTGTGCACGGGCTTTTCTATAATTGTGGCACGCGGCCCCTAGAGCGCGTGGGCTTCAGTAGTGGCGCGTGGGCTCAGGAGTTGTGGCACACAGACTCTAGGGTGCACAGGCTTCAGTAGTTGTGGCGCGTGGGCTCAGTAGTTGTGGCACACGGGCTTAGTTGCTCCACGGCATGTGGGATCTTCCTGGACCAGGGATCGAAACTGTGTCCCCTGCATTGGCAGGGGATTTTTAACCACCGCCACCAGGGAAGTCCCAGGTCAGCTCTTTATAATAAAGAATTATCTGGCCCCAAATGTCAATAGTATCAAGGTTGAAAAATCATGCTACAGGGTGATATGAGCTGTTTGCTGATGGAATATCCTCCCTCAACAATATCTTTCAGTCTTTCCTTTGGATCTGCTCAGATTCCAACCTCCTTACTAGAGGGTTAAGGCCATGCTGATAGCATTCTGGGATCTGAGTGGAAGAATAGATGAGATCTAAACATTAAATAAGTATATGTTGACCTAATTCTTCAGCATAGGGTATGGTACCTCTGCCTTCAATTGTGTTTGTTTCCTCTAATCCAGAGACTCTTCATTTTACTCTCTCTAGAGAGAGGCAGACTCCCAACAGAGGGAATCTGGGGTTCTAGGAGCTTCTTAAATGGCAAGTGTAGGATTGATTGCCTTGTTTACAATGAAAACCTCCAGATTCAAGATTAAGACAAACAAAAGTGCATTGTCTACACCTACTCTCAGCCCATCCTACCATCTTTTTTCTTTAATCAAAGGCATTTGTATTCGTTAAGAAATACAGGACCAGACTAAGTAAGGCAGGTTGCCATTTTATACACAGTGTCTCCTGGATTTCTACTGTGGAGGCTATCTAGAGGCCCTTAGGATTGGATATACTGCTTTAAAGTGCCTGTCTTTCTTTTTAACAGCTTCTTGTCCTGATCACCCAAAGATACCATGTAAGGATAGCATTAAGCAAGTAAGGGATAGTCATAGGGACCAAAGTAAAAGTTTTGGGGAAAACCATTCTTAAATCTTGTAATTATACAGCCATAGGATGGGGAAATTTCGTAGTTATTGAACCACAAATTTCTCTCTTGCTTTCTGCTCCAACTCATCCCCAAACATAACTCAAAGTGAAGTGCCCTGCCAGTGTGCTTTCTGCTGAATTCGCCACAGCTCTTGATGAGACAAGAAGCTCTTCAAGTGTTTCCTCATTGACTGATGGATGAATCCAAGCTGCAAGAAACATTGTTGGATTTCTGTGTCTTTATGGAGCACATTCTCATTGTCACAGTTTGGGGTTTGCCTTTATTGATTTTGTCACAGGCAGAAGGATGAGCCCAAAGTAGAAACCTAAATTGACAGGTATCTGCAGAGGATCAAAGGGAAAACCTAGACACTGAGCATAAAAAAACGCCAGAAGTTAGTCATAGACTTGGCTAACCAGAATCTAGAATGTCAGATTAAGGGTCCTGGTCTGAAACTAAGAAAATATCAAAAGGGACATACACCTATCAAATGCAGAATGAGAGATTCAGAGTTGAAATTAAAAGGTAAATAAAATAGAAAACTAAGCAGGACTTGTAGTCTTTTCTTCTTTTAATACTGGTAGATTGCAGTTGGGTCAGGCTGGGCAGACAGAGGAAGGGACTGCTGAAGTTAAAGGACAAAAGGCTTCTTGCTTTTGACTACATGAGGTCTGGAATCCACACTCTTTGTATACAAAGAATACTTGAAGTTTTCCAGAGTAGTGTTCCCCAAAGTGTGTCCCAAGGAGGACAAGTTCTGTTAATGCAGAAAAATGTTTGGAAAATACTGGATTAAACAAAATTAAGTTTCTTTCCGAAGGCTCCCAGGAGCTAACGTGTGCTGTGTATCTCCCGTAGGGGAAGTGTGTAAACAGTGTTTCCCTGATGTATTCAACCTCTGAACCCTTTCTTACAAGGACTTTACAGAACCAGTATTATGTAGACCATGTTTTGGGAAATCATGCTCTGGTCACTGTCTCTGTTCATATAGAATCTCTATGTCTTCTGTTCAGAACATTTGTACTGCTGGCTGTCAGAGCTTACCTTGTCAAATTTTGCAGCTGAACGAATATATTGATATATTTTATCCTTATTCTCTAGGCATTGTTTATGAAGATGACACAAAGCATTGAGGAAAAATTTGAAGGCCTTTTACTTTATAGCCAAGTTACAAATGAGAGTGACAAAATGAACTTCTGGTAGTTTAGGTCTCTAATTAATCTTACTCTAGGGAGCAGATAACCTTTAATAACTTACCAGACTAATCCACTCACTATGTTAAACTTGCCTCTGTTCAGATAATTAAATTTGGATTATGTTGAGTTTGAAGCAGAAGTAATTATTTTATGTATTTTTAACCCCTCTCCCCAGTTGAATTTTGAATGGAGGTAATTGATCCAATTACACCCTAAGAATGAGATTTTAAGATATTTTTCACTGTAAATATTTCATGGACACAGAAATATCTGGTGATACTGGAAAAAGACATAAAGACAAGAAGACAAAGGGGTTCAATCTGCGTGGTGTTGAATTCTTTGGGAGGTGTGATGCAATATATGGGTGTAGAAGACTCTCTATTAGCCATCGGATGATGTCATCCTACAGTGTTATTGTATGCAATACACATGCATTTCCTAAGGTTTTTAGGGTAATGATTTTTTTGCATATGTGCTTACCCCAGTGCCTTAACTGAGCAGATACTCAAGTGTTTAAGAATTACCACTGTTATTTTAAGACTTTTGATTACTTTTAGAATAATAAAAAACAATGTTATTTAATTCAAATGACTGCTTCATAGTGTGGTCCCAAGATGCTATTTTAAAATGTTCTGCCCTCATAAAGATAATTATTTTAAATTTCATGGTAAAAGTATGCATGATCACAGAGATCATGTTATAATATAAACCTTGTTATATTTAAATATATATATAAATCTTGTTATATTAAAAGAAGTTTAAATATATAAGTGTAAATGTAAAAGGTTATAAGAACTCTGGTAATGATAGTCAGATACCTTTTTTTTTTGTACTATAGACTGAGAAACTTAGTTTAAAAGTATAGGAGAGAGACGCAAGAGGGAGGGTATATGGAGATATACGTATGCATATAGCTGATTCACTTTGTTATACAGCAGAAACTAACACACCACTGGAAAGCAATTATATTCTAATAAAGATGTTAAAAAAAAAAAAGTACAGAGACGTGACCAGGTAGGAGATACTCTCATCTGTGCCCTGGAGATCCTGAAAGGGCCTTAGACTAGGCATTAGTCCCTTGCCAGCCACAATCCGTGAGCAGGCCTGTTGGCATAGGGACCAGGCAGGAGAAACTCTCATCTGCATCCTAGGAGAACCTGAAAGGGCCTTATACATGGCTTTAGCTTCCTCACAACCACAGTCTGCCAGTCTGCCAACAGTCCTGAGGCTGTAGGGTCCCAGCAGGAGACACTCTCATCTGTGCCCTTGGAGATCCTGAAAGGGCCCTTTACTCCAGTCCCTTCACAGCCTCAGTCTGCTAGCAGTTTTGCTGGCACAGAGACCAGGCAGCAGACACTTCTGTCTGAACTCTTGGAGATCCTGAAAGGGCCCTATACTTGGTTCCAGGCCCTCCTGGCCACAGTCCATGAGCAGTTAAGCTGGCACAGGGACCAGGTGGGAGACATGTCTGTGCTTCAGGAGATCCTGAAAGGGCCCTACACTTGGCTTTAGCTCCTCTAGTCACAGTCAGGGACCAGTCCAGCCTGCTCAGGGACCTGATGGGAGACACACTGCTCCATGCCCCCAGAGGCAGGTCTGCAGACTTCAGTCTTGGCTGTGGAAACTGAAACAGCCCTGGGGCTTGCTTTCAGCCTCTCTCAGCCATGGTCCAGGATCCGTCTTGCCCACACAGGGACCCATCCAGTGACCAGGCAGCAATCGTCCTGGACACTACACCTGCCACACACCTGGTAATAGATCCACTGTCTGAAGACCCCACTGTGGACCCTGAAGTGGACACTTATCCCAGCACCACCTTACTGAATAAGGTACTAGAGGCAGTTCTAGCCACCTGGGCACCAGGCATGATCCATATCCACCTGAGACCCTGGTAACAAGCCTGCCAACCATAGATCTCACCGCATACCCAGCAACAACCTCATAACCAGCTCCAGCCCAGCATAACTGTGATTCTATAGGTAATCCCATCAACCCAAGGAACAGACAGGAGAAGGTATTTTCTTGCTGAAACCAGTCTGTAAAGCCTGGAAGAGGTGTTTGCTCCTTTAAATGCACAAAAAACAATGCAAAGCTACATGGATCATGAAGAGTCAGGCAACATGACACCACCAAAGGAAACCAAAAAAGCTCCAACCACAAAGAAATGAAGATCTATAATTTGCCTGACAAATAATTGAAAATAATCATCTTAAAAAACAATGAAATGCAGGAGAACACAAATAGACAACTAAACAATCTCAGGGAAACAATGCAGGAACAAAATGAGCTTAATAAAGAAATAGAAACCATAAAAAAGAATGAAACAGGAATCCTAGAGCTGAACAATGCAATGACAGAACTGAAAAATTCAATGAGAGCTTCAGCAGCAGACTTGATCATGCAGAAGAAAGAATCAGTGAACTAGAAGACAGGTCATTTAAAATTAGCCAGTTAGAAAACTTTTGTTTCATTTATATATGTATACATATTAGATAAGTGTGTGTTTGTTGGATCGTGATATAAAATGTATTTTTTAGATCAAAAAAGTTTTCAGGCCATTGTAGTTAAGTTATACTGGCAAATAAAAGCACAAATAAACCTCAAAAAAATTAGCCAGTTAGAGGAACAAAAAGGAGAAAGGATGAAAAAGACTGAAGAAAATCTACCTGAATTATGGACATCATCAAACGAATGAACATTCGCATCATGGGAGTCCCAGAAGAAAACGAGAGAGAAAGGTCAGAAAGATTAAAGAAAGACATAATAGCTGAAAAATTTCCAAATCTTAGGAAAGATATATATGAACACTCAGTTACAGGAAGCTCCAAGGATCCCAGGTGAGATCAACCCAAAGATTACTTTGAGACACATTACAATTGAATGTTAAAAGTCAAAGAAAGGAGAGGATTTTGAAAGCAGCAAGAGAAAAATGACTTGTCACATACCAGGGAAACCCCATAAGGTTATCAGTGGATTTCTCTGCAGAACTGTGCATTTCAGGAGGGAGTGAGATTATATATTCCAAGTGCTAAAAGAAAAAAATCCTGCCAACCAAGAACACTATATCCCTTTTGCCTTGTAGGCAAAAACTGTCCTTCAGAAATGAAGGAGAAATAAAGACATTCCTCAACAAAGAAAAGCTAAGGGAGTTCATCACCACTAGACCTGCCTTACAAGAGATGCTAAAGGGAGTTCTTCAAGCTGAAATGAAAGGGCACTAAATAACAACATGAAAATGTATAAAACTCACTGATGAAGTTAAATATATAGTCAAATTCAGAATACCCTATTAATGTGATGGTGTGTGAAGCACTTTCATGTCTCTAGTATAAAAGTTAAAAAACAATAACATTAAAGATAACTATAGCTACAATAATTTGGTCATGGATGTACAACATAAAAAGATGTAAAGTGTGACATCAGTAGCATGTCTGGCTAAAGGTTTATCAATTTTGTTTATCCTTTCATAGAATCAGATCTTAGTTTCATTGGTCTTTTCTATTGTTTTTTTAGTCTCTATTTTATTCATTTCCACTATCTTTATTATTTCTTTCCATCTACTAACTCTGGGTTTTCTTTATTTTTTTTCTAATTCCTTTAGGTGTAAGGTTAGATTTTTTATTTGAGATTTTTCTTGTTTCCTGATGTAGGCTTGTGTTGTTATAAACTTCCCTCTTAGCTTTTGCTGAGTCCCAAGATTTTGCGTTGTTGTGTTTCCATTTTCACTTTTCTCCAGGTATTTTTTGATTTTCTTCTTTGATTTCCATTGGTTGTTTAGTAGCATGTTCTTTAGCCTCCACTTGTTTCTGGTTTTGCAGTCTTTTCTTCCAGTTCATTTCTAGTCTCATATTATCGTGGTTGGAAAAGATGCTTGATATGATTTCAATCTTCTTAAATTTACTGAGACTTGTTTTGTGGCCTAGCATGTTATCTGTCCTGGAAAATGTTCCATGTACACTTGAAAAGAATGTATATTCTGCTGTTTTGGATTAAGTGTTCTGTATATATTTATTAATTACATCCGGTCTAATGTGTCATTTAAGGCTAGTGTTTCCTTATTGATTTTCTATCTGGATGATTTGTCCATCAATTTAAGTGGGGTGTTAAAGTCCCCTACTATCATTGTATTACTGTCAATTTCTCCCTTTATGTTTGTGAATATTTGCTTTATGTATTTAGGTACTATGTTGGGTGCATATATATTTATAATTGCTATATCTTCCTGTTGTTTGATTCCTTTATTATTATGTAATGTCTTTGTCTCTTTTTTACAAAGTCTTAGACATTGTTTTAAAGTCTATTTTGTCTTATATACGTATTGTTACCCCAGCTTTCTATTCCTTTCCATTTGCATGGAATACCTTTTCCATCCCCTCACTTTCAGTCTGTGTGTTTCTTTAGATCTGAAGTGAGTCTTTTATAGGCAACATATATATGGGTTTTGTTTTTTTATCCATTCAGCCACTCTGTCATTTACATTTAAAGTAATTATTGATGATTATGTGCTTCCTGTTATTTTATTAATTGATTTCTGGTTGTTTTTGTAGTTCTTTTTGTTCCTTCTTCTTTTGGTGTCTTCCCTTGTGATTTGATGACTGTCTTAATGTTATGCTTGGATTCCTTTCTCTTTTGTGTTGTGTGTGTGTGTGTGTGTGTGTGTGTGTGTGTATTATAGGTTTTTGGTTTGTGGTTACCATGAGCTTCATATATATGATTATTTAAAATTGATGATCTTTTAAGTTTGAACACATTCTAACCACCCTACAGTTTTACTACCATCTCCATGTTTAATGTTTTTGACATCATATTTTACATCTTTTTGTTTTGTGTATGCCTTAGCTACTTACTGTGGATATAGTGATTTTACTATTTTTGTGTTTTAACCTTTCTACTAGCTTTATAACTGGTTGATCTAGTACTTTTACTGTATGTTTGCCTTTACCAGTGAGATTTTTCCTTTCACAATATTCTTTTATTTTCCACTTAGAGAAATCCCTTTAACATTTCTTGTAAAGCCAGGTTAGTGGTGCTAAACTCTTTTAACTTTTGCTTGTCTGTAAAACTCTTTATATTTTCTTCAAATCTGAATGATAAGCTTGCCAGGTAGGTTTTAGGTTTTTTCCTTTCATTTTGAATATATTGTACCACTCCCTTCTGGCCTGCAAAGTTTCTGCTGAAAAGCCAGCTGATAGTTTTATGGAAGTCTCATTGTGTATAGCTAGTTGCATTTCTCTTGCTGCTTTCAAGATTCTTTCTTTATCTTTAATTTTTGCCATTTTAATTAGAATGTGTCTTGGTGTGGACCTCTTTGGGTTGATCTTGTTTGGGACTCTGTATGCTTCCTGGACCTGGATGTCTGTTTTCCTTCCCAGGTTAGGGAAGTTTTCAGCTATTTCTTCAAAGAAGTTCTCTGCCCCTTTCTTTCTCTGTTCTCCTTCTGGGACCCCTATGATATGAATGTTAGTATGTTTGATGCTGTCCCAGAGGTCTCTTAAACTATCCTCATTTTTTGAAATTCCTTTTGCTTTTTTCTGTTCAGCTTGGGTGATTTCCACTATCCTGTCTTCCAGATTGCTGATCTGTTCCTCTATATCATCTAATCTATTGTTGATTTCTTTTAATGTATATTTTTATTTCAGTTATTGTATTCTTCAGCACTGTTCTTTATATTTTCTAACTCTTTGTTGAAATTCTCACTTGTTTATCTATTCTTCTCCCAAGTTTGGTAAGCATCTTTATATGATCATTACCTTGCACACTTTATTGGATAGATTGCTTATCTCCACTTTGTTTAGTTCTTTTTCTGAGGTTATGTCTCATTTCTTTGTTTGGAACATAGTCCTCTGTCTCCTCATTTTGCTCAATTCTCTGTGTTTATTTCAATTTGTTAGGTAAGTTGGTTACATTTCTCAGTCTTGGAGAAGTGGCCTCATGTAGGAGATGTCCTATGGGGCCCAGAAGCACTCCCCTCTGGTCACCAGAGCTATACACTATAGTGTTGCCCTCAATGTGGGATGAGTTTGCCTTTCTATTGTGTTGGGGCTGATTACTGTGGGTGCGCTGGTAGGCGAAGCTGGCCCCTGGCCTGATTGGCTGCAAGGTCATGCCTCATGTGGTGGCTTCAGGGTAGGCTTCCTGTGCAGTGGGCTGTGTGGCCTGGAGATGGGTGGGGCTGGGTCCCCCTGTGGCTGTCTGTGCAGCCCAGAGGGACTAGGGCCTGGTGTTGGCCTGCTGGAGGGTGGGGCTAGGTCCCGCTGCAGCTATATGCATGGCCTTGGGGGCTAGGGGCTGGTGCTTGCTCACTGGAGGGCAGACTTGAGTCCCCATGTGGCTGTCTGCACAGCCTTGGAGGGGGGCCAAGATTGGGGCTGGTGCTAGTCCACTGGTGAGTTGAGTTGTGTCCCTGGTGCTATAGGCTAGAGAGAGGATTCCAAAATGGCACTTGCCAGTGCTGGTGTTATTGTGGTAGAACAGACTCCCCAGAATGGCTGCTCTAAATGTCTCTGTCTTAAGGGGGAGTCCCAGTTGCCTCCTGCCTCTCCAGAGGGCTCTCCAGGATCAGCAAGTGGATTGACCCAGACTCTTTTCAAACTATTGCCTCTGTGATGGGACTCAGAGCATGTGAGGTATTGTGTATGCCCTTTAAGAGTGGAGTCTTTGTTTCCTGTAGCCCTCTTGCTTTCCCAAACAAATCCCACTGGTTTTCAAAGCTGGATGTCCTGGCTTTGTCTTCCCAGTGTGGGAGCCCTGGCTTGGGGAGCCTGATGTGAAGTTTGGACCTCTAGATGAGGACTCACTGGGGGCCTCTACAATTATGATGTTCCTCCCGTTTGTGGGTAGCTGACCCAGGTGTCTGAGTCCTGGCTATACTGTGTCTGCTACCCATCTTATGGTTCCTTCTTTATGTCTTTGATTGTAGAAGATCTTTTCTGCTAGTCTTCAGGTTGTTCTCCTAGTTGCTTTATAAGTAGCTGTGATTTTGGTGTGTCTGTGGAAGGAGGTGAGTTCAGGGTCTTCCTATTCTACCATCTTGGCCACCTCTCTAATATTATTAAAATGTCCATATTACTCAAAGCCATATATAGATTTAATGTGATCTCTATTAAAATTCCAATTGTATCTTTCACAAAAATAGAATAAAAAACTATCCTAAAATTTGTATGGAACCACAAATGGCTCTGAATAGTCAAAGCAATCTTGAGAAAGAAGAACAAAGTTGGAGGCATCACAGGTCCTCATTTCAAACTATACTACAAAGATATAGTAATCAAAACAGCATGGTACTGGCATAAAAACAGACACATAGACCAATGGAATAGAGCATAGAGCTTACAAATAAAACCATGCATGTATGGTCAACTCATATTTGACAAAGGAGCCAGGAATACTCAATTGGGAAGAGAGAGTTTTTGCAGTGTATGGAATGGGAGAAAATATTTGCAAACCATATATTAGATAAGGAGTTAACATACAAAATATGTAAGAAACTTATACAACTTGATAACAACCCACCCCCTGCAAATAGTCCAATTTAAAAAATGGGCAGAGGACCTGAATAGAAATTTTTCCAAAGAGATATACTAATGGCCAATGGGTACAAGAAAGGTTGCTCAATGTTACTAATCATCAGGGAAATACAAATCAGAACCACAGTGAGGTATCACTTCATACTTATTAGAATAACTATTCTCAAAGAGACGAGTGGCAACAGATGCTGGTGAGGATGTGGAGAAAAGGGAACTCTTGTGCACTGTTGATGGGAATATAAATTGGTGTAGCTACTATGGAAAATAGTATGAAGGTTCCTCAAAAAATTAAAAATAGAACTACCATATGATCCAGCAATCCCACTTCTGGGTATATATCGATAGAAAATGAAATCACAATCTTGAAGAGATATCTGTACCCCCATGTTTATTGAAACACTGTTCACAATAGCCAGGATATGAGAAAAATCTGTGTTTATTAACAGACAAATGGATAAATAAAAGGTGACATATATATATATATATACACACATACATATACATATATATATATATGTATAGATATATATATATAAAATCCATGAAAAAGGAAATCCTGCCATTTGTGACATGGATGGACCTGAGGGCTAAGTGATAAAAGTCAGACAGGGAAAGGCAAATACTGTATGATTTTACTTGTATGTGGAATCTAAAATAAAGCCAAGCTCATAGAAATGGAAAGTAGAATGCTGGTTGTTAGAGAGAAAATCTTCCAGTTATAAGATGATTAGGTTCTGGGAATCTATTGGACAACATTGTGACTATAGTTAATAATACTATATCTTAAGTGATCTCACCACAGACACACAAAATCATAATTATGTGAGTTGATGGATGTGTTAACTAACCTTATGTGGTAATCATTTTGCAATATTTGTGTGTATCAAATCATCACATGCACTTAATTGTACACAATTTTATATATTAATTATATCTCAATAAAGCTGGTAAAAAAAGGAAAACAATGGAAAAAAAAGTACAGACTTATTCTTTATGTTCAAGATCAGTTTTTCTCCAACATATTTCTCTTTATAGTTCAGTTGAGAAGTAAGTACACACAGAAGCTGCTAGTTCTTCCTTTCCTGGACCTGAAGTTCCTGGAAGGTGGATGGTAAACAAGTGTTGACTCACTTGTTTTCCATAGCACCAGGAAAGTGTCAAAGTGAGATGCTCATTAAATTCCTTTTTTCCTTAAACTATGGTATACATAAAACTGTCAGGCCAATATATTCCTCTGCTTCCGTCTAAATCTGTTTTCTTCATGTTATTTTGCACATTATGGTGGAAACAGAGAAAAACCATATTCTCTCAGCTGCTTGTGTTACATTATTTAAAAAATGAAACAAAACTCTCACCTTGTAGACTCCAGTTTAATTAAAGGATCATTCCAAATACTCTTATTTTAAAAATTGTCAGCTACATATTGATGAAATATTCTCGACTGTTCATTTTCAAGCATATGAAGTAACATTTCTTGTTGAAGAAATTCATTCAAAAGATGTTAAATATCCAGATCAAGGAATCATATGGAACTATTAACAATGAGAGGATCAGGGCAAAGGGCACAATGAATAGAAGCTATGACAAGCAGAAGTTGTCTGAGGTTCATTTGTATTTGGCTGCAAATGACTAAGTAAGACCCAAAATAGCTGTGTCATGTGATGTATGATATGATTGTGAAGCATTAATTGAAAAATTATAAACAGATGATTTTCTGAGCCTATTGGAGAAGGAACTACTGTTTCTGAGAGTCATATCAATTTTAACTATTGGGAAGGAAGATATGAAAAATTAAAATAAAAAGCTTAGTCAGCTTTAATGCATCTGAATCACTCTTGGATGACTGCCAGGTGCTCATGTGCTTGATGATAAAGTCTTATCCAAGACTTACCTAAGGAGAGCAAGAAGTGAAAGCCTCAGAAATGATGACCTCTCTGGGAAACTGCTGCTCCCTTCCCACACCACAGCTAGACTTGGTTGGTGGTAAGTGATAAAATCTAATGGCTGGAGGGTTTTTGATTTCAACTTAAGCTTTAGCTGTCTTACAGAGGGGAGAGAGTATGGGTTGATCTGTTATAGTATTCATCATTTTGTCCCTTTTACCCCTATGATTTAGAGGAGCCACCTAAATTTAAAAAATAAAATATTTTTTCTGTATGCTGAAAGGAAGATCTGTCAAAGCATCTGGTAATATTCAATCTAACAATTTTTAGGGTTGGTGAAGGATCCGCTAGGTTCTTTTTAGAGGCTTTTAAGTCATTAGCTCTTACTCAGCACTTTCTATTATTGCTATTTATTTTCTTAGGCAAGAGAATAAATAATTTATTAAGAAAAAGACAGAAATTCAATGAATGTGAATTTATGCTAAGCTAGTTCATGCCCCATGCTTTTATTGTCTACCAGCATATACAGAACAAAAATAAATATGGGCTTGTACTATATATCTACTTTTCATTAGAAAATATATATTTTATTTTCCTTGAAGGTCCATGATGTAGAATTTTTATTTATTATAGGAATTATTTTTTAAAACACCACTTCATGTTGGAGCAAGTCATACTTTATCAGACACCCACCTTCAAGTTAGGTGACTGGATGGGCAGAAATGCTTGACAATATCCAATGAACTTGATTCAACAATTTTAAGCAAAACGATTGTAAAATATTTGAAATAAATAGATTCTACCTTGCTGAAATTATTTCTTTGAAAAGTAAATATAGTACCAGACCTTTAATTATTCTTTCTGTAGTAAAGAGCATTCAGAGGGAGGACCTCTGATCACATCAGACCTTTGGATATTAAGAGCCTTTGCTGTCTCCATTAGTATTTTTAAATCTGACATCAGAATCTTCTAAAGAAAATCTTTCTTTGCATGTCTGGGAGGTTAGGGTGAGTAGGAAATAATAGTGAATAGGAAATAATGCTTTTGAAAATCCTGGTCTTTATGGGAGTTCATCACCCGTAAAATGCTTTCTGTTTATGAAAGAACAGCAGTGTGGGTAGTTATTTGATGTGTTCTCAAGTTGCAGCATGAGTAGCACAAACAAATGTAATATTAGTTGAAAGATTTGGCTTAAGTTCATTATTTTGTGTTGCAGTCTGATTCAGTTGTCTTCAGAAATAAAAGTTATTCACTCCAGAACAAATCTACTCATGGGACAAATAATGAAATAACCTGTAAACTCGGTCACTTAATCACCTGTGGCTTTCATCATGATATCAGATTTAGTTCATAGGAAGACTTATTTCTTAAAGGAATTATTGGACTGACACAAATACAACCTTATTATTGAACTGAATCACAGTAAGCATTTTGTATTTAAAAATATAATGTTTTAACAAGTGGGTAGGTACAAGTTTAAATTTAGCATTTTAACTGAGGGCCCCATCCAGTCTGGTGACATTCTCTACCCAAAACAAAACAAAACAAAAATAATCATTTTCATAGTCAAATAAGTTTGGGAACTAAGGCACCAAATATTCCTACCCCTTATTTGGAGATTCTCAATGTATCTGAGAGTATTAAAGCCCTGTCCCGCAATTAAGAAACACTTTCATTTTTTAATCTAGATATTTTAAAGTTATGTGTTTATACACAAATAGTTGAGAGTCAAGTAGTTTTGGGATTTTAGACAAACAGCAGCCCTTAGACCTTCTTTTCCATTTCCCATTCTCCAGAGGCAACCATTTTTCATCTGTTAGCTGATTCTTTGGTAACTACCTTCATCTTAAAACAACAGAATGGTATGGCTACCTCCTGAGTATTTTTTCTATTTTTTTATCTATTGACTTCTCACTATGAAAGATGGGAGTTTATTTAGCTTGTTCCCCGATCCCATCTCTCTCTCTCTCTTACTTTTCTCTCACAGGGGCACACGTGCACATGTGTGCACACACACAATTCTTACTCCCCCAGTTCTTCCTGTAAAATTATGTTGTGATTTGGATTATACCAACATTTAGTGTTTATATTAAGAATATGTAAATGCAATTTTTAGCTAAACCACATAGAATAATATAATTCCTATTCTATTTTTGTATACCTTTTAACTTTTTTCTAGAGTTTATTGTTGTTATTTGCTTAGTTTTCTATGTGTTTAATTCAACCCCAATTCTCCACTAGATCAATAAATCTCTTCTTGGTATGTTCATTTGCATCAGGTTTTCTTTCAGTGTCATCTGTTTCAAGAAGTCTTTCTGAGAGCCTTGTGACCTGTTCCAATCTGGGCTGGATGCGTTCCTTGCCCTGGTATATGGCTGGCATCCTTAGATTTCTCTTCCTTACCACCCTGGGGTGCTAGATCTCCTGTTGGCTGTGTCTCCTGACTTCCTCTTTCTTGGTTTACTCTTTTTTTTTTGGTAGAGTATCTACCAAAGAGACTCTGGTATCTCTTGAGAAAATGTCTGGAAAATAGTCTCTTATTCTATCCTCACATTTGATTTTTTATCAAACTATGTTATTCTTAGTATACAATTATATTCTAGAGTTCTTTTTCCTTCCTTTTTAAAAATTAAAAAAATTTTTTTTGGCCGTGCCTTGCGGCATGCAGGGATCTTACTTCCTTCATCAGGGATCGAACCCATGCCCCCTGCAGTGGGAAGACTGCCAGGGAAGTCCCCTCTTTTTCCTTCTCGAGGAAAACAATTGTCTTTTAGCTTCCAGTGTTGCTCTTATGGAAGATCACACTCCTGTGTGTCTCTTCCGCTCTCAGTACTCTTCTTCACTTTTGGCATTTCTGATCACCAAATGTGTGGTGGTTTTTCCCACACTAAGCGACTCAGTGATACCAGCTTGGTGTCCAATAATTTAACTGTCTGCCTGAAAATAGTGTCAGATCCCACCTGTTAAGGGCTCAGTTCCACAGGACTGCCCCCCTACCCCTACCCACTTCAGGTACCAATTGCAAATCCAGATTGTGTCCTGTGGATCTGACTGACTGGCTATAAATCACCCCCCTCCTCAGGTTCCCATGACCCCCTCTTCAGGTTCGATTAATTTATTAGAGCTACTCACAGAACTGAGGAAAACAGGTTACTTACTAGATTACCAGTTTGTTACAAAGGATATTAAAGGATATGAATGAATAATCAGATAAAGAGATATATAGGGCAGGGTCCAGAAGGGTCCCGAGCATAGACGCTTCTGTCTGTGGAGTTTGGGGCATACTACCTACCCAGCATGTGAATGCATTCTTGTTCACCAATCTTGTGGCTCTCCACAGCCTGTCCTTTTGGGTTTTTATGGAGGCTTTATTGCACAGGCATGATTAATTAAATCATTGGCATTGGTGACTGATTCAACCTCCAGCCTCACTCTTCTCCCCAGAGGTTGGGGGGGGGGGTGGGATCAAAAGTTCCAACCTCCTAATCAGGGTTGGTTTCCCTGGCAATCAGCCCCCGTCCTTTCTGGAAGTCACCTCATTAACATAAACTCAGGTGTGGTTGAAAGGGGCTTATAAGAATAACAAGACTCCTTTCACCATTATGGCTCTGGAGCTATTTCAGGAACTGAGGACAAAAGAACAAATACTATAACAAAAGATGCTCTCATTGCTTTTGTGCTTTGGACTTTCCAAGAGTTTTAGGAGCTCTGTGCCAGAAATGGGGACAAAGACCAAATATATATTTTTATTATAAATTACAGCATCACAGTTACTGTTGAGAAATCCAAAGCAATCTAATTTATAATTCTTTGTATATACCTCTACCTCTAACCCAAATCTTATTTTCCTAATATTCTGGGATTTCAATAAAGTGCCTTAGTGTGAGTCTATTTTCATACACTAAATGGGTCTTTTTAACGTAGACACTCATGTCCTTCATTTCTTAAAAGATTTTATTAATGATATTTTCCTTTCTCTTCCCTTTTGCCTTCAGGGACTCCTATTCTTCAGGTGTTGGACTTCCTGGACTGGTCACTAATTATCTTTCTCTCCTAATTTTTGTCTATTTATCTTTTTCTTTACTTTCTGTGAGATTTCCTCAACTTTATTTTCAGCCATTGTATTGAGATTTCCCTTTTTGCTATCACGTTTTTATTTTGCCAGAATTTTTTTTTGTTCTATAAATATTTCTTTTAAAAAATAAAATTCTGTTCTTATTTCATGGATACAATAGCTTATCTCTGATAATTTTTCTTTTTCACCAAAATCATCTTCCTTGCATAATCTGTTTCCACCAGGTTGAGGTTTTTTGTTTGCTTCCTTTGGACCTGTTATCCAAATTAGAGTTTTCCCTTAATCTCTGCTAATCCTTGACTGCCTGATCATATTTAAGAGTAGGAGACTAGAAAGCTGATTGAATGCTCTGAGTGTGTGGGTAGGCCTATTGACTGAATGTCATTGTAGGGTGATCTGGATGTGCCAATTTTCAGTATCATGTCTTCTTGGACTGATCAGATCTCCTTAGTGGGGGTGGTCTCTAGTCTACTAACTGGAGGATAAAGGCTTTGGAGAGTCAAGTTGTGGAAGAGGACTGGGGGTGGTCTCAGCACTCAGAATGCCTATGTTAACTTAATTCACCTATTTTCAAGGTACCTCTATACTCAACTGAGTACTGAGTACTCAACAGAGTCCCTAAGTCCAGAGACCCTTTGATTGATTCTTTCTGGAGAATAAAGCTCTAGAATTGGAGTGGGTGCTCCTACCCAGCAACACAGAGTAAGGAAAGACCTAGAATTCTAACTGCTTCTAAACATTTTTTAATCAGAATTAATCTTCTCAATGTATCATTGCCCCTTTACCCAGAGTTAGGCCAAACTTGAGGTTACGGGTACAGTCCTCCAAGACTGTCTAGTTTGCCCAAGACTTCTGACACCAGCTGCAAGTTCAGGGGTCTCTAGGGCTGTCCTCACATGAGACTAGCTAATGATAAATTTGGAGGTTCTCACAGATTCCTTCAGATTTGATAATTTGATAGATCAACTCACAGAGCTCAGGAAAGTGCTGTACTTATAATTGTAGTTTTATTATACCAAAAGGGTACAAATCAGAACCAGCCAAAGGAAGAAACACATAGGGTGGAATCTGGGACTGAGAAGTTTCCCAACACAAAGCTTCCATGTCCTTAGGGATGCATTACCTCTTGCCCTTAGTGTGTGACAATACTTATGGGGTATTGCCAACTTTGGACGTTTGCTTGAGCTTCAGTGTCCATAGTTCTTATTGGGGCTTCATTACTTAGACACAAATGATTGAATCTTTGCCCATGTGGTTGCTCAAAGCCCCAACCCTCTAATTACATGAATGGTCTTTCTGTCTGGCTAGCTCCCATCATGCATCACCTTGTTAGTATAGACTATTAGGTGTCATCTGAGGGGCCCACCATGAACAACAAAAATAATCCTATCACTCAGGAAATTCTGAAAGTTTAGAGGTTACCTCTTAGGAGTTGGAACAAAGGCCAGACTCTTTTTGGGTAAAGTTAATTTTTCACTACATACTTTTCCATCTCCAGTTCCAGAGGTATCTGGTTCCAGCAATTTCAAAATACATAAAGAATTCTGAAGTAAAATCAGGTTGGTTCTTTGCTCTCTGTGCCGTTGGTTTAGGATTTTGTTTTCTTGGGTTGGCTAAGGCATTTATCACTTGTTCATCTGATTTTCAGCTTCCAAAAATATTACTATTTTTCCTCCCATTCTTGAGTGTTTATACTTAAAAAAAAAAACAAAAACAAATTTCAAACTAAAACCACTCTGCAGTAGTGTTAGTGAGGTTTCTGGAGGGAGCCAAATTAGACACATATATTCAGTTGGCTGTCTCTTCCCAGAAGTTGCCTAGCACTCTCTCAATTTATTTGTCAGTGGCAACTTCTTGTAGAATACCTATTAATACCTGGTAAATAAACACTGCATTAGCAAACACTTCTATATTGCTTCATTAGTAGAGATAAGCAACTAATTTAGGCTTCAGGATCTTTAAAGACAACTTTTCTTTAGGGCTCATTTCCTTTCTACTTTACATGTTGAGGGCACAAAAGATAAATAGCCTCTTATCACTTATTGACTGGGGATGAGAATATTGGGATAGAGGAGGATCTTTTAACTTCAGTGTTATCTATTTTTACAATGTTTGAATTAATATATATTACTTTTTAATTAATTAAAACTTTTTAGAACAAGAAAAAACATGAAAACATTGCATAAAATGATCCTAAAATTTTTTCCACTTCAAATCTATGATGCTAGGGTTAATGGAGAGCTAAAAATGGAGAACTCTTTTTATATTTAATGGAGTAGGTAGAACAGAGCACAGAACTCCTTTAATCACTCTGATCTAAAAGTCAGACTTCTAGATCTGAATCAGTCTCTTTTTCTGTTTTTTTATGGGCTATAAAGAAGTTTTTAACCTTACATTTTATATTGATGAAGTCTGCCTGGAAAAGAAGATGTTGATTCTCTCATAATGCCGATTTCTCATTTCATTTTCTTGGTAAATAAGAGTTTGTATATTGATTTTTCTGTCTCATTCTAGCAAGCAACTGTAATTCTATTTCTCTTCTTTTGCAGTCTTTTTGGAGTTCCTGATCCCTGTGAGACTCATTCCAACCTCCATAGTATGGTGTTCAAAGCCCTCTTATAACATGGCTGCAACTTACCTTATAGCCTTATCTGTTTCCGGTTCCCATCAAGCTCCCAATTCCTCTCAACACTGAATTATTTGCTGATTCTCCCAACTTCTTGGTATCTTTGTCCATGTATTTCTCCCAGCCTGGAATTCTTTCCCCATCTCCCTTCTCTTTCTGCCCATCTAAATCATAGCCATTTTTACAAGCTCCTCTCAAATGTTTCCTTCTTCAGTAAAGGTTCTTCCTTATCTTTCCTCCATCCAGGATTAATGCCATTCCACTGGGGCCTCACAGGGCTCTGTTTGCCCACATCCTGCCTGTGTAATAGGTATCAGTAGATGAGTGTGTGTGTGTGTGTGTGTGTGTGTTAGGCGAGAGTGGAGGGAGGGAAATTGTCCCCATTAAATTATAATTTCCTTGAAAGTAAATCTGATGAGTCATACATATACATAATGCCTTATATATAGTTGATTCTCAATAATGTCAGCTGATTTGAAATGAATCTTGTTTCATTTTCTTTGTATCAATAGCATTGACAAAAGTAACAACTGTATAAATTATGTATTAGTTTTACAAATCCAGTTCTTCCCAAGACATTTTCTTGAATGACAGAAAGGTGGCTGCCTAATGCTCAGAGGTGATTATTAGCAACCTGTGGGGGGGGGGGTAAGAAATGTGAACGCTCATTAGCGTCACTGAGTCCAGATCCACACATGCATGACCATGGGCACCATTTGCAGCTGATGAGTGTTCATATTTCTTACCGCCAGCCCAAGTGGGGTGATGCAGCCAAATGAATCTCTGAGTGACAGGAGCTGACCACTCTAGTGGTGGAAGGAAGACATGGGAGGTGTGATGACTAACTGAGTCAATCTGGGTATCCACGCCACAGGAGAAGGATCTGAATAATGCGGGGGTGGGGGGTGGGGGGCACGTAGTAGGAGGATGGACAGTTTGAGCAAGGAAGATGATTGATGAAGTGTGTTATGGGTGACAGAAGACCCTATGCTCTGGGCAAGGGAGTTAGCAGTGATTGAGGAGAGACCCAGGAGAGGGTGCTTGGTCTCTGTGTGATTAACCGGATGTAATCAGCCGTTTGCCTGAGGGGACAGCCATACAAAAGGATATAGTAAAGGGGGAAAGTGTTGGGGGGAACATCAGTGATAACACCAAGGTCTTTTAAATTGTAGAAATCTGTCTGGGCCCCTGTATTTACATGCTGTGTCCACTCCCTTCCCTGCTCCCCAAGCCTGTGCACTTAAAGCTTGAGATTTTTCTTCTCACTGACATCCACTTGCAGGCTACTCTGTTATGGCAGGAGGATTAGAAAGTGAGCCTAATCTGGGGTTACCACAGTGATCTCACTTATCAGTGTTACTCCAGATGAGTGCTGGAGGGCGTGGGGCTGGGAGGAGAAGAGGGCCAAGGAGAAGGAGGAATCAGTGATTATGGAAACTTCCTTAGAGCATCTTACAAAAGCCACTCACTCTTTTTTCCCCTAAGTACAAATTTAACTTAATATTTTGTAGGAATTCTTTGGCTCTCCTCTTAAAAAGCTTAAAGCCATTTAAAGTTTCCCAACCCTTGACCTCACAAGAGGCCAGAGAGTAAGACAGGCAGCAAGATTTAAAACTAGGTGATGAATTAGAGCCTCATTCATCTGGGTAGACTGCGACATTTAATTAAGCAATTTATTAAGCTTGTTTTTGTGGGTTTTTTTGTAGAGCCCGATTGTAGAGTCCTGGAATCGGATATAGGGTGCACCTCTTGAGTTCATTTATTTTTCCTTAATGCAGTCGAAGCATGAGAGCTAGCCAGAGACAAAATTCAAAACATTCCAGTGGAACTTTTTTTTCCCTTTCAAAATTCAGTCTCTGTGAACAGGTTCTGTGAAGAATGATTATGAGAATATGAAAGAAAAAAAAGAAGTAAGAGAAAAAAAGCACACTTAGTGATGCCTAACTTAATTTTCTCTACCCCAGTTTTGTAAGGTGTCCTTTGTAGCAAGCAGATTCATTAATTTGGCCTGAATTATGCTTTAGTCTCTCATTTTGGGGGCAGTAAGCAGAGCACAGAAAGACTGAGAGTAAGTATTTAGGTTTGGGGGTGATTTACATGATGATAAGACTACCTCTCAAACTATACACATGAAGATGCTCTTGTTTGGAAAGAACAGTTTCTTCCTAAGAAAAGAGAGAGGGCTTGAATGCATTTAGCTCAGATTGACTTTGTCAGCTGGTTATGTTACTATAGTACTATTAATTTATTTATACATTTTAAAACTTATCCTGCTTTAGGATTTGCTCAGTTTTGGGGTATACAGTCTTGGTTCTTCTGAACCGTGCCTGACTGTGCTCTGTCTACCCAAATACTCTTTGCCATAGTGATCCTTGTTTTGGCAACTGTCTCCTTTTTCTCAACTCACTTATCACCCCTGCAAAAGCCCAGCCTATAACCTCACAAGCCTGGAGCTTATAGATTAGCTTCCAAATAGGGACAGTGTAGTAGCCCTCTCTTTGCAAGAGATTTAGGCCACTAAGGGCATTTGAAGCTGGTGCCCTACAGACTCACCAGTGTCCTGCTGGCATGAAGCAGCCCTGATACCGGCCTTTATCTTGTTTGGCTACAAGAAGAGCACCCGAGGGGGGAGAGGAGGAGGAGCCAGGCACTTAATCCTGAAGGACCTTTAGGGACAAAAGCATTTACAGTGGGTACAGTCAGCTGATTTCCAGCTTTTCTGTCCTTTTATTTAAGAGAGACAATCACAAGAGAAGGGAGAAAGAGGTGGGCAGTTTTGATGGGTGTGTAGCTGCATTTTTTGCTTCCTAGTTTGGTCGAAGAACACGCTCCTGATTTAAATGTCTTATTCAAATTGAATGTATTCTGCTAACGTCAGGTTTCAACTGAAAATTTGTGGACTGTCAGGGAGGTAGCAGCACCAGTCCTTGGTTAGTAAGCAAGCCATGGTATGTTTCTTCTGTTTCTGTAGGAGGATAAACAGAGTGTGGTGAGAAAAGCCTTACCACAAATTTTTTTAAAAAAACCTTTGAAATCTTTACTGCTTTTGGCTTTTGCACTTTAAATGTTGAATCGTCTTTGGGTTTGTGGAAAGGAAAGGATTTGATCTGTGTTATTTTTAACAGCAGCTGGGTTAAAGGTGGTATTATCTCTAATGCTGGAAACGTGGCCACAGATAAGCATTTGATGGGGGCAGGGGGGAGGGTGGGGAACAGGAGGTCATTGGGTTCCAAAAAGCTGGTTCATCACTCCTCTCATTCAGCTTTGCAGCCAGAGATGTAACTGCATGTGTATCTGTATGTACTTGAATCAGTGCTTCATTTGCATCGTCAGAAGTTGCCTACTGGCTTTTTTTTTTTTTTTCAAATTTCTCTGTGACTAGAAAGGAATCTTATTGCATGGATCCTTGTAAAAAAAAAATACAAAACTTAGAATTTAGAAGAATATATAGAGTTGTGTTGAATTTCCTACTATTTGTTTGCATTCAAATGGAGTAATTAATTTGATGGGAAAGCAAGCTTGAATAGTCATGATAAGGGCAGGAAAAATACACACAAAGATTGTTATTGTAGAGCTCTACAATATGAGGCAGTTTTCCTTTAAAGTATAAATTTATCTTGGAAATGAGATGTGCTTTTGTGAAAATCAGAAATACAGGTTGGTTATCCATGGGTGGTACATCTAAATGTGAACTACTGGAATTGAAAATTAAATGTTTATAGTAATCAGTTTCCATGAAAATGGGTAATTAATCAATTTTATGCCACTTCCTGGGCTTGCTATGCTGTTATGACACATGCGGTATTCCTTCCCCAGGGACAAAGCTGTATGTGAAGGAAAGTAAATAGACAGAAGTTGAAATAAAACTTGAATAAAGCGTTGCTTTGCTTCACTGTTTTGGGTTATGGAAATTCTCTCATTTACAGTCTGATCAGCTAAATATGGAAACATCACATGCAGGTTGAAATTTTGTAGATGCAGGTAACTTTTGCCTTGGCAGCTTGAATATAAGGTTTCCTTGCCCTTTACTCATGTGTGATGCACTCCAGCTACATTTTTGTTTAATGTTTTTATTTTATTCTATTTGTCCTCTGCATATATAACAACATCTGTGTTATCAGTCTTAAGTGCAAACTCCCAGAGGGAAGAATCTCCCATATTTATTCCTCTGGAAAGAATTAGCAACATATAATGTGTAAATAATGATTTACAAAATGTGTTTGCATGGTAATAATTTATTTCTTTCCATTAAGTAGGACAAATATTGATGCTGTTTGCCTGCTTTGGTGAAATGGAGGTCCATCATTTAGTATCTACATAGCTCTCAGTATAGGTAGGATGCTTCTAATAGCTTAGAAATCTCTGGATAAATAACCCTAGAGCTTAGAAATCTCTGGATAAATAACCCTAGGTAATTACAGATTCTTATGGTCAGATGGAATCTTATTGATCATTTAGTCCAATTTTGTCATTTTACAGATGAGGAAACTGAGACCCACAAATGTGGAGCATCTTGCTCCAAACCACACAAAACTGCACTGTGCCTGCCTGGTGCACAGCCTGATAGTATATATAGAAATGTATGTTGGGATATAAATTACATTGAGCCAATTGTTTGGTATGTTCTTTAGTTTACAGTAAGATATGTATTTCAGAGGAGGCCTTGCCTCGATTTAGGGGTTTCAGAGAAAACACAGTGACCAAGCATTGTTTTTCAGTTGTACAGGGCTCTTAGGTAGGGGCTTGGAGGTGAGTGAGTGTGTGGGTGAAGGTGAAACAGTGCATTTTACACTGCCCTGGCACTTAGTTTTCTGGTTTGGTTGAGTCTGGTTTCTTAGAAGAGGGAACCACTGTGACACCAGTGACTTCTTCATTACTAGTTCTTTGACCTTGCACTAAAAACCTTTATTAACCTTTGTGTATCAGATTCCTTCTCTGGGACAGTGATTCTAAATAGTGATTCACCACCCCAGAAGGCAGTGAATTGATAAAAATTTTTAAAGTGCTTTTGGAAATCAGAATCAGAGACTGAGACTAGGGTATGGTTTATTAAGAAGTAGTGTGGTAGCTCACTCTTCCTGAAGTTTCATCCCTCCCAGTGAAATTTTGATATCTTCTAATTGGTTTTAAAAAACAGTCAAGTCTAATATTATTGTTATACTAAAGACTGTATGCAAGGGTGGTTAAAAATGTGGGGCGTGGATTTCTCCCTCTTGCAATCAAGTGTAGAAAGCTGTTGAAGCCTAAAACCATTCTCTAAGGCAGGTACCAAAGTGATAAACTTACCTTATGACATAATATTTTGCTCTTTGCAAACACCTTTTTTTTTCAAAAATTCATCTGTAAACCCCCTTATCATTTAATTTAAAAATAAAATGCTCAAGAAATTGGGGGAGAGGCAGTATGCTACAGCATTAGAAGGCTTCTGAAAATAATATATCATAAGAATAACTTATTCTTAAGGCTTTTGTCAATTCAGCAAGTCTTTTTATTCCCTGTGCTCATTCCTGTATGGAAGGTTACATATTCCTAGTCAAACTGGGAGCTTTCTTGACTTTTCCCTTCCATGTTTGTAGGTAAAATAATTTTGTTTTTGTTATTAAGTTAACCTTAAGAATATAAAGAAATATAGCTACTTTCTGACAATCACATTTAATTTCATATTTTGATCAGCCGCCTTTCATCTTCGGAGGAATGGGGCTATAAACTAACTTGAATGTATAGAACTAGAAAAAGACTTAGAAAAGGAAAAGAAACCCATTGCCTTGAGTAGAAGAAGTTTCTCCTGAAACCAAAAATAATGTCTATTTAAAGTGTTCAAAGTACAAGATCCTAAAAGTTGTTATTTTATATCAGACTGGTTACAGAAGAAAGATAAATTACATAGCTAGATCATTAGTAAACTAATCAACTTTATCTTAAAAAGAAACCGTACACTTCATTGGTCAGAACTTAGCCACATGACCACAGTGAGCTCCGATGGAGATAGGGAATATAGTTTTAAATTCTTGGCAGTAATATGCACAGCTGAAAATCAGGAATTTGTTATTAAGGAATGAGGCGAGAATGGATGTTGGGATAGGCAGTACCACACCGTTTTGTGTTCCTATTGAACCAGTATAGGTAGGACGCTTCCAATAGCTTAGAAATCGCTGGATAAATGCTGGGTCTTGGGTCTAGTTGGTAGAAACTCAAAACACCTCCTTCTGTTTTTGTCATGAGCTATGGTTTCTTAATTTAGAAACTTGGCTTAATTTAGAAATCTTGTTTCTTCTGCGAAGTACCATTCCTTTATTTGGGAATCTTGTCTGACTTTTGCTTTCTTTCTTCCTCTTGCCTTTCAGCTGTTTTGGAAAGAAGTAAGGCTTAGACTTCTCCATGTTAACCATGAGCGTGACACTTTCCCCTCTGAGGTCACAGGACCTGGATCCCATGGCTACTGATGCTTCACCCATGGCCATCAACTTGACACCCACTGTGGAGCAGGGTGAGGGAGAAGAGGCGATGAAAGACATGGATTCTGACCGGCAGTACGAAAAGCCACCCCCACTGCATACGGGGGCCGACTGGAAGATTGTCCTCCACTTACCTGAAATTGAGACCTGGCTCCGGATGACCTCAGAGAGGGTCCGAGACCTAACCTATTCAGTCCAGCAGGACTCGGACAGCAAGCATGTGGATGTGCATCTAGTTCAACTAAAGGTAAGGAAGGTCTCTGGGCTCAGGTCCCTTCCAGACAGAAGTCTGAAGGTGGCTGTGGTGCCTAGAGCCTGAGTTCTGTGATTCTCAAGGAGAAAGCATCCAAGAAGAAAAACAGAATAACAGGTTTGAAACCATTATTTTTGTGGGTAACCATGGGCGGAATTCTTTCCTGGTTTTACTTTGTGGGCTAAACATCTAGAATAAAACTGACCTCAGGGGATAATGCGGAGAAGTGAGGAAAAATGGGGGGTGGCATTTTTGTGCAATGTCATAGAAATCAGTAGTAAAGAATAAAAATATTACAAAAGGTTTAATAAAGACTCTCACAGGTAAAAAATCAAACTGAGCAGTGATTGTATATGTATGTGATTACTAACTTCTGTTGAAGTTGATGCTGCCTTTGTGGCAAACAGTGGGTTCTGGCATGATGGAGAAGGGCGGTGTTCTCCTTTTAGAATGAGTACATTCTAAAAGGTACAATGCATCATGCAGAACAAAGGTGCTTTTATAACAGCTCATCTGAAGTTTAGACATTAAAAAAATGTGTGTGACTTTTAGAGAGCCCTTAAGAAGCCTGACCGTTGATAATAATGAGACGGAGATGCTAGTAAAGAGTGCTATTAATAGAGATTTTGGCCTAGGGACCCCAAAATACCGTGAATCTTGCCCTGCCATAGCCACTCCTCTCTTCTGGGTCCCCGAGGGAAATACATGCTCAGGTCAATGGTGGGCAAAGCAGGGCAGATTTATAACCAATTAGGACATTGGCCCCAAACCCCAATGTTAATTTCTAGTCAGTTAGGTGAGATCCTAAGGAGAATTCCTCTACCTCAGCTGGTTCATTTTAAATGATCTGAAACCAAAGACCAAACAGATTCTTGCATCTTAATACTTAAATGACTTACAAGATGCAGCCATCAGTGTGAGAGGAAAGGACAATTAAGAGAGTGTTATGTGCCCCAAAGGCTAGAGCAGAGCTGGCTTAGCCTTCCCAGGCTGGTTCAGCAGATCCTGGGCCCAGCTGCCCCATGAGAGAGAGTGTCCAAGAAAGGGAAGGAAGGGGTTGGAGAGAGAGAAAAAACAAAAGGGCCAGAATGCCAAGGTGGCTGGGCTTCTCCCAGGTTGAGCAGGCCTGGGTGGTCTTCTTTCTTTGGGTTCTTGGGAAGGAGCAAGCACGAAAGGTATCAGAGGTGGCTAGGAGCCAGCTTTAATGGAACGCCAGCCCGACTGGTTTCCCCACCCTGGCGGCAGGGAGTGGTGTCTCTCAGTTCCTGCAACACAGTCCCTTTAATCAGAGGAGCGGCTCCCCAGCCCCTCCAGGCTGCAGTGAGATGGGAGTCAGGGGGCTCCGCGGCACCCCACCCCCTCCTCCGTTCCCTATAATGTTGCACTTACTTATGTGGCTCCCAAAAGGAAATATAGGATTGGGTTTACAAGGAAAGATGACTGTTGCTCTCTAAAATCTTTCAGATTTACACAGAAAAGGTGGTAAACGATAACGGAGAATGGGGGGAATGGAAATATCTTTAGAAGATTGCACTAAAAATGCTAAGGGCGCCTGAAAACAATGTGTCAACTAACCTCATTTAATTACATCAATAGTACTTAAGTGAAAACTTAAATTTTAATTCCAAATAGGAATGTAAAAGTTTTTGTACAGTCAACCAGGATTATGTTTAGTGTTGAGAAATCCCCTGTAGGGCAATTTGCTTCTTTTTCTCATTGGAACTGCCTATCACCTTCTCACCTCACTCAAAAGGCATCTCACTGCCTCCATTCAGCTCTGTTCCACAGTGTGGTCTGTCTCCCCTGTTGAGAAAGGAGCCCCAGGAGGGCAGGAAGTCAACACAGTAGTCACATAGTAGTTAATCAATAGCAGTTAAAGGGATAAAGTGAAATTGTCTTATGTTAATTTAATTCTAGGATTTTTATCATTCCTTTTTTTGATGCTTATTTCATCAAGTGACTTAACCAACATTCTCTGAATGTTCTAGAATATTCTATAATAATAGAGCCCTTCCACATTGAGCCCAAAGTCAACGAACTTTGGTCAGTGAGCTATGGCCTTGTTAACACAAGGGCTTAGTTTTGGTCTCCTAATCTGCTTATTTAAGTTTCCCCTTTATTTGCATAATATTTTTTTATTTAACCAAATAAGCACTTTGATACATTAAAAAAAAGATTTTTTTTTTTTAATAAGGAAGTTTTAAAAATTATTATTTATTTATTTATTTTTGGCTGTGTTGGGTCTTCGTTTCTGTGCGAGGGCTTTCTCTAGTTGCGGCGAGCGGGGGCCACTCTTCATCGCGGTGCGCGGGCCTCTCACTATCGTGGCCTCTCTTATTGCGGAGCACAGGCTCCAGACGCGCAGGCTCAGTAGTTGCGGCTCACGGGCCTAGTTGCTCCGTGGCATGTGGGATCTTCCCAGACCAGGGCTCGAACCCGTGTCCCCTGCATTGGCAGGCAGATTCCCAACCACTGCGCCACCAGGGAAGCCCAAAAAAAAAAAAGATTTTAATGCATGTCAGTTCTTCAGATCTCCACACTGATCCACAAGAATAAAGGGAAACTGGGTCAGAGAATTTTATATGTGGAATCAAAACAACAACAAAACAACCTTGTAGAAGCAGCTCTTACGTTAGGTGTATGGCAAAGCAGAGGGGTAGGCCCAGCCGGGGAAAGGCCAGCTATCTCCTATGGGGCATCCCCACTTGGCTCCATGCCTTGGTGAATTATTCAGTTTATTAATTTACTATGAAAAATAACCATCGCAGGGATGGGAATGGCATGGCTTTAAGGACCATCTAGGCACACATAATTTCTAAATTTATATATCCATCCCAGTGTTCTCCCAGGAGCCCCAACTGCCTAAGAGACATCTTGTATCTCTAGTGAGCATCTCAAACTGATATGCCCATTGAAAAGCCCTGAATGCCTCCCCAACCCCGTCTTCCCAATTTCAGTAAAAGGCACCACTTTTTTGCCAAGCCAAAGTGTGATTCCATGCCCCACATATACGTCTATTAACAAGTCCTGGGGATGCATCTCCAAAATATGCCCTAAATCCATCCACTTCTCCCCTATACTACTGCTGCCACCCTAGTCAAGCCACATCACCGCTTGCCTGGGCTACTTTTAGAGCCTCTTCTACTACCCTGCAGTTTATTCTCTACACAGCAGCCAATGGGATCTTTTAAAAATGTAAATCCAGTCATGTAACCCCCTTGCTTCCTGTTGGCTTACAGTAAAACCCAAACCTCTTCCAGTGGTTCTGCCCCTGCCTGCTTCTCTTGCCGTGTCTCCTGTTACTTTCCCCTTGTTTATAAAGCTCCAAGCGGATTGAAAGTTCAAAAGAAATGTTAGTCTAGTTCTTGCCTCACAGCTTTTCCTGTTTCCTCTGCCTAGCTCGAGCTTTGCCTCGCAGATTCTGGATCCTCGTCAAGCAGTCGGCCAGAGGCGCAGCCAGGTTCTAATATCTGGAGGCACAAACCTGGGAGAGGGTTGAGCAGGGGTTGGGAGCAAGGAGGGGCCTGTGCTCTGCTCGGTGAAAGACAAGCACAAAAAAAGGAGCTACCCTTACCTAACTTGTCTACACGCCTCAGACTCCCTTTCACATTGCTTGTTCTAAATCTTGTCATCACAGTTTTCTCTACCATCCTGTTGATGTATAACTTAAAAAAAAATTAGTTGAGAAATGCTTTTGGAAAATGCTTGGGGTGGGCTCCCCCTCTGGTTTTATATTTAATGTCACTTTCTCAAAGAAGCTGTTCCTAATCCCTATTCTTAAAACACCCATCTCCTCCCCCAGCAATCATCTAGTCCATTATTCAGCTCAGTTAATGGCAAAAATTCTTCAGTGCTATTACCATATTTGAAAAAGGTCTGTCAGTTACTCAAAAGTTAGACGTATATATTCCATAAGCTCAGAAATTCCATTCCTAGGTATTTACCCAAGAAAAAGAAAGCGTATGTTCATAGAGACTTGTTTAAGAATTTTCATATCAGCTTTATAAATAATAGCAAAAAACTGTCTGAATCTCAGGTGTCCATCAAGAGGAAAATAAATAAGAAAGTTGTGTTATACTTGTACAAATGGATTGCTATTTAGTAATAAAAACAGCACAAATTGCAGATATCTGCAACAACGTGGGTGAAACTCAAAAAGTATGCAAAAGAGTACATACATCCTGTAGCATTCCATTTATATCAGGTTCTAGAACAGGGAAGACTAATCTGAGGTTAAAAAGAACCAGAACAGTGTGATGAGAGCAAGGAAAAGCAACATAAAAGAATTTGGGGGAGGTGACGAAAATATTTTATGCCTTGATAGATGGTTTTTTTAAAAAAATTTATTTATTTATTTTTTATACAGCAGGTTCTTATTAATTATCTATTTTATACATATTAGTGTATACATGTCAATCCCAATCTCCCAGTTCTTCCCCCCCCACCCCCCGCTTTCCCCCCTTGGTGTCCATACATTTGTTCTCTACATCTGTGTCTCTGTTTCTGCCTTGCAAACTGGTTCATCTGTACCATTTTTCTGGATTCCACATACATGCGTTAATATACGATATTTGTTTTTCTCTTTCTGTCTTACTTCACTCTGTATGACAGTCTCTAGGTCCATGTCTCTACAAATGACCCAATTTCGTTCCTTTTTGTGACTGAGTAATATTCCATGGTATATATGTACCACATCTGCTTTATCTATTCGTCTGTCGATGGGCATTTAGGTTGCTTCCATGACCTGGCTATTATAAATAGTGCTTCAGTGAACACTGGGGTGCGTGTGTCTTTTTGAATTATGGTTTTCTCTGGGTATATGCCCAGTAGTGGGATTGCTGGGTCATATGGTAATTCTATTTTTAGTTCTTTAAGGAACCTCCATATTGTTCTCCATAGTGACTGTATCAATTTGCAATCCCACCAACAGTGCAAGAGGGTTCCCTTTTCTCCGCACCCTCTCCAGCATTTGTTGTTTGTAGATTTTCTGATGATGCCCATTCTAACTGGTGTGAGGTGATACCTCATTGTAGTTTTGATTTGCATTTCTCTAATAATTAGTGATGTTGAGCATCTTTTCATGTGCCTGTTGGCCATCTGTATGTCTTCTTTGGAGAAATGTCTATTTAGGTCTTCTGCTCATTTCTAGATTGGGTTGTTTCTTTTTTTAATATTCAGCTGCATGAGCTGTTTCTATATTTTGGAGATTAATCCTTTGTCTGTTGATTTGTTTGCAAATATTTTCTCCCATTCTGAGGGTTGTCTTTTTGTCTTGTTTATGGTTTCCTTTACCGTAATGGTTCTTATCACTAGCTTTAATTTCCTTATTTGTTTGTATTAGCTCCAAGGACCTCAAATGTCTGATTCTTCACTGTATCCCTGTTGCCTAGGGCAAGGGCTGGACATTTGGTGGAAACTCAGTTCATATCTGTGGTTGGATAGAGGAGTCCAAATCTGTATGGTCAGTGCCTTCTCTCCCCATAGGCAGGCTTGCACTAGAATTCACAGGAGGAAGCCTTCTTGGTGAGGATTGAATTACGACAGACAATGGTGTCGGATGAATCAGGCCCAAGTGCATTTGGGACATTACTCTCCCGTCAGGGAGAGTCTGCGAGTGATTCAGAATCTTGGACATCTTGTCTGGGGAGTCTGCCTGGGAGAGTCTATTCTGCCTAGGTAGCTGTGCTGGTCTTCCTCCCACCCCACTTTCTGTTTGACTCCTTCTTTGGCAAGGATTTTGGTCAATGATCTAGAGGGCCTGGAACTGCTCTTTTTCTTTAAAGGTAACTTTGCTTATCTTCCGGTCATTGTGTTGATCTTAAAGTCTATTTATCAGAGACTATTCTTACCAACCTTATTTCCAAGTTCTTAGGGGAAGTTTTATTGTAACCCCCAGGATGGACCTACAAACCACTGTTATAAAGTTCCCAAAATTGGGGTGGGGGTTGGTGATTGTTCTAGAGAGTGAATAAATAAAAACATCTCACTTTAAGATTAAAATATGGAAACAATGTGATATATTACACTGTGTAGTTTTTTCCATTATTTTTTAAATAGGAGATGTAATCCACATATTTTGCTTCTTAGCTTCCAGATATTCATTAGGAATAAGTGTGAGAAGCCAGCTGAACCATTTTTAGAAACTTTCCTTCTCCTCCTCCCCCTTGTCCTTTGGATTCAGAGGCTGTGCTGTGCAGGAAAACCAGACCAAGAACCTTAAAAGGGTTTGACTTTAACTGCAACTTCTGGTCTGGATGAATGTATTTGGGCGCTAAATAGGCAAATTAGATACCCATGCTTCCTGATTAACAGTCTTCTTAGAGAGAATATTATTTGTATTCCTGGACACATGATAGCAGGAAAGAGGCAAGGCTTAGACTAAAAGATGTGGCTGGATGACAAATAGAAGTCTTGAAGTGACTTTGCTGGAATCAGCTCCTCAAATAACCCACTTGAGATAAATTCCACTCTCCAGGTGAAATTTGTGTCTGTATCTTCGATTTGCGCCTGATTCTCAAAGATAGAATGCTGAACAGAGACTCTGTTTACAAGACGTTCTGACTGGGCTGTACCCAGACTGAGATGTGCCTGACATCTGGAGTTAAATCCAGATACCCAGTGACTCACATGGGGTCTGAAGGGCTTCCTGGGGAAAAGGCTTGAATCCTCTCCACAGCTGGGGTTGTCACATCAGATGTGCCTGACGGACTGAGGACTATGGAAGTCCTGGGATGATGGAGCTCTTGAAAGAGGGTTCACCTTCATCCTGGGGCAAGGAGTCTGCCTCAGAGCAGAGGGGAGGGGAGTAGTGGTGTGCAGTAAAGTGTGTTCCCGGTTCTGGAACCCATCTTGAGCAGCCACCTGGGCAGTGTGGGTACCCAGTGAAGGGAAAGGGCTGTGGGTGTAACTCAGGGGGCCTGTCTCAGCTGACTCTCTGCCTGGACTTCTCCCCTCCCCTTGTTCCATAGGTGTAGGAGGGAAAGAATGTTCTCTATCTCCCACTGCTGGAGCATAACAAGCTCTGCCTGCAGTGGCAGAGGAGGTACCAAAGTGGCAACTGTAGAGTCCAGGGTCTGGCTGGCTGTGACAGTGAGCAAGAGCCAGGGTTGATCCTTGGGTACATCCAAAACTCACCCTAGGAGTTTCAGAAATTCTTGATAATGGGAACTCTGAGTGGAACTAAACTTCTGACATCAACAGTTTGGGGCTTGGAGGATCTGATCTTAATGTTAATAAACTGTGTGTTAAAGCCTGAAACGTTCAATTTATAACATCTTTGAGTAGTTTTCAATTTGTAACGTATCTTAGGTTAAATAAGTACCAGTTTAAGATCAAAGACCAAATATCTTTGTTTCTGGGAAAGAGTAAATATTTTCCTCTTTGCTCTTTAGATGGCTGTTTTTCAATAAGTAGCTCTCAGTGGTTAGTTGTTAGTGGTTGTGAAATCAATTTAATGAACTAAAGAGCTAAAACAGTGAAATAGAATTACATGAAGTAAGGATAAATACTATTTTGTGAAACTTGGTTTTAGTTATATACATATATATACACATATATATATATACATATATATATATATGTATATATGTATATATATATATGATTCATCATGATGTAAAATTTATGTCTTTCTCTTCTGAGTCAAGCCAGAACATTTTGATAGTTACTGCTTTAGACCGCTCTCAACCTTCCTCAATATCTTTGATATGTATTTTAATTTTGGAACATACTATGCAAGTAAGTGTAACTTGGTCCAGTTTTTGCAATGTGATTTTTTTGTATTTATATGGGAGCACATGACAACCCCCCACAGTATATTCCAAATCCCAGAAAACTGGAAAGTGAAACCGATTTCTCTGTTGGCGGGTATGAGGATGTTAAATTTTTTTATTTTCCCAAAGCCCAGATTTGTGGCTGGAATCTCTTTTTTGGCTGATGTGTCTTCCTCAGGGTGTATCTTCTCAGGGAATCTGAATACTAGTTGTTAAGTGTCCTGGGAGTATGGGTCAGTACAGTGATTAACAGTGGAAAAGTTTTTCCTATTATTAATGCCTAGGTTGTGTAAGAGTATTTGGTATCATGGACCAATAAAAATGGATGAAATAAAAAGAATGTTTAATGTTTGGAGGGCTAATTTTAGATATGTAAGAGACACAATTATGTGAAAAAAATCGATCTTAATTATTGAGTAATAATCTCTCCACCCCTCCCCCTCCCCCCACACACACTCCAAGTGCTAAATAAATACTTTTTGATTGTTGAATGATTAATATATTTTCATTATGATTTTGGGAGATGAGCTAAAAATCTCAGATCAGGCACATGTTTAAAAATATTTACGTGTGAATACTCTTCGTTAAGACTTGGGAAGGGTGACATGGAAAAAATAACTTTGGTAGTTTATGACACATATTATGGAAGATCTTTGGGTATGCATGAACCTTAGCCACATGTGCTAATGTATTTAGAGCTCAGGATGGGAGCATTAATTTTCGAGGTGGCCCAACAAGTTTACTAGGTTGTCCAGCTGTGTAGTTTTTAAATAGCAATAATAGCATGGAAAATGAGGATTATCATAGATATCACAATTTGAAGGAAACCATGAAAACAGGGTTTAGAGAAAAGTAATAAATATTATTAAAGAATTTGAAAATGAGTTCAATGAGAAAAGTCTGAAGAAAACAGCATTTTGATTAGAGAAGTGTTATTGGGATTCGTTGCTTAAAAAATGGTTTTAAAATAATGTCAGCATGAACTATCACTGAGCAACAGTAGCCATCAGTTTTTATGATCTCAGGGAGTTAGATATTTCTAGGGGCAACCCCCAGAGGTAGGATATGAGTTAACTCTTCCCTTGCCTACAGGGTTTTTAGTTCAGTAGCATTCACTGAATGCCTGATATGTTCCAATGTCCTCACATCCTTCTACAGGTGTGAGAAATTTTATTGGCTATAAAGTATAAGATAATAGTTCTGCTTTTCTTGTACTAGATGGTTAAGATGAATGGATGTGAGGGTGGGAGCTCATTTTTTTTTTTTTTTAATTAAGAAGAAGATCCAACCTATGTGTATTTTAATTCATCACAAATAGGAATGTGAGGTTTTGGAAGTGTGGACGTAAATGAAACCCTAAAGTCCCTTTGAGTAGGGCTTTTCATAGTACGTGAACTAGAAAGATGTTTCGTTTCCCTCCGTTATTCTGCTACTTTGCCCACTCTCTTCACTTCAAAATTTTACATCTCAAAAGAGGGAAACGTGATCTAATTAAAGTAAAATTGTAAGGTGTGAATTACTAGTATCCTAACATGGAAGAGGGTGGAGCAAGAGATGAATATCTTTAGTGAAAAATGTTAACAAATCAATTGATTTCCAGGTATGGCATGTGTAGAGATAGTGGTTCTCATCCTTGGCTACACAGTAGAATCTCCTGGGAAGCTTTAAAAAGCCCATTTCCCAGGCCATGTTGTAGACCAGCTACATCAGAATCTGGGTTTGGACTTAGGCATCAGTACTTTTTTTTTTTTTTTAATTTTATTTATTTATTTATTTATGGCTGTGTTGGGTCTTCGTTTCTGTGCGAGGGCTTTCTCCAGTTGCGGCAAGCGGGGGCCACTCTTCATCGCGGTGCGCGGGCCTCTCACTATCGCGGCCTCTCTTGTTGCGGAGCACAGGCTCCAGACGCGCAGGCTCAGTTAATTGTGGCTCATGGGCCTAGTTGCTCGCGGTATGTGGGATCTTCCCAGACCAGGGCTCGAACCCATGTCCCCTGCATTGGCAGGCAGATTCTCAACCACTGCGCCACCAGGGAAGCCCGGCATCAGTACTTTTAACTCCGCAGGTGATTCCAGTGCACAGCTAGAGCTGCCAGACCCTGAAAGGAGACATTTTTGAACAGAGGGGTTTTGGATACATCTTGCTTGTTCCATGCGTTTTTCCTTTCCTTCCAAAATGACAGCAAGGGATTTAAAGTCACTTATTTAGGAGCAAAGGCTGCTACATGACTCTTTTGAACTTTTTCAGTTTCCCAAGTGACCTTATAAATAAGTAAAAATTGTGGGAAGGGAGTAAGTCCATGCCAGACACCAGCCTATATGTTTTAGATGTTCTATCTTATGTTGCTCTTTTAAAATTCTTACGTACAAAAGAAAAACTGAATCCAGAAAAAGTAAATGTTTCTCTCTTACTTAATTCTCACAACAACTTTTTGAACTAGAAATTATTCTACAGAGAGGTCCAGGCTCAGGGCTGCCCACCTATAGTTGTGCAGGTTATATATGAATGGCACCTTTTGAGGTTGTGCAGTTTACCCGCACAGCTTTCTGTGTCTGCCTTGTATAGGCCTGGGAAATAGCCTGAGCAAAGGCTGCTTTGAATATGAAAGACGAAAGGGCCTTTTCCCTTGGAGTCAGGGAATGAAGAATGATGTATATCATTGAGCTTAAAGGGGACACATTTTGAAGGACCACAAATACTTTAAATGCCTCAGAGGAGTCTGGGCTGGCTCCAGTAGTTATAAAGACATCTACAAACAAAGGAATAACATGGTAAAAGCCTGGGTCTTGGGGCTTCCCTGGTGGCGCAGTGGTTGAGAATCTGCCTGCCAATGCAGGCGACACGGGTTCGAGCCCTGGTCTGGGAAGATCCCACATGCCGCGGAGCGACTGGGCCCGGAGCGACTGGGCCCGGAGCGACTGGGCCCGGAGCGACTGGGCCCGGAGCGACTGGGCCCGTGAGCCACAATTACTGAGCCTGCGCGTCTGGAGCCCGTGCTCCATAACAAGAGAGGCCGCGATAGTGAGAGGCCCGCGCACCGCGATGAAGAGTGGCCCCCACTTGCCGCAACTAGAGAAAGCCCTCACACAGAAACGAAGACCCAACACAGCCAAAAATAAAAAAAAAAATTAATTAATTAATAAAAAAAAAGAATGTCCTGGAGGGATTGCTTTGTTAAAAAAAAAAAAAGAATCTCTGATAGAACCCCCTTTGATTGGTATGTTTAAATCAGTCATTTAAAAAAAAAAAAAAAAAAAAAAGCCTGGGTCTTAGCATGAATTTGTGGTATGTGCTTGGTAATCTGAGAAGGAGGGAGATGTGAGACAGTTATGAGGATGTTCAGTAAATGACATAGAGTGGCTGGGCTTGGCTGATGGAAAAGGGAAGCAAGAAAAAGCCCATCAGACCAGGCTGTTGAGGCAAACACAGAGAGGCCTCTGGGGATTCAGAGGCGACTGGTTCTCTGTGGCTTCATTTGCCCTCCTCAGCCTCAAATGGAACTAATATGGCTATTGTCACTTGGTTTTAGGGCTGAGGGCTGTATTTCTTTGTATAAATGTGAATAGGATAAAAAGGAACGGAAGAGAAATTTCTCCTATGTTCATTTTAGCAGGATGGCTGTTATCAGTGGGCTTTTAGTGTAAGCTCCTTCTATTGTTCTGTGATACCTGAACCACCAATTTTATTCATTTTTTGAATGAGGTAAATTTGCCAAAATCATCATTTAATGGACAAGGAATATGTGAAATGAAAATGGAAAGTGATCTACTCTTCTCCCGAGGAGGAGGGAATGGGTATAACATCCACTGGAGAACTGGTTCACGAGGAGGGAACTGGCCTGAATGAAATTACGAAGAAAGTCTTCAGTGCGCATTGTAGTTTTCCCTCTTCCCAGAAAACTAATTTCTATCAGAAGACCCTATAAAATAATTCAAACAATAGTGTTAAGAATGACTGCAACTCAAACTTTTGCTGCTGCAAAGGGAATTAAGATTATCACATTGGCCGAAGGAATCCACCTCTGTAATTGTGGGAGTCAGGTATGAGTGACAAGATGGGGAGAGAGTCCTCCAAATAACTCCACATAGGAGACTACCTCTTTTATGTGTATGTCTGTGTCCCCATCCTAGAAATAACAGGAGTGAAATGTTGTTTTAAAAAATATTTTAACTGCAGTGTTTACCTCCCTTAGCTTCCAGCTGCCCTCCCAGATAAAGTCCAAATGCCTGGACATGGCCTGCATGCTCCTTCACAATCTGGACCCAGCTGGCCTGTTGTTCCTTCCGACATTTCCTTTCCTGCACCTCTAAAAAGCCAGGCCCTTTCAGAAATTCATGCCTGGAAACATGGTTTCTCTATCCCTGGGATATCACCTCATTCTTTACCCCAAACTTCTGTTTCTAGGAAGATGGCTGTACATCGCCCAAATCACAGCTAAAATGTTACCTGCCTGGTGAAACTATCTCGAATTTGGTCAGTCCTTCTGGGGATTCTCCCCATATTTTCATATGATGCCTACTGTAGCATGGTGGTAGACACAGCATCCAATTTGAGTTATTTCTGCTTTAGCTGTTATGACGAATTCTGTTTTATTCTATTCCATAACTATGTATCTCTGATGATACATTTGTGTGACTTTGAAATCAGGACAGAAGAAAACAATCAGCATAAAATATATTTCCTTTGATTATTTTGTTGATTGATTACAACCTGATAAACTTAGACTTGTGAATAATTAGCAGATCTTCCTCAGGGAAAGTTAGTTCACACTTATGCTGGAAATCTGAGGGCATGCATATTTCCATGTCTGCCACAAGATCATAAATAAGAATAAATATTTCATAACTGTTTAACATGGTTACCCTAAAATTCAATACATCTTTTTTTTTTAACATCTTTATTAGAGTATAGTTGCTTTACATTGTTATGTTAGTTTCTGCTGTATAACAAAGTGAATCAGCTATACGTATACATATATCTCCCTCCCTCTTACATCTCCCTCCCACCCTCCCTATCCCACGCCTCTAGGTGGTCACAAAGCACCGAACTGATCTCCCTGTGCTATGCGGCTGCTTCCCATTAGCTATCTGTTTTACATTTGGTAGTGTATATATGTCCATGCCACTCTTTCACTTCGTCCCAGCTTACCTTTCCCCCTCCCTCTGTCCTCAAGTTCATTCTCTACGTCTGCGTCTTTATTCCTGTCCTGCCCCTAGGTTCTTCAGACCTTTTTTTTTTTTTTTTTTTAGATTCCATATATATGTGTTAGCATATGGTATTTGTTTTTCTCTTTCTGACTTGCTTCACTCTGTATGACAGACTCTAGGTCCATCCACCTCACTACAAATAATTCAATTTCGTTTCATTTTATGGCTGAGTAATATTCCATTGTATATATGTGCCACATCTTCTTTATCCATTCATCTGTCAATGGACACTTAGGTTGCTTCCGTGTCCTGGCTATTGTAAATAGTGCTGCAATGAACATTGTGGTACATGACTCTTTTTGAATTATGGTTTTCTCAGGGTATATGCCCAGTAGTGGGATTGCTGGGTCAGATGGTAATTCTATTTTTAGTTTCTTAAGGAACCTCCATACTGTTCTCCATAGTGGCTGTATCAATTTACATTCCCACCAACAGTGCAAGAGGGTTCCCTTTCCTCCACACCCTCTCCAGCAATTATTGTTTGTAGATATGTTGATGATGGCCATTCTGACTGGTGTGAGGTGATACCTCACTGTAGTTTTGATTTGCATTGTTCTAATGATTAGTGATGTTGAGCATTCTTTCATGTGTTTGATGGCAATCTGTATATCTTCTTTGGAAAAATGTCTATTTAGGTCTTCTGCCCATTTTTGGATTGGGTTGTATGTTTTTTTGATATTGAGCTGCATTAGCTGCTTGTATACTTTGGAGATTAATCCTTTGTCCATTGATTCATTTGCAAATATTTTCTCCCATTCTGAGGGTTGTCTTTTGGTCTTGTTTATGGTTTCCTTTGCTGTGCAAAAGCTTTTAAGTTTCATTAGGTTCCATTTGTTTATTTTTGTTTTTATTTCCCTTTCTCTAGGAGGTGGGTCAAAAAGGATCTTGCTGTGATTTGTGTCAAAGAGTGTTCTACTTATGTTTTCCTCTCAGAGTTTTATTCTGTCTGGCCTTACATTTAGGTCTTTAATCCATTTTGAGTTTATTTTTGTGCATGGTGTTAGGGAGTGTTCTAATTTCATTCTTTTACATGTAGCTGTCCAGTTTTCCCAGCACCACTTATTGAAAAGGCTGTCTTTTCTCCATTGTATATTCTTGCCTCCTTTATCAAAGATAAGATGACCATATGTGCATGGGTTTATCTCTGGGCTTTCTATCCTGTTCCATTGATTTATATTTCTGGTTTTGTGCCAGTACCATACTGTCTTGATTAACATGGCTTTGTAGTATAGTCTCAAGTCAGGGAGCCTGATTCTTCCAGCTCCGTCTTTCTTTCTCAAGATTGCTTTGGCTATTTGGGGTCTTTTGTGTTTCTATACAAATTGTGAAATTTTTTGTTCTAGTTCTATGAAAAATGCCATTGGCAGTTTCATAGTGATTGCATTGAATCTGTAGATTGCTTTGGGTAGTATAGTCATTTTCACAATGTTGATTCTTCCAATCCAAGAACATGGTATATCTCTCCATCTGTTAGTATCATCTTTAATTTCTTTCATCAGTGTCTTATAGTTTTCTGCATACAGGTCTTTTGTCTCCTTAGGTGGATTTATTCCTAGGTATTTTATTCTTTTTGTTGCAATGGTAAATGGCAGTGTTTCCTTAATTTCTCTTTCAAATTTTTCATCATTAGTGTATAGGAATGCAAGAGATTTCTGTGCATTAATGTTGTATCCTGCTACTTTACTAAATTCATTGATTAGCTCTAGTAGTTTTCTGGTAGCATCTTTAGGATTCTCTATGTATAGTATCAAGTTATCTGTAAACAGTGACAGTTTTACTTCTTCTTTTCTGATTTAGATTCCTTTTATTTCTTTTTCTTCTCTGATTGCTGTGTCTAAAACCTCCAAAACTATGTTGAATAATAGTGGTGAGAGTGGGCAAGCTTTTCTTGTTCCTGATCTTAGTGGAAATGGTTCCAGTTTTTCACCATTGAGAACGATGTTGGCTGTAGGTTTGTCATATATGGCCTTTACTATGTTGAGGTAAGTTCCCTCTATGCCTGCTTTCTGGGGAGTTTTTATCATTAGTGGGTGTTGAAGTTTGTCAAAAGCTTTTTCTGCATCTATTGAGATGATCATATTGTTTTTATCCTTCAATTTGTTAATATGGTGTATCACTTTGATTGATTTGCATATATTGAAGAATCCTTGCATTCCTGAGATAAATCCCACTTGATCATGGTGTATGATCCTTTTAATGTGCTGATGGATTCTGTTTGCTAGTATTTTGTTGAGGATTTTTGCATCTATGTTTATCAGTGATATTGGCCTGTAGTTTTCTTTTTTAGTAACATCTTTGTCTGCTTTTCGTATCAGGGTGATGGTGGCCCTGTAGAATGAGTTTGGGAGTGTTCCTCCCTCTGCTATATTTTGGAAGAGTTTGAGAAGGATAGGTGTTAGCTCTTCTCTAAATGTTTGATAGAATTCGCTTGTGAAGCCATCTGGTCCTGGGCTTCAGTTTGTTTGGAAGATTTTTAATCACAGTTTCAATTTCAGTGCTTGTGATTGGTCTGTTTATATTTTCTATTTCTTCCTGGTTCAGTCTCAGAATGTTGTGCTTTTCTAAGAATTTGTCCATTTCTTCCAGGTTGTCCATTTTATTGGCATAGAGTTGCTTGTAGTAATCTCTCATGATCCTTTGTATTTCTGCAGTGTCAGTTGTTACTTCTCCTTTTTCATTTCTAATTCTCTTGATCTGAGTCTTCTCCCTTTTTTTCTTGATGAGTCTGGCTAATGGTTTATCAATTTTGTTTATCTTCTCAAAGAACCAGCTTTTAGTTTTATTGATCTTTCCTATCATTTCCTTCATTTCTTTTTCATTTATTTCTGATCTGATCTTTATGATTTCTTTCCTTCTGCTAACTTTGGGGTTTTTTTCTTCTTTCTGTAATTGCTTTTGGTGTAAGGTTAAGTTGTTTATTTGAGATTTTTCTTGTTTCTTGAGTAGGACTGTATAGTTATAAACTTCCCTCTTAGAACTTCTTTTGCTGCATTCCATAGGTTTTGGGCCATTGTGTTTTCATTGTCATTTGTTTCTAGGTATTTTTCGAATTCCTCTTTGATTTCTTCAGTGATCTCTTGGTTATTAAGTAGCATATTGTTTAGCCTCCATGTGTTTGTATTTTTTACAGTGTTTTTCCTGTAATTGATACCTAGTCTCATAGCGTTGTGGTCGAAAAGATACTTGATACGATTTCAATTTTCTTAAATTTACCAAGGCTTGATTTGTGGCCCAAGATATGATCTATCCTGGAGAATGTTCCATGAGCACTTGAGAAGAAAGTGTGTTCTGTTGTTTTTGGATGGAATGTCCTATAAATATCAATTTAAGTCCATCTTGTTTAATGTATCATTTAAATCTTGTGTTTCCTTATTTATTTTCATTTTGGTTGATCTGTCCATTGGTGAAAGTGGGGTGTTAAAGTCCCCTACTATTCTTGTGTTACTGTTGATTTCCCCGTTGATGTCTGTTAACATGTGCCTTATGTATTGAGGTGTTCCTATGTTGGGAGCATAAATATTTACAATTGTTATATCTTCCTCCTGGATTGATCCCTTGATCATTATGTATTGTCCTTCTTTGTCTCTTGTAATAGCCTTTATTTTAAAGTCTATTTTGTCTGATATGAGAATTGCTACTCCAGCTTTCTTTTTATTTCCTGTTACATGGAATATGTTTTTCCATCCCCTCACTTTCAGTCTGCATGTGTCCTTAGGTCTGAAGTGGGTCTCTTGTAGACAGCACATATATGGGTCTTGTTTTTGTATCCATTCAGCCAGTCTATGTCTTTGTTTGGAGCATTTAATCCATTTACATTTAAGGTAATTATCAATATGTGTGTTCCCATTACCATTTCCTTAATTGTTTTGGGTTTGTTATTGTAGGTCTTTTCCTTCTCTTGTGCTTCCTGCCTAGAGAAGTTCCTTTATCATTTGTTGTAAAGCTGGTTTGGTGGTGCTGAATTCTCTTAGCTTTTGCTTGTCTGTAAATGTTTTAATTTCTCCAGCGAATCTGAATGAGATCCTTGCTGTGTGGAGTAATCTTGGTTTTAGGTTCTTCCATTTCATCACTTTAAATATGTCCTGCCACTCCCTTCTGGTTTGCAGAGTTTCTGCTGAAAGATCAGCTATTAACCTTATGGGGATTCCCTTGTATGTTATTTGTTGTTTTTCCCTTACTGCTTTTAATATTTTTTCTTTGTATTTAATTTTTGATAGTTTGATTAATATGTGTCTTGGTGTGTTTCTCCTTGGATTTATCCTGTATGGTACTCTCTGTGCTTCCTGGGCTTGATTAACTATTTCCTTTCCCATATTAGGGAAGTTTTCAACTATAATGTCTTCAAATATTTTCTCAGTCCCTTTCTTTTTGTCTTCTTCTTCTGGGACCCCTATAATTTGAATGTTGGTGCATTTAATGTTGTCCCAGAGGTCTCTGAGAATGTCCTTAATTCTTTTCCTTCTTTTTTCTTTATTCTGCTCTGCGACAGTTATTTCCACTTTTATCTTCCAGGTCACTACTCTGTTCTTCTGCCTCAGTTAATCTGCTATTGATTTCTTCTGGAGAATTTTTAATTTCATTTATTGTGTTGTTCATCATTGTTTGTTTGCTCTTTAGTTCTTCTAGGTCCTTGTTAAACGTTTTTTGTATTTTCTCTATTCTATCTCCAAGATTTTGGATCATCTTTACTATCATTACTCTGAATTCTTTTTCATGTAGACTGCCTATTTTCTCTTCATTTGTTTGGTATGGTGGGTTTTTACCTTGCTCCTTCATTTGCGGTGTATTTCTCTGTCTTCTCATTTTGCTTAACTTACTGTGTTTGGGGTCTCCTTTTTGCCAGCTGCAGGTTCATGGTTCCTGTTGTTTTTGTTGTCTGTCCCCAGTGGGTAAGGTTGGTTCAGTGGGTTGTGTAGGCTTCCTGGTGGAGGGGACTGGTGCCTGTGTTCTGGTGGATGAGGCTGGATCTTGTCTTTCTGGTGGGCAGGACTGCGTCCGGTGGTGTGTTTTGTCGTGTCTGTGAACTTATTATTATTTTAGGCAGCCTCTCTTCTAATGGGTGGGGTTGTGTTCCTGTCTTGCTACTTGTTTTGTATGGGGTGTCCACCCCTGGAGTGCTGGTCGTTGAGTGGAGGTGGGTCTTAGCGTTGAGATGGAGGTCTCTGGGAGAGCTCTAGCCGATTGATATAACGTTGGGCTGGGAGGTCTCTGGTGGTGCAATGTCCTGAACTTGGCTCTCCCACCTCAGAGGCTCAGGCCTGACACCTGGCTGGAGCACCAAGCCCCTGTCAGACACACGGCTGTGACAAGATTCATGAGCCATTAGAAGGGATTTTCCATCCTCTGCAATATCTTGCTAGTACTCCCCTTGGTGCTCTGTGGCATAATCAAGAGAATACTCCGAGTTCCTGGCTTCTCCCTGGGGAGGAAAAGAAAAGACTGAAATATTCATGCAACTTTCAGACTTTTGGCAGAGGTGCCCAAGGGGCTCAATACATCTCTTAAAATGCAGTTGCATAAATGTGTTGCAGGTTTCCAGAAGAAATGTATTGAAGCTTAAAGCACAAGGCTTAGTAAATAGTATGTATTTATTTAATAGAATTTTATGGTCTCTGCTTTAATTTTATAAATCAAATGTGGTAACTTTTATTTATCATCAAACTTAGGTTCTGTTATTTGTTTTATTTTGATTTTTATAGATTTATTAGTGAAAGATAGTAAAAAAAACTCTTATTCCAAACTGAAGCTATTTAAGAAGATGAGTATGTTTTCCTTCTATCATGACCCCAGCTATAGACATTACAGCACAAATTCTAGACTCATAACTGTTCTCATTCACAACTAACTTAAAACCAGTCACCCAAAGCCTAGCACACATCTCTTCACTCAGCTGTAAAGCCTTCCTGGATGCTCTCTGCCCTCCCTGCTCTCTTGATCCATGATTTAGCACCAGTGTTTGCTATCTTGCGTTATTTGCTTTTTCATATGTTGTTCTCTAATATTCTCAAACAAGTTTAAAAGCTTTTTCCCCCCTTTTTATTTTATTAAAAAAATTTTTTTTACAGTATGTCCTTGTTGGTTATCTGTTTTAAATATAGCAGTGTATACATGTCAATCCCAAACTCCTAATCTAGCCCCCCCCAAAAAAAAAGCTTTTTAAGGGAAAGTTCTCCCACTTTTTTGTATAAAACTGCAAACATTTTTGGTCAGCTGATTGACTGAATCCTCATATTATCATTTTAAACTTTCCCTACTGCTCTGAGTGGCATTAGCATGCCAGGGAAAACATAACTTCCCGAGGATATTTCAGTGAAATAGTAAAATGTATTTATAAGCATTTTAAAATTAGTATAATTGTTCACAGTAGTTTTGGGGTTAGGTCTTGGCCAAAAACAAGCAGACTTTTGTTGCAATTAACTCAGAGCAAAATTTGACATTTTTCTTAATAAGAATGAGGTGATGAGTAACCTTAATTAAATTCCCTTGAAAGACAAGATACTCCAGTTAATAAAACCCAAAGTTTGGGCCAGATTAAATTTGTAAGCCCTACTCAAGTCCTTTACCAGTTCAGTTCTTCTAAATCTCCAGTGTAACACATATTCATGTTTGAAAGGAAGTGGAATTATGAACCAATTTCATCTTTGACTACTTGGCAGTTTAATGTTCCTTTACACCCATTCTATGTCCAAGTGAGAGCTGGTATGGAAATGTGCTTGCTCGTGACATTCTCTCTAACAGTTCCTAGTGGGATTCTTGGTTTCAAAGGTTAAAACAGGTACAATGACATATTTAAATCCATCAGAAATCTACCCATGCACACTGCTTTTTCTGTAGTAAGGAGAGCAGAGGGGGAAGAACTAGAATCGAAATGCACTGACATCTTGATTAATGATGCCCAGGACCAAAGGTCCTCTTGCAAGGGAGGAAAAACATCTGTAAATCAGGTGAAGCTGAGTGGTTTTGTTTGTAGTTGGATAGCAACAGTATCTCAGTGGCAGCTTCTGTTTGTTCCTGGCTGCCTGGAGTAGGACCAAAATCCAGTGTCCAAGTTCTGTCTCTAACCTCATGATATGGCAACACCTCTCTTTTCTGGATCTCATCTTCTCCATTTATAAAATGAGGGAACCATAGGGCTCCTTCCAGCCATAACATTTTGCAAGGATAACTAGGTATACCCTAAGCAAACTGTAAATTCTGCCAAGTTTGTGGCTTTGATACTCAGTCTCCTCTTTTCTGCATCTGGATAAGAAAATTTCCTTTCTCTTAAAGTTCCTCTAATCCTTTTCTCTGCTAGTAATAATACTAACCAGCTACCTAGCACTTATGCTTTGCTTTCCTCAAAGTGATTTGTATGTATTATCTCAGTTAATCCTTACAATAATACTTGGACCTCTGGTGAGGGATGTGAGGTACAGAGAGGTTAATTGACTTGCCTAAGGTCACACAGCTAGAAAGTGGTAGAGCTAGGAATAAAAACTAGGTCTTTCCAATTCTAAAGTCTGTGTTAACCTTTTTTAGATTAGTAATTTCTTTGAGAATGTGCTGAAAACTATAAATCATCTTCACAAGGCATTGCACACACATGCACATAATATTTTGCATACTATTTCAAGACACCTTTGAAACCCATTCATGAGGACTCCAAGTTAATTCCTGTAGTATACTATATAATGCTGCTTTTTCAGTTCACTTTGTCCTAATTTCAAAATGGGAAGATTCTGAAAGAGAAAGAGATATATTGAAAATGCATACTTGATTCCACAGTCTTATGTTTAGTGGAAAAGAGTCACCTGGATTCTCCTTTGCATTAGTTTTTTTTTTTTACATACATGAACATCAGGAGCTTTGAGGGAGCTGCCCAGTCCCAGGTATATGGTAAGATTGCAGGAGAGATCTTCACCTTGAAAAATCAACTTCCCAGTATATTCTTTAATGCCTGAATTCCCTCTGTCCTCCACGAATGCTTCCTTTCCATAATTAGAGATAAAGCATTAAAAATAAATGTCACCGGGATAAGTAATGTTTGGGCTTACATTCACATCAAGAATATCTACCAGAGGCTTTCTTAGAAATGTTTTTTGATGGAGGAGAGGGCTCTGGGCCCGTAAACGGTAGATGGAAGGAAAAGGCTTCCGAAAGAGGCCCTGTTGAAAACTGCCAGTTTTTACCTCAAGTCATATGAATTCAAGCAGAAGAAACTAGATTCTAAACATATTGGTCATAACTACTAAAACAGTTGAAGGTATTCTTAAAGCTGGGTTGAAGCTGTCCTCTAGAGTATATAGGGCATATTGGAATGTCTCAGTTCTTTTTTGTGATGGTGGCTCCTTTAGTTTAAGCAGCCTCAAAGATTTCAGAAGCACATAAGAAGCAATGAAAGCTTGATGCCCCACTGGTATAAAACAGCTTATAATGTTGGAATGGGAGTTCTTCAAATCAGTGACAGTCAGTTGTCATCCCTGCCCTCACGCCTGCCCACTTTCTGCTGGCTCAGGGCTGGTGGGAAGTGAGGCTGAGTGGAAAGCCCCCGGGATTTGGAGATGGCAAACCCGGTTCTTAGCCTGTCCCTGCTACTCACTAGAAGTTAGACACCAAGCAATTCAGTAATTTCTATGAGCCTTATTTTCTTGGATGTAAATATTTATCTCTAAAGGCTAAAGATCAAGTAAGATCATTCTTTAGAAGAACATGGAAAGCTCTCAGGTGCTATATAAATGTCCCTAGTCCTGATTATAATTTTGCAGTTCAAACTCTGCTTGCTGCTTTTGTGGCTATGGCAGGGTGAGCTGGCAAGTGTGTGTATGTGTATGTGTGTTAGATTTGTGGCAACTGTATCTACTGCCAATTATAATACGCTCTTCTATTATTTGCTTTTTGTCATTAAAACACAATAAAATATAGCTTTTTTTTAAAGATAAAACATAGTTTTATTCTTCTACCTATTGAGGAGAAACATGATCTCGGAGCCTTGTTTTCAAATTATACTATTATTTTACACCCAAATATATTAAAAAAGTATTAAAAAAAATTAAGTAAATATAGCCTTTTAAAAAATAAAATATAGCTTTAAGTAACAAGGCCTGCAAGGGGCGGGGCATATTTCATTTGACATTCCTAGTTAACAGAATGAAATAAAGAACAAATACTAAAAAATTTGTTTACTGTGTATTAGTACACTGTCTCACCAAATTTCAAGTGTATAGTACTGAACATACCTAAATCTTTCTCAGAATTAAGGGTACTGAAGCTTTTGAGGTAATCATTGGAACATCATTTTCACCAAATAGAGTAATGCAGATTTAGGCGTAGTAAGAGGTGTATGCTGAACATTTCTTTCTTCCTTCAATATCCTTTTTGGGATTATTTTTTTTTTCTCCTAAAAAGTAGAATAAGGGGAAGATCCAATTAATTGAGGACCTTAATTAGTTATAGTTTTATTGTTAAGAATGCTACAATTTGGGCCAATTTGTTCTTTAAGAAGGCTTTTTAAAACCCCAAATGTAGAAAAAAAAAAGCCTTCTACATGAATATGTTTATTATAGCTTATTTATAATACCAGAATATTAAGAAAACACAAGTCAAGAAAGTGGTTTCATTATTATATTTCATCTACCTAATAACCTGGTAGTGGAAAAAACTAATTGACTTGAGGGAAATGTTGCTTTAATTTGCAAATAGATTGGAATTTGGAAATACCTGTGAATGAACAAACATCCTTCCTGCTTCATGCAGGTCTTAAAAGACAAATCAGCCTTTAGCTAGTTTGCATGATTCCCTAAGACTAAGCTTTTTACTGGCTGGCATTTGAGAAAATAAGGTATTTTGTTGCTTCATTACATTTCGATATAATCAAAACTTGTAAGTAGAAAGCATGAGCTTCCTAATCACTACAGATCTATTCAGTGAGTTGAATAATTTATCATCCTTTCAAAAATCTGGCCCTGCTTTCAATGCTCCAGCTTTTATTTTCTGCAGTCTTCCATTTATCACTCTTTCTTTCTGGTCTATTCACCAGAGCTAGCACAAAGGATATAGCTTTCTTGGCATAAAGCTATTTATTTGCTGGTATGTGAAGTGTCTAGGAAACCTGCCAAATTAGCACAATCATGCCCAGGTTTGGAAACCATGCATATAAAACATGGATTGGGATCTCACTCTGCAGGAAGAGCAGCTCCTTCGATAAACCTGCTGTGAACTAATTTATTCCTGTATCTTCTGGTTGTCTCTTAAGTACAGGTTGGTTGATTTGTTGTTGCTATTGATGTTTAAACAAAACATTTAATATTTTTTCTGATTATAAAGCAACACACAGTCATAAAATAAATATCAATGTCTGCTGTGCTATCTGAATCAATAGCCACTAGCCAAATATGGATATTTAAACTTAAATTAATTAAAATTAAATAAAACTTTTAAAAATTCAGTTCCTTAGCCACACTTTAAGTGTAGTTGGTGGCAACTATATTTGACAGCACAGACGAACATTTCCGTAATTGCAGAAGTTCTATTGGACAGTGCTGATTGATGTTTTAACCTCTACTTCCTCCACTCCTTTTCTTTAATTCATGGGTAAGTTGTGGCCTTATTTCCATTTAATTAACTATATAGCTCTTTGCAATCTTGTTTAATGTTGTGTAGTAATCCATTGCCTGGATGTGCCTTAATTTATTTGCCTAGTCTGCTATTGATGTACGTATAGGTTGCTTCTATTTTTTCACTGTTATAAAAAGTGTTGTGATTATTATCTTTGAGCATATATCTTTTTGTACTCATGTACAAAAATATTTAAGATTGGTCCATATTGCAGAGCTGCCCTCCAGAGACTGCATTAATAAGTATTCCCTTGGTTGATTATGAGAGAGGCATTCATATCTACTGGGGCAAGTCACTGAACCTCTCTTAAGTCTCATTTAATTTTTCTATTCAAGGTATGAATAATAATACTTACCACTCAACTCACTAGTTTTTAGAAATGAAATAATATTTATGAATACTTTAAACAAATAAAAGGAAAGTGCTACTGTCATGTATGATATTCATATTATTCAAACATCTATTGGTTGTAAGCATGGAAGTCAAGAGACCCTTAATCCTCTACAATCTAGTTTAACACCTAAAGTAAGGACTAATGATGGTGGTAGTGGTGGAGAGAACATGACTTGGAAGACTTCATCATGGGAAAGGGACCCCTGGCTTCAGAAACATTATTTTTTTAGTAGGCATAAATACATAAATACAAAGGTCGGATTTTCTATACAAGGACATTTAGAGAAGTGGGGTAATTTTTGTTTTAACCTTACAATGTGATGAAACCTGAGAGATCATGCAATCCCACTCCTCATTCTACGAATGAGAAAGCGGAGGTCCAGGGAAGTTAAGTGAGTTCTCAGATTCACACAGCTCACAAGGGGCAGAATCTAGGTGAGGCCCTGCTCTTCTGATCTTCCACCCAGCATCCTTTCCTCTACATCCTTAAGCTCTAAATGACAAGTCACGTGGTGGCAGGATTTATACTGTCTCTCAGATGAAGTTTAAGCCAGTGTTACAATCCGGTTTGATAACTAGTATTTATCTAGGAGTTTATTTTGAAGTAAATGCTTGTATAGGCTGACTAAGACATTTAAAAGTCAGGCTGCCAAATGCTAATTATAAATTATTTCAAATTCCTGTAGTGATAATAGAATTTTTCAAACTGACTCTTTAAGCCAAATTAACAAATCAAATCTTTTTCTCGTGAATGGCGTCCAAGTTAGGCAACATTCCTAGAAGTGAAGGTTCTTTGAGTTTGTTGAAGCTGTCAGTCTCTGTCTTCAGCTCATCTCTGAAACTTGAACTTAATACCTTAATTTACTTTATGACTTTACATAAGAAACTGTAAGGACGGACAGCTTCAAGTTATGCATAAGGTTTTCATCAGCCTGCAAAACTAACCAGATGGCCACGGCCTTCCCGCAGTTTGAATATGCCTTCAAAGTCATTTTCTTGAGCATTTATGTGTGATTGCCTTCCTCGGGATCTCTCTTTTCACTGGCATTCTTTGAACATCCAATGGCTGCTAGCAAAAAATAACTTGGAGAAATTAAGGTTGCTGGCCTTCCTTCTATTTCATCTGGGTCTTCTAAGACACGTAAGAGATCTTAAATTTAGAAAGGGCATACGCCTTCCAGTGAGTCATGTGCTAGATATCAACTCTTTGAGAATGCTTCTCCTGTAGGAACCAAAGACTCGCAAGGTTTCTGGTCAGAGCACAGCTTCTTACGTGGCCAGCTCTGATACCTATACCACAGGGATTTCCACTCATGGCAATACTTGGTCTTGTACTTGCTGATGTAAAGCAGTTGAAAATGAGGTGACACAATGTAAGGACCAATGGTTTGCTGGGGCAGACCAAAAGGAAGATAAATTATAGTGAAAACTTGATCTTTTTATGAGATGAAAAGATGCAGATAATACACATTTTTAGATGTTTAAGGAGTTGTTTTTTATTTCACATTCCTTTTTTATAATATAGTTAAAAAGGCATATAATTATAGATTTGGAATGATAGAGTTATTTTTCCCAATGTAAATCCTTTCTTGTATTAAATTGTTTTCTTTCTTTTATTCATTTAAAAATTTGGTTGTGTGTTTTTCTTGAATATACAACAATTGGATGGTGTGTTTTTCTTGAACATGTAGCAGCTGAATGATGTTAATATGAGAATTATCCATTGGAAGAGGGTCTCAGTGTGTTTGCCAAGTTGTCATCAGACATGGTTTACTCAAAGTCCCAAGAAGTACTTCCTTGACAATAAATTTCCTTCTCCTCCCCTTTTTATTGAAGCAAACTTTGTTCGCTCCAAAATCTTCTTTTGTGATATTGACACTGGGAAAAAACAATGGTGAGCCTTATAATCCCTGCCCCCTTTATCTCCTTTAGAGTGACTCTGGTCTGTTTTTATCAGTGCTGTCCTGTTTTGAAATTACATGACATTTGTAACTTGCCCCAAACCTGCTTTGGAAGTACATGAAGTATAATTCCCGAACAAAGATTGAGTTACCGTCCATCTGCCTGGATAAAATGGGTTGGTGGGGGAAGGTGATTGGTCAAAGCAGGACAGGCTGGAGCAGCCACATTGATGAGAGGAAGGGATAGAGGAAGGGATTTTGTTGCCTTTGCCTCATCACTTTTTAAAGGCTGAAGTTTTGTGGGGTTTTGGTTTGTTTTTTTGTTAGTGTTTTGAAGTGGTGGAACAGCGTATGTAGAAAAGGGCAGAAATACATGCATTTCAAAAATTTACAAGGGGGTAAGGATTAACATTTTTTTAAGATGTGATAAATGCATGAGACTATTTGATGATTATAAAGCAGATACAATAATAGTGCTAAGGACAATAGGATCCATGGAAATTGGTCTAGATATTATCACAATGCCTTATATGAAAAGCAACATTCACCATGGTTTCATTTTAATGCTGAGCAGTCTTTGAATGACATAGTATTTAATTTAGCAAATCTTTCAAAATGAAGAAAAAAGCAGAAATATTGTCTTCACAGAAATGTAGTTCAGTTTTGACTTTAGAAAGAACAGACAGCAGAGATCAAAAGTCTTTTTACAAAAACCAAAACCCAAAATACAGAGTAAAAAACTATCATACTATGTAAGCAAATCACCAAATACAACTGTTTTCAGAAGTAAACTTTCAAGATTTTTTTTGTTTCATTATCGAACAACAAAAATAAGTAGCTGGTAGCAATATTTATAAAATAATGTTCTCAAATTGAAACAAATAATTTTGATAGGTGTGAAATCTAAATCAACCAAGATTATATTATAGTTAAAAATGGCTTGTCAAATGGCTGAGTCAAGATATCTATTTCAAGGGACTTCCCTGGTCCCTATGCTCCCAATGCTGGGGGCCTGGGTTCAATCCCTGGTCGGGAACTAGATCCCGAAAGCATGCCGCAACTGAGAGTCCGCATGCCACAACTAAAGATCCCACAGGCCACAACGAAGATCCTGCATGCTGCAACTAAGAGCCAGTGCAGCCTAAATAAATTTAAAAAAGAAAAAAAGATATCTATTTTAAAATAGGTACCTTAAATTGTCATGTATTTGCTGGTGGCAGACAGGGCTGGTCATGACCAGAGTTAGAGAATTGGATCATGTCCATGGACCTCAAATATAACTCTTAATGGACTTGCTACTTCTTTAGTGCTAATAATTATATGCATTTTAAGCAAAGAAAGATATAGTCTTACCCAGGAGGAGGGAGTAATACATATTAGGAGAAATAATTTTAATATGAAAAAAAAATCAATGATCTTTAACCTATGATATTGAAAAAAAATGATAGACTTCAAAGTACTTTGAAAACTTCAAAAAACCTAATAGATATTATACATTTATCCATGATATGGTTTCAGAGACTGACATTTTTTTACTGCTTTCTGTCTGAAGTTCTATCAAGTCCATGAGGTAACTAACATCTCTTATCTCATATTGGTCAGGGAGCTCTGAGAAGCAGTTGTATTTGTCATTGAATAAATGGAAAAATAATTTCTAAATAAATTTAATTTTTCCAACAGGCACAGTCTTTCAGAACATGGGGTTTATGGTGGGAAAGGATTGGCTATAGTGAGATAGCTAACAGAAGAGGTTTCTGGGTGAAGACAGGGTTGAGGAACCATTGAATTAATCTACAGAATAGGGCCTTATCATCTACTGAGTAGGACCTGAGGAAATGTAATATAGAGTATGCAGGTTTTGATCAAGTGGGGGAGGGGATGGGCCTGAAACTTCCCTGCCAATGAGTATTTTTAGCAATATCAGATGAAGTCATGAAGATTCCAAACTTTATCTGCTTCACATTTTGGCCCTCAAATGGCCTTGGTGTAGAGTGGAGGCAGCTCGAAATTCGAAACTTGTCTATACTGCAAATATGGTAAAATACCCCTTCCCCTCATTCTTAGCACTAGGCCAGGGCAGGCAAAGCTCCAAAATCCCAAACTACTTATTAATCTAGGATCAACTTCAGGACTTCAGCACAGTGCTAGATGAGAGTGAAACCAAACAGAAAGATACTTGTGTGATGACCACACTGGAAATTCTTTCCTGTGTGCTGCAGGGGCTGACATTCTGATAAAGTTCAGATGCCTGGTGAAGCTGCAAAGACAGGGCCCAGTCTCTGGACCACATGCTTCTTGTCTACATCATAAACATGCATTTCTGAATTGTTCCTGTTGACATTTTCATCTCTGTTCGGAGACCATAAACCTTAATTATATAATGGGACCCAAATTATGACAAAATAGAAAATTTAAATGTTTCCCTTATGTTCAGTTGCCTGAAACCTTCCTTTCCCAACCTTTCAAGGCTGACCTGGTCATTATTTTAGCAAATCACAATAATTTACTTTGCGAGGTAGGGATTCCGTCCATTTTGCTACAGATATTCACCAGTGATCAAAGTCACATCTTGTTCAATCTGCCTCCTTGATAGCAAGTTACTGTGAATGAAAACCCTTGGCAAATATATGTTAGTGTATAAAAGAAAGTTAACTCATTCAGGACAACAATTCTTTTACTACCCTAAAGCTGTATTAACAGTTAAAAATGTATCAAATTTGCTTTCATTTTCTAAAAGGAATCCAAAGCAGAGAAAAGTCTACTTAGAAAAGACAGTTCTTCAGATTAGGATAATGAATCTTCATTTCAGTTTTGTACATCTTCGTAGATAGTTTGATAATTAGGAGCTTAGAGTTGTAATATTGCCCTACTGTTAACTTGAAGCTTATAAATTTCAGGTGTATCACTTTCTTCTTCAGTAAAGTAAGGATAAATACTGACTTCATAAAATTCATAGATAATAGTAATGTTAACTACTGTCCACAGTTGATGGAAGCTGTATAATTATCTGTGTTGCTGACGACATACTTAGTATTGTATACTCTAGGATTAGGAAATTTTCCTATATTATATATAATTGCAAATGCCCTTAGAAGTATTATTAGTAGCCACAATAGTAATAAAGAAAATGAGCAACAGAAAAGGTTGATTACCATACAAAATTATTATTAAAAAAAGAAAGATGAAGGAGCAGAAAACAAAACAAAGGAACAAATATAACAAAACAGAAACAGATACAGAGAACAAGCTAGTGGTTGCCAGAGGAGAGAGTGGGGGTGGGGATGGGCAAAATTGGTGAAGGGGGTTAGGAGGTACAAACTACCAGTTATAAAATAAATAAGTCACAGGAGTATAATGTATAGCACAGGGATTATAGTCAATAATACAATAATAACTTTGTATGGTGAGCAATCTGTAGAAATATTGAATCACTATGTTGTACATCTGACACAAATATAATATTGTAAGCCAACTATACTTTAACTATATTAAAAAAAAAAAAAAGGAGAATAAGGAGCAGAATAACATCTTTGCTGACAGTGAAAGCATGCCAGAAAGATATGCCCACAAAACATGAAAATGATACCTAATATTTCCAACTGAGCCAAAAGCAATTAAGAAAATGATAGAAGCTATGAAATAAAAACATGAATCAGAATTACAAAACTCAGAAGTATGACTGTTGAAGAGAAGGAAGATTTTAACAGAGGTAAAAAAACTCAGGAAAGAATTAGAAATAAAGGAAAAATAATTTCAGGAATAAAGACTTTAAAGAAGGAACACAAGGGCAAATAAACACAACAGCTAATACCTTAAGAAATATGGAATATGGAAAGGAGGAAAGACATTCCTAATAGCCCCCAAATGGAAATAGCCCAAATACCCATTAACTGGTGAATAGATAAAGAAATTTTCATTTATCCATTAAGGAATAGTACTTACCAAGAAAAAAAATGAACTAATTGTACATGTATCAACATGAGTAAATCTCAGAAGTATTATGCTACATGAAATAAGTCAGACACAAAAAAGACTACATGCTGTGCAATTCCATTTAAATGACATTCTAGAAAAGGCAAAATATAGGGAGAGAAAACAGATCAGTGGTTTGGGAGTTTATGTATGTGGGGAAGGGGGAAGTGATTGACTGCAAAGAGGCATGAGAAAACTTTTGGGGAGATGTGAATGTTCTATATGTTGGAAACGCTCCAGTTACATTTGCCAAAGCTTGCCAAACTGTATATATAGCTGGCCTTGAACAACATGGGTTTGAACTGAGCAGGTCCACTTATATGCAGATATTTTTCACTAGTAAATGCTCCAGTACTACACCAACCATGGTTGGTTGAATCCGAGGATGCAGAGGAACTGCGGATATGGAGGGCTGACTGTAAGTTTTAACCCCCTTGTAGTTCAAGGGTCAACTGTCCTTAAAAAAGATTAATGCAATTGTATGTAAATTACACCTCAGTAAAAATAAAGAAGAGTTAAAAAGGATTTGAGAAAGAGTAATAGATACAGGTAGATTGCCAAGCAGATTAAACATGCACAATAAGAATCTCCAAGGAAGAAAATTAAAACATTAGAATAGAATGAATATTAACATCTCTATTTCATGAAAACTTTCTTGAAATAAATTTTAAAATGATTTAAAATTATGTATTGGAAAGGAACTACACATATGAGGGGAAAAACTCTACCCAGAAAATGAAAAACCATTAGACTACAAGAAGGAGGAAAAAAATCCTATGGTCATCCAGGCTAAACAACCAAGTCATTAATAAGGGAAAGAATGTGATTGTCACTAGATTTTTGTCAGCTGATTAAAAAATTTTTTTTTGCCAGAAGACAGTGGAGTAACATGTCTAGGATACTTGGGGAAAGAAGGATTCAGCCAAACAGAACTTCAAGTATAAAGACCACAGATAAATTTGCAAGAAATCAGGGTATGTTGTTTCCTGAGTAGTTACTAAGGAATCTACTAGAGAATATGTGTTAGGTAATCAGAATGACTGGACAAGGGTCCATATAAGAACTGCTGGCAGTGATTTTCACTGTCTGATAAAAATCACAAAAAGAAAGACAACCATATGTAACTCTTTACAAAACTGTACAATACCATCCATAAATTAGTGTTGCCAAAAGAAGAAAAAAAAAAAGAAAGAAAAAGAAACCTGAATATGATCAAGACTTTAGATCTGACTGTCAATTTCCAGGAAACATGGGGGAGAGGGGGATGTGTTAAATAATACCATGGGGTTGCAATCAGCAAAACCCAGACTATGTGAAATGTGAAGCTCTACAGGACAGACAACCCTACTTCTTCAACAGAATTTCCAAGAAAGGGAGGGAGATGTAGAGAGAAAACCTATAGATTAATAGAGGTGTTAGAGCCATATTAACCAATCAGTGTTGGAACTTGCTTGGATCCTGATTCAAAATGCAAGGTATACAAACAAGATATATATAGGACAATTGAGGAAATATGGACACTGATTGGATACTTTATAATATTAAGAAATTAATTTTTAGGGGTAAAATAATGGTGTGGCAGTTAGGTTTAAAAAGAGGAGTTCTTGTCTTTTAGCAATAAAAGGCAGTCCTCATGAGACAGGAACCCAAACAATAGCATTTAGAATCTAGGAAGACGTGATTTTTCTATTCAGCCACTAATATGAGAGGAACCCTGGCGCCTTGAACAAAGTAGGCACCCCATTAATATTTACAGATGATGTCAATGAAGAGGAAATGAAATGACATACTCAGAAGAGTTAGTTTCATGACAAAAATATTTCTTACTCTGTGCCTTTTGAGGGGCTGGACTCAGTTTTCATCCCTGTCTGCCGTGCTTTCCATATCTAGGAAACGAATACATCGGAGCCTTGTCAGACAATGCCTTGCCCTTTCGTGGACTGAAGGTCAGCCTACCCCATCAGTGTAGCACAGAAACAGTAGATTGGGCATTCCTCGAGGGCAGGGACTCTGTTGATGAAAGTTTGCATCTCTGTGCTTAGACACCCTGTAATTATGGGGTGTTGCAGGATGTCATCTCTCTTGTTCGAATCAAGGTCTCTGCTAGGTCACACACCTGTGCTACCATGACTGAAGGCAAAACTGCAGAACAGGACTTTTGTTTATGGTATGTTGTATTGTCCTCCCATCTCCCATCTTTGTTGCTCCACTCTGTCTTCATGGTACTCCACACCCTCATGTTGTTTTCCCCTGATCAAAGCCCTCCCATCATCACAACAACCTCCAGAGACTTGCCAATCCCCAAGTGCCCCGCATTCTGATTGGACTTGCCCTCTGCTCTAACCATCCTAAACCACCTTCATCAACATCATTATTTCTAGGATACTGAGCTGAGATTTGTTTAAAGTGACTTGCAATAAGATGTGAATAATAGGCAGGTTTAGTACAAATTAATCTCTGTTCAGTGGAATGTGTAAAACAGATTGTCCTAAACTCTATAGTGCTGCTGCTGGAAGAGGTATTAGTTAAGCATTCTACTAGAAAATTTGCTGATCCCTCCTCTGCTTTGTCACTCCTTCCTGACTCATGGGGTTTACCGTGAGAACTGATGCAGCTTTGGGGAAGTACTTTCCTGTTCTGCCATGAGACCTAGTGCCAGGAAATCATTTTTAGCCATTGTCTGGTAAAGTTCATCAACTTTCTTTGAAGCAGGCCTATGAAACTAATCCAGGAAATCAATAGAGGGTTTTGTGTTGCCCTTAAAAATCTCTAAGGGAAGAGATTTTCACAACTTCCTTTGTATGCCAATGTATCACAAACTTTGTGACCACTAAGATTCTCTCATGTAATTTAAGACCAATTAAAAACCATATGCATACAAATGTTCATAAATAACTGTTATGTGACATATTAAACTATCAGTAGATTCCTATAGTGTTTCCTAGATGTAGAAAACTTTTGAAACATATCCACTAATCTGTATAATAAACTCAAGATCAATTTTGAACTCGATCTGTAAGAAAGTAAGTAAGATTTAATGATAAATCATTAAGAATTGAATCCTGGCAGGGGAAGGTATTTGCTGTACATTTACAGTTTACTTGTATTGTAGCACCACCTAGTGTCAATAGAGAAACCAGTTCTCTGCAGCTTTTCGAGCTTTCCTTGCCTTGTTATTTAGCAGAAACAGATGCCTAAAGCATACTTTTGGTCTGTCAGCCAAAGAAATGCTGCTCAAAGATGTCTCTGAGTTATGCAATACAGATTGCATTGTATGTTTCTGAAATGAAGGATTATGCCTTCAGTTACCTAATGATCAGAATGGACATATTTACTGACATGCATATATGACATTTTAACTCTTTTAAGCCTAATGTCTATCTTTTTATTTCCTAAGAAAATAGCCTGTAGATGTTGGGAAATTATTGATTTGCTTTAACTTCAGTTGCTCTTTCAACAAACACATCTTAAATAGTGCAACATCAATTCCTGCAAATATATTAATACCATATTAGGTCCAGGGTTAGGACTTTGCACCGCCACTCCCTTCCTGCCACTCCTGACAGAATCTTCACCGCTAAAAAGGCTACAGAACATCAGCTGGAGGACTGACGTTTAGAGCTTTGCTTCCCAAAATGTGGTCTGTGGACTGGAAGCTTGAAGTCAGTGCCTGGGAACCTGCTAGACCTGCAGAGTCCCTCCTCCTGCCCCAGACCTACTGAATCAGAGCCTGCAGCTTGGCAAGATCCCCAAGTGACCCGTACGCCCTTTAAAAATTGAGAAGCACTGTTTTAGAGACTTAACTCCCGCCTCCCCCCCCCACCGCCCCCCCGCCCCGCCGTGAGAGATTGTGAATCAAACCAAGACTACGGACTTTCACTATAGTTTTGGATTTACAATATTTTGTTTTTGGAGAAAGTTACATGATTTTCTTATCTGACTCATGATTTATTCCACAGAAATTGTATCATTGCTGTTGTTGGGACTCACATCAGCAACTGAACAAAGAAGGCATAGTTCTTTCCTACCAAATTCATCAGCTTCATCTCTTGGGAAACATAATTAGGGAGCCATTTAAAGCAGCTGAGAGGAAAATTGCCAACTCTGAAATTGGAGGGCATGTAAACGCTAACCGAATATTTAAGTTTGCTGTGATAGAGAGATTCATAGTTTGAACAGACAGTAGGAGGTGAGGCTTAAATAATTGCTGACAATTGAGGTAGAAAGGAACACTTAGAAATTGCATTATTAAAGTTGAAAATTTTAAGGCTTGATTTTTCTTAAGCGTTTAAATAGTGCAACATCAATTCCTGTATCAATTCCAACTATCAAGTAATTTGATACTGGAAACTTATCTAGTAAGTTTAGTATAAAAATAAGATAACTTTTTGGTTGATGTTCAATTAGCTCTTAAGTTTAACAAATTATATCATTCACAAATTCAGTTAAATTTCCTAAAACATTTTAACCTATCAATCTGACACCTTAAATGAATAATAGCATAGACTTAGAAGCTTAACTAAGCCAATCTTTCTATGTACTTAGACAAATTAGAAAATATAATAAACCAAACATAACCATAATAAACTAGATCCTTTTATATTAAAACTTAATCAACTTTTAAATTTTATTAAAATCACAGCAAGTATGAAACATTTCAAATTAAAACCTTAAGGCAATATATTTCAGATTCTTTAAAAGATTTCAAAAACTTTAAATAATAAACACAGATATTATTTCGATAATTACAAAACTTAGTACTAAATCTAGCACAAAGTACCATGACTTATGTTATCATCTCTATACTCATTTCTACATTTTCCTAGTGTTTCGTAGTCACACACATAAAGGAAGCAGAAGTTATTTAATCCATGACCAGTTCTTCAATCCAGTTATGGACATGTATAGTATAGTAACACACTGGTCCAGAATGCAAACCCTGGGGGCTACTTTGGAAACCGTAGATTAGCATGCTGAACCTTCTCATACATAGTTTAAATCTTCCCTGCCAGTGGGGCAATCCAAGTCCATGGCCATCAGCTGGGATTTAGTTTCACAACCCAGTGCATCACTTGTCCCTGAGGTATATTCTATCTTTATTCAATTTTTATTGTAAACTCTTTCAACATTCTCTCACCCAGTTGGGGTAGATAGAATTGTGTACCCCCTACCAGGGCTGCAGGTAACATCCTCATTGCACAATTAACGTTAATTGAAACCTGCACCCCCATCCAGGGTGTAAACTGTCTTTATAGTTTCTTATCTGTCTCATCTGCCTCCGTTTTACCGTCGTTCTATTGATGTTGCTGACTGGAGTTTGGCCAAGAATGAAACACTGGACATTGCCTTGCTGGACTCCACTGAGTAACCACGTGTGTCATGCATTCTGGGTTATGACTTGTGGGCTGGCACAATTATTGTGAATAAACCAAGAAAAATAGTCCTAATGAGATTTCTTTCAGACTTCAATATGTGGAGACTAAGTGGGTTGTTCCTTAAAAGAAACCAGAGGTTTGAGAATGTACTTGTCCTCGTAGGTTGGGTTCCTAGGAAGCAGATTCTGAGGCTCTGAGGTTTGCATGTTGGAGGCTTATTGGAATGAACCATTGGGAAAACACCTGAGAGAGGTGAGAGACGTCAAATCAAGCGGAGGGAGGAGCTGAACCTCAGTGCAGCTCCAGTAGAGGCCTTAGTCATTCCTGTGGGGAACTCCATAGAATTGTACCCACTCCTTCCCTGCCAGGCTTTATACCTCCTCCCAGGGAGCAGACATTGGATGTGGAAAGCTCCCAGGGAAGGGTGTGACCTTGGGTGAGGCAGCTGAGGGCAGTTCCCAGAGAGGGTCTCAGCTGAAAGCAATAAGCAGCAAACGCTCCTTGCAGCTGGGGGCATAAGTGCCTTAATCAGAAGTGGTGGGGGAGTATAAATGCTTCCCACAGCTTTTCTCTGTTGTTGTTGTTGTTGTTATTATTAAAGGGCTTGGCCCAGAAAAGATCATGGTCTTTAGCCATGGAACTTAATTCTAGGAGAGGCAATGTAACAGCAGACTGATCTCCATAATGCAAATGCAAATGCCTTCCTTTGCTGAGAGGCATTGTGGAGAACTCCTGAAAACATGGCAGTGATGTTGGCAGGGAGATGGCAACGAAGTTCTCTGAACCAACTGTCTCCTGCAGCTGTGAAAAGACACACAGCCTGGCTGCCAACTGTTGGGCTCATTGTGCTTTGGCTGAATTTAGTTCCCTCTTATGTCAACTTGCAATTCTGTGTTGAAGAAAATTGGTCTGGTCTGCCACCTTCTTCATCTCTTAGCAACTGAGAGAGGTTGAAACAACAGCTGGGTAATTTGATACTGGAAACTTAAGGGTTGTGAAATGGAATAGAATGGCTGTTGTATTAAAGGGAAAAAAAGAGAGAAAATGATGTAACCCCAATGCATAGAAATGTTGGGAATGCCACAAGGGCTACAAAGAGTGAATATCTAGTTTAAACTGGTTGGACTATTCCTCTCTCAGAATGATTAAAGTTGAGTCCAGAAGCACTCCCAAACACCTATATTTGCCTAAATATAAATTCCTTTGGAATGTTGGAACTGCAATGTGAAAAACAGTTTCTGTGTTCTGCATTTATTTTCTCTAAGATTGAGCTACTGCTTTTTTTACCACAAGTTTTGAAACAATATTTCCAGTATAACATAGATGACAGTTTAGAATTATATTTTATTTTGCTTTTGGTGGGCCATGGGATGAGGACCAGGTGGAGATGGCAGATAATGAGGGGTGGTGCTCAGAGGCAGTGATGTGCTGGAAGCCTGCTTTATAGGCTGTTCACACTGTCTCCAGGGCCACACGTAACAGGTAATAATGGAATTATGAGTTTGAAAACTAGAAAATGAAAAGCCAAGCGCAATTATTGATAACAAGTTGTTTTCCCTCTTCCCTGGGGCCAGTAAAGAGACCATCTGATTTTCAAATTAGTAAAGCCAGAATATACAGTGTTTGCTCTCAGAATAAGTCCAATGTCATACTTAATGAAAATTCCGAAGCAGAAAGAGAGAAAGCAAGGGGATGGGGGAAGAAGAGATTGAAATGCCTAATTAATGGGGCAATCTGCTTTCTGCTTATGTTCCTATAGGTTCATAATTCAAGCATTTTACCATTGTTTAGTAAACCTGCCTGGATAAGGTTCATTGAAGGGGTGTGTATTATAGGTGAAGGGACTGAAAATCTAGCGCTCTACATGGTAGGTAACTGCCTAGTCTTGTTTCTCAGAATAACTTGTTCATCCACCGCGTGTGCAGCTTTCATCCCAGCGCAGGGGGCAGAAAGTCATTGTTTTCTTTGCTTGGTTAGTGGTTTACTTCTTTGTTACCTTCTCGTACAGTTGGGTCATGGGTCTACTGCTGCTGGCAACGTGAGCAGCCTTGTCTTTTTCCATCACCACTAAAAGAATTTAATTCCTTCCACGTGAAGTGGTTCCAGTTCCTCAACAAGTGTTTGGTTTTGTGATACGACAACTTTGAAAAGGTGAAGTAAAAATTCGTTGAGAAATACATCCCTTCTTCTTATCCATCCATTTCCTTACCTCCCAGCTCCCCCAAGACCACATCCATCCAGTTTACAACAAATGAAGCGGAACCATATGAAATTGCTTTTTTTTGTAGGTCAAAGGCAGTTAAATATAGGTAATTTCACATGGCTCAACTTCTGCATATACAAACAAGTTCTCTGGTTAAAAATATACTGACTGTGAATATCCTCCTTAGAATTCTCTGAGGAGAGAAAAAAGGCTTCAAGGTAAACAAACTGACAGACAAACTTATTTGTAACGAACTAAATTCCAGATGGGGCTGGCTTCTAGTTCACAAACAGAAAAGAAATAGGGATTGCATCTTGCAGGAAACTAGTGCTTCTCCCTGAGGGAGATGAGGATTGAAGTTCTCTATGAGGGATATGTTTCCAGTTTACTTGTTCTTGCATTTAGCTTAAAAATTCTGCGTGGTATTTGCATGTCACTCATTTTCCAAAATTTGTTCTGATTCCAGATCTCTGTTACATTTCTATAAATTTGTTTATATGTTCTTTGATTTGGAAGATAGGAAGTATATTGGTTCTTTTAGATGAAAACTAACTTTACATTCATTTGGGAAAGAATTGTGCATTTGTTCACTTCCACAGCTCTGGAACATGCATTCTCAACTTTATATTTTTATTCGAGACATAGGAAGTATATTTGTTTAAATTTTCTCTCGGAAAATGAAGCCAGAGCTACAGCCTGTTGAACATTATACAAAGGAATAGAAATCTCTATGTAGTATTCTTTTATACTTTACTTTTAATGGCCCATGAATGTATAATTAATCATAGTGAACTTTTATTCAGCACTTACTATATGTCAGATACTATGCATGTACTATCACATTTAATCCTCATCCTATGACATGGGTCCTAGTCCTAACTTAACAAATGAGGGAACTGAGGCACCAAGGTTAAGTTTCTCTCCCAAGGAATCGAAATTGTTAATAGCAATGCTAAGACTGACTTTCAGGCTATCTCCAGACCTACTCTCTTAATTTACTATACCATTCTGCCCTCACACTGACTGCACTGATTCAGACGTCCCCCCAGTTCATCATTTTTAGTGAATATTTTTGATGTTGGTTCGTATTTTGAAGGTGACATTTGGGCAAGGTGTCTTGAAGGACTGATGGCAGGTGCATATTGATTATTCTTTGAGGATCAAAGCTTCAAAAGAAGCATCTTGATGAATTTCCTCAGTGGGAGACTCAAGGAAAACCAGCTTCTGTTTGCAGCACTAGCTTACAACCACTTGCTCACCTGAATCCTTACAGCATAATCTGTGAGCCGAGTCTGCAGCCAGAAATCATTTTTAGCTCTTTCAACTAGCCATAAAAATGTTTTAAGCCCACTTTTAACTGCACAGTATTGTAATTATTATCTACTTTGTGCCTTTAGATTGTATTATTTCTATGCTGAAACAAAAGTTCAGTATATTGTTCTTAAACATATTTATATGCTATATTTCCTGGTATCTTATATGATATTTATCAATTCAACAAATACTTACTGCGAGCCTACCATATGTCAGACATTTTTCTTGGCATAACAATGAACAAAACTTGACAAAAATTCTGACCTCGAACACTTAACATTCTTGCAGTGATTAGTTTTTAAAAGGGTTATCAACAGAAGGCGAGGGAAGGAGGGTGGATCTATAGATTCAACTCCTTAGATAGGGTTGAGAGGTCTGGGGAAAAATGCATGGCACCTCCTTATTCAGGAGCCCCTAAAACCAGCTCAGATTCTACTCAGACAAGAACAAACAGCAAAATGGGGGCTGGAAGAGGTTTCAGTTGAGCTTCCCTTGTGTAAATTACCTCAAAGATGCATTGTATTAAGATACTTGCATAGCAGTCTAAGTCTCCTACTGGATTTTAGCCTTATTTCCCATACATAGAATTTAATCTAGCCATATCTTAATTGTGCAGATAAAGATTAAAACCCTTAGATGTTGGACCCCAAGTTGAGGATCATTCTGAATCACAGAGTTAAAAATAAAAAAGAGAGAGAGAAAATATTCCATAAGTAGAAGCAGCTGAAAAAGGAAGTTGAGGGTGGGGTTCACAGTTCTCCCGAGGAGTGGCTGAGGCTGGCTGGTTGAAGCTCAGCTCCAAGGCAACTTGGCTTCCATATGTGTGTGAGTGTCTGTCCTGACAAACTAATTTAGTGCCACAATTCAAGACAAGTGTGTATCACAGACTTGCAAGAATGCCTTGTGGCATATTTACTACTTTGGTTCCCAAACTCAGAATTTAGCCAGATCTTTTCAGTAATGAAGCATTTTTATTTATAGAGCTCTTGCTACATATGAAAGGCCATTTAGAGTGGTGGTTAAGGGAGTTGATTCTTGGAGCCCAACTGTCTGGGTTCAAATTCCAGCCCCACCTCTTACACAGCTACAAAAGGCAGTTCACTGCCTCATTTTTCTTTTCTGATGGTCATAATAATAGCATCTACCTCATAAGACTGTAATGAACATGGATTAAATAGTATCTGTGAAATGCTTAGAATGATGCCTGGCCATTATAAGCACCATATAAATGTAGCTGTATGATGAGAGTCTTAGATTTTTCAGTCAATAGGCATGCCTGGCTGGGGTTTAGCATCCACAGTGAATCTTTCACATAGCTGGACATGACAGATCTAGTGGGCATCAGCCCTAAAAGCCAGAAGCAAACACTGAGACTCAGAGCAGAGACGTTTACTGAGCATTGCCATGTATGGAGTTTTGAGTTTTCATATTTAATGATTAAGAGCCAACATCAGTGAATGTTGTTGCCAAGAAGCATCTCACACACACACACACACACACACACACACACAAGCACACGCACACACACACCCATGTGCCTGCAAGCCAAGTTCCTATGTGATTGCTATCAAATGTGCCAAGAAGACATCACACTCAGATCTGTGAAACCAAGGGATAGATGTCAGGAAGATGAAGGTCCTTCTGCTAAACAGATGGCTGAACGGTTAAGTAAGTGAATTGTGAGGAGGAAAATTCCAGCCCCCACATGGAGTCAAGACGTGAAGCAGCAGCAGCTAAGCTAATAGACCATGGCGACAAGGATTAAAGATGAACTGAATGTCCTCAGAGGGAAAGCCAAGTGAGATAGAAGACACATCAGAGGAGACCTCTGCCATCAGAAAACACAAAAATGTAATTTGATGCCAGAAAGAGATAATTAGCATGTGGAAAACCAGATTTAGCCTGAAGTATATGTCTGCTCAAGGTGCAGGTCAGGGAAAGAAAATGAACATCTCAGGATAGGTTTTATGGGGAGCTCCCAGGACACACAAACTCCATTGTGATGACTGTGTATGAAGAAAGATGATTATGGCTCTTTTAGAGAATAGTTGGATTAAGATAGAGAATGAGATAGCAGCGTGAACAAGTCTCCTTGGTACTAATGGAATTCACCATTCACCATAAGAATTCCTGATTTCTACTGTGTTGTCTTTGGTTCAGCATAAAATCAGTATACAAGAAGAAGGAACTAGTCTCAAGTTAGAGAGCGTTGAGGAAAATATATTGGGAAGAGAGGAGAGGATGGGGCTGCCCACTCCTATTTCCATGAGAATTTGACATGTAAAAGGATGCCCCAAGGACATGGGGAAAATGCCTTCTGAGAAAGAATTCCATTGGGTTTAGATTTAGGAACATGTAGCTTATATCAGGCAAACATCCACTTCCCACTTTGATTGATTTTTAGCATCGCATACAATTGCTTTTAAAAAATCACTTCTATTATTTTCCCCTGATTATATGAATAATACATATTCTTATAAAAATGAGAAGAAAATAAAAATCATCTGTGGCCCACTAGAGATACCCACTATAATTTTGATGTATTTCCCTTTCCCAGTTTTTATTTACATGTGTTCAAAAATTGGACTCAGAGAGTCCATCACAATTTTATACATTGTTTAACTTAATATTATATCCTGAACATTTTCTGTATCATATAGATGGGCCCACATGTTTATCTTTTCTCACAACTCTTGTGCTCAGGGGTTTCTAGAGTTCTTTACCTTCCTCATGCTGACACTGTGGCCGTTTAGGCCTTGTGAGGCCAATTTGGGATTTGCAGGGTGTCTTGAGCTGTGAGAGGAAAAAACAATCTTTCTGCAAATGTAAGAGAATTGGACCTTGGTGTTGGGGTTTGTGTCTCTTAACAGTCTTCCTTTGAGGAGCATATTCTGACTAAATGTATATTCACATTTCAACAAATTCAGACAAGTGATGGGCAGCTGTTGGTTGAGAGAAATATTGGTCACTATATCAGATGTTTAAAAGAAAGAAGCAGTTGATCATAGCCCCAACTAAGAGAACATTGGAGTCATCTCTTAAGAGGACAAAATTCACAGCTGACCTGATAGTAAATTCTCCTGTGTGGGCTCTTGCATTAATGAAAGATCTGTATTAAGCCCTGAAGTCTTGTGATTGAAATAATAGCACAATATGCAGAATCCAAAGGGCTCTCTTCTTAAACATTTTTGTCCTGTTCATAGTCAAGGTGCCCATTCATAGTTGGTCATGCTTTCTGGCACTGGATTTCTTTCCATGATTTGTAGATATTTGTGTGAAGTGACTCACATATCTATTATGAAGGAAGGAAGAAATGGTTTCATGATTTAGTATAAACCAGTGTGGAGCCCAAGTATTTTTAAAAATCTGTTTTCATTTATCATTTGTTTGAATTTAGGTGTCACTGTGGTAGGCATGGTTTGGTATGTAAAGCAATGCAAGACATGCTCTCAGGAGCCAGAGTTCAGTACACTTTTACTCAATCAGCCCAGGTCTGATTCTTCTTATTCCCCCTCAGCCCCTACCCCATCTGCTCATGCCTGAAGACCCCAGTGACCCAGGAAGGTATCTAGTTGGTCTTCTTGTTGCTTCAGCACACAGAGGATTAATTCATATTTATAGATTCATATGTGGTAAAGATACTTTTAAAATATGGAAAATATATATGTTTCCTGATATACAAGATTGTTGTAAAAAAATAAAACAACAGATAAGTGAGAATTCTCCTTTCATGTTTATTTGAGATAACCTCTGTTGACAACTTGGTATATATTTTTCTAGACTTTTAGTCCATATTTATATTCGTACTTATGTAATTTTAAAAAACATACTGGTTACTATTATTTAACCAACTCTCTTACCTCACAAAATATCTTAGGATCTCTTTCTGTGTCAATATTATAAATATCTACTTTATTGTTCCACTTTGTTTATTGATTGATTTGTGATTAGGTAATGCATGCAAAGGTACAAAATGGTAAACACTGATGCCTCCCTCCTACACTTATTATCTGGCCTTAAGGTTCTCCTCTTCAGGGGCAATCATTGCTATCAATTTAATATAGATTCTTCCAAAACAAATATAAGCTGCATTAGTCCCTTCAGTACACAAACAAGCAGTAACATAGCACAGCCTGAAACAGGACGAACTCTTCCTTGACTTGTACATTCCCTTTCAGCTACTACCTCATTTCTTTGCTCGCCTTACAGCAGTAATCCTTGAAAAATTGTCTTCAATTACTCTTTCCAATTCCTCTTCTCCAGTCCTTTGATAAACTCACTGAAATCTCCATTTTCATGCTGTATTTAAGCTATGTGGAGCTATAACGGCCTGGCCCCCCCATTTTCCTACTTGGGACAATTTGAATAGCATTCTCAGTTTCAGAGTTCCATTTGGGGTGGACTGATGCATTAGTTGAGACTGCTTTACAGCCCAACTTGCCCAACCCCTGCCTCCTTCCTTCCTTCCTCAAGAGTTCATCCCAAGAGCACTCCCTAAAAAACTTCCTGGATACTAATCTTCCTTGTGGAGTCTGCTTCCCAGGACACCATCCTGTAGCACTCTCCATCTCAGAATAAAAGCCCGAAGTCCTCGCAATGGCAACATGTGTTCTTCCCTCCCCATCACCAACCTTTCTGGCTACATCTCCTACACTCTCCCCCTTGTTCAGTTCTAATTAGTTTTTCCCTAGATACACTAAGCATACTTAGCACTCCTAAACCTTTGCACTTGCTCTTCTGACTTCTTGGGATGCACTTCCCCCAGATGCCCTCCCGTCTCAACCCTCATTTCCTTGATGTCTCTGTTCAAATATCACTTTATCAGAAGTTCTTTCCTGACCACTCTATATAAAGCAGTGTCCCCACTACCACCTAAGTGCTCTCTATTCCCCCTATTTTGTTTTTCTCTTCCTTCAAAGCACTTACTACTAACACACATGCGCTATATAGTTTTTCTTATTGTCTGTCTTTTTCTGGTTTGTCCTCTGATATTTTCCAAGGGCCTAGAAAAGTGCTTGGCCCAGAAAATATGTTCAAGTAATATTTATGGATGAATGAATTATTCATTTTCTTTTTCATGCAAATGTTGCAACCTTTACGAAAGTGTTTTGCACATATGAGAACAATACATATCTTGGAGAACATTCCAAATCAGAATAACACCTGCATAGTTTTGCACTATATGTATAAACAATTTATTTAATCAGTCCTCTATTAGTGGACATTTATGTTATTTGCAGTACTGAAATGAATATCTTCATAATGTCATCTTCTATTATGTGAGTATATCTGCAGGAAAAGAATCTCTAGAATTATAATTTGCTGGTCAAAGAGTATAAAATTTATGTTGGTAATTTTGATAGATAGTGCCAAATCATTTTCTATAAATCTTATACAAATTTATATTCTCACCAGCAAGATATGAGCATGCCTCTTTCAACACATACTAATTCTTTGATATTGCTAATCTGATAAATGAAAATGGTATTTCACTGTAGCTTTAATTTTCAATTCCCTTATAATGAGTGAGGTTGACTATCTTTTTATATATTTAAAGACAATTGTATTTCTTTTCGTATAATCTTCCTACTAATACCTTTTCTATAAACTTTGTTGGGTTGTTGATCTTTTATTTGATGATTTATAGATAATGTGAATATTTGTGAATACTCTTCTTGGTTTTCCATTTATCTTTTTAAAAAAATATTTATTTATTTATTTGGCTGCGTCAGGTCTTAGTTGTGGCACATGGGATCTTCGTTGAGGCATACAGGATCTTTCATTGCGGCACATGAGCTTCTCTCTAGTTGTGGCATGCGAGTTTTCTCTCTCTAGTTGTGGTGCATGGACTCCAGAGCCCGTGGGCTATGTAGTTTGCAGCACAGGGGCTCTCTCCTTGAGGTGCGTGATCTCAGTAGTTGTGGCACACGGGCTTAATTGCCCCCCATCATGTGGGATTTTAGTTCCCCGAGCAGGGATCAAACCTGCGTCCCCTGCATTGGAATTTACCACTGGACCACCAGGGATGTTCCTTCCATTTATCTTTTAACTTTGTTTATAGTGTTTTATTTTCATATAGAAGTATAATTTCTTTTTATAGTGGAATATATCAAATTTTTTCTCTTATAGGTTTTGTGTCATATTTAGTCTTCCTCACTTTGAGACTGTAAATAATTTTTCCATGTATTTTCCTCCAATACTTTTAAATTTTGATTTTTTAAACTTTAAATCTTTATTCTTAGAGAATTTATATTGACGTACATCTTAAAAACAGGGGCATAAAAGTTTTTTTAACCAAAGATCAAAGGTTACCTTGGGGCACTAAGGTAACCTTTGATTATTTGTTGAATAAATGATCTTTTCCCCACTTACACCATCTTCATCACATTTCTGGTTCTAGCTTTATATTTCCATTCATCTATTTATTCATGTATAAGTACTACATTGCTTTATATAGTATAGTTTTATGTTTCATTAGTTATCTGGTTTTTGTCTCTACCTCCAACTAAAAGAAAAGTTCTGAAAAGAATGATATTTTCAAAAATTTGCTGCTTTCTAGCTTATTTTTCCACTTAAAATTTATAATCAGCTTGTCTGGTACCAAATAAATTTCTGTTTTTTTTAAATTAGGCTTATGTTACATTAGAGATGAATTTAGGAAGAATTGACATCTTCATAATCTTGAGTCTTCTTTTCCAATAACATAGTATCTTCTCATAGTTACTTTATCCATTCAAGTCTTCCTATATTCCTATCAGTATATATTTCCTTTTTAAAATTGCTGTATATATATATATATATATATGTATGTTTTTGATTTGAAAAACTTTAAAGCAAACATTTGACTTATTACTACCTAGCTTAAACAACAAAAGTAGAACTTTGCCAGGAACATAGAAACATCCCACATACTCCCTCTGATCTCAGCCCCTTCATCCCTTCAGAAGTAACCAACATTCTGACTTTATGATAGTCATTTCATTGCTTTATAGTTTTGCTGCCATGTAAGCATCTCTAAATAATGTAGTTTAGTTTTACCTGCTTTTGAGCTTGAAATAAATATATAATCATGCTAGATATATTCTTTTGTATCTAACTTCCTTTGCTCAAAATATGTCTATGAGATTTATCCATGAATGTTGCCTTTTTAGTGAATTTTTTTTTTCCTGAATTGAGATCTTTATGTGATTTTTTTAAATTTATTTTTCAAACATTAAAGCAACATTGCTTTCCTGGAATGAATCAAACTTGGTCATGATATATTATTCTTTTTTATGTATTGCTGGATTCATTGGTGAGGACTGGACTATTTCTGATTTACTGTACTCCTCTGGAGTGGTCCTTTAGAGGTTCCCCCTGAAAGCCTGATTTTTGTGTGTTTGTTTTGGTTTGTTTTTTTTTTAACCAGGGCTCCTCCTCCTTGCTGCGTTCTGAGCTCCAGTTTTTGTCCCTCCAGCACTGAAAACTGCTAGAAGTTCAGCCCACCTTCTTAACCTCTTAGCTCTGCTTACAACTCTGCAAAGGGCTTTAAGGGGAAAATGGTGCCAGATATCTTCTCTCTCTGAATTTCCATTCTCTGTGGGATCTTAGTTTCTCAAATCCCTGCTGCCTTGGTAATTCTCTTATGCCTTCAGACTGATACTTTTTTGTTCAGCTTATCTAGTTATTCTCAGTGAGATGGTTGGTCTACATAAGCTAGTCTGCCATAACTAGAAGTAGAAATCAAGAAATGATAAAAATGGAAGTTTAAGATACAAAGTATAATGGTAATATCAGGAAATGGTAATTATGATTTATGTCCATGCCTCTGGGAGCCACAAAGGTAGTATGAACTAGCTCAAATACCAAGAATATCATTTAGTGTCCCATGGGATGTGAAGGTGATCTGGCTGTGACATCTGTCACTCCACTGATCTCAGGCTCATTCTGCTCATCTCAAGGCTAGGTGACATCTCCTTTCTGCATAAATACTTCATGTGCATCCCATTAGATACCTCCTCCTGGTTTACTCAGTTACCAATGCCAGGAAACAAGGAGTTACCCATGCTCAACATCTCTGCTTCTTTACCCACAATGTCCAACTGGTTACCAAATAATGTCTATTATATCTCTCTATTGTTTCTACAATATGTTCACTCTTTTCCATCCCCACTGCCTTTGCTTAGGTCCAACTATCATAATTCTTTGTCTGAGTTATTGAAAAGACCTCTATTCTCACTCCCCTTTCAAAATAAGGAGTGATGCTTCTAAGATACAAATCTCACCCAAGCTTTTGCTGCTATGTTTAAAATCCAACAATAGGGCTTCCCTGGTGGCGCAGTGGTTGAGAATCTGCCTGCCGATGCAGGGGACATGGGTTCGAGCCCTGGTCTGGGAAGATCCCACATGCCGCGCAGCAACTAAGCCTGTGTGCCGTGACTACTGAGCCTGCGCGTCTGGAGCCTGTTCTCCGCAACAAGAGAGGCCGCGATAGTGAGAGGCCCGCGCACCGCGATGAAGAGGGGCCCCCGCTTGCCGCAACTGGAGAAAGCCCTCGCACAGAAACGAAGACCCAACACAGCCAAAAATAAATAAATAAATAAATAAATAATTAAAAAATGAATATCTGCTAAAAGAAAATCAATAGCTCTCTGTAACCCATAAGATAAATTATATGTATTACACTTATCCTCCCCCCCCCTCCCCACTACAGCAAATACTGAAGGCAGGGACTGTGTGCTGTAGGATACTCATAGATCTCCATCCTTATACAGAGGCTTCCCCTTTCTAGCATATGACTGGAACAAGTGACAATCTCTCTGGACCATGGTTTCCTCCTCTACAATAAGAGGAAATTGAACCAGAAGATTTCCAACCCCGATGATTTTGTCATTCTGAATCATTGCTTTAAAATGTATTATGTGTGCTTTTAAAAATGAAGCTTATGTTTATAGCTACATCCATATCTAGGTTGTAAATACTATATAAAGAGTAAGATCAAACATCAATCATGCAATTTTTATGTAACAACAATTGATTTTATCTACATGGATTCACGACTCAAATGGGAAACTAAATCATGACTTAATTGAATTGTTTTAATTGAAGTCCTCCACCACAAAAGGCCCGCAGAAGCCCCTCAGGATTAAGGTGCACTGCAAGCCATTATCCTAGACATCCCTTCCTCTGGGCTGGCCTGCAGTGTGACAAATTATCTTATCCTCTGGTTCCATCTCTTGCCTCTCTGCTCACTCCCACCCTCGCATGCTGGGCTCTTCTCATACTGACATGTTTTCAGCTCCCTCAACAAAAGTACCTCATACTCTGCTGCTTCCAGGTCTTCTCATAGGATGCTTTCTTTCCTTGAATGCTTCCCCACAAAATCCATGTCTGACTCTCTCTTACTTGTTCTTTGGGAAAAAGCTTTACCTCACCTCTTTGGGTTTTTTTTAAAGATTTATTTATTATTTATTTTATTTATTTTTGGCTGGGTTGGGTCTTAGTTGCGGCATGTGGGCTCTTTCATTGCGGCACATGGGCTCTTTGTTGTGGTGCACGGGCTTCTCTCTAGCTGTGGCATGTGGGTTTTCTCTCTCTAGTTGTGGTGTGCGGGTTCCAGAGTGTGTGGTCTCTGTAGTTTGCGGCACGCTGGCTCTAGTTGAGGCGTGTGAGCTCGGTAGTTGTGGTGCGTGGGCTTAGCTGCCCCGCGGCATGTGGGATCTTATTTCCCTGACCAGGGATCGAACCCGCGTCCCCTGAATTGGAAAGTGGATTCTTTACCACTGGACCACAAGGGAAGTCCCCTCACCTCTTTTTTTTTTTTTTTTGAAGGTACAATATTTTATCTTATTCATTTATTTAAATTTTTTTTTCCATTTTAAAAAAAAATTATTTTATATTAGAGTATAGCTGATTAACAATGTTGTGTTAGTTTCAGGTGTACAGCAGAGTGATTCAGTTATACATATACATGTATGTATTCATTTTCAAATTCTTTTCCCATTTAGGTTATTACAGGGTATTGAGCAGAGTTCCCTGTGCTATACAGTAGGTCCTTGTTGGTTATCTGTTTTAAATATAGAGGTATGTAGATGTCAGTCCCAAACTTCCAATCAATCCCTCCCCCGCCCCCCATAACTATAAGTTTGCTCACTAAGTCTGTGAGTCTGTTTCTGTTTTGTAAATAAGTTCATTTGTATCATTTTTTTTTTAGATTCTGCACATAAGTGATCTCATATGATATTTGTCTTTCTCTGTGTGACTTACTTCACTTAGTATGATAACTTCCAGGTCCATCTATTTTGCTGCAAATGGCATTCTTTTATTATTTTTTATGGCTGAATAGTATGCTATTGTATATATATACCACATCTTCTCTATCCATTCATCCGTTGATGGACATTTAGGTTGCTTCCATGTCTTGGCTATTGTAAACACTGCTTCAGTGAACAATGGGGTGCACATATCTTTCCGAATTATGGTTTTCTCCAGATATATGCCCAGGAGTGGGATTGCTGGATCATATGGTAGGTATATTGTTAGTTTTTTAAGGAACCCCCATACTGTTTTCCATAGTGACTGTACCAATTTACATTCCAACCAACAGTGTAGAAGGGTTCCCTTTTCTCCACACTTTCTTCAGCATTTATTGTTTGTAGACTTTTTGATGATGGCCATTCTGACTGCTGTGAGGTGATATTTCATTGTAGTTTTGATTTGCATTATTTGCATTTCTCTAATAATTAGCAATGTTGAGCATCTTTTCATGTGCCTCTTGGCCATCTGTATGTCTTCTTTGGCGAAATGTCTATTTAGGTCTTCTGCCCATTTTTTGATTAGGTTGTTTGTGTTTTTGATATTGAGCTGCATGACCTGTTTGTAAATTTTGGAGATTAATCCCTTGTCAGTTGCATCGTTTGCAAATATTTTCTCCCATTCTGTGAGTTTTCTTTTCATTTTGTTTATGGTTCCCTTTGCTGTGCAAAAACTTTTGAGTTTAATTAGGTCCCATTTGTTTATTTTGGTTTTTGTTTCCATTACTCTAGGAGATGGATCCAAAAAATATTGCTGCAATTTATGTCAAAGATCATCTGCCTATATTTTCCTCTGTGGGTTTTATAGTATCTGGTGTTACATTTAGGTCTTTAATCCATTTTGAGTTTATTTTTCTGTATGGTGTTAAAGAATGTTCTAATTTCATTTTTTTACACATAGCTGTCCAGTTTTCCCAGCACCATTTTTTGAAGAGACTATCTTTTCTGCATTGTATATTATTGCCTCCTTTGTCATAGATTAATTGACCATAGGTGTGTGGGTTTATTTCTGGGTTTTCTATCCTGTTCCATTGATCTTTATTTCTGTTTTTGTGCCAGTGCCATACTGTTTTGATTACTGTAGCTTTGTAGTATACTCTGAAGTCAGGGCGCCTGATTCCTCCAGCTCTGCTTTTCTTTCTCAAGATTGCTTTGGCTATTTTGGGTCTTTTGTGTCTGCATACAAATTTTAAGATTTTTTTGTTCTAATTCTCTGAAAAATGCCATTGGTAATTTGATAAGGATTACATTGAATCTGTAGATTGCCTCGGGTAGTATAGTCATTTTGACAATATTGATTCTTCTGGTCCAAGAACATGGTCTCCCTTTCCATCTGTTTGTGTCATCTTCAATTTCTTTCACCAGCGTCTTACACTTTTCTGAGTACAGGCCTTTTGCCCTCTTAGGGAGGTTTATTCCTAGGTATTTTATTCTTTTTGATGTGATGATAAATGGAATTGTTACTTTAATTTCTCTTTCTGATCTTTTGTTGTTAGTGTATAGAAATGCAACAGATTTCTTTGTATTTATTTTGTATCCTGCAACTTTAAAGGTACAATATTTTAAATTACTTCATGAGATATATTTTTAAAATACTCTGTCTTTATTTTGATTTTCTAATCAGTAACTAAAAAGTAGTCTGTTAAAGTCTTCACTACTATACTGTTTCTGCCCATCTTTTCTTCTTATATTTCCAATTGTCACTTTATATAATTTGATGTAGTATTTCATTTCCTTAAGTGCTTTTTCTTCTTTTTTTGTTAATTAATTTATTTATTTTAATTTTTGAATTTTATTTTATTTTTATACAGCAGGTTCTTATTAGTTATCAATTTTATACACATCAGTGTATACATGTCAATCCCAATCACCCAATTCATCACACCACCACCCTCAACCCCCCACCGCTTTCCCCCCTTGGTGTCCGTACGTTTCTTCTCTACATCTGTGCCTCAATTTCTGCCCTGAAAACTGGTTCATCTGTACCATTTTTCTAGGTTCCACATATATGCGTTAATATACGATATTTGTTTTTCTCTTTCTGACTTACTTCACTCCGTATGACAGTCTCTAGATCCATCCACGTCTCAACAAATGACCCAATTTCGTTCCTTTTTATGGCTGAGTAATATTCCATTGTATATATGTACCACAACTTCTTTATCCATTCGTCTGTTGATGGGCATTTAGGTTGCTTCCGTGTCCTGGCTATTGTAAATAGTGCTGCAGTGAACATTGGGATGCATGTGTCTTTTTGAATTATGGTTTTCTCTGGGTATATGCCCAGTAGTGGGATTGCTGGGTCATATGTTAATTCTATTTTTAGTTTTTTAAGGAACCTCCATACTGTTCTCCAAAGTGGCTGTATCAATTTATGTTCCCACCAACAGTGCAAGAGGGTTCCCTTTTCTCCACACCCTCTCCAGCATTTGTTGTTTGTAGATTTTCTGATGATGCCCATTCTAACTGGTGTGTGGTGATACCTCATTGTCGTTTTGATTTGCATTTCTCTAATAATTAGTGATATTGAGCATCTTTTCATGTGCCTCTTGGCCATCTGTATGTCTTCTTTGGAGAAATGTCTATTTAGGTCTTCTGCCCATTTTTGGATTGGGTTGTTTGTTTCTTTAATACTCAGCTGCAAGAGCTGTTTATAAATTTTGGAGATTAATCCTTTGTCAGTTGCATCATTTGCAAATATTTTCTCCCATTCTGAGGGTTGTCTTTTCGTCTTGTTTATGGTTTCCTTTGCTGTGCAAAAGCTTTGAAGTTTCATTAGGTCCCATTTGTTTACTTTTGTTTTTGTTTCCATTACTCTAGGAGGTGGATCAAAAAAGATCTTGCTGTGATTTATGTCAAAGAGTGTTCTTCCTATGTTTTCCTCTAAGAGTTTTATAGTGTCCGGTCTTACATTTAGGTCTCTAATCTATTTTGAGTTTACTTTGTGTGTGGTGTTAGGGAGTGTTCTAATTTCATTCTTTTACATGTAGCTGTCCAGTTTTCCCAGCACCACTTATTGAAGAGACTGTCTTTTCTCCCTTGTATATCCTTGCCTCCTTTGTCATAGATTAGTTGACCATAGGTGCGTGGGTTTATCTCTGGGCTTTCTATCTTGTTCCATTGATCTATGATTCTGTTTTTGTGCCAGTACCATTTTGTCTTGATTACTGTAGCTTTGTAGTATAGTCTGAAGTCAGGGAGTCTGATTCCTCCAGCTCCGTTTTTTTCCCTCAAGATGCTTTGGCTATTCGGGGTCTTTTGTGTCTCCATACAAATTTTAAGATTTTTTGTTCTAGTTCCATAAAAAATACCATTGGTAATTTCATAGGGATTGCATTGAATCTGTAGATTGCTTTGGGTAATATAGTCATTTTCACAATGTTGATTCTTCCAATCCAAGAACATGGTATATCTCTCCATCTGTTGGTATCATCTTTAATTTCTTTCATCAGTGTCTTTTAGTTTTCTGCATACAGGTCTTTTGTCTCCCTAGGTAGGTTTATTCATAGGTATTTTATTCTTCTTGTTGCAATAGTAAATGGGAGTGTTTCCTTAATTTCTCTTTCAGATTTTTCATCATTAGTGTATAGGAATGCAAGAGATTTCTGTGTGTTGATTTTGTGTCCTGCAACTTTACCAAATTCATTGATTAGCTCTAGTAGTTTTCTGGTGGCATCTTTAGGATTCTCTATGTATACTATCATGTCATCTGAAAACAGTGACAGTTTTACTTCTTCTTTTCCAATTTGTATACCTTTTATTTCTTTTTCTTCTCTGATTGCTGTGGCTAGGACTTCCAAAACTGTTGAATAATAGTGGTGAGAATGGACATCCTTGTCTCGTTCCTGATCTTAGAGGAAATGCTTTCAGTTTTTCACCAGTGAGAATGATGTTTGCTGTGGGTTTGTCATATATGGCCTTTATTATGTTGAGGTAGGTTCCCTCTATTTCCACTTTCTGGAGAGTTTTTATCATAAATGGATGTTGAATTTTGTCAAAAGCGTTTTCTGCATCTATGAGATGATCATATGGTTTTTAATCTTCAATTTGTTAATATGGTGTATTACATTGATTGATTTGCATATATTGAAGAATCCTTGCATCCCTGGGATAAATCTCACTTGATCATGGTGTATGATCCTTTTAATGTGTTGTTGAGTTCTGTTTGCTAGTTTGTTGAGGATATTTGCATCTATATTCATCAGTGATATTGGTCTGTAATTTTCTTTTTTTGTAGTATCTTTGTCTGGTTTTGGTATCAGGGTGATGGTGGCCTCATAGAGTGAGATTGGGAGTGTTCCTTCCTCTGCAATTTTTTGGAAGAGTTTGAGAAGGATGGGTGTTAGCTCTTCTTTAAATGCTTGATAGAATTCACCTGTGAAGCCATCTGGTCCTGGACTTTTGTTTGTTGGAAGATTTTTAATCACAGTTTCAATTTCATTACTTGTGATTGGTCTGTTCATATTTTCTGTTTCTTCCTGGTTCAGTCTTGGAAGGTTATACCTTTCTAAGAATTTGTCCATTTCTTCCAGGTTGTCCATTTTATTGGCATAGAATTTCTTGTAGTAGTGTCTTAGGATGCTTTGTATATCTGGCATGTCCATTGTAACTTCTCCTTTTTCATTTTTAATTTTATTGATTTGAGTCCTCTCCCTCTTTTTCTTGATGAGTCTGGCTAATGGTTTATCAATTTTGTTTATCTTCTCAAAGAACCAGCCTTTAGTTTTATTGATCTTTGCTATTGTGTTCTTTGTTTCTATTTCATTTATTTCTGCTCTGATCTTTATGATTTCTTTCCTTCTGCTAACTTTGGGTTTTGTTTGTTCTTCTTTCTCTAGTTTCTTTAGGTGTAAGGTTGGATTGTTTACTTGAGATTTTTCTTGTTTCTTTAGGTAAGCTTGTATAGCTATAAACTTCCCTCTTAGAACTGCTTTTGCTGCATCCCATCGGTTTTCGATCATTGTATTTTCATTGTCATTTGTCTCTAGGTATTTTTTGATTTCCTCTTTGATTTCTTCAGTGATCTCTTGGTTATTTAGTAACGTATTGTTTAGCCTCCATGTGTTTGGGTTTTTTACGTGTTTTTCCCTGTAATTCATTTCTAATCTCATAACGTTGTGTTCAGAAAAGATGCTTGATATGATTTCAATTTTCTTAAATTTACTGACGCTTGATTTGTGACCCAAGATTTGATCTATCCTGGCGAATGTTCCATGTGCACTTGAGAAGAAAATGTAATCTGCTGTTTTTGGATGGAATGTCCTATAAATACCAATTAATTCTGTCTGGTCTATTGTGTCATTTAAAGCTTCTGTTTCCTTATTTATTTTCATTTTGGATGATCTGTCCATTGGTGTAAGTGAGGTGTTGAAGTCCCCCACTATTGTGTTACTGTCGATTTCCTGTTTTATAGCTGTTAGCAGTTGCCTTATGTATTGAGGTGCTCTTATGTTGGGTGCATATATATTTATAATTGTTATAGCTCCTTCTTGGATTGATCCCTTGATCCTTATGTAGTGTCCTTGTCTCTTGTAACATTCTTTATTTTAAAGTCTATTTTATCTGATATGAGTATTGCTACTCCAGCTTTCTTTTGATTTCCATTTGCATGGAATATCTTTTTCCATCCCCTCACTTTCAGTCTGTATGTGTCTCTAGGTCTGAAGTGGGTCTCTTGTAGACAGCATATATATGGGTCTTGTTTTTGTATCCATTCAGCAAGCCTGTGTCTTTTGGTTGGAGCATTTAATCCATTCACATTTAAGGTAATTATCGATATGTATGTTCCTATTACCATTTTCTTAATTGTTTTGGGTTTGTCTTTGTAGGTCCTTTTCTTCCCTTCTGTTTCCCACTTAGAGGAGTTCCTTTAGCATTTGTTGTAGAGCTGGTTTGGTGGTGCTGAATTCTCTTAACTTTTGCTTGTCTGTAAAGCATTTGATTTTTTCATCGAATCTGAATGAGAACCTTGCTGGGTAGAGTAATCTTGGTTGTAGGTTCTTCCCTTTCATCACTTTAAGTATATCATGCCACTCCCTTCTGGCTTGTAGAGTTTCTGCTGAGAAATCAGCTGTTAACCTTATGGGAGTTCCCTTGTATGTTATTTGTCGTTTTTCCCTTGCTGCTTTCAATAATTTTTCTTTTTCTTTAAGTTTTGCCAATTTGATTACTATGTGTCTCGGCATGTTTCTCCTTGGGTTTATCCTTTATGGGGCTCTCTGCGCTTCCTGGACTTGGGTAGCTATTTCCTTTCTCATGTTAGGGAAGTTTTCATTTATTATCTCTTCAAATATTTTCTGTGGTCCTTTCTCTCTCTCGTCTCCTTCTGGGACCCCCTATAATGCAAATGTTGTTGTGTTTAATGTTGTCCCAGAGGTCTCTTAGGCTGTCTTCATTTCTTTTCATTCTTTTTTCTTTATTCTGTTCTGCAGCAGTGAATTCCACCATTCTGTCTTCCAGGTCACTTATCCGGTCTTGTGCCTCAGTTATTCTGCTGTGGGTTCCTTCTAGTATAGTTTTCATTTCAGTTATTGTATTGTTCATCTCTGTTTGTTTGTTCTTTAACTCTTCTAGGTCTTTGTTAAACATTTCTTGCATCTTCTCAATCTTTGCCTCCATTCTTTTTCTGTGGTCCTGGATCATCTTCACTATCATTATTCTGAATTCTTTTTCTGGAAGGTTGCCTATCTCCACTTCAGTTAGTTATTTTTTGGGGTTTTATCTTGTTCCTTCATCTGGTACAAAGCCCTCTGCCTTTTCATCTTGTCTGTCTTTCTGTGAATGTGGTTTTTTTCCCACAGGCTGCAGGATTGTAGTTCTTCTTGCTTCTGCTGTCTGCCCTCAGGTGGATGAGGCTATCTAAGGGGCTTGTGCAAGTTTCCTGATGGGAGGGACTGGTGGTGGGTAGAGCTGACTGTTGCTCTGGTGGGCAGAGCTCAGTAAAACTTTAATCTGTTTGACTGCTGATGGGTGGGGTTGGGTTTCCTCCCTGTTGGTCGTTTGGCCTGAGGCAACCCAACACTGGAGCCTACCTGGGCTCTTTGGTGGGGCTAATGGCAGACTCTGGGAGGGCTCATTCCATGGAGTACTTCCCGGAACTTCTGCTGCCATTGTCCTTGTCCCCACGGTGAGCCACAGCCACCCCCCACCTCTGCAGGAGACCCTCCAGCACTAGCAGGCAGGTCTGGTTCAGTCTCCCCTCAGGTCACTGCTCCTTCCCCTGGGTCCCAATGCACATACTACTTTGTGTGTGCCCTCCAAGAGTGGAGTCTCTGTTTCCCCCAGTCCTGTCAAAATCATGCAATCAAATCCCACTAGGCTTCAAAGTCTGATTCTCTAGGAATTCCTCCTCCCATTGCCGGAACCCCAGTTTGGGAAGCCTGATGTGGGGCTCAGAACCTTCACTCCCGTGGGTGGACTTCTGTGGCATAAGTGTTTTCCAGTCCGTGAGTTACGCACCCAGCCGTTATGGGATTTGATTTTACTGTGATTGTGCCCCTCGTACCGTCTCATTGTGGCTTCTCCTTTGTCTTTGGATGTGAGGTATCTTTTTTGGTGAGTTCCAGTGTCTTCCTGTCGATGATTGTCCAGCAGCTAGTTGTGATTCTGGTGTTCTCGCAAGAGGAATTGAGAGCACGTACTTCTACTCCGCCATCTTGGTTCAGCCCCTCACCTCTTTTAACTGGCTTCTCTGTCTTATTCTGACTGTGGTTCCCCTCCTCACCTTCCTGTTCTCATGACACCCTCTGCAGATACCATCTCTGTGCTTCTCAAACAACATTGTGATTATTTACATATCTATTTCTCTAAATTCTAAGTTCAATGAGGGTAGAGGCTATGTTCTTTTCGTTTTTAAATTTCTGAGAGCTGAGCACAGAACTTAATATATAATGTATATTGAACAAACTAATTTATATTTAAATGAATGAATATATTTCTCAATGAGAGCCATTAAAGAAATACATTTCCCTTATCTCATTTTAGAAGAACCTCTTTTTTTATAGCTTTGTTGAATGTCTCTATTGGATGATCTATCTTTCTATCTATAACTTGTGGTGTGTGCTAGACTTATGGAAAGTTATGTATGGATGCTTCTTAAACTCGCTGAGAAGTATGTAAATTCTCAGATAAGTATAGATTTTCAGACCAATATTAATACTTGGTTCTGGTCAGAAAATCTTGTCTTGATTTTGTCATCTTTCTTCTTTTGTGCGGGCAAGAGCTGACAGCTATTTAAATGAGAATTAAAAATAGGACCCTGTGAAGTACATGTTCTTTTTTTGCTGCCAGGATATAACTGACCACAGAACTGGGGTTATGTCTCTCTCTCTTAAAAAAAAATGCCACAGGCTATGCTATCAAGTTCTAGATAAAAATCAGCAATGAAAAAATAACTCCTAAGAGATATTCCAGTGGTACAAATAGTTTTCATTACTCCTAATAGAAAATATGGTTTTTTCCTCATTCTTGAAAGATATTCAAAGAATTTGAAGATTAAAGTGCCACCAGTTTTTAGCCATTATAGTCAGTGATTCATCCACGTTGTGAGTTGGCTTTGATTGCTGGATGTGTCTTCCCTTTCTGTATCATCATCACAAATGGAAGAACTTCAGATTGTGGGAAGTTTTGAGCTGGGGTGTTAGAGAAAAAAGGGCAATTTCTTGTCAGAGAGGGAACTGTGTGAAAGCCTTTTGGCTTTGGGAAGGTGGATTCTTATTTATCATTGGCACTAACTGACTAGAGCAGGCCTGGCTTAAGACTGGAACTGGGAACGGGCTGTAAGAACACTTTTACTAAACATCTGACATGTGGTTATTCATTTGTTTGCTCCTTCATCAGATAGTCATCCGGTTTTATAGCGAAGTCTATTAGACATCTATTGTGCCACCTCAGAGCTGCTGGTCACCCTGAACTAACAATATCTCAGGAGAGTGGGAATACAGTGGGAATGGCCTGTTGAACCCAGAAGCAGGCCATGTGTGCTCCAGTGATTCTAGAACATCCCCCAGTTTGTTCATTCAGCAGACATTCATTGACATCTGCTAAGGGCCCAGTGCTGATTTAAGCCTGCTCTGCAAAGATGAACGTGACACATCGACTGCCAAGTAGAGTTTCCTGTTTGGGGTGCTAGGAAGAGGTAACAAGACCATTAAAAAAAGCACTGAGGAGGGGGCATTAAGCTAGCTAAGGGGAGTCATGTAGCTTCCAGAGGAGGTGACCACTGAGCTGACTATCAAGAAGTTTGAGAGAGCAGTAACCAAGGAAAGAGATGAGACCTTTAGACTTTACCCATTTTGTTGCTCTCTCTTTAGGGAGGCCATGGCTAACCATTCCTAACAGATTTATCAACCCTTTTATTTAAACTTCTCTTAGAATGAGGTTTGACTCATTCTTTCTACAAGTAGTTCTCAGCAAATCTCCAACTCAGGAAATTCTTCCTTATGTCTAATTTATATCCATCCCTTCCTGGGAGTTCAAGTTCTCTCTTTGAGTTCTGACTTCTGTGGAAACCATGAGAAGGGTGTTGATGAGGAAGTTGAAAGTTTTGTGAATTTATCCCATGTTCCCCTGGGAGTCAGAATGTTCAGTGCTGCATGGAGGAACTCACTGGTAAGGTGCACAGTGCAGTTCCTGCTACTGTTTTCTTCTTTTGGTTATTTCTCCCATGAGACAGTGTCTGCAAAACAGTCATATTAGCCAGTAGGTGGAGTACTTTATTAGAAATAGTAGGACCTAGTAGATATGTATTAGTTTGTAGAGGGGAACTAACTTTAATAATTATGAAAAATGTTTATAGAGTATTTTGTATTTCTAGCTTTCTCTGTGAGAGCCTGGAAGGGAATCAATAATCTTGATTAGATTCTGGGTAGTTTACTTTTACTGGGACTTCCTGTGGAACAACACACCATGTGACTAAATACTGCCGGTCAGAACTTAAAACTGTTTCATAAAACAGCTGTCCAAGTCGCTTGCATGCCTCTGTTGAATAATTATTATTCATGATGGGTCTAAGCTCTCTGTGGGTATTAAAAGATAGGTGTATAATTTCGGTGTTTCTCCTCTGCTAAAGTCAAAATACATGTAGTGGAGTGTCGAGGAAGCACTGCACACAGATTGTGAGCTTCTCGAATGAGCTTTCTATTGTAACCAAGCAGCTTGACACATTAGACTCCCCTTGGCCATCAGCTTACATTCTCTGAGAACTTAGGTCAGTGCCTAAAATAACCCTGCTAATTGTGAGGGGCACATGTGGACTGAAATTCCAGTTAGCAGTCTGGGAGCTGGGGACTGAGGATTTGAAAGCTTACTATAGTTAACAGTTCAAAACACGCCTCTAGGCAGTTAGGCCCAAAGCATGTAAGTGTTCAGGTATGGAAAGAAAGTTATATGATGTGTTTTATACTCTCAGTTTGTAAAGCTGGTTGCCAGTGACAGCTGGTTCAAGACCAAGTCTAGAGTTATAAGATCTGGGCTTTCAGTGCCCTGCTTTCAATCTGTTGGTCGGTGGTGGAGTAACTGACAGAAGCGGATGCCTTGGCTGAGGGACATGAAACTTCTGCAGCCTGTGTAGGACCCCACGGTGCTTGGATCTCTTCCTACAGTGCAGTTCAGGTAGGCTGTTGTTTACGTGGAATTTTTTTATCAGTTGGACAGAGGTCATAAAACTGTTCAGTTCCAGAGTTGGACATGGGATCTCAAATGCTTCTTCTGCACACGGTGTGTCTGTATTGGTGGGTACTTTATTTCACTCCCTTCCTTGACATTTTGCAAATGAAAGTCTTTATTTTCTTACTCAGGTGCATGAAAATTCTAGGACATAAGGGAGACTGATGGAATTCAGACAAAGTACAATTGATCTGGCATGTGGTGAAATGCCTCTTTAAAATTTACCTTCCTCTTTTCTGTTTTATTTCTCTTATCCTAGCTCCAAAAGACAGGCTTTATATTTGTGAGAAACAATGGGAGAAAATGTTAAGCTTCTTAGTGTAGTTTTCATATGTTTTAAAAACCACTTAAGAGGGTCTAGGTTTTTATCTTTAGACTAAGATGAAAATCAATACTACTCTTATCCGAATAACCTCACTTAGCCTTCTGTCTGTGCTCTGTATCAGTGTAACTAACATAAAATCCTGCAGTACTTTGCTCTTCTTGCTCCAATGTTGACCTATATTATAAAGTATCAAATTTAGTTTTGACTTCCAGATATCTGGCACATAAAATAAGTATGTAAATGCTGTAAGTGATGCTTTGGAACTTCTGCCTGGGTGGGTTATTTAATCCAGCATTTATCCAGATTTAAACGTATACCTCATATCATATGACAGACGTATTTCTGAAACATATGTGCAAACAGGGTTCTGTAATTGGAATAATTTAACACATACTTCAAAATCTGATCATTTTTAAGGAATCTATGTATAAAATGAATAGGAAGTTATTACAAACTATGTTTAGATGGTTCTTTTTTGTGCATCAGGTTCATAAATTGAGATACACTGATGTTGCAGTGTATTTACACTCGGATAAATTTCTCAGGAGCAAAAACTGTCCTTTCATTATCAAGGAACATATAGGTGTATATATATGATCACATGAAGCCTTTTGGGTATCCCTAGAAGGATGGCTGTGGGGTTGGATTTGGGGGTGGCCTATTGGATATATTGGATATTAAATTGTAACCTTGGAGGGTAAAGATTTTCTAGAGACAAGGGTCATGGTCTGAGACTTAAGAAATTAAAAAAATAATAGTTGAAAAGAGTATTATCCTGCTTTTTGTGCATTATGTCTATTCATAACCTTGAGAAGCTGCAGTATTATTGCTTTTCTAACATTTATATCTATTGTAGTCTCAGGAATTATTAGCTTGAACAATATGCAATTGCCAATATTTGATAACTTTGGACCTGTAAAAATGGCACTTTTGTGTGGCTTATTCTAAGTGATTTATGAACATTAGCTCATTTTAATGAAAGTTTAGCCTTAAATCCCCAGCAATAGTAGCAAGAGTGAAATATTGTCCTAAAGTATGAGAGCTATCTCGTTAAAAACATGCTCACCAAGGTTACTTCCTGTGAATACATCCAGTATGTCTGTGTTATATCCTTCTTTCAATTCTTAACTTCTTTGTTTGGTCTTCTAAAAAGAACTTACTGTTTCTGCTAAGTGCTGCCTACAGTGTTTGTCAAACCTGGTGACTGTGGGCATACATCCTCAGTGGCTGAGAGTTGATATTTAGCAGGGATGTCTTTGAGAAGGTTCATCCTTGGTAGCTTATCAATGACCAAATGTATATTATAGTTTTAAGGTTTCTCTACATATACTATCTCAGTGCTCTTCTTTTTCTGACTTCCTATGGTGGAATCTGAGGTCATTGATTTGAGTCTTTTCTTCAGTTTTTATATAGGTGTTTAGTGCTATAAATTTTCTCCTAAGTACTACTTTAGCAGCAACATAAGAATTTTTATAGGTTGTATATTTATTTTTATCCATTTAAAAATGCTTTCTAATTTACATTTGATTTCTTCTTTGACTCATGAATTATTTAGAAGTGTATTATTTATTTCCCAAATATATGGGGATTTTCCAGAGGTCTTTTTGTTATTGTTTTTAGTATTCTAATTTAATTTCATTGTAGCCAAAGAGCATAATTTTTATGGCTTGAATCTTTTAAAACTTATTGAGACTTGTTTTATAATTATGATCTATCTTGGTAAACATTCTATGGGCACTTGAAAAGAATGTGTATCCTGCTCTTGTTTGAGAAAGATTTGTAAAATGTCAATTCTGTCAAGTTGGTTGCTAGTGTTGTTCAAATCTTCTCTATGTATGTATCCTGACTGATTTTATGTCTACTGGTTCTGTCAATTATTGAGAGAGGGGTATTGAAATATCCAGTTATAATTGTGATCTATTGCTCTTCGCAGTTTTATCAATTTTTGCTTTATGTATTTTGAGGTACTCTCATTAGATGCATTGACATTTAGGATTGTTATGTCCCATTGATGAACTTATCCCTTTATCATTATGACTCTTTATCTCTGGTAATATTCTTTGCTCTGAAATTTACTTTTTCTGATATTAATATAGTGACTCCAGCTTTGTTTTAAAGGCTCTTCTCTTTTAAGGACTTTCTATCTAAGGTATTTATGCAAAAATAAACAGTATAACTATTTTATTTATTAACATATTTATTTTATTAATTAAGGTATAAGGAGAATTCACTAACAGCTTTCAAATGTCCTTCTACAATTCCGTTTTCACAGTAGCAGGGTTTCTATAGCCATCCCTCCTCCACTGTTATGTGACTGTCATTTTATAGTAAGTAGCCTTCTTTCTATATAATGCATGATATTCATATGTTTAACATGTACCATAAAATGAGCACTGGCCAATCATAACTGATGTCAGCTATAAGCTATAAGCAAACTAAGGTGTGGCCTTAGTGCTGGATGCTGCCTGAATATCAGTCCTGAATATATAACAACTGATGACCCTTGAATTAGGTGCTGGAATCATTTTTCCAGTCATGCCTATAATATTCTACCTTCTTTTTTTTTTTTTTTAACATCTTTATTGGAGTATAATTGCTTTACAATGGTGTGTTAGTTTCTGCTTTATAACGAAGTGCATCAGCTATGCATATACATATATCCCCATATCTCTTCCCTCTTGCATCTCCCTCCCTCCCACCCTCCCTATACCACCCCTCTAGGTGGTCACAAAGCACCGAGCTGATCTCCCTGTGCTATGCGGCTGCTTCCCACTAGCTATTGGTTTTACACTTGGTAGTGTATATATGTACATGCCACTCTCTCACTTTGTCCCAGCTTACCCTTCCCCCTCCCCATGTCCTCAAGTCCATTCTCCTGTAGGTCTGTGTCTTTATTCCCGTCCTGCCCCTAGGTTCTTCATGACCTTTTTTTTTTTTTTTTTTTAAGATTCCATATATATGTGTTAGCATACGGTATTTGTTTTTCTCTTTCTGACTTACTTCACTCTGTATGACAGCCTCTAGGTCCATCCACCTCACTACGAATAACTCAATTTCGTATCTTTTTATGGCTGAGTAATATTCCATCGTATATATGTGCCACATCTTCTTTATCCATTCATTTGTCAATAGACAACTTAGGTGCTTCCATGTCCTGGCTATTGTAAATAGAGCTGAGACAAAGATGTCACAAAGAGAGAAAACTACAGGCCAATATCACTGATGAACATAGATGCAAAAATCCTCAACAAAATACTAGCAAACAGAATCCAATAGCACATTAAAAGGATCATACACCATGATCAAGTGGGGTTTATCCCAGGAATTCAAGGATTCTTCAATATATGCAAATCAATCAATGTGATACACCATATTAACAAATTGAAGAACAAAAACCATATGATCATCTCAATAGATGCAGAAAAAGCTGTTGACAAAATTCAGCACCCATTTATGATAAAAGCCCTGCAGAAAGTAGGCATAGAGGGAACTTTCCTCAACATAATAAAGGCCATATATGACAAACCCACAGCAAACATCGTCCTCAATGGTGAAAAACTGAAACCATTTCCACTAAGATCAGGTACAAGAGAAGGTTGCCTACTTTCACCACTATTATTCAACATTGTTTTGGAGGTCTTAGCCACAGCAATCAGAGAAGAAAAAGAAATAAAAGGAATCCAAATCAGAAAAGTAGAAGTAAAGCTGTCACTGTTTGCAGATGACATGATACTATACATAGGGAATCCTAAAGATGCTACCAGAAAACTACTAGAGCTAATCAATGAATTTGGTGAAGTAGCAGGATACAACATTAAAGCTCAGAAATCTCTTGCATTCCTGTACACTAATGATGAAAAATCTGAAAGTGAAATGAAGGAAACACTCCCATTTACCATTTCAACAAAAAGAATAAAATACCTAGGAATAAACCTACCTAAAGAGACAAAAGACCTGTATGCAGAAAAGTATAAGACACTGATGAAAGAAATTAAAGATAATACAAATAGATGGAGAGATATACCATGTTCTTGGATTGGAAGAATCAACATTGTGAAAATAACTATACTACCCAAAGCAATCTACAGATTCAATGCAATCCCTATCAAACTACCACTGGCATTTCTCACAGAACTAGAACAAAAAATTTCACAATTTGGATGGAAACACAAAAGACCCCGAATAGCCAAAGCAATCTTGAGGAAGAAAAATGGAGCTGGAGGTATCAGGCTCCCTGACTTCAGACTATAGTACAATGCTACAATAATCAAGATAGTACGGTACTAGCACAAAGACAGAAATATAGATCAATGGAACAGGATAGAAAGATCAGAGATAACCCCATGCACATATGGTCACCTTATTTTTGATAAAGGAGGCAAGGATATACAATGGAGAAAAGACAGCCTCTTCAATAAGTGGTGCTGGAAAAACTGGACAGCTTCATGTAAAAGAATGAAATTAGAACGCTCCCTAACACCATACACAAAAATAAACTCAAAATGGTTTAAAGACCTAAATGTAAGGCCAGACACTATAAAAGTCTTAGAGGAAAACATAGGCAGAACACTCTATGACATAAATCACAGCAAGGTCCTTTTTGACCCACCTCCTAGAGAAATAGAAATATTCTACCTTCTGTAGGTTATTGTTTGTTTGGGTTTTGTTTTTCTGAGCTTGCTGCGTGGCTTGTAGGATCTTAGTTCCCCAACCAGGGATTGAACCCATGCTCTCGGCAGTGAAAACGCGGAGTCCTAACCACTGGACTGCCAGGGAATTCCCTGTAGATACTTTTTATTAAAAAATAATCTTTTTCTGTTTAGAATCCTTAGAGCTATTCAGTAATCAAGTTAACATGTATATCAACATATTAAGGCATAATTTCTTTATATAAGGGAAAATTCCATAAGGGAACTTGTTTTTTAACTTTTATTTTAGATTTTAGCTTAAGTTTCAGGTAGCAGATACTTGTTCATTAATTTATCACTTATTTATTGAGGCCCTCCCATATGTCAGCCAATGGGAATTGGAGGATGAATGACACTACGTGGTCCCTGCCCTTAAGAAGCTAGTGCAGTCAGGAAGAGAGGCCTATTGCACGTTCTAGCACACCTAAGCTCTGGTGCAGCAGCGTGTGGCCAGTGGAGTGTAAGAGGGCACCCTCTGGCCTCATAAGATCTCTTAGGATAGACGAGCCCAAAATAAATTAATTCACCTATTTCCAAAGAGGTAGCAACTATTTTATAATATATATCCTACTTCCTTCTTCCAGAGATTTTTACCATTTACCTTGTAATCAGTGTATCTTCAATGATACTTTTTTTGTCCATGTCTGTGTTTTTACTAGAGCTCTTACTCTGCTTACTATGCTCCGTGTCGCATATATTACCTAATGGAGTGCCTTACACAGTCTTGGAGCTCAATGACTATTTGTTGAATGAATGAGTATTTACCTCTGTGTATGGAAGATATAGGAAGAAATTGGAGCTTTTGTTCAGCCCTGTCATGAGCTGGGTGTTACCTAAAGGAAGTGATTATCACCAGAAGGCACTCCACGGCAGCACTTGGCGAGGAAGGTGTCTTCAGGGACCAGGAATGAGCTATCATGATATGCCTATGGGACTGAAATCAGAGCAACAAAATGATTTTGTGTGTAGAGCTGTTAGCGTACTGAGGACAGAGTTCAGAGAAAAGCAGCTTACAGCAGCTCAGACCCCAGGTGGGATTTACCTCTGTTCCTTTCCGTACAGTATATATAGCATCTGCAATTTGGCCATGGGAATAAATTAGCTTCAGTCACCATGTAGGCCAGGGCAGCTCCAAGGCCCTGGGGTCAGGAGGTCAGCCTGGTTTGGTTGTATTACCGGCAAAGATGTTTAGAGGCTCTGAACTACCAAGTTAATAATAGTTGCTAGTTAAATAGTTCTACATATCTTCCCTCCTTTTCTTTTTTTGTCAAAACATTTTGGAAACTGTTAAGCAAACCCAGTCTATAAATGAGAGAAATTTCTAAAGCTGGGTGATGGGCACATGAGTGTTCATTTTATTATTATTCTTTATACTTTACATATAAATTATATATTCTTCTATTTTTAGAACATTTCTTGTGATAGAAAACACACAGGATAGGAAAAAATCTTTTAAACTTAATGTCATATGAAAAAAGCAAGATGAGAATACACACTGTATGATTACATTTATATAAAAATCAGAAACAGGATAAACTAAACTGTTTATTTAGGTGCCCATACTAACTAGGTAAAATGATAAAAAAAGAAGGAAGAAGTGGTTAACATAAAGTAATAGGCTTAATCACCTCTAGACAAAGGGTATATGAGGAGCATCTTGGCTGTTAGCAATGTTCAGTTTCTTCAGCACAGTGATGATTACACATGTATTCACTTTGTGATTATTAGTTAAAATTTAAATTTATGATTTATAAATTTTATCTCTGCAAGCTGTATTTCACAACACAAAAGTTTAAAACACTTGAGAAAGATAAACTTAGTGCAACAAAAGGAGAGAGAGAGAGAAGGAATTTTCATTCTTAATCACACATTTAGGCCTCTCATTCTTTATACAATTAGGAAGCTGCCCCTTGCTCAGCTTTTAAATGATGTTTGATTTTGATCTTACACAGTCCGGTCTGTGTATATTATAATGTGACCTGTTCAGAAGATGAATGTGGTAGATAATGCAGAGCATTGATATTGATGCTTGGAATAGAACTTGGATAACATTTTTTGATACAGTAGTAGTAATATTAAATAAATATCACTATTAATATATTACATGAAGCTTGAGATATTACTATACATTTATTATCATTTTTATTATATTTGATATTATCACATATTTATTATCAAACTAAAAATGACATTGAGTTTTACATATTTCAAATGTTAAAGTTTTTCAAGTATTAATCAAAAAGAGAGACTAGACACAGTCTTTGTTACATGGTTTTTAATCTGAAAAATCTCACAATTGCAGTTAATTAATCCTCACTCATACCAAATACCTATTATTAAAAGTAGAACTTATTGAATAAATTTATATGTATGTGATAAAAAATTAAAGCTTTTCAGTAAGAATTTGTATGAACTGAAACAGTGTATCTATGTATAGGTATTATTTATAACAGTTTAACTGTAATCGACACGTCCAAGAAGTACCTGAGGCTCTGATTTTGCTCCTTTTCTTTAGTACCTTTGTGCTTGGTTCACTTATAAAAGATCTTTATGTTCAAAAAAAAAAGAGACAGGGCTTCCCTGGCGGCGCAGTGGTTGAGAATCTGCCTGCCAATGCAGGAGACACGGGTTCGAGCCCTGGTCTGGGAAGATCCCATATGCCGCAGAGCAGCTAGGCCCGTGAGCCACAATTACTGAGCCTGCGTGTCTGGAGCCTGTGCTCCGCAACAAGAGAGGCCGCGATAATGAGAAGCTCACGCAGCACGATGAAGAGTGGCCGCCACTTGCTGCAACTAGAAAAAACCCTCGCACAGAAACGAAGACCCAACACAGCCATAAATAAATAATTAAATAATTAAATAAATAAATAAATAAAAAGACAAAAAGAGGGAGGGAAAAAGTCACTAACATGGTTTATCAGCTTGATCTGTGGAATTATCAACAGGAAATATAAACAGATTATTCTTAGCAATGATCTTGCTTACAAAAGACTTGTGTGGGCTTTGTGAAGAAGTAGTCGCCTACATAGATCCAGTGACCTGACCGTTTGTCAGATTGCTACAAAGCATTTACTTGGTAAGATTTTTTGTTGTTATTATGTGAAAATGAATATTGCAGTATGTCTGAAGGAAAGAAGGAAAATATCATACTCAACCAGTTGCTGTTTCCTGCACTTGTGACACTGAACATACTGCTCTCAAGCCTCCGGTAGGAAGGAGAGCGTGCTCAGCATCCAGGGTGCACAGGTGCCGATGGTTAAAATTGCATTCCTGTAATGGATCTACTCAGGATTGGTATGGTGGTGTCATTGCAGGGTGCCTGTACTAGTTAGAATGGTGAAGCTTTGGATAGGCAAATAGAACTGAGCAGTTCTGTACTTTCGTGCTGATCACCACCTGTGTGGAGAAGTCTCTGTATCCCCCAACTTTTATCCCTTTCTTTACCAGCTTTGCCAGATGTTTTCCAGAGTCTGAATGTATGATGGTCATAACCACATCATCTCATAAGATACTCTTCCCCCCATCCCTTTTACCCTTGGTGTGAACAAATCTCTTTTTCATTTAGCTCAGCTGGAGCAGGTATGCATACAGGGGACATAGGTTGAACTCCCAAAGGAACAAGGGTTGAGCCCTGCAGTTTCTCCTTGCAAAAGCATTCTGGACTGGTGATGGCACATCCCTGTAGTGGAGCAGTTCTGGTCTTTGCAGTCATTCAGGGATCAAGGCTACTAACATCTGGAACAGCGTTGTCCAATAGAAATATAATATGAGCCACAAATGTGAATCATGTATGTGATTTTAAATTTTCTAGTAGCCACATTTAAAAAATAGGCAAAATGAATTTTAATAATATTATTTTATTTAACCCAGTTTGTCCAAAATATTATTCTAACATGTAATCATTATAAAAATTATTAATAAGCTATTTAAGACTTTTTTAGACTAAGTCTTCAAAATCCGACATGTATTTTATATTTACAGTACATCTCAATTTGGAGTAGCCACATTTCAAGTGCTACCATATTGGACAGTGCAGTTCTTGAGACTCTGCCATTTTTCTATGACCTCAGATTTCTCCACTGGATCTTTTGAATCCAGCCAGAAGACAAGGAAGAGAGAGTTCCTAGAGTATCCCAAAGGAGGTTTTGGGGATTAGGCCTGGCAACAAAGTATCACTTCCACCCACATTCCATTGGCCAGTACTCAGTCATATGACCCCACCTAACTCCCTGGGGCACCTGGGAAATTAGCCCTGTGCCCAAAAGGAAAAGGAAATGGGTTTAGTGAGCATATAGCAGAGTCTCTACCATAGCAAATAGGGCATTATTATCCACATTTTACAAATCAGGAAACTGATGTCCAAGCAGACTAAATGATGGGATAGTTAATGAGAAAATATAAGTAAAATGCAGATCCCTAGAGTGATGTCTTCAATCAGACTGCCCAACCTTCGTTTATTTATCCCTCAACCTACCCTTTAATTCTGTCCATGTAGATACAGTTCTTGCAGAAAACCTGATGTCTTCAATATTTTGTCTCATCAGTTCTCCTAGGCTGCCCTATGACTTAATGACAGTATCCTATTACTGCTGTTTTGGAAAATGACAGGCACCCCAGTATATGAAGCAAATATGCCTTATTACTGAATGGTTCAACTAATAGTACTATTCTGAGCACTGCATTATCATTTTGAGTGGGCCTTTTCCTTCAGCATACTGAAGTTCCTCATTCAAAGCAGAGAATTATTAAGGTCCTCATCAAGCTGTTTCAATCAATGTATAAATTGCATTTTATGTTATAATGAGCAGTCTGTTCAATTGAAGTTTTCAGCTTTTTAGAAGTGCTTAGAAGAATAGTAACAGAAGTGCTCTTAATGGTGAAACTGTTGAGTTGAAGTGCTTGAATAAGCTGCTTTATTTCTTAGATGGAAGGGGATATTTTAGATGAAGAAAAGAGATAATATTCCTCAAAACAGACTAGTAGTAAAGAGTGATGGCTCTCCATGGGCTACTGATTATAGCACGAGTCCCTTAGGTAAGGTTTTATTGAAGATAATATAATTAGACCACTGATTGCCCTTTAGCTTTAAATTACCTATAGCAAACTAGTTTGGAGTTTTTGGTGTTGTCTTAAATTTTTGAATATGAAATACATTCACAGGCTTCAAAAAATTTTAAATATTAAAATATATATATTTCAAGGTCCCCCTTCCATCCTCCAATGCAGAGGGTTGGCCCTTCTGCCAAGCTTCTCCCTTCCCTACCCCAACCAGGTAGGTACTCATTCTTATCTGTTTCTTACAGATCCTTCCTGAGTTTGTATATGCATTTATAAGCAAATATGAATATATATTCTTTCTTCTGTGTTATTCTATACACACTATTCCAAACCTTGCTTTTTAAACTTAATGGAGGTCTTTCTGTGTCAGAATATAGAGATCCTTTTTATCATCACCATTCTTTTTTTTATAGCTGTGTAGTATTCTACTGGATGAATGTACCATAATTTACTTAACTAGTCACCTATTAATGGACATTTAGTCTGTTTCCGATATTTTGATATTATAAATTGTATTATAACAAATAGGCTTGAACATGAGTCATTTCACAAAAAGTGTAAATATATTAGAGACGTAAATTCTTAGAAGCAGGATTCTAAGTCAATGTGTGTATGCATTTGGAATTTGATAGAAATAGCCAAAGTGCTCTCTACAGTGGTTGCAGTAATTTACCCTCTAACTAGGAATGTTTAAGAGTGTCTATTTCCTACACCTTTGCTAATAGTTTGTGTTATCAAATTTTTGAATTTTTGCCTTGTAGCTGAGAAATGATATTTTGATGTAGTCTAAATTTGTATTTCTCTTACTCTGAAAAAGGTTGAGCAGCTTTTCATATGTTTAGGACCATTTGTGTTACTTTTTCTATGAACTGTGCTCATTTCCTTTGCTTATTTTTCAGTTGTATTGTTGGTCTTTTCTTTATTGATTTGTAGGAGCTCTGTGTTGATTAGGGGTATAAGCCCTGGGTTATAAGCCACAATATTTTTTTTCTGGTTTGTCATTTGTCATTGACTATGCTTAAGGTATACTTTTTCACCATTATGCAGAACCTTTCTTTTTTCATTTTAGACAAGTTTATCTTTCTTTTAATAGTTCTGGATTTTGAATCCAGAAGGGCTTACTCATTCCAAGGTTATAAGTAATTTAGCTATTCTTTCCTAGTAATTTTTACATTTTTATTTCTTTACATTTAAATCTTTGATACATTTGGGATTTATTCAGGCATATGGTGGATCCAGCTTAATCTTTTTAGATATTTATCTAGTTGTTACTTTTTTCTGCACTTTTTTGAGATGCCTCATTTATCACATGCTCAAATACCCATGTGTATTTGGGTCTACTCCTGGACTTGTTTTTTCCATTTCTATGTGACAGTATTACACAGTTTTAATTACTGAGACTTTATAACATATTTTGATACTTATTAGACTAGTCTGCCCTCATTGTGGTTTTTTTAGGTTTTCTCTGGTTATTCCTGTTTATCCAGTTTTATGTTAGAATCAGACTGCCTGTTTTCAACCGCAACCTTTAACTCCTCCCCACAATAAAAAGGGCAATCTGTTGTTATTTGTATTGGGACTTGTATCACATTTATAAAATAACTTAGAGAGGGCTGCTATTTAATGATGTGGAATCCAAGGACGTATTTTGTTGTTCCACTTGTTTATCTTTTTTAAAATAAATCTTCATTAGTGTTTTAAAGTTTTCTTCATTTAGGTCTTCTACATTTTTCTTAAGTTCATTACAAGGCACTTTATCTTCATTGTTGCTATATTGTTAATGAAATCTTCAGTTATAGCTTCCAAGAGCTTACTGTTTGCAAATATGATAGCTATTGACTTCTAGGTATTAGTTTTTTACTCTACTCACTGGTTGAATTTTCTTGTTTGTTGCAGCTTTCCAAGTATGTAATCATATCATCTTTGAATAGTAGTAGGCTTACTTTCTCCTTCCCAATAGTCACTTCCCTGGTTCTGTTGGCTTTCTCCAAGTTATTTTGTGGCAAGAAACAACTCTCAGATCTTTTTTTATAAGTATAGTTGATTTACAATATTATATTAGTTTCAGGTGTACGGCATAGTGATTCAGTATTTTTACAGATTATGCTCCATTAAAAGTTATTACAAGATAATTGCTATAATTCCCTATGCTATACAGTATATCCTTGTTGCTTATCTATTTTTACATAGTAGTTGTATCTCTTAATCCCATACCACTGATTTGCCCCTCCCCACTTCCCTTTCCCTTTTGGTAACCACTAGTTTGTTTTCTATATATGTCAGTCTGTTTCTGTTTTACATATATACTAATTTGTATTACGTATTAGATTCTACATATAAGTAATATCATACAATATTTGTCTTTCTCTGTCTGACTCATTTTACTAAGCATAATATTCTCTAGGTCCATCCATGGTGCTGCAAATGGCAGAATTTCATTCTTTTTCTTATGGTTGAGTAATAAACCTCTGTATATATATACCACATCTACTTTATTCATTCATCCATTGATGGGCATTTGGGTTGCTTCCATGTCTTGGCTATCGTAAATCAACTCCCAGATCTTCATGGTTTACAACAAGGTGTGAACTCACATTACATGTCCATCATTACATGTCTATCACAGACTGGGCTTCAGCTCTGCTTCATGTCTTATCATCTGAGACCAGGCTGAAGGAGTGGCTCTTTTGGTGATATTCAGGTCTCCTGAAATCAGAAAGGAAAGAGTGATGAGAGAGTCACTCTATGGTTATTAAAATTCTAACTACTTCATTTTGGCTCACATTTCATTGGCCAAAACAAAAGTCATATGGCCAAGCCTGTTATCAATGGGGTGAGGAAGTATAATCCTTTCACAGAGAAGAGCATTAACTATTAGAAATCAGTAATACAATCTACTATAACTTCTCATTTATTTTTCTAGATAAGCAGTGAACTTTGAATAATATAATCATAACTCTTAGAGTCTACTAGCCCCAAATGCTTAATCTGTATAGACCTATAATTGTCATTGCTATATCAGTTAGCTCTTGCTGCATGAGAAGCCACTCCACAATTCAGTGCCATATGGCAGCAAGCATTTATCTAGCTCATGTGTCTGTTGGTTGGCTGGTGGTGGCCAATGTAGGCCTGGCTTAGCATGGGAGGCTCTGTCATCTTCCTCAGCCAGTAGGTTAGCCAAAGCAGAGCTGAGATTAGTGTGAGGCAGGTGAGGGAATTGCCTCGGGCACAAAATTTAAGAGGGTGACAAAGAAACTTAGTAATCAAGATAAATAATATTTTAATGAAATATTTTAAATAACCAAAATCAATGTAGACAAATCATGATGAACAGAATATCAAAATTTTAAATAAAGATGTGATCAATAACAATGCTGTGTCAATGACACTGATCCTGTACTTAGGAACAATTATTGAAAAAGTATATTAATTGAGTATTATGTACAAGGCATTCTGATATATGCATAATGTATATGCGTATCTTATTTATGAGTTATATGTAAATATGAATGATTTCATTTAGTTGCTCAGTCATAAGGAATTTATATCAGATGTACTCATTTTCACAATCATAGTCCAATAATAGGTACAGTAGTTTGAGAATCCATTTTTTGGAATCTCCTTTAGAGACATCTGCATGCTTCTTTGAAAGTCCTTAGTGGTGTCTAATTCTCAAACTTTTTATAGTAAATTTGATTTTTGAAAACAGGCAAAAGTTATTTAGGGCCAAGCGTAGGGTGAGTAAGCCGGGTTATTAAGCTGGGTATTATTGGTCAAAATAAGAAATGAATGTGAAGACGTGACATTCATTTTACTGTGCAATTTGTGAACTTGTCCTGAAGGCTGTTCTTAAAGTGGAATTCTAGAAATTTCTATTTTAACTGTACTGTTGAAAAAGGCAGATAGCTCCACAGAGTGATGACTTTGAGAGAAAACATTACTTTTGGTTGTATAAACTCTAGCATTAATCCTCCTCCATATCAATGACTTGAAGGAATGTCCTAAAGTCCTGACGAATGGAAGGGAATAAAATTGTCAGAAACTTAATAGACTTATCCTAAGAACATTGAATCAGCTTTGTAGATAGAGTGTAAAACAAAAGTCATAGTTCTATTTGTTCTGCCATGGTGTAGAAAGTGAAAATAAAAATAGACTGCAAAGATTATGGTAAATGCTCTACTGTGAAGATACCAGCTCCTACCACATCCACATAACCTGCACTCCCTCCCCCAACCCCTCCAGAATTTCAGTCATGCCATGGCTGTAAGATCTGGCCTTGATTTTGTGTGCATATGTGGGTATCTAGACATATGTAGATTTGTTGGCCAATAGGTGGAGATGGTCCATTCACGCATCAATAAATCTGTGAATGGATCAATTATCCAGTCCCTGATTCAGAAATACATAAAGAGACATTAGATCCCAAACTTGTGTATCGATATGTCGATAATAAATAACAGTTTTATGGCATATGTAACGGCCATATATGTATATCTCATTTTAATTCTTCAGTCTAAAGGAAGTTCCCTATCTCTTTTCCTGTGTGCATATATCATTATACACACAGCCCCCAACACATAACTTCTTAGGAAGACCTTAAGGAAAAGAAAAAAATGTCTATGCATGGTGCCTAAAAAGCAGTACTTCCCCTGAGTTATGGTATTGTTATAAGAATAGACAGTGGTGACTCGAATAAGGTAAATTAACTGTATTACAGGGTTTTGTTTGTTCTTTGGCATAATAGTAACTATAGTAAAATTTTTTGACCATCTTCTTTCCATCTTGGTATTGTGTTTATCTATCCAGTAATTTCTCATTACTTGTCAAAAATATTAATCAGTTAGGGGATCATACCATAGCAAATCTCAATTTGGGCATTTGTAGAATTACTTATAGAAAAGTAATCAGATTTGTTCCAAAATTTGTAGTCTAATGCTTTGCACAAGGCACTATTGTGAATACTAAAATAAGTAAGGCACAGTTGTTCCCCTCAAAGGTCTTACCATCCAGTGCCTCAAAGTATAAAAAATAATCTTGCCTTGAAGGTGGAAGGCTTTTGCAGAAATTAGCAATCCAGAAACACTGGCCTTAAATTAAGTTCCACATTTAAAATAAGGAAGGGTGAAAGGAAGCATCAAGATGTAATGCCTGGGCGGCTGTGCTTATTGAGTGGCCTGCTCCAGCATCAGAATGTATTTGGCTGGCTCAGCACATTGTGTGGTGTTTTTACAATTTCCACCATTCTTTTCCTTCTTACACATGCAGCAAGCTACTTCACTCAGCTGTGAAATATTTCCCATTGCAAGGCAATGTATAATTAAGTGCTGGAATGAGTGGGTCAGGCACGTGCTCTTCGAGATCAGAGGACTAAGAATTGAGCTTGGCCTGGGAAAAGAATTGTGGAGGAGGCAGGGCTTGAACTGGGCCTTGAAAAAGATTAGATCAGGCACAGAAGCCAGACAGGAGGACAGTTTAGGCAATAGTAATACTCTGAGCAAAGGCAAGAGCCAGGTGAGTCAGGCTTATTTCGGGACAGTCTGAAAACTGTCTCCTCTGAAGTGAGGATCTGGGTAGGAGATGAAGCTGGCGAGGTAGACTGGGACACAGCTGACGTGGCCTGAAGGAACAAGCCGTGGCCTGCAGGCCAAAGACCTGGGTTCTACCACTGGCCAGCCATGTGTCCTTGGCAAGTCATTGAAACTTGTAAGCTTCAGTTACCTCATATGTGAAATGGTTTCAGACTGAAAAATCTCTACGGTAGATTCCCATTTTTAAAGTATTCTGTGATTATTTTATGGTGGTCCTTGATAAACTAGAGTAAAGACTTTTGAATTTATCCTTGCATTGCAGAGACTTTAAGGTTGTTCTGAGCAAGGGAATCACATGATGAAAGGGGGAATTCATCACATAATTAAAGGGGCATGTATTGGTATTTAACTCAGTAAAGGAATTAGAGAAGGTGCCTTAGGAAAGGTGGTTAGACATATTAGAAAAAGGAAACCAGCTTGCGGGCTTTGCCAGTGGTTCAGACAGGAGCAGGGCCATTGAAATAGGAATCAAAGGAAGAGGACAGACAAGTGTCATTGCTTATTCATTCTTTATTGATCTTTAGAAACTGTACTAGGTTCTGGAGATCCAGTGATAAGTAAGACAGGAAAGGTTCCTATTCTCATGGAACTTAATATTCCACCAAAAGGAAGAATCAGCAGAATTTAGTGATTGACCAATAGGATATTTGTGCCGTTAAGAGAATGATATTCCAAGGCCAACATCCAGCTACAAAGGATTGATTCAAACAATACTCTGTTTTCATAAAATGGAATACTGTGCAGCCATAAAGAATTATGAAACATATTTATTGACATGAAAGAATATTCATGTTATGCCACTGAGTGAAAAACAGCACAAAAATAGAACACAATCTAGAAAGTTATGCACTACTTTGTATGAAGAGTAAGTTATTGGAGATTTATCTAATTATTCTTCATTCAGTGATTATTTACTTATTGAGAGCCTACTATGTGCCAGGAGTTGTTTTGGGATCTAGGGATAAATGGTAAATGAGACAGACATGGTCCCTGATTTTTTTGTCTTAGCTTTTCTAACTTTTTTGCAGGAAACTTCTGTTGAACAATAATTTTTTTTTAAAGTTTTAAAAAATCCTTTAATTGGCCATTTGTGTGGTATATAAGTGTATTTTATGACTCCTCCTTGGCTGTATAAGTGAAGTGCAGGTTGCGCTGTTATAAATGACACTGTCCTGGCCTGTGTCTCATCGAGGTGCTTACACAAGAGGGGAGGTGGCTCGAGGACACCAGCCTCTTGCTTGGGCTGGATCAGGGCACTGCCTGCTCGTTGGTGGCTGGAGTGGTCACAACTCCCAGACTCCCAGTCTGGCTCCAAGGCAACTAGAGTCCTGCTGATGAGATGTGCAACTCTGCTGGCTTTTTATAGTCCATCTGAGGGCTGGTCATTCCAGCCTTGGTGTCAGTTTACACTTGCTGTATGTTACTTGACACTCCTTTATTCTCACTGAGGTTGCCTCTCCCGGAAATCTTTGTCATTCCATAAGCCCTAGCAGCTGACCTCCCACAGTTTGAAAAACAAGATGTATTCTGGCTACATTTAAAGGAAGTTTTAGGGTGAGTTCATGGGTCAGGACTTGGCTGTAATATCTTTGTGGGCAGAGCACCTTAAGGGGGATCTGGCACTGGTCATCACCTAGGTTCCGGGGCCCTTGCACAAAAGGCTTTGTGTTATTTTTTCCCTCCTTCTGCCCAGCTCTTCTCCCATGACTACTGCTAACCATGTCTTTCTGCTGCAATGCACTTATTGCCTCCTATTTTTAAAAGACAGGATCTTTGTGTATATGCTGAAGAACAAACAAGCAGGCAAAAAGACCACCAAATGATTATTTTTTGAAAAATATTCCATGTTCCTTATACTAAATTGTAATATATAAATAAACATATGGATACATATAAAGAAAAAATTACCTACAATCCTGTTTCCCAGAGATATTTTGATACTTATTTTACATTCTACTCACATAGTTGTTGTCAGCTTTTGTTCTGCCACTTTCATAGCCTATTTATAGATCTTAAGCTGTATCCATGCTAATATTTTCCACCTAAGACTGACCTGTTCTATAGAGAACAAATGCTATTATAATTAGGTGCTTAGCTGCTTTTTCCAACATCAAGATGGCCTCTTTGCTCTCATCATATGATGACAGAATGTCAATTTCAGGGAAGCATCTGTTTATTTTCTCATGTCAGCCCCGGATGAAGGAAATCACTGGCGTCAAGCTGACCAGTCAGATCCTCATTCTTTGTTGCTCTGTGATGAAACCCCAGGGGCATTTTGATATAGAGGGCTCCTCAGGGTCACTGGTGATCTTGACCTTTGTACCAACCTGCGGGAGAAAGGAGGAAAAGAGGTCCCTCTGGATCAAATCTTCCTGCACTTACCTTCTACCCTCTGCTTGGAGTGTGAGAACCTTCTTGATGTTTGTGTGAGCAAACCTGGAGAACAAATCCTCTATAGAGTGTAAGTAGACAAACACCATGGACAAAGTTTAATTACAGAATCCACTTTTCACTAGTTCCGGAGATAAATTTTCCTTAGGAATTTCCTTGTTGTCAATGTTCTCCCTCTGATTTCAATTCAGCCATTTCCAGTCTAGGTAGGCCTCTCTGCACCTGACTTTCTCAGTTGAAACTTTGTTTCTGCTTTCCACTCAAAGTCTGAATTATTGCCACGAAGATGTCGTGCAATTCCAAAGAAGCAGGATCTTCCATGTTTGGTTGTTCCAGGTCCTTAGTTCACTCCTCTCACAGAAACCATCTACTGCCACCCTCTTGTGTTAACTATTGATAATTCCTTTATGTCTCTAAATTCCCACACCAGGTCTTTTTCTTCAGCCATCCACTTCTGGTCACACATTTTCTCCTCCTTCCATAGAGCTGAACTGAGTGCTTGAATGCAGCAACTATATCATTTTAAGTGTCTTATTTATCTTTCTCCCTCCTGTCCTTTTTCAAACTTTAACAGTAAACTTTACTATTTGTAAGCCACCTTCCTCTCTCCCTTTTTTGGGCAAAGGTAAGATCTAAATCATGGAGAAACAATCTAAGTTACCTTATCCTTGTAAATCTCTCTTATAGTCTTTCCTTACTCTTATTTTCTGATCTCCAAGTCATTTGCCCCTTTTATTTTATTTCTTTAATTTTATTACTCATTATTAATTTACTTGTACACACCAGAATTTTCACTAGACATTCACAAGACAGTTTCTGTCTGCAATTAAATAGGGGTAGAGGGGCTTAAGAGTTAGGATACTATAGGGAGGAGCTTATTAATCATGGATTAAATGTTGAAAGGAGTAACCTGAGGTTTGGTTGGTCTTTGTGCTTGCTCAGAGCTCATTTACTGGTCCTGCTTTTCCTTTTGTGTGCTTTCTGCTCCTTGTGAGATATGAATAGGATTCTGTGTGTGTAGTCAGAAAAAAGAAAGTTCTTCCTCACTAAGTTTACAGTCAAACTAAGTAAGCAGTGAGGTTAAAATGATTTTATAGGTAAAATTAATCTGGAAGTTTGGAAAGTGCATTGAAATTGAATTTATTTCTCAGTTGGTTGCTGATTTCAAAAGTAAAGTACAGTGTCCTTTGAGGAGCCTGAATCAGTGTTATAAGACTATTTGAATGGATCCTTCATCTTTCATTTTGGTGTGTCATTGGGACATTAATAATGGACGGTTTCTGTACTTGGTGGTCAGATATGTTATTTTGATCCATTTTTATTTCCCAAAGGGGCCTCTGGAAAAGGGCAATGAGGGTAGATTTAAAACCACATTATTGGAATACAGTAACTTTCATCTTGCTTTGTATGTCTAGTTCTTGCTGAAGAGTAGTTCTGATACAGAGTCAGTCAAGCACGACGGAGCAGGCAAAATACCAAAATGGATTTTCTTAACTAAGATATAAGCTGAATTCTATGTTTTCATTTAGGCTTTGATGCTCAGCATTAAAATTTTTCAGAAAATGTGCTAGATGTATGCTTTTTGCTCTTTGTGGTTCTGTGGATGAAGGGATGGGCATAGGAACAAAACAAATCCACCAGTACAAGTTATTTGCATTTATGGAAGTAAACAAAAGTTTATATAAATCGATCAGCAAAAATTGTGTATTTCAATAATTCCTAAGCAATTGTGAAGAACTGTTACTTTAGTTATGTAAAGTATACCCCCAAGGGAGCGCTGAGTTCTCTTTAGATGTCTTCACTTCTCCGGTAATTACTCAAAGGCTATAGTAGCTTGAAAGTGGAAGATTATGAATCCTAGGATATTGAGGTCACTCCTGGAGATAAACAAGGTCTTACTTTGTCAAGTAATGGAATCTTTCCCCAGAAACATCCCTCCCTTATGGGTTTATATGAAAATATAGAAGAGGGTTCATGATCTACACAGTCATGCTCTGGGACAAATCAATCAATCAAATTAGAAGGGAGAGAGGATGAGTAATACATACATTCTCACTCATTTCAGGTGATTAATGTCTTTCCCTCACCTGTATCTTTATATCAATTCTGTTAAACTTTAAAAAAGACAATCAAAATGAAAACAGAGCTGAAAGTCTTAATAACCACTGATTAATGATATGTTATTTGTCTGTTAGTACTTGGCTAGTAGCACCTGGCCATCTGACATAGAGCCCTAAGAGAATGCTGATAGGATATCTGTGAATGAAGTGACAGGTCTATCCCTACACTAAAAGAATGCCAGGAGTCTGGGATCCTGTTGCTCTGACATTGATCTTCAGTAAATGATGTTGACTCTATTGATATTGTACTCTACGTATTACTTCCTCTGCATAACTGTGCATTCCTTGACATGTTGCCATATAAACTAACTTCTTCATTGTTGTTTAATTTTTACTTTTTTTTTTCACAAAAGAAATGAATCTCTAGTGGAGAAAAACAGTACATTAAAAATCATTTACAATGCTGCCACCTAGAGAATATACTATGAACAGCTTTAACATATTTTTCAGTTCTTTCCCTATGAGTATACATAACTATAATTTTTAATAGAACTCTTACATAACTTAGTTTTCTCAGTTAACAATATATCTTGAACATCCGACACGCATATTGTAGTATCTGTGTATTTTTTCATCGTATGGAACACCGCATCATGTTAAACCAATCTCCTCTCTTTTGATCTTTTTGTTGTTAGATTTTTTTTCACAATTAAAAAAACAACTCTGTGATAGCATTTCAGTAGGTAAATGCATTACTGCCTTAGGAGAGTTTCCTGGAAATGAAATTATTGGGTCCATGGGAGGCAGTGTGAGTTTTTCAGAAGGTTAATTGATGACCTGCATTCCCATCTACCTTACATAAAAGGGTAGTATTGGCTTCAGAATATTGATTTGTTGTTATCTCATTCACAGGGTGTTAACCATGGCCCCTAAAATTAGTTCTTCACAGGACTCTAATCCTATGAGGTTTCATTTCCTGTTCCGGACTCTCAGATGTGAGATCTAAAAACTTGTGTCTATAATGTTAGCTTCCAACAGGCATGCTGTAGGTGTTAAATACAAATCAACAGCCAAGCTAGTTGCTGTGGATATATTTATGTGGGGGAGGAAGACATAGAAACACATCCTTAGAAGCTGTGCCATGTTCTTAGTGATCTAAATATATAAAGAGTGCATCTAAGAAAGAGGTTGACCTTTCCAAGGTCACACCATGAGTCAGCAATGAAATCCCAAATAGGACTTTTATCCTCTTAACTTCTTTCTCCCAGTATGAAGAGTATTTATGAATAGGTCAAGAGAAAGCATTTGTAGATGAACTTATAAGACCATTTATAACTTGAAATGCTCCAAAATTTCAAGAGAGTTACTAGAAAATTTCCATCTCAGGTAAATAAATCTAAATTGCTAAAAATTTTGATAAATTTTTAGAAAATAAAATCTTAAGTGACTGGAATGAAGAGATAGTAGTGGGTGGTATAGACAGATAGGAATGAGCCTCAAAGGAATATACATACGCGCACAGGCGTGTGTGTGTGTGTGTGTGTGTGCAGGAATGGGGGAATAGGAAAGTGGAAGAATAATGGCCTGAGTCTATCATGGTGACTAAGGAAAACACAGCCAAAGGGGGTCCTCAGGACGTTAACCCTGGGCTGGAAGTGTAGGGGTCTTAGCTCTCGTTTTGAATGAATCATAGATCTTTCCTCCTCAGCCTGCTGGTATGGATCAGTGCTGTTATTTCAAATCTTATGGGAGGGTCACCTGCAGGACCCAGAGAGATCCTTTTCAATGTCCCCAGGACTGGAACTGAGGTCTCCTGATTCCTAGTCTAGTGCTTGTTCTACTACTAGAAGGAAGTAGCAGTCATGTTACAAGGATTTTCAGAGATACACAAAAGCTTCTGGGTAATGAAAATTCAGGCTATGTATGATGGGAGGGCTACACAAAGTAAAAGAAAAAGAAAACAGAAGAAAATGTTAGAGCTTGATGGTGGTGGATGGAACACCATCCAGCTTGGTGGCTGGTATTCCATCTACCACTTTATTGCAGATGAGGAAACTGAGACTCAGTGATCTGTTGGGACAAGGATAACCAGGACACAGCAAGACCAAGAACTAAGACCTTCTAATATTCATCCTGGTGCAGAGTAATCTAGATACATATTATGATTCATTTATTCTTTCTCATGATCATCTTACAAGCTCCTATTTCATGGTTCGTGAATTAAGTATCACTAACATCAGCATGTATTAAGAATCTATTTGCATGTGGTACTATACTCTGTAAAGCAAAATAGACAGATGCGGTGCTTGCCACACAAGAATTTTCTAAGGCAGACAGACCTCATAGAAATAGACAGAAATGATCTTTAGATCACTGAACAAACAAAGCAAATATGTGAAGTACACAACTTTGGCCATGTGAGATGGTAAATGAAGAGATCCTCACAGTCCATGGCTTCAAGAGGAGATCCATCTTCATCTCTGGACAGCCCTAAACTAATAAGTAATTAGAATCACCCTATGCTCTGTAGGTGTTATACTGGAAAGGAAAAGAAAGAGTGCTTTATCTGGCAAACCCAGCACTCAAGTTCATGTAATGGTGCAGTCTCTTTGGAATATTGTTGATTACTACTTTCATTGATTTTTGTCCTTTTGCATATTCTGTGATGATCTGCAAAGATTAGAAGGGTCTGCTGAGGCAGGAAGTCTCTTAAGGCACGCCTTCTAAAAGCAAAGTCTTTTCCCTCCTTGTAGGAAAACTAATGGTCATGTGGTTATATTTTTATTGAGGCTTTTTTTCCCTTCGAAAAGGACCTTGATTAATGTGGGAACCTACAAAACCCACAAATGTTTAAACTGTGTAATATGAACAGTCATGAATGTGAGACTAGGGTATAAGTTCTGTTCTCTCAAAGACCAGTTAAAGACAAACCAAAGGTGACCCAGCTCTCTTCTGTGGTAACAAAAGCCACCTTGACCAGATCTTTTACATGCCTATCTTAGTCATTTGCTTCAGGGCCAGTATTAATAGTAGTATTAGCATTAGTATTCTGAAACTGTCATATGTATAATGTGAGATAAAACAAATGAGTAATTATGGGATTCTCTAATTCCATCACCCCCTGTGTTCTTGAGAATCAGAATTCTTGGTGTGGAAGAAAGAAGATAGAGATGTCATATAGAAGATATTAGGTTAAAACCCTGTGGTCATGAATTTGAATTGGAAATATCAGTTATGAACTCATAAAGTGTTTTTTAAAAAATATACATATCTACTAGCTCTGTTAATTAAAAAAAAAAGCCTAGAAACAATCACTAACCCAGAAGTAATGAGCTTCCCTACTGTCCAGATGGTAGTCTGAAAAAACATTTCTCATTAAAGGAAGCCAAGGCTTATTAGAAAAATGGCTGATTTCAAGCCTGGAAATATACAAGATGAGCAAGGAAGCTATCACAGTCTACTTAGAATAGCCAACCTGAAGTCAAATTGAAGGGGATACTACTGGCCAAAGATGGACAGTTTGCCCTTCAATAAGGTTGAGAATTGCTATGGATCAAAATCCATCGAATATGTTTAAATCCATGAGTACAACATGATATTAAAAACCGACCGGTTGGTCACCTTCTGAATGTAACAGAGAACCAATTCATTGTCTTGAAAACCAATTCATTACCTTGAAAACTGATAAAGAAAAGGAAAGAATCAAGCATATATCTTCACTTTCCTTTATGAATTATATCACTGTAACCAAATTTTCCATAAAGAGAAGCATCTTCTATTCCAGCTAGTAAATGAAAACAAATTGATAGAATATCATCATTTTACAATCCCCAATACATTAACGGTTTTAGGTACAGAGCATCAACTGTCAAAATAGTTGATAGCATCAACTATCAAAAAAGAGCAAAAACCACAGTTAAATTCCTCTTGATGAAAGAACACAATACTACTGATGGTTTAGTCAAAGACATTGTACCTTAAACTAATCAGGCCTTAGGGTCCAGCTGCCAGTTTGTAGGAAGAGGACCAACACACTGACTGTTTTCACATGGCTGCAACCAACAAATCCAAATTATGGGAAACTCTGCAAGTCTAATGCCCTAGGACTTTCAACAGGTGAATTGTATGAAAAAAAACAAAAGGAATAGAGATGGACTCTGTAGATTTAAAAAGACTTACAGACATAGCAAGTGAAAATATGGGCAACAGTAAATTATAGTACCAGGCATGCATACTTGGGTGATAAAACCATAAAGAGATGCAGGAAAGTGATTGCTCTTCAAGTCAGGATAGTGATCACTTTTTTGAGGCTTGGAGGGTCTGTGATGGGGAGGGGGCACTTCTAGGGTGGCTGGCAAAGTTCTAATTTTTGACCTGGATAGTTGTTTGTCTTATCATAATTCACTAAGCTATATATTTTTATGTGTAATATTTTGTATCTGTTTTATTATATTTAAAAAGTATAAAAAATCAGAAAAAAAAAATAAAGCATGTTAGAGAAACCTGCAAACCTGATGCTACCCTAGAGATTATCACAACACTGCAAGCAGTAGATAAATAAGGTTGTGGAAAATTGTGTCCTGGAACACAAAGAATGTGAATTCTCTGGTAGAGACATCTGTGTAATGTCAGTGGCAGACTGCCTTTCAAGTCGCTGGGTTTTGTTCTTAGGGTTGTGTAGCAACAGGCTTGCACGTAGCTCCTGTCTCTAGACAGATGACCCATCTCTGGCTCAGTGTTTTTCATTTGTGGTGCTTAGCACACGGGCATAATGACCACTGCATGCTTAAGAAAATGCAGATTTCTTCATCCCGTCTCTCTTCAAAAGGAGCAGCCCTGGAATCTGCATGATTAACACACGATTATACTGCACACTTCAGTATAAAAACCGCCACTGACTTCTCTGTCAATTTCTACCTGAAATCAGTTCTATAAAGATGTCCTGGGGAAAGTACAGACCTTCCGAGCAATTTCCAGATGAGCTATTGAGCGTTGAGGCCATAGCTGTGATTTTCACTAGTGAATGAACTTAGATTTTGAACCTTTATCTAGAACACTGAACATGAATGTGACTAAGCATAGCTCAGTTAGAAAAAATGGTTTTTCCAGTGTGCAATAGCAATTGTCAATTTTCCTCTTGTCTTTTTTTTTTTTTTTTTTAACATCTTTATTGAAGTATAATTGCCTTACAATGGAGTGTTAGCTTCTGCTTTATAACAAAGTGAATCAGTTATACATATACAATATGTTCCCATTTCTCTTCCCTCTTGCATCTCCCTCCCTCCCACCCTCCCCATCCCATCCCTCTAGGTGGTCACAAAGCACCGAGCTGATCTCCCTGTGCTATGCGGCTGCTTCCCACTAGCTATCTATTTTACATTTGGTAGTGTATATATGTCCATGACACTCTCTTACCCTGTCACATCTCACCCCACCCCCTCCCCATATCCTCAAGTCCATTCTCTAGTAGGTCTGTGTCTTTATTCCCGTCTTGCCACTAGGTTCTTCATGGCCTTTTTTTTTTTTTTTTTTCCCCTTAGATTCCGTATATATGTGTTAGCATACTGTATTTGTTTTTCTCTTTCTGACTTACTTCACTCTGTATGACAGACTCTAACTCCATCCACCTCATTACAAATACCTCCATTTCATTTCTTTTTATGGCTGAGTAATATTCCATTTTATATATGTGCCACATCTTCTTTATCCATTCATCTGTCGATGGACATTTAGATTGCTTCCATGTCCTGGCTATTGTAAATAGAGCTGCAATGAACATTTTGGTACATGACTCTTTTTGACCTATGGTTTTCTCAGGGTATATGCCCAGTAGTGGGATTGCTGGGTCGTATGGTAGTTCTATTTGTAGTTTTTTAAGGAACCTCCATACTGTTCTCCATAGTGGCTGTATCAATTTACATTCCCACCAACAGTGCAAGACTGTTCCCTTTCCTCCACACCCTCTCCAGCATTTATTGTTTAGAGATTTTTTGATGATGGCCATTCTGACCAGTGTGAGATGATATCTCATTGTAGTTTTGATTTGCATTTCTCTAATGATTAATGATGTTGAGCATTCTTTCATGTGTCTGTAGGCCATCTGTATATCTTCTTTGGAGAAATGTCTATTTAGGTCCTCGGCCCATTTTTGGATTGGGTTGTTCGCTCTTTTGTTATTGAGCTGCATGAGCTGCTTGTAAATCTTGGAGATTAATCCTTTGTCAGTTGCTTCATTTGCAAATATTTTCTCCCATTCTGATGGTTGTCTTTTGGTCCTGCTTATGGTTTCCTTTGCTGTGCAAAAGCTTCTAAGCTTCATTAGGTCCCATTTGTTTATTTGTGTTCTTATTTCCATTTCTCTGGGAGCTGGGTCAAAAAGAATCTTGCTGTGATGTATGTCATAGAGTGTTCTGCCTATGTTTTCCTCTAAGAGTTTGATAGTGTCTGCCCTTACAGTTAGGTCTTTAATCCATTTTGAGTTTATCTCTGTGCATGGTGTCAGGGAGTGCTCTATTTTCATACTTTTACATGTACCTGTCCAATTTTCCCAGCACCACTTATTGAAGAGGCTGTCTTTTCTCCACTGTATATGCTTGCCTCCTTTATCAAAAATAAGGTGCCCATATGTGTGTGGGTTTATCTCTGGGCTTTCTATCCTGTTCCATTGATCTATATTTCTGTTTTTGTGCCAGTACCAAACTGTCTTGATTACTGAAGCTTTGTAATATAGTCTGAAGTCAGGGAGCCTGATTCCCCCAGCTCCATTTTTCGTTCTCAAGATTGCTTTGGCTATTCGGGGTCTTTTGTGTTTCCATACAAATTGTGAAATTTTTTGTTCTAGTTCTGTGAAAAATGCCAGTGGTAGTTTGATAGGGATTGCATTGAATCTGTAGATTGCTTTGGGTAGTAGAGTCATTTTCACAATGTTGATTCTTCCAATCCAGGAACATGGTATATCTCTCCATCTATTTGTATCATCTTTAATTTCTTTCATCAGTGTCTTATAATTTTCTGCATACAGGTCTTTTGTCTCCTTAGGTAGGTTTATTCCTAGATATTTTATTCTTTTTGTTGCAATGGTAAATGGGAGTGTTTTCTTAATTTCACTTTCAGATTTTTCATCATTAGTGTATAGAAATGCAAGAGATTTCTGTGCATTAATTTTGTATCCTGCTACTTTACCAAATTCATTGATTAGCTCTAGGAGTTTTCTGGTAGCATCTTTAGGATTCTCTATGTATAGTATCATGTCATCTGCAAATAGTGACAGCTTTACTTCTTTTCCGATTTGGATTCCTTTTATTTCTTTGTCTTCTCTGATTGCTGTGGCTAACACTTCCAAAACTATGTTGAATAATAGTGGTGAGAGTGGGCAACCTTGTCTTGTTCCTGATCTTAGTGGAAATGGTTTCAGTTTTTCACCATTGAGGACAATGTTGGCTGTGGGTTTGTCATATATGGCCTTTATTATGTTGAGGAAAGTTCCCTCTATGCCTACTTTCTGCAGGGCTTTTATCATAAATGGGTGTTGAATTTTGTCGAAAGCTTTCTCTGCATCTATTGAGATGATCATATGGTTTTTCTCCTTCAGTTTGTTAATATGATGTATCACATTGATTGATTTGCGTATATTGAAGAATCCTTGCATTCCTGGGATAAACCCCACTTGATCATGGTGTATGATCCTTTTAATGTGCTGTTGGATTCTGTTTGCTAGTATTTTGTTGAGGATTTTTGCATCTATGTTCATCAGTGATATTGGCCTGTAGTTTTCTTTCTTTGTGACATCTTTGTCTGGTTTTGGTATCAGGGTGATGGTGGCCTCGTAGAATGAGTTTGGGAGTGTCCCTCCCTCTGCAATATTTTGGAAGAGTTTGAGAAGGATAGGTGTTAGCTCTTCTCTAAATGTTTGATAGAATTCACCTGTGAAGCCATCTGGTCCTGGGCTTTTGTTTGTTGGAAGGTTTTTAATCACAGTTTCAATTTCAGTGCTTGTGATTGGTCTGTTCATATTTTCTATTTCTTCCTGGTTCAGTCTCGGCAGTTTGTGCATTTCTAAGAATCTGTCCATTTCTTCCAGGTTGTCCATTTTATTGGCATAGAGTTGCTTGTAGTAATCTCTCATGATCTTTTGTATTTCTGCAGTGTCAGTGGTTACTTCTCCTTTTTCATTTCTAATTCTATTGATCTGAGTCTTCTCCCTTTTTCTCTTGATGAGTCTGGCTAATGGTTTATCAATTTTGTTTATCTTCTCAAAGAACCAGCTTTTAGTTTCATTGATTTTTGCTATTGTTTCCTTCATTTCTTTTTCATTTATTTCTGACCTGATCTTTATAATTTCTTTCCTTCTGCTGGCTTTGGGGTTTGTTTGTTCTTCTTTCTCTAATTGCTTTAGGTGCAAGGTTAGGTTGTTTATTCGAGATGTTTCCTGTTTCTTGAGGTAGGCTTGTATTGCTATAAACTTCCCTCTTAGCACTGCTTTTGCTGCGTCCCATAGGTTTTGGGTCGTCGTATCTCCATTGTCATTTGTTTCTGGGTATTTTTTGATTTCCCCTTTGATTTCTTCAGTGATCACTTCGTTATTAAGTAATGTATTGTGTAGCCTCCATGTGTTTGTATTTTTTACAGATCTTTTCCTGTAATTGATATCTAGTCTCATAGCGTTGTGGTCGGAAAAGATACTTGATATGATTTCAATTTTCTTAAATTTACCAAGGCTTGATTTGTGACCCAAGATATGATCTATCCTGGAGAATGTTCCATGAGCACTTGAGAAAAATGTGTATTCTGTTGTTTTTGGATGGAATGTCCTATAAATATCAATTAAGTCCATCTTGTTTAATGTATCATTTAAAGCTTGTGTTTCCTTATTTATTTTCATTTTGGATGATCTGTCCATTGGTGAGAGTGGGGTGTTAAAGTCCCCTACTATGATTGTGTTGCTGTCGATTTCCCCTTTTATGGCTGTTAGTATTTGCCTTATGTATTGAGGTGCTCCTATGTTGGGTGCATAAATATTTACAATTGTTATACCTTCCTCTTGTATCGATCCCTTGATCATTATATAGTGTCCTTCTTTGTCTCTTGTAATAGTCTTTATTTTAAAGTCTATTTTGTCTGATATGAGAATTGCTACTCCAGCTTTCTTTTGATTTCCATTTGCATGGAATATCTTTTTCCATCCCCTCACTTTCAGTCTATATGTGTCTCTAGGTCTGAAGTGGGTCTCTTGTAGACAGCATATATATGGGTCTTGTTTTTGTATCCATTCAGCCAGCCTGTGTCTTTTGGTGGGAGCATTTAATCCATTTACATTCAAGGTAATTATCGATATGTATGTTCCTATTCCCATTTTCTTAAATGTTTTGGGTTTGTTATTGTAGGTGTTTTCCTTCTCTTGTGTTTCTTGCCTAGAGAAGTTCCTTTAGCATTTGTTGTAAAGCTGGTTTGGTGGTGCTGAACTCTCTCAGCTTTTGCTTGTCTGTAAAGGTTTTAATTTCTCCATCGAATCTGAATGAGATCCTTGCTGGGTAGTGTAATCTTGGTTGCAGGTTTTTCTCCTTCATCACTTTAAGTATATCCTGCCACTCCCTTCTGGCTTGCAGAGTTTCTGCTGAAAGATCAGATGTAAACCTTATGGGGATTCCCTTGTGTGTTATTTGTTTTTTTTCCCTTGCTGCCTTTAATATGTTTTCCTTATATTTAATTTTTGACAGTTTGATTAATATGTGTCTTGGTGTGTTTCTCCTTGGGTTTATCCTGTATGGGACTCTCTGTGCTTCCAGGACTTGATTAACTATTTCCTTTCCCATATTAGGGAAGTTTTCAACTATAATCTCTTCAAATATCTTCTCAGTCCCTTTCTTTTTCTCTTCTTCTTCTGGGACCCCTATAATTCGAATGTTGGCGCATTTAATGTTGTCCCAGAGGTCTCTGAGACTGTCCTCAGTTCTTTTCATTCTTTTTTCTTTACCCTGCTCTGCAGTAGTTATTTCCACCATTTTATCTTCCAGGTCACTTATCCTTTCTTCTGCCTCAGTTATTCTGCTATTGATCCCATCTAGAGTATTTTTAATTTCATTTATTGTGGTTTTCATCATTGCTTGGTTCCTCTTTAGTTCTTCTACGTCCTTGTTAAATGTTTCTTGCATTTTGTCTATTCTATTTCCAAGATTTTGGATCATCCTTACTATCATTATTCTGAATTCTTTTTCAGGTAGACTACCTATTTCCTCTTCATTTGTTAAGTCTGGTATGTTCTGACCCTGCTCCTTCATCTGCTGTGTGTTTTTCTGTCGTCTCATTTTGCTTATCTTACTGTGTTTGGGGTCTCCTTTTCACAGGCTGCAGGTTCGTAGTTCCTGTTGTTTTTGGTATCTGTCCCCAGTGGCTAAGGTTGGTTCAGTGGGTTGTGTAGGCTTCCTGGTGGAGGGAACTAGTGCCTGAGCGCTGGTGGATGAGGTTGGATCTTGTCTTTCTGGTGGGCACGTCCACGTCTGGTGGTGTATTTTGGGGTGTCTGTGGCCTTATTATGATTTTAGGCAGCCTCTCTGCTAATGGATGGGGCTGTGTTCCTGTCTTGCTAGTTGTTTGGCATAGGGTGTCCAGCACTGTAACTTGCTGGTCGTTGAGTGAAGCTGGGTCTTGTTGTTGAGATGGAGATCTCTGAGAGATTTTTGCCGTTTGGTATTACGTGGAGCTGGGAGGTCTCTTGTGGACCAGTGTCCTGAAGTTGGCTCTCCCACCTCAGAGGCACGGCCCTGATGCCTGGCTGGAGCACCAAGAGCCTTTCGTCCACACGGCTCAGAGTAAAAGGGAGAAAAAATAGAAAGAAAGAAAGAAAGAGGCTATAATATAGTGAAGTAAAATAAAGCTATTGTAAAGCAAAGCTATACAGACAAAATCGCACCCAGAAGCATTTACATATACACTCACAAATAAAAGGAAAAGGGGAAAAATTAATATATCCTGCTCCCAAAGTCCACCTCCTGAATTTGGGATGATTCGTTGTCTATTCAGGTATTCACCAGATGCAGGCACATCAAGTTGTTTGTGGAGTTTTAATCCGCTGCTTCTAAGGCTGCTGGGAGAGATTTCCCCTTATCTTCCCTGTTCGCACAGCTCCTGGGGTTCAGCTTTGGATTTGGACCCGCCTCTGCGTGTAGGTCGCCTGAGGGCATCTATTCCCCGCACAGACAGGACGGGGTTAAAGGGGCAGCTGCTTCGGGGGCTCTGGCTCACCCAGGCCGCGGGGAGGGAGGTGTACAGAGGAGGCGGGGTGAGCCTGCGGCGGCCGAGGCCGGCGTGACGTTGCACCAGCCTGAGGCGGGCAGTGCGTTCTCCCGGGGAACTTGTCCCCGGATCACGGGACCCTGGCAGTGGCGGGCTGCACAGGCTCCCGGGAGGGGCGATGTGGAGAGTGACCTGTGCTCACACACAGGCTTTTTGGAGGCGGCAGCAGCAGCCCCAGCGTCTCACGCCCGTCTCTGGGGTCCGTGCTGATCGCCGCGGCTCGCGCCTTTCTCTGGAGTTCGTTTAGGCGGCACTCTGAATCCCCTCTCCTTGCGCTCAGCGAAACAAAGAGGCAAGAAAAAGTCTCTTGCCTCTTCGGCAGCTGCAGACCTTTTCCCGGTCTCCCTCCCAGCCAGCTGTGGTGCGCTAACCCCTTCAGGCTGTGTTCACGCCGCCAGCCCCAGTCCTCTCCCTGCGATCCAACCGAAGCCCGAGCCTCAGCTCCCAGCCCCGCCCGCCGAGCAGACAAGCCTCTCGGGCTGGTGAGTGCTGCTCGGCGCCGAGCCTCTGTGCGGGAGTCTCTCCGTTTTTCCCTCTGCGCCCCTGTTGCTGTGGGATCCGCGCTGGTAGCTGCGGCTCGCGCCCTTCTCTGGAGTTCGTTTAGGCGGCGCTCTGAATCCCCTCTCCTTGCGCGCCGCGAAACAAAGAGGCAAGAAAAAGTCTCTTGCCTCTTCGGCAGCTGCAGACTTTTTCCGGGACTCCCTCTCGGCTAGCTGTGGTGCACTAACCCCTTCAGGCTGTGTTCACGCCGCCAACCCCAGTCCTCTCCCTGCGATCCGACCGAAGCCCGAGCCTCAGCTCCCAGCCCCGCCCGCCCCGGCGGGTGAGCAGACAAGCCTCTCGGGCTGGAGAGTGCTGCTCGGCGCCGAGCCTCCGTGCGGGAACCTCTCCGCTTTGCCCTCCGCACCCCTGTGGCTGCGCTCTCCTCCGTGGCTCCGAAGCTTCCCCCCTCTGCCACCCGCAGTCTCTGCCCGCGAAGGGGCTTCCTAGTGCGTGGAAATCTTTCCTCCTTCACGGCTCCCTCCCACTAGTGCAGGTGCCGTCCCTATTCTTTTGTCTCTGTTATTTCTTTTTTCTTTTGCCCTACCCAAGTACGGGGGGAGTTTCTTGCCTTTTTGGAGGTCGGACGTTTTCTGCCAGCGTTCAGTGGGTATTCTGTAGGAGCAGTTCCACGTGTAGATGTATTTCTACTGTATCCTTAGGGAGAGAGACTCTAAGTAGGAACCTCTTTATGCGATCAGATTCCTGTTCCACACCGTCTTATTTGCAGCATTCTTCCACCCCAAGCGCATACACGAGTTTGCAAGGGTCACAGCGGTAGTGAGAATGCTCCTCTTGTCTTTTTGCTCAGGATTTTTTCCCTCTCGAATAAGTCAGAGCCTGGGATTAAGAATTTAAAGTGGAATCTTCATCAGTGAACTCTCTGACGCTTTTAAAATAACAATTTTAAACCAAAAAAATGTCAGTAATGGAAAGCAGAACAATCCTGATTTGGACATGGCCAGGTATGGCCAGGCAGAACTTTTAATTGGTTCTTTCTCAGTTTAAGGCAAAGGAGGCTTTCAGAGCGTGGAAGCAGAAGTGTGAAGGCCTCCAAGTCTGTATTGAGCATCTTCATCTTCCTCTTTCTACAATCTCCTTCACTCTCCCAAATCCATGTGCTTTCTTCATCACCTCTCCTAATCAAAACAGGAGATGATGTCAGTTACTTACATTTGCAGATTGCATACTGATGAGTGTGGATATACTTGGGAGAGGAAGCTAAACTAGTACTTGCTTTTTAAGGATTTTACATTGATTTGTGAAATACAGTATTTTATCCAATTGAATCCAATTCTACTGCCACATGTATGGCAGTGTCCTAGCAGTGCAGACGAGTAAGATACATCTCCTGCTTCCAGAAAGGTGCAGTCTAGTGAGGGAGATGGATAAGTACCAGCTAACGATAACAGAAAAATCACTTCTGCATAAATAATCTCATTTCAGTCCTCATACTTGCAGAATTTTAGTAATTAAAAGGATAAACACTCTTTATAATAATAAAGTTCTTCAAACTTTGGAGAGAAGTACTATGATGATCATAAAAGTCTCAGCATCCCTCCCACCAGTCTTCATCACAGTCATTCTCAATATGACAAAGAAGAAACTAGGACCATTAGAAAAGTGAAGAGGAATAGGACTTCCCTGGTGGTCCAGTGGTAAAGAGTCCACCTTCCAATGCAGGGGATGTGGGTTTGATCCCTGATCGGGGAACTAAGATCCCACATGCCACGGGGCAACTAAGCCCGTGCGCCACAACTACTGAGACCATGCGCCTCAACTAGAGAGCCCACGTACGGCAAACTACAGAGCCCACATGCTCTGGAGCCCGCATGCCACAACTAGAGAGAGAAAAACTGCATGCTGCAACTAGAGAGAAGTCCATGCGCTGCAACGAAGAGCCCATGCGCCACAACAAAAGATCCCGCATGCCACGATAAAGACCTGTCGCAACCAAAAATAAAAATAAGTAAATAAAATAAATATTTTAAAAATACAGCTATAATTTAAAAAAAAAGTGTAGAGGAAGGAAAAAAAGAGGGGGTAGTCTACTTTTGGGGAAATAAAAATACCTTATCATAGGAACATCTATTAATCTGTCTTTTGGAGAAAGTACAGTTTTGAAAGTCAACTGAACGTGACATTAATACTCTGCAATATTTTTTATATGAGGTTGCAAGTTTTAGTTCACATGGTTCACTTGTGAGTTTTTTAAAACAAGTAACTGCTATTCCCTTGATCTGTATTTTAAAATACAAAGTACATGTATTAGGTAAGAATCTCTTTTCAGCTTTTTCTAATGAACACATACATATGGTGAACATATGGGTAAAAGACACTTTAATCATTCATTTCTACAATTGCTAGTAAACAAAATGAGCAGTCATGATGACATGGCATTTTGCAGTAAGACTAAATTATGTACACAAAATACATCTTATATTTACTTATCTCTTGCTTACTGACTTTAGAACATAAAAACTCTTTATTTTAAATGTAATGGTACCCTCTGGATAAGATGAGGGCTCAAGGTTTTTGAAACTCTGATAGGGAAAAAGATGGAAATGGGAGTGAGGAGACCTATCCTTTAAAAGTGGACTTTAATTCATGTTTGTTTTAGAAAAACCATCTGAATGTGTCCTGCAGTTATACAAATGTAACTCAAGAGTGTTTTGAGAGAAACAGTGAAATTATTTGGGGGAAGAGAAAGAAACATTATTTGGGTAGTAGAAGAATGCAGAAATGACTGTTGATTACTCTTTGTCCCTGTGCAGAGGCAGGTTGTAGGTACTGGAGGGATTTGCTATGTTTTCTCATTTGGGGATTGCACGTAGGGAAGCAAGAAACAAGAGAGAAGTGGGAGCAGCTGCATTTGTGGGACTTAGTGAAACTGGGGTGCCCAGTGTTGCTTTAGGACCTGGGCGAGAAAGTTGCTGGAAGGGCAGGTTTCCCTCCACATTCTCATGGAGCCCTTGGAGACTGGCAATTTGGGGCACTTTGGCAGAATGTTGATCCACAGACACTTGTAATTTCACGAGGAAACCTTCAGGATGTTTTGAGAATGGTTGGAAATGGGCATGGTGGCCTAATGATGAGGCAGCAAACAGATCCCCTCCCAGGGTCAGTTAGCAGGAGCTGGGGCAGTCATACTTAGAGTTATGAGCGTCAGCAGTCAGAGCACTCACAGGAAGGACACCCCCACTTCTATCGCACTCTGGTGAAAACTGGACATACTGGTTAAATACATAACAGGTATCTTAAAAGCCCTGTATCTGTCTAGAAGAAATAAGATACAACTGGAACATACATACACAACAATCTTACCAAAAAAAGACACCTCTCTCACATAAACATACAACTAAATTAAAGGAAAAATACTGACCCAACCAGCTGGAGTTTATTTGTAAACAGTCTCAGGCCCTCAGTGTTTGTATCAGCTACTAGGCAACCATAGAAGAGTCCTGTTTCAGTGACAGGCAGCAGCAGCTGCCAGTTTGAGACCACAAGGTGTCATGAAGGTTGAGTGAAGTGGGCAGTTGGCAACATAATGTATTCAGTGCATGTTGTGCTGTGAGTAATACCGAATGCCACAGGGGCTACTGTGCTTATGTGAATTAAACAAGAAAATAACATCACTTTCCCACATTAATGCAGTAATACCTATGGAAAAGATTTTTATACAACTTTTGCATATACATTGTTTCCACTGTCATTTGCTTTAATTCACTTTGAGATGGGCTCCAGATGAGCCTCATTTTCTTTTATACTTGCCAGAAACTAATGTGGAAGCTACAGAATCAGAGATGATGATAGTAGTGCCATGACCTTAAGGGCTGTGCTATTTGTCATTTCCAAGAATCTGAAGGGAATGTGTGACCCCAAATTAATTTTTACATGCATTTTACTAAGAGACTGTAAACTGGCTTCCTTTTGTTTCATTAGTTTTAAAATTATCATACAGCAAAATTGTGGGGGGGTTTTGGTGTACTGTTCTACAAGTTTTAACCCATGTGTAGATTTCTATTACATTCTCCATAATCAGAATTCAGAACAGTTCCATCAGCCCAAAAAACTCCCTCATGCTATCGGTCGATAGTCATGCCCTCCCCACCCCCAATCCCTGGCAACCACTGATATATTCTTCATTACTATAGTTTTGTCTTTTGAGAATGTTGTATAAATGGAATTATGCAGTGTATGCCCTTTTGAGACTAGCTTCTTTCACTTAGCATAATGCTTTTGAGGTTTATCCAAATTGTTGCCTGTATCAATAGTTCTTTTTTTCCCCGATTGCTGTGTATTGTATAGATGTACTCTAGTTTGTTTATCCATTTATCCACTGAAGGACATTTAAGTTTTGGTTTTTATGAATAGAGCGTCTTTTCATTTTTGTGTGTACCTGAGTTATCATTTCTCTAGGATAAACACCCAGGAGTGGGATTGCTGGGTCAGATTGTAAGTGTATGTCTAACTTCATAAGAAACTGCTAAACTGTTTTCAAGTATGACTGTACCATTTTGCATTCTCATCGTCAGTGTAGGAGAGTTCCAACTGCTCTGGAACTCCTCAGCACTTGGTATTTCAGTAATTTTTTATTCTAATCATTCTAATAAGTATATACTGGTATCTCACTATGGTTTTAATTTGCATTTCCCTAATGGCTAATGAGGCTGAAGATTGTTTCATGAGCTTATTTACCATCGTTATATCCACTTAGGTTAAGTGTTTGTTCAAGTCTTTTGCCTATTTTAGAATTGGGTTGGTTGTTTTCTTACTGTTGAGTTTTGAGAATTCTCTGTATGTTCTGGATATAAATCCTTTGTTGGGTAAGTAATTTGCAAATATTTTTCTCAGTCTGTAGTTTATATTCTTTTTTTTTTTAAATTTATTTATTTATTTATTTTTGGCTGCGTTGGGTCTTCGTTTCTGTGAGAGGGCTTTCTCTAGTTGGGGCAAGTGGGGGCCACTCTTCATCTTGGTGCGCGGGCCTCTCACTATCGCGGCTTCTCTTGTTGTGGAGCACAGGCGCAGGCTCAGTAGTTGTGGCTCACGGGCCTAGTTGCTCCGCGGCATGTGGCATCTTCCCAGACCAGGGCTCGAACCCGTGTTCCCTGCATTGACAGGCAGATTCTCAACCACTGCGCCACCAGGGAAGCCCTATCTTCTCCTTTTCTTAAAAAATATCTTTCACGAGCAAAAGTTTTAAATTTTGATGAAGTCAAAATTTTTTGTTTTATGGACGGTGTGTAATATGCCGTGCCTAAGAAATTGGTGCTAAACCCCAGGTCCACAGTTATGGAGACAACATTGACACCTGCTACTTCCTGGAATGTTCTTCTCTGTCTCATCTCCTGGTTGTCTTCTTCAAAACCCAAACTTTACTTCCTTAGAAAAGTGCTTGTGCCCCTTTCCTCTTTGCCCCTGTGGACACAATCATTTCCTCCTCTTCTGTATACCCTTTGTGAACACTTATTTTCCTGACTATAATTTCTCATTATATGCCCCCTCCCACCAGGCAGGGAACTCCAGGGGACCAAACCCTGGCATTATTCACCTTTGTTTCCCAGCACATGGGTTAGTACATAGTAGGTACTCAATACATTCACTGAAAAAAACAGAAGTAATTAATTCCTAAAGACATTATCCTTCTATCCTTAATTGTGCTGGGGACAATTTGAGTAGCTATAAAAAGTGTTATTGCTTTAAGGACATTTAAAGACTATCTTCAGTTTAAAATTAAAGTTTGTTATTCTTTAAGACATCTGTTGATTTAGTCATTTAAATGAGCTTGCTGGGGAACATCTTTTCTCAGAGGAAAAGATATAAGAGAATGAATGAAATTCATGTTAGAATTATGAGAGATTTTAAGTAGCTAAAGCAGTTGATACCAATTGATGATACTGAAAAATAAACTAAGCAATTTTATCTACTGAAATTAAGTTTTTGTTCATTATTAGTCTGTTAAAGTAAGATCCATATCATCAAAATTCTTGACTGCCCAATTTAATGGTAGCCACTAATTATACAAAGAGGTCCTGAGGAACCAGTCCTCTACTTGGGGAAAACATTCACATGCTGAAATAAATCCTCTGGGAATGAAGCTACCTTCTGATGATATAAAATCTTCATTAATTATGCGAAACAGCCTCCTGTTGCCAAATAATAATATTCATAGGAAGTTAGATTTTTAGCTTTCATTTGTCTATAACAGAACAAGATAATGGGACCAACTCCAGGTGAGCTTCTGAAGGTTAACAGTTTGTCTTGGTATCCTTGGCCCCTCTCTCTGGATCTGCCTTTCCTCCACCTCTACGTTCTCAGAGTCCTCCAGCTCTCTGTTTGTGGACTTGGTTTACAAGGAGTGGGAGCTGCCTTTAAGGGCGATAGACTGAATCTAGAGTCTTAAGAGTGTGAGAAGTGTGGGCTGGTGGATCTGTCCATGGTTGCATCATTCCAGATGATGCATGCTTGGGAATCAGGAGAGGAGTCTAGAAGTCAGAGAAGAAAGGTCTAACACAGACAACATTGGGGAGAGGGGCTGGAACTGATGGAAACAGTGGCCAGAATTAGGTGTGAACAGGAGAAATGGGATAATTTCAGGCTACGACTATGAAAGCAGAGCCTGGAATAAGTTGCTTTATAGAAGATGGACCAGTGGACCTAACCATTTTTCTCATGGATGCTGGAAAGGGTTCCTTGGCTGTCACTCATAGAATCTTTAGCATCCTCATCCCTTTCTTGACCTTAACTCTTCTGTAGACATTCAGTTTTCTGCCTACTAACACCCTCTATCAAAATAGGAAAGAATCTGAAATCAAACATTAACATTTTTTGGGCAATTACACTTCACTATGAATTTTAGTCACTATATCAGCATAACTAGTCGTTGCCATGTTAAGTGTTTTAAACCTTCAACTATGAATGAAAGATTTTATTTCCTGTTAATACTCTTAGTAAACAGATGGGGAGAAATATTTTTGCTTATAGGTTCTTCAGATATATATTATGTATCTCCAGTCCCAAAGGGATTGTTTCTTTTCATATTCCTAAAAAACTGTGAATTTCTTCTAAAATTACCACTTTGTTTCCACCAAGTAGCACTGCAGTGCTCAAAAGTTTGTTATACACTGAGCAGTTCAGCCATGTGAGTTGAGTCCAGTTTCCAGTTGCTATCTGCTCAAGTTAAACATCCGGTAGAAGCTGAAACACCAGTGATTCCTTACATGCATCAGTTGGGCTCCAATCCAACTCCACACCCAAGCTTCCACTTCATCTTATTAATCTAGTGCCCACAGGGCCTCCAACAAGTCAGATCTCTCAGCGTCTTTTAATTCCAAACAATCTCTGCTGGGAGGAAGCCATTCAGCAAATCATTTTTTAAAGTTTCTGATACCTGGTTATCTGACTGAATGTCCGTAATCTTCAGCTTGTTTCATATAACATCCAACAAACTGGCAGTAGTTAAGGGCCAAAGCACCAGAAGCTTCAGGCTGAATATTTTTAAAATATTTGTTTGACATTTATATAGAGGGACAGGGAAAAGCAGATCTTCTATTATTAAAACCTAGATATAGATTCAGAATTAGTTACCTTTCTCTAAACAAACATCTCATCAAGTGTTCAAAGCATAGTCCCCGTTTGGAGGAGAGGGAGTATATACACTCACACACTCATATATACAACCTACACATTTATCTGTAGTTCTTGTTCTATAATTTGTGCGTGCATGTAATTTTGTCAAGCCAGATAACCGATGGCAGAGTAGAGGGCATAAAAGTAATTAAGTAAGTTAATAGACTCCAGAAAATTGCACCATGCTATGCATTATTTAGTTTCAGAATTTCAGCGGATCCTTCATGTGCATATTGCCAAAATACTCAACAGAGTGAGGTCAGCACTTGTGGGGAGGGTGTTTCTTTCTCCTCAGGGCCCATCTGCTTCTGTGGGAACAGGGCTAATTCACATTTCACAGTTACTAAGGAGGAGGGTCTGAAAACCTAAGTTAACTGGCACCATTGATGCTTTAGTGCCCCTTACACATAGTTTCCCCTGGGTGGTTGCCTGACATCTTGACCCATGAACTGGCTCTGACTAGATTCCTGCATCCATTATGAAGGAGCCAAATGTGTGTAAATAGAGTGGATGACATGTGCTTTGGCATGAAGTTTTCATGGTACCAAGGCTATACATATAACTTTCTGTATTGGGGGATGAGCGGGGGATGGTGTAGAAATGCCTATATAGCTCTTCTGAGCAGGTGGCAGAAGGGTTACTCAAACCTTTTTCTCTCCAAGGTATGTCACTTTTCTGCATCTCTAGATTGCAGTGGGGCCTAAGAGACAGAGACTCACAAATTCTGAGTCACGGAATCAAGAGTGTGAGGAAGTTGAGCACACTGCCGAGAGAGTGGTTGAAGTAACCACTGTGGAAGCTGTGCTAGGAGGCAGGGGGTGTATGAGGAAAGCGGCCGGAGGGGATGGTGGCCTGGAGGGGGTTGAAAAGCACCTGTAGTGGGGAGATGGGAGTACAAAAGTCTGTCAAAGAGAGGTTGGGGGCACAAGGGACTTTCTGATATTGTTCCCCAGGTGAAGTGACGACAAGGTCCAGAGTGGAGCGATGGCAGAGAGTCATCCCAGTAGAATGGGCGTGAAGGTCTTAGGAGTAGTGAAGGAAAGGAAATCCGAGTCTAGAGTGTTGGCTGGCTCCTCAGTGTGAATGTTGAAATTACCTAAGATAATGGTGTGCTCAGTATGGAGAGGAAAACCGTGAGCCAGATGCATTCTTCACTGCAGAGGAGTGAGAGAGAAGAACGTAGATAACAGCAGTAAGGGAGGATGGCAGGAAGGTTTAGCAGACAGGAGGCACCTACGAAGAAAGAAGGCGAGAGAGTAATGATCAGAAAGTGACAAAACAGCACTGAGGTCTGCCCTAGCCCCAGCAGCTCCCCCTCCTTCCTCCACCCTCCCCCATCTCTCAGCTGAGGCCTGGGAGAATGAGCAGCTTCCCCTGGGAGAGCAGCGGAGGAAGCAGAAGCCTTGGGCAAAGTCAAGTTTGGGTAAGAACAGGAGGTAGAGGTAGCATTCGGGAAGAGGTTAAGGCACGTTTTTACAAGGGATTGGGGATATTAGCCAGGAGAGTACTGAGAATTTGGAAGAGGTCAGCAGTGGGAGGAAGGGCATTTTCCAAGGCAACACAGTACTACATAGAAATGAGCATCCTAATAGGACAAAGCATGCAGGGCATTTGCTTTGGGTTAGTGGTTGAGGTATCAGGAATAAAACGTGTGGGGTAAATGGAGTAGATGTCCAAATAAGCATCAGCTAAGACCCCAGGCTACATGGAATATCTGATGGTAGTTAGAGGCCTGCTTTTTTCTGCTGAAGGTCAGCAGAGACTAGCTAATCTGGCTGTGATTGGTTCTTATGTACTGGTTAATAGGGTATTATAATTTTTGCCCCAAGTCTCTATTGGACCGCATAAGCCCATGGGCCACATTTTTTTCTAAGAAATTTACCTAATCAGAACTCCAAAGTCTATTTAGTTTAAACGTTTAATCTGTTTCAAGTTATTATCACCAATTTATTACCAGTTAGGTCTTGGATTTCAAGAACTAATATTGGAGCATGTATTGGAATTGTACAATAATTTTTGTTCAGAATTCAGCACAACTTTCCATCATTATTCGATAGTTTTTTTGGCTGATTATTACACATTGTCAAATACAGGTTACATTTTAGTTTTTCTTTGAAAACAAGTAATTGAATTGTATGAAATCAGAAGGTTATATTCCCAGCATAGAATGACTGTTTTGATACTCAAGATAGGGCTCAGAACTCAAAGGCTGTCTTAAAACTTTAGCTTTAACAAAAATCATAAATAAAAGCCGCACTTAAAAGAAATCACTGATACATAACTAAAAGTGAGTAACTGAGCACTTTTTGCTGACATCTACATCATTTTGACGCTTAATGGACTCCAATTGCTCAAGGAAGTATTACCAGTGCTGCCGCCCATTTCATGCTGCTGGCCTCTGACAGCACAATGAAAATGTGGGAACTTGTAAGGACAAGTGACACATCAGGTAAAATCTGCCTACCTAATAGTATGTGAGGAGGACATTGAAACTTTGATACAGTAATGGTTTTATTTTAAATGCCTGAGTCTTAAAAACAAAACCAAACTGTATTTTGTTTTTGTTCAGTCTTGGGGTTTCTCTGGTTTTCCTTCTTAAGAGTGATTTTGTTTGCAAAGCGTGGATATCCATTAAGAATTTAAATATTAAATTGTGTCCCGTGGGAAAGGGACAATTATCCCTTACCTTGAAGATCCCATGGCTCACTGAGAATGGCTAGGAGTTCCAATGCAGCACACATTCTAGCCCATTTTTCTTCATGCTGCGTGTCTGGAGGATGCTTCTATCCTGAGATATTATGTGTTCGGTGGAGCTCACCAGTAGCAAAGAGAAGAGCTCTTGGCTCCCTTACCTAAATCCCAAACTAACAGTAAATAAAGAGAACAGAGAGCGGATTTGTGAGATAACCTCTCACCTTGGATGAACTTTCAATGTGAGTATCTGAAAAATAGTAGGATTTTCGTGGCTTAGAAAGAGATCAACTTACCTGTGTGCACTGAAGGCCCAGTGCCCAGGAATATGGCCTGTGACTCTATCTGAACTGAAACAAAGGCCAGGTATCCAACATGTGCTCACCTGACCTGTTGGCTCTGATCATTGGTGTCAGGTGAAGGAGTGACCTTTCTACCATCCCCTTCCCAGGTTAAGGCAAAGGAGTCACCGTATATTTGCTTCTCTTTATTGCAGGACATTTGTGAAGATATTTCTGATCATGTTGAGCAAATCCATGCCCTCCTTGAAACGGAGTTCTCCCTGAAGCTGCTATCCTACTCCGTCAACGTGATTGTGGACATCCACGCGGTGCAGCTCCTCTGGCACCAGCTCCGCGTCTCAGTGCTGGTTCTGCGGGAGCGCATTCTGCAAGGTCTGCAGGACGCCAATGGCAACTACACCAGACAGACGGACATTCTGCAAGCTTTCTCCGAAGAGACAAAGGAGGTGGGTGTTTTCCTTGAAGCCAAATAGTGCATTGTCAGGTGTGATTATTTGAGAATGTTTTCAGTTCAGAGGTGTGGGATAGGAATTCTTTATAGGTAAATAAGCAGGTCCTAAGCCGGGTGTTGAATCTAGGTATAGTGACTAGAGACTGGGGCACTTCTAATGTGAATGAAGCTAAAAACCAGAGTTCATTCACACCCGGTAGTTTGCACAGGTACCACCCGTAACTGTTGGTGCTAACCTGGCTTCCTGTTCCTCATTCAGTTATTTGATAAATATTCATTGAGTGCTTATATGGGCCAGGCACTAGGTGCTAAGAGTGTAATAGTGATCAAAACATGGCCTTTGCCTTCAAAGAGCTGAGACTAGTGGGGAGTGGAGGCAAGTGGACAGACATTAAGACCAGACTGTGATCTGTGTGATCTACATGCAGATACAATGGTCTACATGATGCCACTGGAGGACAGAGAAGGGGCACCTAATTCAGACAGGGAAGCCTTTACAGGAGAAGTGAGTCTAACCTGAAACCTGAAGGAGAAGCAGGATTAGACTGATGAACAGAGGTAGAAACTGTTCTAGACAGAAGAAATGGCATGATCAAAGATCCAAAGGTAAGAGAGAGAATGACAGCCTCAGAGAGGAAAAAGTTCAAGGGACCAGGAAGCAGGATTTGAACTAATATGTAAGCAGAGGTCAGATCATGAAGATGAAAAGCCGTATTAAAAAGTCATATTAAGAGAAGTGGACTTTATTTTGAGGATAACAGAAGAGTTTGTTCAGGGAATTGATGCAATTCAATTCATGGTTTAGAAAAATCATTCTGGTTGCAGTGAGTCATATGGACTTTAGAATTTTGCACAACCAGTATATTTAGATTTTTTTGTACTCATAGTAAGCATAGTTTAAAGAGTTTGTTGCTGTTAATCTTGATGCATAGCTTAAGAACGAACACTGTAAAGTTAAATCCAAGTGAACTCTCCTATTCCCAAATAAAACTGACATATATGTCAGAGCGAGAGAGAAAGAGAGAGAGAGGGAGAGTCATTGTGCTAGCTAAGTAGGGGCTATATATACGTGTGTGTGGATGGATGGATGGATAGATAAATAGATGAATGGATAGATGGATGGATGGACAGGTAGGTAGGTAGGTAGGTAGATAGATAGATAGATAGATACCATGTATAGATACATAGAGTGTGTGTGTATGTATATAGTAGTCCCTTGGCTCTTGAAACCCAGTTTAGTGCTCTACTGTTGGTTTTGTGGAAAATATGTATTATGCAAGTTTAGAAGGCATTTATATAAGTGTGGATTAAAAGGCCTTATAAAGAGTATTGCATCTCATTAAGTTATTAATGTTTCAGTGGCTCCAACATTATCAACGACACAAAACGAATCTGGGCTTCTTCTCATAAATGATTTATATTTGTTGATTATTGTTTTTGTAATAATGATGCTCTTGCTGTGGCAAATTCCCTGCAGGCCCTGGAAGTTTCTGGGAATGAAAATCTACTGGGCTCACTTCTAACTTTAGGTCACAGTCTTTGTTTTCATTTAGCTTTTTCTAAGATTGTGGCAATGAGGGAGGTGATACAGACTTTGGTAGAGTTCCTTTTAAAATCGTAGAATGAATATGTAGGTGTGTGAGATAGTCCTCAGATGCCATCCATCCCAAGTGGGATCCCTAGAAGGTCCCTGATTGGGACTCTTGTGGTTATGGGAAACTACAAAGAATCCCAAACTAGTCAACTCTGCCCTAAATCTGGTGTTTAGGAGGAGGTGTATGCTAATAAGGTGGGAGATCAGAGATGGGGAAGGTTTATCTAAACTCTGAAGAGACAGTACTTTAGATATCTACCTGGTATCTCCAATCTGTACATTCTGTTTTTGTTTCTACCCATGTGTTCTCCTGGCTCTGTCCAAAATCCAGTATTGATCAGTTATCAGATCTGCCCACTTTCAACCACTTAGAGGGGGCACTAGAAATCATTGAGTCAAACCAACTCATAGTACATATTTATTTATTCATTCAATAAACATTTACTGATCACAGCTCTGATTAGAGCTGGGGATATGAAAGTGCTCTAGGGTTTATTGTTATTGCTGTTATTGTTGTTTTGTGGAATATGTTCATCATGTGTTTGTTTGAACTTGTATTATTCACAAAGTGGTAGCCCAAGAAAGATGAAAGGCCATTGAGACTAACTAATTGTTACTGGCCACTATTTTCACAGCTATGTTGTGAGTTTATATTAAGTAGTACCCATCATGGGTCTCACAATGTGAGCTCAACAATTATTTACAGATTCGATTGAAAGCAATTTAGTGCATTTTCATGTTTGAAGTCAGTCTTTAGTCCTGTTGTAGAGATGCAAGAATGCGTTGTATGAGGGGTAAAGGAACAGTGGATTCTCAACCACCTGCTTTGTGGACATTTCTCTGTGAATTGAAGCACTGTCTCCATTACCATCTTTCCTGAAGCAATGGATTCCTGATCCTATTTGTTAGTTTTATTTGTTTCTGTCAGCACACTGGAACTGTGGAAAATAGGAAGAGAATTAGGATAAAATTCTCAGCTTTATCAGAATAAATACAGCTGTGAAAGATTTGTAGAATGAAGAGGGAGATGGCGTAAAACATACTGATAATCTAGAATAGTAAATGTCCTTCCAGTGAAGATAAATTCATTTTTCTCTTTTTGGAAGTCAGTTGAGTTTCATAGCCCATTAAAGAATAGGTTTGAAAGTCAAGAAAGTGGCAAGTTCTCTTTCTGTCCTTACAAAAACAAAGTGAGTTTTATTCCTTTATTTAAATATGGAGCAGACCATATCTTGTAAACAAATTGGCAAATGCCTTACTGAAACAAAACCAGCTGAACAAACAAATAAAAAATACTTTAAGGCAAAGCTCCACATTGTGTAAAAAATGTGTTATACTGAAATTTTCTGTATTTCAGATACTGTGATAAGCAATTTATATTTATTGTTTCATTTAGTAAGGAGGGTAATGGGTATTAAAAGTAGTTCCATTTCAATATTACTCATCCATAAAAAAGAAAGATTGCCATTTGCAGCAACATGGATGGACCTAGAGATTATCATACTAAGTGAAGTAAGTCAGACAGAGAAGGACAAATACTATATGATTATCACTTAAATGTGGAATATAAAAAATAATATAAGTGAATTTATTCACAAAACAAAAACAGACTCAGAGACATAGAAAACAAACTTATGGTTACCAAGGGGGAAAGGGAGGGAGGAGGGATGAATTAGGAGTATGGGATTAACAGATACAAACCACTGTATATAAATTAGATAAAACAAGGATTTACTGTATAGCACAGGGAAGTATATTCAGTATCTTGTAATAATCTATAATGGAAAAGAAACTGAAAAAATATATATGTAACTGAATCACTTTGCTGTACACCTGAAAATAACACAATATTGTAAATCAGCTATACGTCAATTTAAAAAAATAGTTCCATTTTATAGATGGAAGAACTGAATTTAAGAGAGGCTAAGCGAATGCTTAAGGGCATAAACCTAAGAATAATTAAATAAAACAAGCAAAACCAGCTCTTAACTGATCTCTTTGGTAAAAATAATAATAATTATTTCCTTCTTCCCTTCCTTCCTACTTTCCTTTCTACCTCCCCTAAATATTTATTGATTTCTTACTCTTTATAAGGCACTAGGCATTCAAAGATGAATAACACATGTTATTAAATGTTAGGAATCACCGTCATAATTTTGTTAGATCCTCAAACAGTTCTGGGAGGTTGGCAGGGCAAGTGCTATTATCCTTATTTTACAGATGATATTATTGTATTCATCTTACAGATAAGAAGACTGAGGCTGAGAGAGGTAGTCACACAGGTAGTGATAACTGTTAATAGTAGTAACACAATAGCGCACATTGATTAAGAACTTACCATATGCCAGATGGTGTGGTAAGCACTTTACCTAAATGATACTCACCCTCTCAGTGGGAACACATTGGTCCTTCCAGAGCACTCACATCATTGCACTTTGTGTGTTCTTCCACGAGCACTTATCACAGGGCAATTATATTACAACGAAGTGTGTGCTAGATTTGAACTTCGTGATTGTTGGCACCAGATTATAATCACCTCTGTATCGCCCACAGCACCTAGTTTGTATTGCTGTATATAAAAGTCGATGAGTCAAACTGAAGTAAATAATGCAGATAATAACTGCTTTAAGTGTGGAAGAGGGAGATATCACTATACGTTGGTTGACTGGGATTGATCATGGAGATTAGTTATTTGACTCATAATTTCAGCCCATAGAAAATGGAAATTGTCAAGAATTATTACTATAGTGTAAATAAAAATATTGAAAGACTTTGTCTATTTTCCCTTTTCCCATCAGAAACTAAACTTTGCCTTGCTTCACATTTCCCTATCGTTGCTTGTCCCTCTGAGTCCACTGCTGCTCTCTGGAATGCAGTCAGAATCAGAGCACCAACATGGGAGAGCTGAAAGGAATCTGAGCAAGGGTCTCGACCCTGTGGTCTGAGGACTCTGGGGGGCTGTAGCCTTCTTGTAAGAGGTCCATGAATTTATATGTTAGTAATTGAAGCATAACAAACACCATGTAGTGAAATTAGGGGAGGAAGAGAAGAGAGGCATACAAATTTTTTTGCCATAACCATAATTAAAACAGTGAAATTCTGTTTTCAACTCTTCTGAGTAAGGTCACTAAATCAGGGCACAAAGTCAACTCTGAAATGGCAATGGACACTAACATAAACCTTGGGGGCATTGCAGTAGGGAGATCTTCAAATCTCTAAATTATAAGTATCAAATCTCATGTTCAGCTGATGACAGAATTCACTGTCAAACAAAGAAAGATCTAAGAAGGCATTTGGAATTAGAACTTCATTTAACTTATTTATGGGTAAGGAACAAAGCAAAATTTCTTGTTTCAAATTAGGGAGGAAAAAGGGTTTCCTTGATGTCTGAGACAATATTGAAGCCAGCAGTAAAGTGAATAAATTGCTCATCAATAAAGTGAATAAGTTACCATCTCCATAAAACATAACCTTCATCTGAGAAACTGCTTCATAACATATTAAGTGGGGGTCTGTTTGAGTTTGGACATTGCTAGGCTGCCATGACACAGCTAAAAGCACTACAAAATAAAATGTGGTATTTCTAAAATAAAAAGGCCAGTAAAAACAACATGCACTCTTCCCTCACCTCCATATCCACCTGAGACTTTACTACTTACGTGCATTAGAAAACTATCTGGGAAGGTGGTCCAGTAGAAAGCAGTGGGACTAAAATATTAGTATTACTAAGCAATATTGTAAGAAATGAAACTCATTATTTATCTACTCTGAGAAACTTTAGAGAACTTTATTTTTTTTAAATTGCCTCTGCACTGTGAAATGTAGAAAAATACTTTTGAGGAATGCTCTTAAATAATAGCCAACTGTGTTAAAATATATGGGTCGATGCTTGCCACTTGGTCTTTAGGATATGAAATGCATATGCTATGTGCTGTTTTTTGTTTTGTTTTTCAGGAAGGGATTTTTTTTTTCACATTAAAAAATGCAGTATGAATTAAAGCTAGTTACCCCTGAATGACAATCAGCCATGCACAGCAGTAGTTGGCCTGATTGGGAACAGGATGGGAGAGGGCTCCCTTTGGAGCATTAAGTGTTTTGAGTATTAAGTGTATGGTATTTTCTTTTCCAAACAAAGGACTGGCTAGGGAAGGGATCTTCAGGGGAAGACTTAATTAGGAAAAGGCAGCCATACCCTATTATCTAGATGTCTCATGCCATATATTCAGCTAACATCATTTATTGAGTACCTGTTATTTTTGAACAAGACAGTATCCCCTTGTCTTAACGTTCTGTGACCACCATAATTGGGATCAAATACTTTCCCACGGTTATGGTATTCCTTGCCTGTCCAGAAGCGGGTAGCTGACATTTTCATGGGTCTAATTTTTTACCTGAACTCTCACATCTCTTTTTTTCTATTCATCATAGGAACATTTTTCCTTAATGCCTCTTTGACCTCACTTAAGTAGGTGCAGTGCTGTAACGTTGTGATAAAAATGATCAAAAATAATGTAAATTTCAACTAGTTAATAATTTAAATACTAACTTATGGGATAGCTTTGGAACTTAATCGCTATTTATAGTACTATTTTTGTAAAGGAGTATAAGTTCTGAACATTGACCAACCAAATAAAAAAACTTTTAGTAAATACAACCTGCTTTTAAATTGGCATCTCCTCTATTATTCTCTTAAAAATTGCATGAACTGTGACTTTTGTTTGACTGGCTCATTCCTTGGTGTTTTGGGCTTCTGACTTTTTTTCTTTAAAGATCCTATTCCAGATATGAAGCATAAAAGCCAAACAATTCCAGTTAGACCATTTTTGTTGATATTGGCAGTTAATATTGGTTTCTTGCTTTGTGCAGTATAATTTAGCATAGAGACACCTCTCATTTTGATGAAACTTCCCCCCTTGATATATTTGATTAGTAAAAAAATATATAATAAGTAATAAGAGTAAGCATTCAGTTGAGTACCTATCCATGTGCCAGACTTGTGTCTTACATATTCTGTCTTCTTTAAGCCTCACAACAGCTCTATGGCATGGCTTATTGTTTCATTTTTACAGATGCGGGAAATGAGGCTTAGTGATATCAAGCTACTGGTTCCTGATCACATGAATAATTAGTGCTTGAGCTAGAATTTAACTCTGAGGTTTGGGCTTTTAATCACTGGAATCAATGAAAACTATATAATCAGAGGAATAAACTTCATGAAGGCATAGAGATAACATTCCAAAATGTCTTCATTCATTCATTCATTCAACAGATGTATCTTTGAATTCTGTGTAGCTCACTATGCTAAGTGTTGCAGGTATCCTGGAAAGTCAGCCATTTTCTATGTGATTTATACTCTTGTGGTGCTTACAAACTAGTGGGATAAACAGATTAATCAAATAATCACAATAATATGTATTTAAAGCTTGAGATAAATATTTAAAGGAAAAACAACATAGTTTTATGAGCGCTTATAAGAAAAGATTCTGACTTAGGTGGGTGTTTGGAATCTTGCAGAAGTGAAGCTTGATCTGAGGTCTGAGGGGTGAGTAAAAATTAACTAGTTAAGGGTTTTACAGGTGGGAAGCTTTCTTGGCAGAGGAAATAGCATGTGCAAAGGCTCTGGGGCAGGAGGAACACATTCAAAAACTGAAAGGATGATACCGTAGCCGGGTGCAGCCAGGGAGGGGAGAGTGGCTTGAGAGAGGCCTCTTCATATCTGTTCTTAAAGGGTTTGGGTTTTAACCTAGCAGCAGGAAGCTAATAAAGGATTTTAAGCAGAGAAGTAATAGCATCAAGACTTGAAATTTGTAAAGGTTACTCTGGTGGCAATGTGCAGGACAAACTGGAGGAGGAGGTATGTCCATTTAAAATAACATCCAGTGAATCAGAGAAAATTATGGCACAGGGGTCAAATTATGGGTCAGACAGCCTTTGTTTAAGGCTTAGCTCAGCCTTAGTCCCGAGGCTGTGTGCTAGTTATGCACCTTCTTTTGGCTCAGGCTCCACTTACGTAAAACAGGGACAATCGTACAGACCCCAGGAGAAAATTGTTTTGAGGATTAAATGAAAAAGTAGTAGTGGTAATCAGCCACCCCCATTTATAAGATGAGGACATTGAGGCCTAGAAAGGTAAAATGAGGTTTTTCATCATTATTATTTTTTAATTTTTTTAGAAGTAATATCTGATTTTTTTAAAATTTATTTATTTATATTTATTTATGGCTGTGTTGGGTCTTCGTTTCTGTGCGAGGGCTTTCTCTAGTTGTGGCAAGTGGGGGCCACTCTTCATCGCGGTGCACGGGCCTCTCACTATCGTGGCCTCTTGTTGCGGAGCACAGGCTCCAGACGCGCAGGCTCAGTAGTTGTGGCTCACGGGCCCAGTTGCTCCACGGCATGTGGGATCTACCGAGACCAGGGCTCGAACCCGTGTCCCCTGCATTGGCAGGCAGATTCTCAACCACTGCGCCTCCAGGGAAGCCCCGTCATTATTATTTATCTGGATGTTGTGGAATAAGAGTGAAGGGAGTAGGAGGTAAAGGCAAGGTAAAGGTCTGAAGGGAGAGAACAAAGCAAAACAAACAAATGACCCCCAAAACTTGATGTAAGGTCCTAGAAAGGCCAGATCTTGGGATAACCTGGTTGAAATGATGCAGGGTCCTGCTCACCCCATTCCTCCTCCAGGAGAGCAGAGATCTGGGGATATGGCCACCCTTCACTTTTCAGTTTTCTTCCTTCATCTCCTAAGGGGCTAGATTAGACCAGCTATCCTTCAGCCTGGTAGGCATGTAGGATTCCAGGGGCCCTTGTGCCCCGAACAAATCATCAAGTAAAAGTCTCCCCATTTGTTGTGTGATATCAGCAACTGCATTAGTAATGAGAAAAGAATCTGAATTATGCAACTAAAGATTAAAAAATTAAAAACACTTACTTATAATACTATTTTTTAGCATAGGGGAATTTCAAATCAGCCTACCTTGAAGGAAGGTGGGCACTTGGCATCTAGCACACACAAATGGAAATGGGGTTGGGGTGGAGGGTAGGGGACAGTGCATACAGAGGGCGGGGATGGGGGCTAAGATGATACACTTTTGACTCATTAATTTTCTCCAGGATTTCCTGTGTTTACCTTTAAAAGGTGGGGACAAACAGAAGTTGGCCTTGAACTATTTTTGTTATGTTTGCAAATTCAGTAGCTCATCTTGTGATTTGTGAATATATATTTAACACAACAGACTTACTATAATTAATTATTCTACTTTAAAATATTTACTAAGCATCTACCATGAGCTCACCACTGTGGTAGGTGATGGAGTGATAAGCAAAAGAGACATCCATGGAGATTTTACTCTCATATTATTTTGTTTTCAGAAATGTTATTACTTAAGGCATCACATAAGAAATGCTTACTAAATGAAAAATACACCATTTTAAAATAGAAAGTTAAGGTAAGAATGGTTATTTTTGGCTTGGCCGTGACCATTTCTATCAAGGCTCTGTTCTCCAGATTAAAGAAAAATCCTTAAATATTTAAGAACAGGATACTATATAAAGCAATATGGTAATTAATGAATATGCCTTTCTGTATCTCAAACCAGAAGCAATTGAGATTGATGCATTTTTGACCTTTATAGTGGCCTCTGCTGAGATTTCATGTGAGCAGCAGTTGAATATAATGTTGCATTTACTGAAACCATTTCCGTTGTCTGTTTCAGGACCGGCTTGATGCTCTAACAGAAGTGGATGACTCAGGACAGTTAACTATCAAATGCTCTCAGAATTACTTGTCTCTGGATTGTGGCATTACTGCTTTCGAACTGTCTGACTACAGTCCAAGTGAGGATTTGCTCAGTGGCCTGGGTGATATGACCTCTAGCCAGGTCAAAACCAAACCCTTTGACTCTTGGAGCTACAGTGAAATGGAAAAGGAGTTCCCTGAGCTTATCCGAAGTGTTGGGTTACTTACGGTGGCTCCTGACGCAGTCCCTTCCAACGGCAGCGAAGCAGTTAGTGAGGAGGCGTCTCAAGTGTCCCTTTCAGCAGATGACAGAGGTGGATGTGAGGAAAGCAATGCGGCCACAGTGGAGGAGCAACCAGGCTTAACGCAGGGGCTGTCATCTTCAGGGGAAGCTCTGACAAATGCTGGACAACCCTCTTTGGAGACTGTGAAGCAAGAATCTGATTCCTCTTCCCAACTTGGGGCAAAGAATCAACAGCCTCTTCCTTGTGAAAATGCAACCCCCAAGCGATCCATCAGAGATTGCTTTAATTATAACGAGGACTCTCCCACACAGCCCACGTTGCCAAAAAGAGGGCTTTTCCTTAAAGAGGAGACTTTTCAGAATTATCTGAAAGGCACTAGTGGAAAGAAGCAGATCGTTGATCTCAAGCCTGAGTTGAGCAGGAGCTCCCCTTCCCTGGTGGACCCTCGTGACAGATCTAAACTCTGCCTGCTGTTACAGTCTTCTTACCCCAGCACACCTGCTGCTGCCAGCCACTCATATGAGTGTTTGCACAAGGTGGGGGATGGGAATCTTGAAAACACAGTCAAAAGTCACATTAAGGAGATCTCCTCCAGCCTGGGGAGGCTTAATGACGGCCATAAAGAGAAACTTCGACTTGAAAAGCCTCACAAGACCGTAGAAGAGGTGCCTTCATGCCAGACACCTAAATGGGACCCCAGTTCAGGCAAGCAAGCCAAAATCACTAGGAGCTCAGTAGTGCCGCATGGAATTCCTTCTAGTACTTCCAAGGCCATAGAGGGGCCAGAAACAGATTCTGCTTCCACATCCTCACTTGAGCCATATAACCAGAGTAGTTGGAATGCCAAACTGCCAGTACAGTCAGAAACATCCAGTTCACCACCTTTTAGTCAAAGCAGTGAGTCCTCTGCTGGCTCAGACAACGTCGTGTCTCCGGTACCCCTTCTTTCAGAACACAAAAGCAAAAAAAGCTACACCTCCTCCCCAAGTCACGTCACCAGGAATGGTCAGGTTGTGGAGGCCTGGTATGGCTCTGATGAGTACCTAGCACTGCCCTCTCACCTTAAGCAGACAGAAGTATTAGCTTTGAAGTTGGAAAACCTAACAAAGCTTCTGCCTCAGAAACCCAGGGGAGAAACCATTCAGAATATTGATGACTGGGAACTGTCTGAAATGAATTCAGATTCTGAGATCTATCCAACATACCATGTCAAGAAGAAGCATACAAGGCTAGGCAGGGTGTCTCCAAGCTCATCCAGTGATATAGCCTCTTCGCTCGAGGAGAGCATTGAATCTGGCCCCCTTAGTGACCTTCCTTCCGACGAGGAGTTGTGCGTGCCTCTCTCTGGCATGAAAAAATCCATTGATGACAAGTCAGAGAGAGCTTCATCCTCTGAGAAAAATGAGAGCCATTCCGCTACAAAGTCTGCTTTAATTCAGAAACTGATGCAAGATATTCAACACCAAGACAACTATGAAGCCATATGGGAAAAAATAGAGGTAAGGGTGGTCTTCTTAATCGGAATGATTTCTTACCTGATTTTTGGAAGTATTGCTGGGAAAAGGTGAACTCTTCCCCATCCCATTATAAAATGTGTTGCTATTTTTGATAAACGTAACCGATTCCCTAAAGAAAGAAAAGAAAAAATACATCATGATCACTGAGTTGTAACAGTGGCATCACTAGGAACTGCCCTTGTCTGTGCATTAGCTTGATGTGTCCCTGCTGGTATAGATCTCTCTGTTGATATTGCTCAAGCCTAACATGGCTCCTGATGAGTGGTGGACCCTCGAACGTAATACAAAATAAGGTAGAACAGTAGCTGTGCACACGCCAGTACCTCAGGAATACATGAATGGAAAGTTCCAGTTACCCTCAGTGCCTTTTTGATTTGTTGGTTCTAACCCCAGAATAGCTCTCACATCTCCAATATTAACTTCTTGTAGAAAAAGACCAGATATTTCTAATTTTTCAGGAATTTTTTTCTTCAGTCTTCCTCCTCTGGCTAATAACCATGCTACCTATACTCTGTACCATCTATGGGCTCTGAGATTGGGGAGTTGATATATTTTGGGTAAATCTGTACTTTTAGAACAAATGGTTATGTGATGAAATCTTTAAGGACAGACATCAACATTCTCAGAATTCAGCTCCTTAATATAAGCTGTGATTTAAGATACTGGATAAAAGTATAGTGCATATGGACAGAATGACCTGGAGGAAGAAAATGAAGGTACATAAAACAAAGAGGGTAAAGTTAACAGCGATATATAATAATCGTAACATATATTAATAATTATTTACTAAGTATTTATGTGTCCAATCCTCACAACAACCCTAATATTAACCCCATTTTACGTAGCGGAGACTGAGGCTGAGAGAGACCAGGCAGTCTGCTCTAGAACCCATACTATTAACTCTAGAACCCATACTATTAACTCTAGAACCCATACTATTAAATGCTCCCATGCCTCTCCATTAGGAAGTGACTAGTATGTACTACATGTAAATACTGTAGTATTGTAGAGAAGAAATAATATCAGTAGAGCTAGGATTTGCCTGGGAAGTTCTTGTGAAATAATAAACCTTCATTGGGGCTTTGAAGGATGTGCCAGGATTTAGAGAGAAGGAAGGTGGGCATTTCAGGTAGAAGGAGCAAAAACCAAAACGCAGAGGTGGGTATTGGGAATGAGCATGGTATTGGGGTGCACAGCTGTCTTGACTGGAAGGTCAGTGAGCAGAGAGCAATAAAAGTTTCCATACATTTAATAGACCTGGTAGCTGCAAGGCCCTGATGGCCAGACCAAGGCAATTAGAATTTGTTTACCAGGCATCCATGGTAACTTCTCTGAAAGGGACTGAGAATAGTTTTACAACTAACAATAACTCATGCTCCTTGGGCTCTTATTTTGTGCTGGTTCTGTGCTAAGGGCTTTACATGCCTTATTCTACTTAAGTCCTGGGAGGTAAGAGCTTTTCAGATGAAGATGCTAAGGCAGATTGTGGTTAGGAAACTTGCTCAAGGCCTCACAGCTAGTGAGTGCAGAGCCAGAATTTGAACCCAGAGCCGGCACACTTAAAGCAGTGTGTGCCATGGCCTCCAGTAGCCTTTCTGGAAGGCCTAATTGGCAATAACAGGAAAGATGGTCATGGCAGCCATGGCGGTGACCAGTGCAGAGATGCCTGTGGCAGCCAGTGTTAGGCGCTGCTGTGATGGGGGATGGGCGAATGGGGGGCGCTGTTGAAAAAGTGAACGGGATCCAGGATACTGGTTCCAGCCCTTGCTCAGTTATTAAAGCCAGGAGTGGCCCACAGCTAATCCTGGTCCATTCTGGGCCTCGTTTCTTTTTTGTAAATAGAGATGTTTTAAGCAGATGATGGCTATTCTACCAACTTCCAATGGAAGCATCCTTTAATTCCATAGTTCTACAAAGATGAAGCTAAGTTTTCAGTCTCTAGGGACTGGTGTAGTTTTAATAGAAGGAAACATTTGGATGGGTAGCCGGCTGGAGGTGGAGGTGAGGCAGGTAATTTTTAAAAATACACGCACTGATATTGAGGATACGATGAAACTTTTAAGAGGAAATGTAGGCCGTTGGAAGTACTGTCTTAGAGTTGGGATATGAAGTGAAACCTAAAAGGGGATTAAGCCCCTTCCTCAGCCCAACTTCCTTTCAATACTTCAGGTAGGTGTGACTACAAATCCCCATGTCAGTTGACCTTGGGTATCACATTCTAGCTTTGACCTCCTCCATATAGTGACCCAGAAAACGTATTCAACCAGGAAAATATAACATAATAAGAGAGGGTATTACTTAACATCTTCCTTGTATCAAGCAAATACTTGGCACTTTATCTGAAGTAGTGCTCTCATAAGATTCTCAAAACAACCCTACAAGGTAGGTTTTTTTATCTTACATTGACCACTTCTCTTCCTCTCCAGTGCTCCCACTCTGGTCCTAGCCACCATCACCTCCTGCCTGGGTTACTGAGGTAGCCTCCTAACTGGTTTCCCTGCTTCCATTCTGCTCCCCTTACAGTCTATTCCCAACAAAGCAGCCAGAGTGATCCTTTTAAAACATAAATCAAGGATTTCCCTGGTGGTCCAGTGGCTAAGAATCCACCTTCCAACGCAGGGAATGCAGGTTCGATCTCTGTTCGGCTTGGGGGGGCGACTAAGATCCCACATGCCGCGGGGCAGCTAAGCCCGCGTGCCACAACTACAGAGCCCGCGTGCTTTGATTAGAGAGCCCGCGTGCCATAAACTACAGAGCCCACACATTCTGGAGCCCGTGCGCCACAACTAAGACCCAACACAGCCAAAAAAAAACCAAAAACATAAATCAGATCATGTCACCCCTCTGTTCAAAACTCTGCAACAGCTCCCATGGCATTCAGAGGTCCTACATGGACTGGTCCCCTGATTTCCTCTCTGACTCATTTCCAACTGCTCTTCCCCATGCTCACTTCACTCCATTCCCACTGGACCCTTTGCCGTTCCTCGAACAAGCTGGGTACGCCCCTGCCTTTCAGACTTTTGTCAGCTCCCTCTGGCTGCACATTCTCTGTCAGTTGCATTTTTTTTCTAATTCCTCCACCTCTTCTGAGATTTGGTCAAATAATAACTTCTTAGGGAAGGTTACCCTGACCACCTTTTAAAAGGTGTGACCTGACTTCTTTTTCTTTTCTCCTACAGCTCTCACCATATTCTGTAATTTTATATAATTCTCTTATTTAGCATGTGTATTATTATTAATTTTTGTCTCCCCCTGCTAGACTGGGAGATCTGTGAAGGCAGACATTTTTATCTGTTTAGCTTGCTAGTGAATCTCATGTACCTAGAACATTGCCTACTACGTAGTAGGTGCTCAGTAAAGGTTGTTGAATGAAAGAATGAATGATTCCCCATTTTAGAGTGGAGGAGAGGAGTTCAGAGAGATGAAATCACCTCTCCTAAGCTGCACAGCTAATAAGTCATAGAACCATGCTTCAAGCCCTATCTGCTTTGCTCTTCGCACTAGATAAAGTCTTGGGAATAGAAGAATTCCCTGAGAGACTGAGGATAGATGGAGAAGAGAAGAGGAGGACAACTGACTTTCAAGTTTTAGCTCAGTTACGAGGCAGGAGTAAGGAAGAGGCCTAGTTGTGGGAACCAGGAAGGAACAGGATTCTTGGGTATTAAGTAAGTGAAGGGAGAAGAGATGTTTAGTATGATGAACACTAGCTTCATTCTTTGCAAAATGGAGATGAAGAAGAATAAGGATAAAGAAAAAAAAATAACCTTCAACCTTTAGATTTGTTTTAAAGAGTCAATGAGGACCTTAGAACTCGTCCTGGAAGACATGACTCCATTAGGTTGGACCCATTGGTACCAAGTTAATGGATGCATGACATGGCTGATTCCTTTTCTCCCCAGAGATATAAATGTCTTCAAATGCTAGATTATGCTGTCCCAGCTATAGTTCAATGACTCAGCTGTTTGTTAGCATTTTATCTCAGAGACATCTATAACCCAATTTTAAAAACTTCTTTGGTGCCAGCTAAGAATGTCCTTGCACGTAAATTATTTCAGATTCAGTGCAGCAGATATTTGTCTGAGTGCTTGATCTTTGTAACTAGGCTATGTAAAATTGCAGTCTAGTCTGTGGTAGCAGCACAAAGGCAGTCACCCTTGCTGCTGCCTAGAGGTAGAGCTGGGATGTGGTCAGTAATACCAGGTGAATGGGAATATAGAAGAGGTTTGGTCCTGGGATTAACTTGGCACTGATTTCTGCATTTATTTTTCCAAGAGGTAAAATGGTCCAGATAGGATCCATCCTGCCTTGCACCGTCATTTCGACCATATGTTGACACATCAATGATACCACACTGATGATGGCAGTCATTAAAGAAATATCATGTTGTCCTGTGTTCTCTTTTCTTTCTTCTTCCATTGTGGTAAAAAAACATAACATAAAATTTGCCTTCCTAACCATTTTTAAGTGTACAGTTCAGTAGTAAGTGAATTCATATTGTTGTGAAACAGATCTCCAGAACTTTTTCATCTTGCAAATCTGAAACTCCATACCAATTAAATAACTGCCCTTTTCCCCTCTCCTCGAGCCCCTGGCAGGCACCATTCTACTTTTTGTTTCTATGAATTTGACTACTTTAGATGCCTCATATAATTGGAATCATATAGTATTTGTCTTTTTGTGACTGGTTTGTTTCACTTAGCATAATGTCCTCAAGATTCAGCCATGTTGTAACATATGACAGGATTTCCTTCCTTTTTAAGGGTGAATAATTCCACTGTATGTATATACCACATTTTGTTTACCCATTCATCTGTGGAGGGATATTTGGCTTGCTTCCACTTCTTGGCTATTGTGAATAATGCTGTTATGAACATAGGTGTGCAAATACCTCTTCAAGACCCTGCTTTCAATTCTGTGGGTATATACCCAGAAATTGGATAGGATTGCTGCTGGACCATATGGTAGTTGTACTTTTAATTTTTTGAGGAAATCACCATACCATTTTCCGTCATGGTTGCTCCATTTTACAATCCCAACAACAGTGCACAGGAGTTTCAGTTTCTCCATATCCTCATCAACAATTGTTATTTTCTGGGTTTTGTTTGTTTGTTTGTTTGTTTTTAAGATAGTAACCATCCTAATGGGTGTGAGGTAGTATCTCATTATGATTTTTTTTTAACACCTTTATTGGAGTATAATTGCTTTACAATGGTGTGTTAGTTTCTGCTGTATAACAAAGTGAATCAGCTATAGGTATACCTATATCCCCATAACTCCTCCCTCTTGCGTCTCCCTCCCACCCTCCCTATCTCACCCCTCTAGGGGGTCACAGAGCACGGAGCTGATCTCCTTGTGCTATGTGGCTGCTTCCCACTAGCTATCTATTTTACATTTGGATTTGGTAGTGTACATATGTCAATGCTACTCTCTCACTTCATCCCAGCTTACCCTTTCCCCTCCCCGTGTCCTCAAGTCCATTCTCTACATCTGCGTCTTTATTCCTGTCCTGCCCCTAGGTTCTTCAGAACCACTTTTTTTTTAGATTCCATATATATGTGTTAGCATACGGTATTTGTTTTTCTCTTTCTGACTTAACTTCACTCTGTATGACAGTCCCTAGGTCCGTCCACCTCACTACAAATGACCCAGTTTCGTTCCTTTTTATGGCTGAGTAATATTCCATTGTATATGTGTGCCACATCTTCTTTAACCATTCATCTGTCAATGGACACTTAGGTTGCTTCCATGTCCTGGCTATTGTAAATAGAGCTGCAGTGAACATTGTGGTACATCACTCTTTTGAATTATCTCATTATGATTTTGATTTGCGTTTCTCTGATGATTAGTGATGTTGAACATCTTTACATATGCTTTTTGGCCATTTGTATATCCTCTTTGGAAGAATGTCTATTCAAGTATGTTGTCCACATTTTAAATTGGGTTATTTGATTTTGTTGTTGTTGAGTTGTAGGAGTTCTTTATATTCTGGATCTTAACCTTTTATTATATATTTGATTTGCAAACATTTTCTCCCATTCCTTTTCACTCTGTTGATTGGGCCCTTTGATGCACAAAATTTTTAAAGGATGATGTGGCCCCATTTGTCTATTTTTGCTTTTGTTGGCTGTGCTTTTGGTGTCATATCCAAGAAATCATTGCCAAGACCCATGTCATGAGGCTTTTATTTTATGTTTTCTTTTAGGAGTTTTATAGTTTAAGTCTTAGGTTTAAGTCTTTGAGTTATTTTTTATTTTATCTCAGTGTGATTACCTCTCATGCTTTAAAGATCTCACCCCTGGCTTTTTTTGCATGGTAGGACACAACTTCAAGAGACAAGATTTGTCTTTAGAAAAACACTTGGGAGTCACTCTTTTTAAAAAGTCCTGTCTGCCATTCTTTACTTGATTTGAAACACAGCTGTATTTTTCTTTATTTGTCCCCAGAGTAACTTATAATCAAGATCTGCTGTAAATATAATTCTCACCTGTCTTTGATGTTTCTTTTATACCAACCACATAGCAGTTTTCCTAGAGTTGGTGAAGTGGTAGTCTGCACTTTGGTGTTTATAATGATCTCTTAAGAGCATCCTATCAGATAGGAAGCATTTTAAGGTTATTGGATTCCACTGTTTTTCACTGGCATTTCATTTTGTATGTGCCTTTCCCTTATGCTAACCTTTTCCCTCACAGTTGCTAGTCTTCCTCCTATATCTGAATTCTCTCTCTTCCTTGTACCTTCTCTCCTATTCTTTTTCTTTACTATTCCTCTGGAATATATAGTTTTCACTCTCTGGCACCTATTTTCCCTTTTAATTTCCTTCCCCAAGAGTATCTTCTACTTTCTTCCTCTAATGTTGTCCTAGAGATTCTCAGATTCCAAATATGAGAGGACTATGAGTTGGCTCTTCATCACCATTCAAGCTTGAACCCTTGATCTTCTCAGTACATTTCTTAGTCTTAGAAATATGTATCCAGAGGGTTGAGGAACTGTTTAGATGCAAGAATAAACAATTCAGTTTAAATATCAAGGAAGAAGCCACATTTTTAAAGAGTTGGGAAGGCTCAGCTTTGTAATTAAAATTGGAAGATTCAAGAGTCCTAAAAGATCACAAATTGAACATGAATTGATAGTACAGATTATGATTCAACAAGCGGTGTTAATAGCAGAATGCTGTAGGAACTCTGAATATTCTTCTTTTTTTTTTTAAATTTATTTATTTATTTTTATTTATGGCTGTGTTGGGTCTTCGTTTCTGTGCGAGGGCTTTCTCTAGTTGTGGCAAGAGGGGGCCACTCTTCATCGCGGTGCGTGGGCCTCTCACTATCACGGCCTCTCTTGTTGCGGAACACAGGCTCCAGATGCTCAGCCTCAGGAATTGTGGCTCACGGGCCCAGTTGCTCCGTGGCATGTGGGATCTTCCCAGACCAGGGCTCGAACCCATGTCCCCTGCATTGGCAGGCAGATTCTCAACCACTGCGCCACCAGGGAAGCCCTGAATATTCTTCTTTATGCTATGCACAATCTAAAATTTTGTTTTAAATTCTGGACTTAGAATTTGAAAGAGATAGGACAACATAATTCTAGGCTCTGTTTATTAAATAAGATAATATTTGATAAGTCTCAAGTGGAAAGTTATACAGTGGGAGAGCAGAGGAAGGAAGATAACAAGTGTACCTAGACCAAGCATCACAGAAGGTGGACTACTTGAGCTGAACCTTGAATGATGAGTAGAATTTAGGAGAGATGAGAAGGCAGAGTGTCAGTGACAGAAGCTTTGGTATAAGCTAAGGTTGAGGGCAAGAATATTTAAGGTATATTTGGGAAATAGTAAAGGGTGTAGGCTAAACTGCTGTAGACAAAGAGATCCCCAAATACAGTGAGATAGAAGACTTCTTCTCTCTCACCTAACAAGAGGTAGGCAGACAATCCAGGGAAGATAGAGGCCATCTAGGGATTCAGGTGCTTTCTCCCTGTTGCTCTTGTACTATGGGGCACCAGTGCTGTATCTGTGTTCCATCCCACCAGAAGGGGAACGTGGAGAGCACCCAGCTTTCTTCTCACAGACAGGACTTGGAAGTTGTACACAGTTCTTCTGTTCACATCCCATTGGTCCAGACTTTGTCATATGGCATCACCTAACTGCAAAGGAGTTTGGGAAATTAGCCTCTAGGCTATGAACTTTAGGAGGGAGATGTTCTCTTAAACCAATTGCTGGTTAGAATAGAGTTAGTTGAAGGGAAGGGGAATATAAAGTTAGAAAGAAAGGACCAAAATATGAACTTTGAATTCCAAGTGTTTACATAGCACAGACACAAAATAAATACCTGTCTAATGAATGCATGAATAAATGAATAAGTGAGTGAGTGAATGTATCATTCAGATTGAACTTTTTCCTTTAGACCAGGAGTTACAAACTAAAATGACTCTAAGAGGGGCAGACAGGTAATATAAATGAGTCAAACAGCCAGGGTGGAAGTGGGGAGTGAAAGAGACTGAGTAACGGAGGGTAAGTGCCATGTCTAGAGGGCGGCCAACTGCTCAGTTCCAAGTGATTGTTGCACGGGAGTGTGGGCCCTGTGTGGCAGGATCTTGCAATTTTTAAAAAGAAGTAGCAAATCTGGGTTTTATGTGACATCTCCCGATTTGTTAATGTTTGGTCTGAACAGTTTAAAAACGGGTCAAATAAAACACATCCATAGGATAGGTTTAGCCTTCAAGTCACTAACTTGCCATCTTTCTGAAGAGGAGACACTACTTAAAATTTTTGGCTCAGATGGTTGGTAGTTTAAGGTTAATCTGGCCATGGTGTGCTGGATACACCTGTAGCGAAGTGGTTCTTGATTGTGACTGCACATTATAATCACAGGGGTGCTTTGAAAAAAAGTTCCAACTTCAGCCTCCACCCAGAGCTGTTAAATCAGACTCTTGAGGGATAGGTATTTTTTAAAGCTCCTTCATGCATTTCTGATGTATAGTCAAGGTTGGTAGCTAATGCTCTAAGGCTAATTTTGAAGGTTATTGCTAAAAGGGTCTGAACTGTGGTTTTGGAAGCCAACTAAGGAAAATAAAGAAACAGAGGTGGGAGATGTTATAAAAGACAAATCAATACAATTTTGTGGCTTTTAAAAAATGAGATAGTGGAGGAAGGGGGTCAAAAGAGTTGAGATTTCAAGCTGACATTTGGGGGCAGGGAGATGTAAGGACTTTAATAAATGGTTCCAAGGGACATAAGAAATTAAGATACACAGTTGATGAACGGGGCAAAGGTAAATGTTATCTTATATGCAAATGCTGTGGCCAAATCCAAGTTGAGAATTCTCAATTAATAACATTAAAAAATAAAGCTACACAGTTCTTTTTAAGGGTAATATTGTATATATTTATGTATAATTTATTCGTTGCAATGCCAGGAAAAATACTGAATTAACATTACTAATGGATTTGTTGGGACAGTATGTCAAGGTCACTGCTCAGGGTTGCTGGAGAAGAACCATAGGGATCCAAAGCAAATACCTTCCTGGTTAACCCAGTAGGAATGTTTCGATCCTGCGTCAGTTTGGTTTCTGCAGAGCCTTAGCTGGGTCTCGAGCCTTTATCAATGGTGATTTAGCACCACCGTGAGGCTGCATCCAGTCAGTGCGTCTCATTTTTACCTTCTGAAATGTATACGGAAGGTGCAGTTTTTTGTTTGCAGTTTTAAACATTAAGATGAAAATAGTTCTTTGTTATTTTCTTGGTGTGAAAAAGCTATGATTAAATTACATTTTGTTGTGTCAAGATGATGAAAGTTCCTAACTGCATTTGACAGCAAATATGTCTATGATGATGAAAATCAAAAGGGGAATAAACTCAGTGTTGCATTTTTAAATTCAACTAAAATTATTATTAGGATATTAGTGAATTCTTCTTTATCCTTAAGCCTAAAGTAATGACTCTGTATTAGCCTTAGGATGTTTTAGAAAGGTAGCAATTAAAAAAACAAACAAAACCTTGACATTTATTGCCTACTTATAACATGTCAGGCAAGATGCTAAGAGTTTTATTCATCTAACACATTTAATTCTCAAGAAAAAAAAAATCCTTCTTTGATGAAGACACTTTTATTATATCCTCATTTTACCAATGAGGACAGAGATATTATACATAGAGAAGTTAGTAATTTACTTAAGGGTACAAGACTTAAAAGCAGGAACTTTGGGCTCAATTCACAGCCCCCTACTGTTTAATTATGAAAACTTCAATAAGTCGCTGAAAGTTTACTGTTTAAATCTCCTAGTCTTTAAAATGGGATATTAGTTATGTTTGTTACGCCATTGCACAGATTATTGTATGAAATTACAAAGAGCAACAGTTCATTGTAAACTCTAAAGGCTACATAAATACTAGTCTTATCATTATTGTGACTTTTCCTATGAATTCAGGGAATAGCATCAACAATAATAGAAAGAACTAGAATAAGAATCTTAATTCTGCCCCTATGTAGCATTGTGACCTTGGAAACTTAACTCCCAAGTCTCAGTTTCGAAAAATAAACATTAGTAAAGAAATTGAATTGGCTGATCTCTTAAGATACCTCTCAGTTCTGAAATTTTATAAGAGACTAAGAGGCATAACTAAGAGATGCAGCCAGTTCTCTGCAAAATATTCAATGGAATATATCACTTCAACATGGAATTTCTTTCTGTTCCATGGAATTCTGGGTGAATCTCCTTTAGAAGACCGTGATGGTAAGTGAGTGAGAGGCTATGGCGTTAGTGAGCCTGGAGGTATGCAGCTATTCATGCTGCATTCCCAGCAGTGTAATGTGAGAAGAACCAGACATCCTAGAGGAATTTGGGGCCTGGCTAGTGTTTGTTAGATGCCAAGAGACCAGGGACAGTGGTGAACAGCAAACAAGTGAGTAACCCAGTAAGAATTAGATATGGATTAGCCCGAATTTATAGCAAGTAAGGTCAGCTAAATGGAGCAGATTGGAAACATTCATCTTGGCAGCTTTGCCGTTATGATGTCTTAAAATTAACTGTCAGCACTGCTGTTTGTGCTCTGTTCTGACAATATGAGGGCAGATCATTCCAAGAGTGTGGGTTCTGTGTCCGGGTCACTCATGATGTCAGATCATGTCTGAGGCTCTTGATCTCATTCTATAAAGATGATTGGCCTGAGATTTGCATGGTGAATAAGCAACTTTACCCAGGAAAGGTGCTGCCTGTATGCTGAGGCCCAGGTGCTTTCCATCTTTCAGGTAGATGAGGTTCTGTGTATTATCACCTATGTTATCTTGAGCAAGTGACTTGACCTCTCTTGCCCCAGTTTCCTCCCTCGCAAAATAGGGTTAAAAGTGTATCTTCCACATAGAGTTGTTTTTTTTTTTTTTGGACCATTAAATGTGTTAAAATGTGTAAAGAGCTCAGAATAGTACCTGGCATGTAGTAAGCATTCAATAAATGTTAGCTCCTGTGGTTGTTATTGTTGTTATTATTACTATTATGGGAGGGGAGGGGTGAGGCCTCAGCAGCTCTTTGTATGTAGATGGCTCTGGCCTTTTGGGATCAAATGCTACCACCCTATTTTCTCCTCCTACCTTCAGGCATCTTGGTCATTATGAAGCTTCAACCTCCTACTCATCCCCCACCCACAATGGTTAAGGCCGCCTGTCCTCCTTCCTGGGACCTGTGATAGTCGCCCTAGACTCCTGCACCCCTCTTCCCTGTGAGACTCTGGGCCTTCTGCCTTGACAGATGATTCTTATGTTGTGTTAGAGATAATTCTCCTCTAACTGGCCCAATAATTTTAGATAATGCACTTCTCTGACATCTTAGAAAGTTTATGTAGGGGAATTTATGCTATGAATGTGTGTTCAGATAAACACAAACAACCTTCTAGTTTATAATATTGTCACACAACAACTTATAAATAATATGTACTTATCTATGTATAATTTGTATTTATACATATTTATAATATGTATTTATAATTATGTACTTATAAATAATAGTTCCCACAGCACTCTAACCAGAGGAATCTCATTACAACGTATTATGGGAAGAAAAACGAAGGGACTCCAATAAGTTTACAATTGCCCCTGAGACCCCTGACTGCTAAAGATGGAAAAATTAAGCAAGTGTGTTGGAAAGGTAGCACTAGGTTGGGATCATTTGCTGGGAGAGGAGCATTGAAGCTGGGTCTTGAAGGATAGATATGGTGAGAGGAGTAGAAGACATTGGGAAGGTATGTGGAAGTCACCAAAGATCAGTTCCCTGTGTAACTAAAAGAGAACAGGTAAATCATCTGAACATCTCTGGCTTTGAAGGAGGCTCTATATGCAAGAACCACAGATGGTAACAGTAAGAAAGGCATGAGAAATTGTCCAACTTAATTACCGCATTTTACAAGTAGAACATGCCTCTCCCAGGAGTGCTTCCTATTAGCACATCCTATTTTCTGGTTATACCAGATTTTGCAAGCTTGTCACAAAGGGGCAGCAAGTACTTTTTTTTTTTTTTTTCAAGATCAACATGAATATGTTCCTAGTGCCCCTCAGCTGTTGGCTTTTTATCTTTGTTGCCCTGATGGACTTTGAAGCAGATTTCCCTTCTCTGAATTTGGTGTATGTTTCACAGTTTAATTTAGGGACACAGCCGGTGTCGAGAACCACTGAGACAGACACAGAATGAGGGACTGGGGTGAATAAAATTGAGTGCCTTGCACTGTGGGGCCTCAATCTGTAGAAAACACAGCGGATATGCCCCTACACACTGTTCCTAGGTTCTCTCCATGCCCATGGTCTCCAGTACCACCTGTGTGTTGCTTTCTCCAACCTAGATCTTGCTCCACACCTCAGAAGCCAAGCTCATGCTATCTAATACCATGTCTATCATATACCTGCAAATTACTTCTTCCTTCTGAATATCTTATTGCTTCTTTCAGAGACTAGTACCTCCAACGAAAATTGAAAGCTGGCAGTCATCTCAGATTGTAACAAATTTCTCAGATTTTTTAATCCATCACATTCAACTGGTCCTGTCCATTTTAACTTCTGTCTCTCTCTGCAGTCTTGCACGTTCCCTCCGTGTCCACTGCTGCTACTCAGTCTAGCCCTCATCGACTTTTTCATGGAGTAGTGTAGCAGCCTTTTTACTGGCTTTTCTGATCTCAGCCTAACACCTGGCAATCCACTCTCTACACTGCAGTCAGAGCAAGTCTTCTAAGATGCTACTCAGATTCTCTCTCTCTTCTGCTTCAGAACTGCAGTGACCACCCCCATCGTTCTTAGGATAAAGTCCTAACTCCGGGGCGAGGTGTATGTGCCTGGCTCTTGGCCAGACTCTCCAACCTCATTTCTCAGTTTCCCTATTTGCCTCCAGAGCGTTAGCCATCGGCTACTTAGATTTCTCAGAATGAACTGTTCTCTACTGGATTTTATCTGCCAAGAATGTTCTCTGTTCCTCTCAGTGCCCTCTATTCTTTTTCAGCTGGTCCAATGCCACGCAATCTAGATACTATACCCAATTAGGTAAACCAACAGGACTCTGGAATTTTACATTATTCTTTAAAACTCTAATTCTGTCCTTTTTTTTGAACTCTAGAAATTTTGTTCAAAAGATGTCCACGAAAATTTTAAACTGAACAATTAGAGTTCTATACTTAAGGACACAGCACCTGAGTTCTTCTGCTTCAACTACCAACTGGCTGCCTGTTACCAATCAAGTAGTTAACCTTTCTGAGCCTCGGTTTCCTCACCTGTAAGATGGGGGCGTTGAACTAGATGGGATGTTAGGGCCTTTTGAAGATCAGGTCTTTGCTTCTAATCTGCACGGGAATGCTTCTCCTTTTCAAGCAGATGTACTTAGTAAATGCTGTTTTCTATCTTCTTGGCTCCAATGACAGTGCAGTGGCTGAGTTGTTACCCTTTACTGACTCACCGCCCTGAACTTCTCTGGTAGAAAGTTGGTTATTTTCTTGCTCATTCAATGTGATAAACTCTCTGCATTGAATTCCATTTTTTCCTAAAAGTATAACTTTGTTATTACTGAAGAACTGTATGTCCCCTAGAGAAAATTTAGAATATTTAGATAAACAAGACTCAACAATCACAAGTAATCTTTTTAATAATTTTAGTATCTACAAACACTCCCATCTTGCTACATGCATTCTTGTTCCAGTTATTAGATTTACAAGGAGGTTTTACTAATCAGGAAAGTATTTATATCTAAACACAAGATTATAACAACGTTTCAGCTCTGTACTTCAGTGTCAAGGAGACAGCCCTTTTCATTAAAACTGTATGGACATGTGAGGAAATGTGGTTTATTAAAAGTGATTGATTAGCTCCAACAATCAATTGTTGGGGGAGACTTTGAGCTATAGAAAAAAAGAGAGAAGGAATGAGAAGGAAGAGGAGAGGAGAGGAAGGGAGGGGAGTGAAGGAAAGGAGAGAGGAGTGAAGAACAAGGGAGTGGAGGGGCTAGGAGGAGAGGAAAGAGAAGGAAAAGGCAAAAGAGAACAGTATTCAAGAAAGAAAGGAGAAAAGGATGATGGAAAAGAGCGCGGAGTAGGGAGCATTATCTAAAACACAGCGGCTGTGATGGGAACATTGAAGTCGTGTGGCACAGGCTGGGCTTCTCACAGAGGCTTGGGAAGTAAGAATGGACAACAGTGGATGTTTCTGTCCTTTGTTTTTCTCTGTGAACCTCAGGGTGAGTCTGCTTATTAGAAAGACAGTGTGGTGTAGCAGTTCAGAGCTTGAGCCCTGGAACAAAACTACTTAATAGCTATTTAATGGCTTTATGACCTTGAATAAATTATATAACTCTTCTATGCTTCAGCCTCTTCCTGTGTACAGTAGAGAAATTTGTGAAGATTAAAGCACTACAGAAATTATCAGAAGAATAGTTGGTAGATAGTCAGCACCCAAATGTTTAGTACTGTTATTTATAATACTGGATATAAAATACCTATAAGTAAACTATTAAATGATCATAATCCTAAATTCTAAAGTGTGAGCATCTTAGGTCCTTGTTTGGGATTTAGAGGCAGATAAAGATGATTTGATATGGTCATCCAGTGCCTCTGGAGGATTGGGGGTGCTTGAAACAAGGTCTTACACAGAGCCAGTGAGCAAAGCTATGTGGGAGAATCCCCAGCTTCACTCCTGACAGCCGTTAAGTATTTGAGCTCATCTGTGCTTCAATTTTCTCCTCTGTAAAATGGAGAGTGCGGGAATCTTACAGCATAGAGTAGTTGTAAGTATTAAATAAGTGCCTGGCATATAATTGGTACTCAGTTAATGTTATTATTAGTTCCAGTTTATTCCCAATTCTTTTATTCATTCCTATTTTTATTAGACTTTGATGATATGCATTCCAAACTTGTTTTTCCCTTAAAATTGTTGATTATTTCGTCTTAGAAATCAATAAGGAGCAACTGAAGTCAAAGCCTCTGGATTTGTTGGAGGGAAACCCTTTCCCATTATGAGAGTCAGGGATCTTTCTGGGCTCTTCTTTTCCCAGTTGAAACCACTGTCATTAGTGTTTGAAGAAATTGGGGATTCAGCTCAATTTATCCCTTCCACATGATACTGAGTTCAGAATAGAACTTCCTACCTGGTCAGTTTTAGATAATACCATTCAATGCCCTTTTTATTCTCTCTTTCCAACTGACAGCCTTTATTCTGGGATAATTTTATCAGAAATATTTTAAAATTCTAAAGACATTCCATTCAACCTTTAGAAGAGAAGCTAAATATTTCATAAAACATTTCAGTGTTTGAGTATTCTTGTGGCAACAGAGTTACAACTGCCTTAAACCATTTGATTTTCTCTTCAGTCTTTCTTCTAAGAGTACACACCATACCCTCCCTTCTGTCAATTACTTGTACAGCGTTGCATTTTATAGGTAAGGATGTGGGTAAATGTGTGAGTTGGTTGAGTCCAAAGTACCACTTTTAACTCGCTTTGATTTTATCTTGAGCCTCTGTGTCTTGGTGGCACATTAAGTACATTGATATGTGGTTAGGAAAGGTAAATTACATTTGAGTGCTATTGTGTAGAAAGCTTAATTAGTCATTTCATATAGGAATTAGGTGTATAAGAACTAAGCAAAAATGGAAGATTTAATATATATGTTGGTAGATGTACATATAAAATCTCAATGCATAAGTTTGCTTCTAAGGCGAGTTCTCATTTTACCAGCTGTCAGAGCCTAAATTAAGCTTCCTTGTGGGTAGAGTAAGAGCATTGCGATTACTCATTGGTAACCATTACTAATGTAAAGACTGGCTCCAAAGCATGTGTCCTGTTTTGAAAAATTAAGCCAGATTATTCTTAAACTTGTAGTTGTTTAATAGAGAAATGTGATCCCCTTCGGACTTGCTGGTGGAATAAGGAGGTAGGGAAATCTTTGCTAACCTGCAGGTTCAGATGATGCCCCTGCCACACCGCCTCATGTGATGATCTGAGACAGAAGTCATGACTCCCTCCTCTGCACCCCCAGAGTGGCTGGTGCCACCTCTCATATTGTGGCTGTGAGAAGACTTTTCTCTCCATCTTCCCTGGACACCTAGCAGAGTGCTGTATGCTTAGTGAATAACCAAAAGTTTTGAGTGAATGACATAAAAGATCAAATTGGAACCTGTTAATTAGGAATGGTTTTTCAAAATCATTTATCAAGCCAGGCTTTAAAATATAATTTCTCTTGAAATCCTCACATAAACCCCAAATGGATATCCCTGTCCCTGTCTTATAGATGAAGAAACTGAAGTTCAGAGACATCAAGTAGCTCATTTAGTTTATACTGTTAGTAAGAGGTGGATGGAGCCTGGAATCAAATTCAGTTTCATCTGGTTGTAGCAGCTATTCTCTTATCATTATCCACAGTGGTTGATGATAAGCATGTTTTTTTCTCTTTTACTATACCCTCTCCTGCTGCCACAATTAATCCTCATTTAAATGTTTTTCAAGTTCTAATTTCTGCCAGGGACTTAGACAAATTGTTAGATCAGCTGGCCCAACTAGATCATTTGAATCTCATAAAGACCCTGTGAGGTGGGTACTACTGTCACCCCATTTTACAGATGAGAGGACTGAGGCCCTGAGAAGTAGGGAGATATGCCCGATGCCATGTGCCCAATACCTGGCACATAGTGAATGTTGTGTGAGGATTACTTATTGTTTCAGCTAGCATTGTTCAGATGAGGTCATTCACTGAATCCTTTAATCTTGGAATAGTAAGAAAGGGTTAAATACTTTTTTTGAATGGTTTAAAAAGTTCAACAGCAGAGGCTGCCCTTTTTTATTTTCAGAAATACGGTGAAAATAGTTCACTTCTTGATGATTTTCAGCAGGTCCCTCTCTGAAGGCAGCTGACTTGATCTGGACTAGGTCAGATTTCACACTTGATTTCTCTGTCCACTGAGAAATGTGCATCCTTCTGGGGGTGAACACGCACATGTTCACACACACATCCAAACAACAAATACTGAGAGGACATTAGCAGTTGTGCCCATTGGCGAAACTATCTCCTGAGAACCAGGGGCCATGTCCTCTGTGATTAAACTGAGTCAAACTCATCCGTAATTAAGGCACTGTTAGAATGGGCTTGCTTAAGCATGTAACTGCCTTAAAGTTTGGGTTTAAATTTTCTATAAATTAGAAATGAAATTTACCGTGATTTTTGCTTGCTTAAAAAAAAAGTTCTTTGTTGTGTCTAACCTCATCACAGATCCCCTTTCAGAAAAATTAACAGAAAATAGTGAATGTGAAGGGAGAAGGGCTTAGAACGTAAAGAGTTTTATCTCAGCACTAAGAATGTGGGAGTGGCAAGAAATGTTTCTTCACCCTCATCTGGGTCAGATAATGTGTCTCTAGGAGCACTGTTTCTAGAGGGCACCGTGTTACCATGAGAGGAATAGACTTTGGAATGAGATATGGGTTCAGATCCCAACCCTGCCAGTGGGCTAGTCACCTTCTTTGACCCTCAGTTTTCTCATCTGTAAAATGACCATAATCAGCACCACTTCACAGAATTGTGTTGACAACACAAGTGTCTACTTCCTGTTGTATACTTCCCCTTTTAGAGAAATAGTTTTCAATTTCAATTTGTTGTAAAAATCATGTAATTCTATAAAAATTTACCCCTGGGCTTTTAACTCCATAAGGCAGGGACCATGTCTTGTTTCCTACCATGTCACTGTTTCCTGGTCCCATGTCTGATACAAGGAAGGCCCTCCTTTTTGTCCCAGCTGCACATGACAGCTTTGTCAAAGGGCAACAGTAATCACCCACATAGTTTCTAGTTAACCAGACTAGGTTTGTCATAGAAGAGAAATAGTTAGGAAAATAAAAGAAATAATGAGTATTCTTCTTTAAATTGAAGCATAGTTGATTTACAACATTGTGTTAGTTTCAAGTGTACAACAAAGTGATTCAGATACATATATATATATTTTTTTTTTTTCAGATTATTTTCCATTATAGGATATTACAGGATATTGAATATAGTTCCCTGTGCTATACAGTAAATCCTTATTGTTTATTTTTTATATATGGTAGTATGCATCTGTTAATCCTGTACTCCTAATTTATCCCTCCCCCCCAATTTATGCCTCCCCTCTTTCCCCTTTGGTAACTATAAGTTTGTTTCCTATGTCTGTGAATCTGTTGCTGTTTTGTACATAGATTCATTAGTGCTATTTTTTAGATTCCGTATATAAGTGATATAATATTTGTCCTTGTCTGATTTACTTCACTTACTATGATTATCTCTAGGTCCATCCATGTTGCTGCAAATGGCATTATTTCATTCTTTTTCGTGGCTGAGTAGTATTCCATTGTATATATATATACCACTTCCTTATCCATTCATCTGTCGTTGGACACTTAGGTTGCTTCCATGTCTTCGTAAATAGTGCTGCTATGAACATTGGGGTGCATACATCTTTTCGAATTAGAGTTTTCTTTTGTTTTTTTTTGGATATATGCCCAGGAGAGGGATTGCTGGATCATATTGGTATTTTTAGCTCTATTTTTAGTTTTTAAAGGAAACTCCCTACTGTTTTCCAGAATGGCTGCTCCAGTATACATTCCCACCGATAGTGCAGGAGGGTTCAATAATGGGTACGTAACCTGTTATGAGAGTGTAGCTGTTTGCAAGACTAACTTTATATTTTCCTTGCAAATATAATCTTCAAATGTATGTTAACCAGCTGAGGGCTCTAGCAAATTACTTTTCACAAACCTGAAAGTGTACCTTTACATACACTTGCGCTGTGCTACTTAGTCTTTAAAGAGATTGATGCTTTAGAAAGTTTAAGAGTAAGATTCTTTAAAAGCACCTCATTAAGGAACTTTCAAAATGCAAATGATTTGATTCCTCCAGCAAATGATTTGGAAGTGGGAAGTGTGCTGTCAACTGATGGTAGTAACAGGCTAACGGCTGTTCCATTTTCTCCCAAGTTGGATGACCAAGGTTTCTTCTGGGGGTTGAATCCTGGCTTGGCTCCAATCATCAGGCTCTCAGAACATGTATCAAATATGAGTATGGCAAGGGGCCCACCGAGGAGGAAACAATTAAGGGGGTAGCCCAAGAGGACTGGGACCTGTGGACTGGTCACCCTCAGTGTGCCCCTGGAGAGCTCGGCAGGGAGTCAGAGAAAGGTAATGGAAGAGGGGCAAAAAGGGACGAGAAGGACACCAGTGGTAGAAAGTGACAGGAGAGAGACTGAACAGATGAGATACAGGAGTCTGAATGACGAAGGCTAAAATGTGGCCTTTCAAAGGTTTGTAATTCAGCCTGTAGCAGTGAGTCGAACGTGTGTAAAATGTGCTTTTTATGTAGTGCAGCATTGGATTGTGCCGTGAAGAAAATGTGATTTTTATAGTTGTCTTTGACTCTCCAGGTAAGTACTTGTGAACTCAGAATATTAGAGAAACAAACAGGTCAAATACTAAAAATAGAAACAAATTTGGGTATAGACAGAATTCTGACACGGACAGAGTACATTTCACAGGAAAATCCAGGAGTGTGTCCCAACTCTTTATTGCTTGTAAAACTTTTTCTAATGATTAAAATTACCTGAATTCAGTAGGCCAGTGCTTAGACATGCTTTATGTTCAGCTGAAATTTTTACTTCAGTGATATTTATCATTTTATTCCCAGTAATGTCCAGCAGTGTGCTTTACACAGAGTAGGTGCTTAATAAATATTTGTTAAAAGAATGAATGAGTGACCAATATATCTCTTGGATAGGATTTGATTTATATTACAAAGTAAGTAAAATTTTGTATTTTTTTCTCATTTTCCTATGTTGTTACTTATGTCAGCCTCATTTTCCTTCATTCACACCACAAAGATTCTAGCAGAGCTTCTGAAAATGAGCATCAAATATTCGTTGTCTGCATCCAAATGTGAATTCTCCTGCACATTGCATGGTTCGGTATATAGAGTGGAGACTACTTCATTTCTCTAAGAATAGCTGTCTCATGATATGGGGATAGTAGTCAGTACCCTGTCCACTACACAGAACACTGGTGACAGTACACACAGAAGGGGGCTGGGAGAGGTGGAGAAATAGCAGGTGACAAAGGTATCAAGAATCGGATGGACTACCGTTTCATTTGCTTTCATGATTTCTGTTTATATGTTTGTGCCTACACATGTAAGCAGGAGAGGAGGAGGAAAGCTAAGATCCCCCCTGATAAGGAGGAGTGTTTAGCTTTTTATTACAAGTTAACTCACAAGTTGAGCATTAAAATATTAATCAAAATTAATCAAAAGGTAAATCTGAAAAATGGGTTAAGTTCAGTAGGGAAGTAGCTCTCAAACCATCTCAGTGAGTTCAAATGTAGAAGCCTGTCCTTTCTCCTTTTGAACTCCAGGTGGTGCTGTTTACCCAACCATGGCAAGCAGGTGCCCGGCCCTGTTTCCTTCCCCTAAGGTTCACAGCTGGGCTTTCATTTTTTCAAAATATTTTCAGTTTTCACAGATGTGTTCTTTTAAATGGTCAATAAATTTTTATAACCACTATTTGAAAACTTGCAAGATTATTGTGAATTGTGCTTCTTAGCCAAGAATATTTTTTTGATGTCCAGGGCACACCCAGAGTTAGGCATTTACATTTGTTCATTGGTCCTCTACCTTTCCTTGCTTCTTAGAACCCAGAGTCAGTCACAGACATTTGGGCTGTTAGTAGAACTCATCACTCATCCAAGTCCCTTTAAACACTTCTGTAATTTAAAAATAGATTTCTAGTTCAGTTAAGGCACCTCAACTCCATGGGCTTCTGAGTAAAGAACACCATCTTTATAGGAGTACTTTTATCCCTCAAAGCCAATGAGTGTTCCTAGCAGACCTGACCTGATTTTTTGGTGAGCGGGCACTTGTCAGACACCCAGAAATGTTTTGATGATTTGAGGTCACCTTTCCAATGACACCCTGCAGTCCAATCCAAATTCCTCAAAAAAAGTGTTCCTAGGAAAAAACTAAGAAGGAGTCATGGACAGTTTCTTTCCATTTTAATAGATTTCAGTGGCAAGAATGGTGGGAATTTTGTTGTAGAACGTGGAAATAGGATGGGAGTGCAATGGTATCAATTTTACCATCGACAAGGTTTGGAATTTTTAAGATTGGCTTTAAAAAATAACCAGTTAACATGCTTTTCTTGTCCTTTTTTCCTCTTTTCTGTCACAAGGGGTTTGTAAACAAGCTGGATGAATTTATTCAATGGTTAAACGAAGCCATGGAAACCACTGAGAATTGGACACCTCCCAAAGCAGAGATGGATGGCCTTAAACTGTACCTGGAGACGCACTTGGTAGGCAAGATTGTGCTGCTCTTGCTGTTAGTTAGGGAAGGATTTTAATGTGCTACTTGTTTGTTTATGGAGAATATCAGTTTTACTTATCAGAAGTCATTATATGCTAATAAACCAAGTTTTAATGGGGTAAACTGCAGAAGCTGAAAATTTACAGGCATTTCAAGTAATACTATGAAATCTAAATCCTCCATATTTCAAGCTATTTTTTCAAAACTTTTTCCAGAAAGGTAAGTAATTATTTTAAAAAATACCTTAGAAAATTTTACTATACCTTTGCTCTCTAAAGTGACAATGGAAGGTTTTCCTCTTCTTAAAAAAAAAAAAAATGAAAGACGTAATTTTGATGACCATTCTAAGTTTTCTAGAATTCTTGTAAAATTAATGAACCTCTCATTATCAAGAGAGTCTACTTTATCTGTTCTACATTGGGTTATTTTAATAAAATATTTAAAACGATGATCTCCATCATTTTGGCTGCTATGTGGGTTTTTCAGCATATAATTAATACAACTGTCATTACACTGGTCCCTGTGCACAGGGAAATCCATGGAGAGGAAGTAGAAAACACTTGGATGAATATGCTTCTGAATATGTTAGAAGCAAGAATTATAGACTGGGGGACATTTGATGAACCCTCATGAGGTTTTTACTGAATGCTTCAAATGGCCGATATCAATTATGAAGGGGTGGAAACCAAGTAGTGGAGTGTGATAAAGCATGAAGAAAAAGCACGTTGTCATAGGAAATGAAAATTCAAGCTTTAAGGATCTCATCTTTATTCCTTTCACTGAGAGCATAAAATCGACAAAGGCAATGAACACGAATCCTTGGGTACCCGACTGTGGGGCTGATTTTCTGCCCCTCTTACATACTCAGAATTTGGATTGAGTAAACAATGTGTGGGAGTCCTGCATGTATGTTAGTTCACAGGGTTCCAGAACTGTTCCCTGTGATATTAAGAGAGAGAAGGAGAGAGAGGGAGAAGAGAGAAGGAGAGAAGAGGGGGAAGAGAGAGAGGATGCTTTAGTTTTTTGCTGTTTGCATTTTGCAGTGTATTTTATATCATTGCGAGAAAAACAGCCTCGAAATCCTATTGCTGCATGCAAATAGTCTTGTGAAAGATAAAAAAAAAAAAAAAATCACAAAACTGGTAGAGGATGCTTCTGTTTTTAGAGACCTGGGTTGTTGGTGTGTAAAAATGCCAGTGACCCTAACCACCTCTCTTGTACGTGGGTTTTTAAATACTGCCCTTAGTATTCAATTCCCTGTTGAGTAGAGCCTTGATTTTTTTTTTTTAAAGAGGGCATTTCATAATAGCAAGATAAAGATATTCAGTGCTTTATAATGTAAATTGTATTAATTAGAATGTCAACTTTTCACTGGCATTGTTCTGACAGAAATTCTAATCTGTGTTTAAACAGGAGTATATGAACTTTATTTCACATTAAGTGTGCTGTCTTAATTTCTCTTGATTTAATATTTTATGGAAAACACACATTTAGTTTTTGAGGTCCCAGAGGGCATGGGGACACAAAGGGCACTTTAACGCTAGACTATTTATTGAAATGAAAGCCAGGCTAGGAGAATATGAACCAAGGTCTCTCCTCTCTTTGGGAGTTGAGTGACACAACCTCTTTGTAACCAACGTGCACTCCTGGTCTCAAATCCGTACTACAGAATTCTTAACTTAGCATCCCTGTGTTGGTCTCTGTCTCATTCTAGCCCAACACTATCCACTAGAACTTTCTGTGATGATGGAATATTCTATATTGCACATCCAGTGTGCAATAACTAACCACACCTATCTACTGAGCACTTGAAATGTGGCTAGAGCAACTGAGGAAATGAATTTCTAACTCTAATTAACTTACGTTTGCGTTTAAATTGCCACATGTGGCTTGTGACAACTGTATTCTAGTCCTGTAAATTGTGGAACTCTTTACAGACGTAATGAATAGCAAGTATCCAGTAGCTGCCTCATAATGACATTCTCATCCAAAATGTGAAAATCATTATCCCCTTTGCTGTGGATCTCTACCTCAGATCCACAGCAAACAGCCCTTCTTAAAATGTTTATCTCTTAAAGAATAACCTTGTTCCCGTCTAATGGTCAACACTTTCTTGAATGAATTTTCTCCACCATCATGTCTGTATTAGTTGGGCTAGAGATAACATAGGAACATCTTTACCTCTGCTTTGCGAATAGTGAGGGACTGTAATCTCCAGATTTGTTCACTGTTGTTAACTCACAATCTCAGGGGCTGAAATTATGAATAATACTGTTTAACAGTTACTGAAGACCTATTGGGTGTGGATTGCCATTGAATGATACTTAAAGACAATGATTGAGTCACTGTTCTACTTCATGCTGTGTCTGCTAATCTAGATACAGCCTGTTGTTTAAACATCTTTCAAACAAACTCTGAGTTACTGTCTATCTGAGCACAATGTCTATCTACATATCTCCTGAGCAATATTGTCATTTATATTTTTTATTGTATTTCCTTACTGTGGTACTGAGTTAATATTTAGTTATTCTTCTCAAAAGAAGGCAAAAAATATCTACCTTTCCATAAAGAAAGTATACAACTAAGTCTAGAGATTTATATTTCTTAGTTCACACTGTATAAGTCATTACTGCTCCTTAATGAGTGGGCAAGAGGTATTTATTTGCAAGATTATCTAGTATGTAGACTTAGCTACATGAGTTTCATTAAACATCTCTGTAGAGTCTATAATTTAAACATTAAACCAACAGATGTACAAGCCTCTGAGTCCGGTGTCTCCCCTGAGTTAATAATGTGTTAGAATAGTTGGCACCCTGCAATATTTATTATAAACAAAAGCAAATAAACAATAATATAAGTTGTACATTTATATTTTGATACTTAATTCAATTCTTTTCCATAACAGTAACCAAGGGTTTTCACCAACACAAATCAATTAAACCTTCACAATACCTTTATGAGAGATATGAAGGAGCTTTATTCTAACTGTAAGAAATACTGTGAAATTGCGATGATACATCAATGATTTTCCATGATAATTAATCATCTGCTTGCAACCTGGCTGCTCCTTCAAAAATAAAATTCCTATCCTTTTAGAAAATGACATTTGCAGGAAAATGTTTGAATTTTGCAAGTATTGAGCATATTGGACATTCCTCTTTGAAAACCACTTTTAAAATAGCATTGTATACATATGTTCTTGAATGGATTCCCTTCTTCACCTCTGTCCACTTTTTTAACAGCTTCATTGAGGTATAATTGGCATACTAAATTGTATATACTTAATGTAAACAATTTTGCAAGTTTTGACAAATTGACAAATGTATACACCCGTGAAACCGTCACCACAGTCAAGGTGGTGAACATATCCATCACCTCCAAAAGCCTCTTCATGACCCTTTGTAACTGCTCCCTCCCTTCCCTCTCAGCCTTTCCTTCATCCCTAAGTAATCAAGGGTCTACTTTCTGTCACTGTTAGATTGTAATTTCTAGAATTTTGCATAAATGGAATCAAACAACATGTTCTCTTTCTCTCTCTTTTTTTTTCTTTTTTGGTCTGGTTTCTTTCACCCAGCATACTTATTTTGATGTTGTATGTTCCAATTGTTCATTCATTTTTATTGCTGAATAGTATTCCATTGCACAGTTATAACACAGTTTACCCATTCAACTGATGGTGGACACTAAGGTTGTTTCCCTCACCACCATTTTTATTGGCTAAAGAAGCAAAAGTCACCAAAAATTACATGTAAGTAGAAGCATCATAAATGGTTCTTCACGGACTATTTCGATTTTTTTCCTTTGAAAGAATTTATATTATCTTCAGAGTTAGACTGCTGAAGAGTAAAGCAGCAGAGCATGACAGCAACTTCTCCCTCAAGAGATTACAATTCATGTCCGTTTGCTTCCAAAAAGATAACTGTCATCTCCCAAATAGTTTTTATCCATGCCTAATTCACAAAATGGTACCACATCATATGCAATCAATTGCAGGAAAACAAAGCAGAAGGTTTTTTAAATTCTGTAGCCAATCAGAGTATCTAGTAGGAGAAAGCAATGTCAAACTGACACCAGACATCTGTGCGATAATTAGGAAAAAGAGCCAAGCATAAAGGCCTGGCTTAAACTTGGGAGATAAATTTGCATAGGTAGCACCATGTCATGTTGGGCAAACATTAACCAACCACATAGAAATAGCCTTGGAAAAACAACATTCTTTTTTAAAAATTAATTAATTAATTATTTATTTATTTTTGGCTGTGTTGGGTCTTCATTTCTGTGCGAGGGCTTTCTCTAGTTGTGGTGAGCGGGGGCCACTCTTCATCGCGGTGCACGGGCCTCTCACTGTCGTGGCCTCTCTTGTTGCGGAGCACAAGCTCCAGACGCGCAGGCTCAGTAGTTGTGGCGGAGCACAAGCTCCGGACGCGCAGGCTCAGTACTTGTGGCTCACGGGCCCAGTTGCTCTGTGGCTTGTGGGATCCTCCCAGACCAGGGCTCGATCCCATGTCCCCTGCATTGGCAGGCAGACTCCCAACCACTCCGCCACCAGGAAAGCCCAAAACAACATTCTTCATTCAATTTGATAAATGAGAAAACGTGGGGGAAATGGTGATGATGAGTTCATATATATTAAGCACCTGCGAGTGCCAGGCAGTTGTTTATGTGTTAGGAATACGTGATGAATGAGTTTCGCTTCTTTCTTCTAGGGATTTGCAATCTGAGGGAGATGACCATAGATTAAATGTAGTCATCTGTGGACCCATAAATGATGAATGTAATATAATTTTGAGCAGTAAACTTCTTGTAGGATAAGCAAAGTACTGTTTGGAGCATAGAGCAAAGTTTTATTGGTTCTTCCTCAGGGTAGGGAAGGCTCAGAGAGGTAATTTGATGTAGACCTCACAGGCCATATATGATTTGTTGGATAAAGAGGGGAGGAGAGGAGATGGGAGGAAATTTTATGGGCAAGTAAGGGAGGTGGGGTGAGCCTTCTGGTGTGGCTGAGGCTAAGTTGTGTCCTGCAGGTTAGGGCTGGGTGGTAAAAGAGATTGAATGTCCATTTAATGGATTGAACTTTTCTCTGGGGGCAATGGGGACTCATTGAAGGTTTGATTTTATTTTAAAACAGGAGAGTGACAAGAATCAACTGTAAATTCCATGGGGGAAGGGTCAGCTTGCCATAGATTAACTGGATAAGTCCATGGCTTAAATGAGAGAATAAAAATGGGCATAATGGAAAATGGATTTGAGTATAACAATCTGCCCTTGAAGGGTCTGAAATGTTTTCCTCGTTCCTTATTGTGTCATTACTCTAAGTACTTATAAAAACAGACTGAATTAAACTAATAATATGACTGGCTAACAAAAGCTCAGTACAGATGTTTTCCTGCCTTTACCATCTATATTTAGGTATTTATATCATTTTTTTTAAATAGCTTTCATTAGTATCATAAGAAAAACAATATACTTCTCACAAAGTTTTTAGTCATACCAGAAAATTTCCCAAAATACATTCAGCTGTGTTTCTTTTGCTTGCCCTTCTGTGTCTACCTGTGTTCCATTTCTCATTGCTTGAAGTGAAGAGATGACAGGCTCTCTGTTTTCCCACTTCCCGGTGCCCACCTCTCCCTGCCTACCCTCCTCTGCTGAGAGGACAGGCAGCTCTGGCCCAAGAAAGCTGAGCTTCACAACACGAGCAGCTACCACATGCCTGTACTCTTCAGTTAACAGCAGACACTCGATACGCTTCAAAAGCCTGAGCTGTCTCAGTTTGGCTGCCACCTCCCCTCAGCCTTGCTGAGTAGGGCTGGTGGCCTCATAGGAGCTTTGAAGTTCCATTTGCTTGTCCCCCTTGATTCCTGTCAGTTTAAGGTGAGTAGCTGAGAGTTTAGCAGGGAGAAGCATTACTTCTCTTTGAGGGATTTGAGATACTTGACTCCCAGCCTTGAGTTACTTACTTTGGTAGCTTGTGGATGGAAAGATCTGCTGGAAATTTATAGCACTTAGGCATTTTGAGGTTGATGCCTGGGGACAGGAGGCTCATTTTGGACATGTGAAAGTCCTGGACCACATTCTTTTGCTCATATAACTTATTCTGTGCATCTAGGAGACAAATAGTGTTGTCTTCCCTTTTCAGTTAAAAAGGATCCCTGAATTGTTCCAAGCACCTGGGAATGTACTTTTTGCCTGACTCAATTTAGGGACTCTTGTTCACATCATTTTAAAAATTGCTGTTGGAGATTGGTTCAAGGTGGCGGAGTAGAAGGATGTGCGCTAACTCCCTCTTGCGAGAGCACTGGAATCACAACTAACAGCTGAACAATCATCGACAGGAAGACACTGGAACTCACCAAAAAAGATACCCCACATCCAAAGACAAAGGAGAAGCCACAGTGAGACGATAGGAGGGGCACAATCACAATAAAATAAAATCCCATAACTGCTGGGTGGGTGACTCACAAACTGGAGAACACTTGTACCACAGAAGTCCACCCACTGGAGTGAAGGTTCTGAGCCCCACATCAGGCTTCCCAACCTGGGGGTCCGGCAACAGGGGGAGGAATTCCTAGAGAATCAGACTTTGAAGGCTAGTGGGATTTGATTGCAGGACTTCGACAGGACTGGGGGAAACAGAGACTCCACTCTTGGAGGGCACACACTAAGTAGTCTGTGCATCAGGTCACCCAGGGGAAGGAGCAGTGATCCCATAGGAGACTGAACCAGACCTACCTGCTAGTGTTGGAGGGTCTCCTGCAGAGGCCGGGGGTGGCTGTGGCTCACCATGAGGACAAGGACACTGACAACAGAAGTTCTGGGAAGTACTCCTTGGCGTGAGCCCTCCCAGAGTCCCCACCAAAGACCTGGGTAGGCTCCAGTGTTGGGTCACCTCAGGCCAAACAACTAACAGGGAGGGAACCAAACCCCACCCATCCGCAGACAAGCAGATTAAAGTTTTACTGAGCTCTGCCCATTGGAGCAACACCCAGCTCTACCCACCACCAGTCCCTCCCATCAGGAAACTTGAACAAGCCTCTTAGATAGCCTCATCCACCAGACGGCAGACAGCAGAGGCAAGAAGAACTACAGTTCTGCAACCTGTGGAACAAAAACCACATTCACAGACAGATAAACAAGATGAAAAGGCAGAGGGCTATGTACCAGATGAAGGAACAAGATAAAACCCCAGAAAAACAACTAAATGAAGTGGAGATAGGAAACCTTCCAGAAAAAGAATTCAGAATGATGACAGTGAAAATGATCCAGGACCTCGGAAAAAGAATGGAGGCAAAGATCGAGAAGATGCAAGAAATGTTTAACACAGACCTAGAAGAATTAAAAAAGAAACACCTAGAAGAATTAAAGAACAAACAAACAGAGAGGAACAGTACAGTAACTGAAATTAAAAATACACTAGAAGGAAATAATAGCAGAATAACTGAGGCAGAAGAACGGATAAGTGACCTGGAAGACAGAATGGTGGAAATCACTGCTGCAGAACAGAATAAAGAAAAAAGAATGAAAAGAAATGAAGACAGCCTAAGAGACCTCTGGGACAACAATAAATGCAACAACATTCGCATTATAGGGATCCCAGAAGGAGAAGAGAGAGGGAAAGGACCCAAGAAAATATTTGAAGAGATTATAGTCAAAAACTTCCCAAACAAGGGAGAGGAAATAGCCACCCACGTCCAGGAAGCGCAGAGAGTCCCAGGCAGGATAAATCCAAGGAGAAACATGCCGAGACACATAGTAATCAAATTGACAAAAATTAGAGACAAAGAAAAATTATTGAAAGCAACAAGGGAAAAACGACAAATAACATACAAGGGAGCTCCCATAAGGTTAACAGCTGATTTCTCAGCAGAAACTCTACAAGCCAGAAGGGAGTGACATGATATATTTGAAGTAATGAAAGGGAAGAACCTACAACCAAGATTACTCTACCGGCAAGGAACTCATTCAGATTCGATGGAGAAATCAAAAGCTTTACAGACAAGCAAAAGCTAAGAGATTTCGGCACCACCAAACCAGCTGTACAACAAATGCTAAAGGAACTTCTCTAAGTGGGAAACACAAGAGAAGAAAAGGACCTCCAAAAACAATTAGGAAAATGGTAATAGGAACATACATATCGATAATTACCTTAAACGTGAATGGATTTAATGCTCCAACTAAAAGACACAGACTGGCTGAATGGATACAAAAACAAGACCCATATATATGCTGTCTACAAGGGACCCACTTCAGACCTCCAGACTGAAAGTGAGGGGATGGAAAAAGTTATTCCATGCAAATGGAAATGAAAAGAAAGCTGGAGTAGCAGTACTCATATCAGATAAAATAGACTTTAAAATAAAGGATGTCACAAGAGACAAGGAAGGACATTACATAATGATCAATGGATCAATCCAAGAAGAAGATATAACAATTATAAATATATATGCACCCAACATAGGAGCACCTCAATACATAAGGCAACTGCTAACAGCTATAAAACAGGAAATCGACAGTAACACAATAATAGTGGGGGACTTTAACACCTCACTTACACCAATGGACAGATCATCCAGACAGAATATTAATAAGGAAACACAAGCTTTAAATGACACATTAAACAAGATGGACTTTATTGATATTTATAGGGCATTCCATTCAAAAACAGCAGATTAATCTTTCTTCTCAAGTGCAAACGGAACATTCTCCAGGATAGATCACATCTTGGTCACAAATCAAGCCCTAGTAAATTTAAGAAAATTGAAATCATATCAAGCATCTTTTCTGACCACAACACTTTGAGATTAGAAATCAATTACAGGGAAAAAAATGTAAAAAACACAAACACATGGAAGCTAAACAATATGTTACTACATAACCAAGAGATCGCTGAAGAAATCTAAGAGGAAATAAAAAAATGTCTAGAGACAAATGACAATGAAAACACGATGATCCAAAACCTATAGGATGCAGCAAAAGCAGTTCTAAGAGGGAAGTTTATAGCAATACAATCCTACCTCAAGAAACAAGAAAAATCTCAAATAAACAATCTAACCTTACACCTAAAGGAACTAGAGAAAGAAGAACAAACAAAACCCAAAGTTAGTAGAAGGAAAGAAATCATAAAGATCAGAGCAGAAATAAATGAAATAGAAACAAGGAACACAATAGCAAAGATCAACAAAACTAAAGGCTGGTTCTTTGAGAAGATAAACAAAATTGATAAACCATTAGCCAGACTCATCAAGAAAAAGAGGGAGAGGACTCAAATCAATAAAATTAGAAATGAAAAAGGAGACGTTACAACAGACGCAGCAGAAATACAAAGCATCCTAAGAGATTACTACAAGCAACTCTATGCCAATAAAATGGACAACCTGGAAGAAATGGGCAAATTCTTAGAAAGTGGTAACCTTCCAAGACTGAACCAGGAAGAAATAGAAAATATGAACAGACCAATCACAAGTTATGAAATTGAAACTGTGATTAAAAATGTTCCAACAAACAAAAGTCCAGGACCAAATGGCTTCACAGGTGAATTCTATCAAACATTTAGAGAAGAGCTAACACCCATCCTTCTCAAACTGTTCCAAAAAATTGCAGAGGAAGGAACACTCCCAAACTCATTCTATGAGGCTACCATCACCCTGATACCAAAACCAGACAAAGATACTACAGAAAAAGAAAATTAAAGACCAATATCACTGATGAATGTAGATGCAAAAATCCTCAACAAAATACTAGCAAACAGAATCCAGTAACACATTAAAACGATCATACACCATGATCAAGTGGGATTTATCCCAGGGATGCAAGGATTCTTCAATATACGCAAATCAATTAATGTGGTACACCATATTAACAATTTGATCATCTCAGTAGATGCAGAAAGAGCTTTTGACAAAATTCAACACGCATTTATGATTAAAACTCTCCAGAAAGTGGGCATACAGGGAACCTACCTCAACATAATAAAGCCCATATACGACAAACCCACAGCAAACATCATTCTCAATGGTGAAAAACTGAAACCATTTCCTCTAAGATCAGGAACAAGACAAGGACATCCACTCTCACCACTGTTATGCAACATAGTTTTGGAAGTCCTAGCCACAGCAATCAGAGAAGAAAAATAAATAAAAGGTATACAAATTGGAAAAGAAGTAGTAAAACTGTCACTGTTTGCAGATGACATGATACTATACATAGAGAATCCTAAAGATGCCACCAGAAAACTACTAGAGCTAATCAATGAATTCGGTGAACTAGCAGGATACAAAATTAATGCACAGAAATCTCTTGCATTCCTATACACTAATGTTGAAAAATCTGAAATAGAAATTAAGGAAACGCTCCCATTTACCATTGCAACAAAAAGAATAAAATACCTTGGAATAAACCTACCTAAGGAGACAAAAGACCTGTGTGCAGAAAACTATAAGACACTGGTGAAGTAAATTAAAGATGATACAAACAGATGGAGAGATATACCATGTTCTTGGATTGGAAGAATCAATATTGCGAAAATGACTATACTACCCAAAGCAATCTACAGATTCAGTGCAATCCCTATCAAATTACCAATGGCATTTTTCACAGAACTAGAACAAAAAATCTTAAGATTTGTATGGAGACACAAAAGACCCCGAATAACCAAAGCTTTAGGGAAAAAAACGGAGCTGGAGGAATCAGACTCCCTAACTTCAGACTGTACTACAAAGGTACAGTAATCAAGACAATATGGTACTGGCACAAAAACAGAAATATAGATCAATGGAAGAGGATAGAAAGTCCAGATATAAACCCACGCACCTATGGTCACCTAATCTATGACAAAGCAGGCAAGGATATACAAGGGAGAAAAGACAGTCTCTTCAATAAGTGGTGCTGGGAAACCTGGACAGCTACATGTAAAATAATGAAATTAGAACACTCCCTAACACCATACACAAAAATAAACTCAAAATGGATTCGAGACTTAAATGTAAGACTGGACACTATAAAACACTTAGAGGAAAACACAGTAAGAACACTCTTTGACATAAATCACAGCAAGATCTTTTTCAATCCACCTCCTAGAGTAATGGAAATAAAAACAAAAATAAACAAATGGGACCTAATGAAACTCAAAAGCTTTTGCAAAGCAACGGAAACTACAAACAAGACGAAAAGACGGCCCTCAGAATGGGAGAAAATATTTGCAAACGTATCAACTGACAAAGGTTTAATCTCCAAAATATATAAACAGCTCATGCAGCTGAATATTAAAAAAACAAACAACCCAATGAAAAAATGGGCAGAAGACATAAATAGACATTTCTCCAAAGACGACATACAGGTAGCCAAGAAGCACATGAAGACGTGCTCAACATCACTAATTATTAGAGAAATGCAAATCAAAACTACAGTGAGGTATCACCTCACACCAGTTAGGATGGGCATCATCAGGAAATCTACAAACAACAAATGCTGGAGAGAGTGTGGAGAAAAAGGAACCCTCTTGCACTATTGGTGGGAATGTAAATTGATACAGCCACCATGGAGAACAGTTTGGAGGTTCCTTAAAAAACTAAAAATAGAATTACTATATGACCCAGCAATCCCACTCCTGGGCATATACCCTGAGAAAACCATAATTCAAAAAGACACATGCACCCCAATATTCATTGCAGCACTATTTACAATAGCCAGGTCATGGAAGCAACCTAAATGCCCATCGACAGATGAATGGATAAAGATGTGGTACATATATACAATGGAATATTACTTAGCCATAAAGAGGAACGAAATTGGGTCATTTGTAGAGATGTGGATGGATCTAGGGACTGTCATACGGAGTGAAGTAAGTCAGAAAGAGAAAAACAAATATCATATATTAATGCACATATGTGGAACCTAGAAAAATGGTACGAATGAACCAGTTTGCAGGGCAGAAATAGGGACACCGATGTAGAGAACAAACGTATGGACACCAAAGGGGGAAAGTGGCGGGGGGTTGTGGTGGTGGTGTGATGAATTGGGAGATTGGGATTGACATGTATACCCTAATATGCATAAAATGGATAACTAATAAGAACCTGCTGTATAAAAAAAAAAATTAAATAATTAAAAAAAATTGCTGTCACCCAGACATTTTACCGATTTATTACTTTATTCTTTTTCTTTAGAATGTGATGAATGCTTTAAAGTAGAATAACAGAGAAATACTGGATTTATTGAACACTTGCTATTTAGGGTGGTGGTATGCTAAGCACTGAAGAGACAGTTTGCAGACTGCCTTGTACTCTGAGGGTTTATGCACTATCAAAGGGCACCATGTATGGACAAGAGCCAGTGCGTGACCTAACTCACTTGAGCCAGGGTGCTGTCACCCACTATCTGTCTCCCTGTGTAGACCCATGTGCAGATCTTACTTATCTACTGTGTTACATGGAATTTTGGAATCTTGAAGCAATTCACCTGGCATAAATAATATTAGATAAAGATTAAAAGATAACATTTTAAAGATAAAAGTTTCAGGCCTGAAACAGATCTTTACTCTAGCCAGAAAAATGCCTGTCATATCTACTGAAGGTTGTTGTGAAGATCACATAAACCTGTTGTAAGTGAGGATGCTTTGTTCATTTTGGGGGAGTTGTGTGCACCCCTCGGAGACCCTGAGAACAGGTGGTGTGAGAATCTCGGGTGTTCCTAGAGAGGTTGAATCTCTCCCCACCTACCCTGCCCTAATGATTCACCTGTGACTGTCACCTCCCTGAGGGACTGCTTGTGTCTTTTTGGTGTCTGCTCTGACACCCTGCCCTGCACATGCATGATATGTACTAAACAAATCTGTTAAATGAATAAATGAGCACTTGTAAAAGCAATGTTACAACCATTACAGCAGCAAATTATAGCTAATATTATAAATCATCAAACAATAACTGAGAATGTATGCAAGGTAAATTATTTCCTCTACAGTTTCCAAATCAAAATGGACTCTGGTCACAGAGCTTTCTGGGTATTGTCTGGTATATTTGTGACAAGAAAAACACCTATAGAGGGAAAAAGTAGGATAGTTTCTTCTGCTTTCAGGATGTAATTCATCCCCTTTGGCAAAAAACACAAGGAAAATAGAATGGTAACTCAGATATTAGAAAGGTTAAGAAAATTCCACAGGTTAACATTACTATTTCAAAAGATGAAGACTGTATGACTACACAGGATGTTAATGACTTGACGTTACGAAATTTATTAAATTTATTTTTAAAGCAATTTGGTTCCCCCTCTCAAATGCATGAAGCATCTGGGAGTTGGAATAGATCTGCCCCAGGCTGCCAAACAAATTTTTAATGGAACTGGAGTCCTTCAGGGATTGTCCTAAATCCACATAATATTCTTAGGTCTTGGTGTTTGCACTGGGACCTGTATATTAACAGATGTACGTGTGAATAATATACTTATATCCATCCATCACCTTGGTGACTCCACATCTGTAGGGGCTGCTGCACATCAATTATTCCACCGCAGGGGGTAGAGAGATATTTGGGCCAGCATTGACCTCTTTTTCAATTAGGGCCTCAGAGCAGTGTGTTCTGGAAGTCACATGGTCCCTTTAGACAGAACCTCTGCAAATCCATTTGGCCTAATGTGGCCATGCTGGGAAGTCAATGTGATTACCTGTGCCAGGTGTGGAGGTAGCATCCAGAAAAGCAAATGAAAATTTGTTCACTAAGAGGCACCATCAACATTCAGGATCTCTCCCATCTATCTAATCCTTGAATAAGATATTAGCAAGTCTATCAAAAAAAGAATGCCAGCCTTAGTAAAATATATTTACCTTCCACGAAAAAATGCAACTGCTTGTTTGAAAGAAATTGTGATTTGGTTGAGGAGCTAAATTCACTTTCGAATGCTTGGAAATGTTTTTATTATCTGCAGTTTCAGGAAAAACAAGTTTCCTCAGGAAGAACAAGGATTTTTGTCTTTATATCTTAGTGCCTCTTTTAAAAAAAGGAAAACAATGTTTTTATAATGCTTATCTTTTTGTTCATGAACTTGGAACATCTTTCTCAAGAGTACATAGTGCTTTTCATTTTTTAAAGCTTCTGATATTATATGTGGTGGTGTGTTGCATATTGTCGTAACTAATAAATCAATGACAAATGTAGCCACTTCATTTTGTTGGGGAGATATATAATTGTGGTGGTGGCTGACCATTTATTTAATCATGTGGTAAGTACCATATGATGAGAGGGTAAAGTTAAATTGATGATTTGGGCTATCTCAGCCAGGGTACAGTTTACATGGCAATTACACCGGGATCATCTAAGTGTAATTGGCAAGTAATTTTGTGAGCGAAGGAACATGACAGCTCATTTACATGGTGTTCAATGAGTAAAATTTGGGGACATTTATCAACCACTTGCAAGTGAAGAGTGATTGCACCAATATAACCCAAAATACTATAGGTAGCATTTTGAAAGCTTCGTGGAAGGTTTTTGGTACGAATCTTCATTCATTTGCTCCTTGAACATTTATTAGGTGTGTGCTATGTGCCAGGCACTGTCCTAGGCATTGAAGATACAAGCACAAATGAAAAGTGAAGTTCTACTCTCAACTCATGGGTGGGAAGCAGACCCATCGTCAATAGTTATACAACAGTGTAGTAAGTAGAGGTTCGAGCTCTGCAGTTACTGTGGATGCTGAGGAGGGGAAACCAGGAGGCTGGAAGAGGGTCAGGGAAAACTTGCTAGCAAGGGTGACACCTGAGATGAATTTTTAAGGCTAAACAGGGCCGAGCCAGGGGAGGGGAAAAAGGACTTTCCAGGCAGAGGTGCAAGCAAGAGCAGAATCTTAGATGAACAAGATGACTGATGTGAGCTGGCACATTTCAAGGCAGACCTGGGACCCAAGAGGCAGACTTGAGTGGGATCCCAGAGGCTCTGTAGGTCATGCTGGAGGCTGGACCTTATCCTGCAACCTGGGGAAGCCATCGGAGGCATTTAACAAGAGTTGTTTTGTAGACAGAACATTCTGTGTAATAAAATATTTTTATTGAGCTATTACAATATGCCAGGCTCTGTTCTACAGGTATCAAGGCATTTCATCCTCACAGCAACCCCATGAGATAGGCACTAACATATCCCCCTTTTTACCTATGAAGAAACTGAATACAAAGAGATTGCCCAGAGCTACAGAGAGGGTGATGGAGGAGCCAGGATTTGAACCCAGGCTTGTCCAGCTCCAGAGCCCATGCTTGTCCCCAGCACCCACACCATGTCATTAGTCCCCTTGATATAATCAACTGCAACCCCCTGTTTTTAAGATACACATTCCCCACCTCCTGTCCCCGCCGCTAGACTGTGAGCTCTATGGGACCAGGAACTATATTTATCTTGCTCACAGCCACATCCCTCAAGCTTAGGATGATGCCTGCACCTTCATAAGCATGCCACAAATAAAGAAAAAAATGTCGTTTTGAGGGGGTCATGACTGGAGGCTGTTGAAGTCAGCCTGGCATGGGATGATGATGAGGGCCTGAATCTAAGGCAGTGTTGGTCGATACAGAGAGGTGAGGATAGAGAAATAAATTGTCAGGGCTTGGTGATTGACTGGACGTGTGGATTTTGTTGGCATATTCTCATAGTGTTTCTGATCTCCAACTCATACGCTGGAGAGATGACTTGGCAAAAGAATCCGAAGCTGAGGGAAGCTCGTGCTCCTATTCACAAAGCTCTCAAATTCCTGAGAAGAAACGTTGCGGACTCAGGATGAGAAGTTAGAAGAAACTTCCCTGGAGATAGTTAAAAATAGAATGAACACATCTGCCTGGGATGTGGAGGGACAGAGCTGCCCTAGGGTAGATGAATAGTTAGATGGCCTTTGGGATTCTTCCCGCTTTGAAAATTTTCTGCTTTAGAATAAAAATTCTCCTGAGCCACCTGTCCTTAACTGTGTGGCTTAAAGATAAAATCAAAGCGTCCAAGAAATGGAAAATATGGAGTCCAAATGCCTGGATTGTAGATAAGGAAACAGAAGCCCGGAAGGGTTAGATGACTTGTCCAAGGGCACACAAAAGGAAGGCTCAGATCACTGGTCTCTCAGTCCCCTGCTCCCTGGACTCCCAGAGAGCAGCATCTGTGTTTGGGTGCCCCCTGTGCTGGGTGGTGACCCAAAAGCAAAGAGAACCTGGTATCTGTACTTGAGGAGTTCAGAGAGCCTCAACAGTAAGCGCCACTTGTCACCTAAAAATGCCATAAAGTACCACTTGCTACACAGAACATTTGGAAAACAGAGAAAATGAATTTAAAAGTCTATAATGATTTTTCTTTAGCCCCACTCATTGCCAAGCACTGCTTCCGTGCTTTACAATCATTATCTCTAATTCTTACAACTTGGAAGTTAGATAGTATTACTTTTCATTTTATGTTTCAGAAAGCAAAAGCCCTGAGAACTCATTCCATAAGACCAGACTATGTTAACTCCAGTCCTACCCTGCACAAATGGTGTTAACATTTTGTTGCATTTCCCTATAGTCTTCTTCTTCTACACGCTGGGACTATCCATTTACATAGTTACAGTTTAATCATAGATACAATTTGAACTTTCATTTTTTGGCTTGTGATGTGTTCTATCTATTTTTCATGTGATTTCATAGTCTTCATTTTAATGGCTGTATAGTGTCTTATCAAGTTTTTCGGAGGTTCTTAAACAAAAATATTTACTCATAAAAATCTTTCAGTTTTTGGCACGTATGGCATTTGGAAGGTATATTTTATATTTTGAGGACCATCTGACCATCCGTGATGGATGGCATTGGGAAGAGCAGGAGAGAAGCTGCCAGGCTGTGCACAGAGGGTCATGGCTTTCTTCCCCACCAAGAGCCCCTCTGGGAATGCAGGATGGTGCCGGGCACAGCTCAGATGGAGCCTGGGTGGAGATGGCTTAAGGCAGATAGCAGGTGACTTTTCAAGCCTCTGCTTCTCTGACTGAACACACATTCCTCCTCCTGCCCTTGTGAAAAAGCAAGTTTTCATTTTCTTAGGGTAGTAAAAATCTTTTGTGTGAAGAAAAAGTGTCATCAAGTGTCTTATTCATCAGCATATATAGCATCTCTTTAAAATGACAGTGGGAGTAAAAGTTCATCAGTTCAATATGTCTTTCACATTTGGAGACTCCTGACTAATAAACCTCTGGTATTTATCATCAGAACAGCCAAAGAACTAAAATCTGGCACATGCTGTTCTCACGCACTGAGAAAAACTTAAAAAGACAGAAGATTTTCTCCATTTTTCCTTCTTCCATTCATTTAGAAGAAAAAACATACCTTTTTTTAATTAAAAAAAATATGAGCATACAGAAACATCTGGCCTCCATTACCATAGCAGCCTCCTAAATGGCCTCCTTGTCTGCCCTTCTAAAGTCAACTTTGTATAAAAGCCAGAAAGATGTTTCTAGAACACAGAACTGTACCGGTCACCCTCCCATGTTGTTGACCTCTTCTTCCATGACTCTTAATGGCTCTTGGAGTTAAATACCATGTGTAGCTGCAGCTCCCACATCCCCTGCTTCCACCTTGTCCCAGCCATACCAAGCTGCTTCTGGCTCCTCTCTTCCTGCTGCAGTAAAGCGTGTCTCCAGCCCCACATGCAAATCAATTCTTTCTTCACAAGCTTCCTGCCAGCCTCTGCAGAACCTGGTTCCCAGCTTGAGCTCCCACAACACCTATCTAGCACTATCACACTCATACAGAATATAGCCTACAATCTTATTTTTACTTGGCCTGCATTTTAAAAAATTAAATCTCATTGGGCATGCATATCACTGTTCAGTTTAAGGCCCTGCCACTCTCTGTTATACATCAAACCCCAATTACATATTTATTCTGTGCTGGGTCATATAAGGCTACTTGCTTTTGATCTCTTTTACCCAACAGACTATAAGCGGTGTGTGCTGGAATTGGGTATTGTTAATTCTTGTTAATTCTATAGGCCTGGCAGAGACTGCTCAATAAATATCTGTTGTATTAATTTATGCTTTTTTTAAAAGCATAAATTATGTCGGGAAAGATACCGTAACTCTTTTTGGCCTCTCTGTTCACAAACATTATAAAATTCATGGACCTCAATGGACCTGGCAGACACTAACAGTATTCCATGGGGATGGCAGAAAGTCTATGTTCATGATGTGATTCTGCTAAAACCTAGACATTTTGGATCTTTAAGCTTCTGAATGTGATTATGGTCTTTCCCACTATTTCCTGTACCAGGAGATTCATATCAATTCTTATGATCCCTCATGAGTAACTATCTTCATGTTTGTCATAGTTTTGTGCATCAAAGTGTACATTTCCTTGGTTTCATTTCATATCCCATGATCTCCATACTTCCATCAAACTGGGATCTTCAGAAATTTGAATGGAATAGGATAAGGTGTAGTTTTTTATCTACTTAGTAAGGTGTGATCATGATTAAAGTACAATCAGTGTGCTTACCTGAATTTGGATCCTGACAAGGAGTAATGCACCCATATCTGTACATGCTGGTGAGGCTAGGAATACCCATTGGTCAACCTGTGAAGTATCATCTTTTTGATAATCTAGTCCTTTGTCTCAGCCACTGTATTTTTCATTTCCTTAGTTATTCTCCTCTAGATGTTCAGTTTCATGCTGCTGTAAAGACACTAAAAAAAGATGGGGTATCTCACAGGTCCCAGATTACTCATATTTATGGAATTTCACATAATCATCAGTGATGTAGATCTGTGGTACCTGTCTATGGCCATGTTGTTGCCATAAATTAAATCTCCAGAGAATGCCCTGCATTTTCAGGGAGTGCTATGGATGTTGCAGAGGGACTGTATACCATAAGGCATTGCTGAGGAAACATGTTAGTAGCACAAGAATGGAAATGTGTCCAGGTGTCAAGTTCAAAAAAAAAAAAAAAAAGAAAAGAAAAGAAAAAACTCTTTCACCTAAGCTTCCTTCCCTAGGGAAGAAGTGGGGGCAGAATGGGGAGAGTTTATTACAGAATCCTTTAGCAGCCAGAAATTTCGTTGACAAGTTTGTTAATGTGCCTGCTTGCTTGCCTCCTCAGAGGCCCGTTGTGAATTCCTTACTTGATATTATCAATGGTTAATGGATGCACCTGAAAATTAAGCAATATTGTACCATTTGGGTAATAGTTATATTAAATGGTTCTTTCCTATAGCATAAAGCTTATCTTTTTTGTAATAATGAATACTTCATCTTTTCCAATGTCCTAATCAAATGCTTCCACATCATCTTGAGGCAGAACCAGATCCAGCTGCATCTATTCTATGCTATTGGCTTCAATTATGTCAAATTATCCAACCTACCCACAGGTCCTAAGGTTCTCTTTTGCTGAGACATAGGCCTGATGCACGTCTTCAGAAGCTCATGATTACCAACCATTCAGCACTAGTCTGTTGTAAGTAAACAGAGAATCAAAGAGAACACTAGGCTAATTTTACAGTTATGAGGAAATCTCTAGAATAGATTTCTTCCTAAATGTTGGCATTCTCGGGTTGATCTCAAGTATTTTTCTTTTCCATGTCCCTTCTCCCTGAAACACAAACATGTACCTCAATCTGCATGGCACTGCTTCAGAGTTGATGATTTCCACTGCAGTGGCAAAAAGTAAATAACAGTCGTGTTTTGGCTATAAATAATAATTATTTAATTTTTAACAGCTATTATATCGTTTGGATTGACCAGAAGCATCAGGCTTCTGATACATTGCCATACTTTATTTTATTCAACCAAACACCTGTAGCTGAAAGAGGGCAGTACAAGAAATAGTGAACAACCCTTGGGGAAACCAGTAAGTCTCTTTCTGCCATATTATGCTGAAACTTTACTGTTTCTTATGCTTCTAGTAAGATGAAATGATTCATCATTTTGGAGTCATTTTTTTTAGTCAAAATTCTTATCTTTATACTTCAAGTTCTGATCTGCCTGTCCCTATCTCCTTCATTTTCAGCTTATTTTGACTGTTGTGCTTTTTCTTCTGAGCTTTAAAAGACCCCTTTTTTCCACTAAGAAAAAGACTCACCAATGAACATCCAAGGTGATTGAGGATGCCCTTTGATGTGCAGGGGCCATGCCTTAAACCCCTTAAATTGCTATTACCCTGTCCAGTGTACAGAATAGGCACAATACATGGTTTCCGAATGAATGAATGAGTGAAAGAATGGAAAAATTCATATCTAATATCATAATTTATGGTTGTTTAACCTCTTTCATCCAAATTACATTCCACCTGAGACTATCATCTTGAATTTCTGTCAAATATTCTTAATACTAAGTTCAGTGTACAATACATGCAGCCATTGCTCAGTGAGTGTTTAGTGAGAGCAAAGTATATTGTATACTTTGGAGCCCTATTATGGAGAAGCCAAAATGTGGCACCTAGTCTTTCAAAATCCATACTTTTTCAAATTAGTCAAGTCAAGGAATGGATTTTCACCCTGGAGACTAACCATTGATTCAACAGATTGGACACTATGATTACTCTCCATTGGACCTCCTGTGTTTGGAACACCTTATAACATTCCAGAGATGGAAAAATCTTTGGAAAACCGTCTGTGTTTCTTGAAATATTTAAATGGAAACCTTCCCCTTGAGAGAGTCCTATTGATCCAGTTCAGCAGATATCCACTATTCCTGCAAACATTTATTGAACACCTTGTATGTGACATGAGTTGGAAATAAATGTGAAACTGGCAATTCTTTCAATTGTAGTTCTTTCTTGCTTATAATTTGGTAGGCAAGTATAGGAATAAAGCAGAATTCAGTATGATAAATTCTACAATAGAAGCAGGTATAAGGAGCAGAGGAAGCCGAGAGAGGGGAGTAATTAGTTCTGTGTAACGCATTAGGGAAGGCTTCCTGAAAGAAATGGCTCTGAGTTGGAATTCATCCATAACAGTTTTTGTCTTTTGGATGACTATCATGAGTAAAAAATGCCCCTGATGTACTTGATGTATTCATTTATAACACAATGTCATATTGTAAGGAATAAACTTAAAATTCAAACATTTGAAAAACATTTGACTCCTCACTATAGCACCTGAATCCACCTCAGTATTCTGTGGTTTGTGTGATATCTGAGAAACAGCTGAATCAAACCCCACTATATTAATGGATTTATATATGTGCATATAAGGCTAATATAATTTATTTTGCCAGTTTTTTTATGGTTTCATAAATAGTGCTATCAGTAACATTTCTAAAAAGTGACGAAATGAGCTCATATGTGCTGGTAGAAATTCAGTATATTTTATAGAACACTGCTACTCTTGATATAGCCTACGGAATGTGACTTTTCATAAAAACCTAATGAATTTCTAGATTTGTCAGCTGTTTCCAAACAGATGCACTCTGCTAATCTAATGGAAACATTCTGAGCCCAGATCCCAAATATCAATAGCTTTTAGTATTGCAAATTAGTTTGTCTATTGGGTAAATTGGACTGTGTGGCTCTTGATAAAAAGTAGCAAGTAATTTTGTATGGATGTTTTAACTGCCTTGCCAGGCTTTGATGCTCGTATTTTTCCTTGCAGAGTTTTAAGCTGAATGTAGACAGTCATTGTGCTCTCAAGGAAGCTGTGGAGGAGGAAGGACACCAACTTCTCGAGCTTATTGCATCTCACAAAGCAGGTAAATCCTCCTGAAATATTGCAAGTCTTTATGTCTCCAGACTATTAAGAATGAAGAAGCATTGCTGTAAATTACTGCATATATTCACTTCCTTATGTATTATTAATATTTACATTATCAGATTGACCTTCAAGATTTATAAATGTTTCATATACTGCATACAATGCTGTGATACTTGTAAGATGAAATACTGCCTCCAAATGGTCTGTTCATTTGGGGCTTGCCGTTCGCCTGAGTTTCAATTGAAATCACATTCCTGAAAACTTCACTGACATGCTTTTTGATGTAGGTGCTCTGGGAATAACATTAAGATAATGAATGAGAATTGTGCATATAGTTATAATGCATATGCATTCAGGTACTTATAGATATCATTACAGATATAAGGCAGGCAGTCTAGAGATACCTGATTATTTCCCTGCCAATTCACACACATGAACGTTTTGCATATTCTTTGCTGGTCATTGCATTAGCAGAGTTTTGGCTTTAGACCAATTCTTACTCCAGTATTAATGTATTTATGAGGAACAGATTATAAATAAAAAATAGTTTTGTCATTTGGTTATACTTATCCTGGTAGTAAAAGACCATAAGACAGGATGAATTACAGTTTGGCACTTGTTTTGAGCTTACCACAGCTAAATAAGAAAAGAGCAGCATTAATCTGATGTGCTAATACTAAAGACTGCTGTCTTAAATCTGGCCCATTTACTATAGTTCGGGTTGAATTAACTTTACCTATTTCCATACATTTTCTGATCATTATAAAGTCTCCACACAGGGCCTTTTATTTGGAATGTGAAGCTATAGTGTTAATAATTTTTATGTATTGTGATTTTTTGTTCCATATACATTTTTTTAGTTAATATATTAAATCTAAGTCGATTCCAAACCATGCATCTATGTGGTTATCCCATTTTTGTGTCCTTATGCCTTCTGTCAAGTCAAAAATCCCCGACCTCTGTTCTGAGTGGCAGGTGATGGTAATGGTTGCTGAAAATTATGTTTATTGTGTGAAATATCCATCTAATTTGCTAAATGAAAAACAATAATGGGTAAAAATGCAGTTGAGTTCGTAACTTGTGCTTTCCCCTCCTTTTGGAGAAGGACTAAAGGACATGCTGCGGATGATAGCAAGTCAATGGAAGGAGCTGCAGAGGCAAATCAAACGGCAACACAGCTGGATTCTCAGGGCTCTGGAAACCATCAAAGCTGAGATTCTGGCTACTGATGTGTCTGTGGAGGGTGAGGAAGGGACGGGAAGCCCCAAGGTAAGTGGCTTGAAGTTTGTCTTATTTCCTCTTATTTCTGTCTTCTTTTGAACTAGGCACCACTGAAGTTTTCTTTCTACCCCTAAGGCTTTTCGTTTTTACTGGGTAAACTTTATATATCTCTCTCTGTATAGGTATGTATAAACAAAATGAAATGGTTAAGTTTAAAACAATAAAAAAGCCTACAACTTTCAAGTTTTCCAGGAAGGGGTCTTTTTGTGAAAAGTGGCAGAGTAGGAGGGGAAAGTACTTTAGGGGTAGGAGAAAGGGGGACATAAAACATTTAGTAAACAAAACATAAAGCATCTTTAACATGAATAATCAGAATGGTTTTAAATTGTTTTGTTGCAACTATAAATCACTATAATCAGTGCAATCACTCAGCTCTGACATCCATTAGCCGCTTGGTTACAGCAAATTAACAAAGAAGAGAGAAAGTGATTCATTATCTCATTCCTGTTAATGACTATCAGATGCATTGCCTAATTAGGGGATGGTCATTGTAGTGGGAAGAAGGTCATATGCTTTGCTACAAATCTTTTTGCTCTGAGTGTAAGTTCTCCATAATGGTGCATGCACCGAATACAAGTACTTTAAGAATGAATATTGACATGTTTTGGTTATCTACTTTAGATTTACAAAATAATCCGTAAAGCATATGCAGTTAAATTTTAAATGAGACACCTTCTGATACAGTGCACCACTGTTCTAAAGGTATCTTTGGACTCATGAAGTAGAAGATAATGGACTCATGAAGTAGAAGATAATTTTATTAATCTGATATTTTCTTGCAATCTCTCTTTTCTTTTGTATTTGTTCTTTTGTGAAAGTTAATGCAGAAAACCAGTCTCATAATAGACTAAGCATGGAAACATACTGTAACATGGGGGGAACAGATTTAAGAGTTCATGGCCTCTATTCCTGGCATGGACAAAGTAATTAAATCATCATCAAGTCGCATTTATTCAGTCCCCATGTGGATTGGCATTGGGCTAAATGTATACAGAGCAAGTTAAACAAACCCTCTGCCCTCTGAGCCTCACATTCTCAAGTGCAGGCAAGGAGAAACCCAATCTGCCCTGCAGTGGTGAGGCCATGCAGCCAGTGAAAAACTTAGGTGGTTTATAGCTTTGGAATCTCGAACAACAACCTTGAACTTATTTGTTGGAAACAGAGGATGGAACGATGAGCTCAGTTCCCTTTAAAGAAGGTTCCATGGAGGAGGTCACATTTCAGGAAATACTTGAAGGAAGGAAGAGAGGTGGCTTGGCACATGAGCACATATTTTAGGAAGTGACGTGATGAAAGGATCAAAGCTGGAACTAATCATAGGGAATGGAGAGTGTCTTCAGCAGACTTCTCAGGGCAGAAGTGGAGCCCTTTCAAGGAGCAGACTGCAGGAAGAAGTTGATTGGGCTAATACTTTGGCTGGGGTAGGGGGCAGTGATGATGAGAAAGGACACAACTAAAAACTTTGTTGTGTTTTATTTATCTAACAAAAATAAACTGAGTGCTTACTTTTTAAAAGCTATCCTGTATTGGATGCATTCTACATGCCAGGCAGTGTTCTACACTACTTCTGTGTATTCTCTCATTTAATTCTCACAACAAACTATATAAACCTTATAAATAAGGCAGTCCTATTCTAATTTCCAATGGGAAAAATGGAGGCACAGAGAAGTTAAGTAACTGGCTTAAGGTCACACAGGTAGTAGGTAGCAGAGCTAGGATTTGAATCTGAGCCCTTTGGCCCCCGAGCCCATTTCCAGCACCACCTAGAGCACTGCCCGTTACTGGCACTGCTCAAGGCGGGGCATGGTGGTGAACAATCAGCCTCAGTACCTGTCTCATGGAGCTTGTGGTGAAGTGCGGTGACAGACTCAAATCTAACAACCATGCTTTTATAAACCATGATGGGCTGTGAAAGAAAAGAAAAGGAAGCAACCAGAGGTTGGACTGGGAGAAGCGATTTAGATCAGGGCATCAGGGAGCGCTTCTTTGAGGAAGTGGCATTCTGTGAGCAGGCTGTGCAGCTAGAGGGGAGGTGGGGAGTGTGCAAGGGAAGCTGAGTGGCTGTGGGCACAAAGGGGAGGGTTTGGGAGTGAGCAGGGAAACGACATCATTGATTTGCAGCCTAAAAACCTGTCCTTGGCTTTGGTGTGGAGCATGGGTGGGTGAGTGGGGTGAGTCTGGGTGAGGGTGGGGAGGCACCAAAGTGGAGCTGCAGAGATGGTGCAATCACCTGCATTAATAAAAGACCTGTGTTGAAAACGAGTGGCTCTATTCACCAGGGCCAATTTGAACTGGACGCTTCTAAATGAGCTCATTTTGTCGGGAGATACTGAGATGAAGTAAAGAGGATAACTGAACCAAATGGGGAGAAAGTATTATTAAATGAGAGGCAATGTCAACATTTCTCAAAAAGAGGACCACCTTCCCCAGGCCCCGCCTCAAATGAATCAGAGTCTCCTGGGAAGGGCCCGAGAATCTGCATTCCACAAGCTCCCAGAAAACCACGGTCATAGGCTCTAAGAAGGCCCTTTTCCGCCAGTGCTATACGATCCTCACATAACCGGGATCCTCACACAACGTGCAAGAATGTCTGTCTTGTTGTTACTTATAATACCAAACAATTGGTATCAACCAAAATGTTTAAAACAGGGGCTGTTTAATTAAATTATGCTACATCTTATCCTAATGAAAGGTTACATAACCATTAAAAATAATGTTTTAGAAGAGAATTTTTAAACATTGGAAGAGACCTGTAAGATGCAATTATATATTTTAAAATATCTTTGAATTTTCTAAGTCTCTACAATGAGTACGAATTATTTTAACCGGAAAAATAAAGAATATATGTAAAATGCAAGAATTACAAAGTGATTTAAAAGGTAGACTATATGCCATTGATCTGAAGGTTCTTGAGATGTGAATTTAGATATTAGGAGGAAAAATAGATACATCTGATTCTTAATGATTTGGGTGTCTCAGTTCTAAACAAAACAAAACAACAACAGCAACAAAAACCCTCTCTATTTAAATCATCTCCAAAGTGAAAATGTCTTTCTTGAGTCACATCAGTTTACAAAGAATAGCATAAGTAGTTTTTCTAGTTAATAGTATTACTATCCAAAGCACTTCATGTCACACTATGTGAACAGTGTGGTGCTTCTAAAAGCAGCTACGAGGAGAGGCTTCTGTGGGCGTCTACAGATGTAGAACCTGAGGGAGGTGTCAGAGTCGAAGACTTTGACATGGCAGAGCTGGCCACACCCCAGGCCTTCGCCTCCCAGCTACTTCTCTCTTCCCAAGTTTGGGTTGAATTTTCTTAGGACAGATGAACTCATCCATAGTCAAGGGTGAAGGTAAAATCAATTTAAGACAAAGAAAATATATTTCTAAACTTAAGCTTAGGAAACTGAGGAGAAATCAGAACGGTCATTCCTTCTATTTGCTTAATGTTTATGAACTGCCTTCCTGAGTCCCTTGGGCAAGCACGAGGAATAACAGGAGGGGCTCAGACTATGAAGTCAGACTGTCTGAGCTCAACTCCTGACACTTACTAGCAATGACTTAACTTCTCTGTGCCTCAGCTCCCTCATTTGTATGACGGAGGCAATGCTAACATTCACCTCAAGGAACTGTGATGCAGGTTAAGGGGTGCCTGGCACATAGTAAGTCTGAGATGAGGGTAAACGTGCAAGACTTCATACTCTAGTGGTGGAGACAACAGACAAATAATTCTAATAGAATCTGACAAATACTCTAGTAGAGGTAGGTACAAAGTTCTATGAGTACAAGGAGAAGGAAATAACTACCCCCAAGTGGGAGTATCAAGGAGAGACTTTCAGGGGAGTTGATGTTTTAAATGGAGGGTGGAGGGAAGGATTTCTGCCTGGGTGAAGTTGATGGGCACAGAGAACAGACCTGGGATCTTCTGGACCATGATTAGGCCAGCTTGCCGCAATCTACCCAAGGCTCACGATGTGACAAAAAATGACCCTTAATGATCAGTGATGTGAGCAGTAATTCCTCGTATGTTTCTAACTGACACTATCCAAGCCGAGTGAGGTTCCTAAACAGAATGTATCTAATCTGTCCTGTTTAAACGGAAATTTTTCTTTCCATATTGCACCAAATAGAGCAAGCTTAAACCCTGGAGTTCGTCAAGACTAAAAGCTGGATTCAACTTTTTATCTATCATGTCGGCCCTCTTTCTCTGACATGACCTTGCTCAGGTCATGTACAAACTGTGCCATGATATGCATCTCCTAGCACAGCAGTTATGATCATCTATTTCATCTTAGTCCTAAAAGAGGAACTAAAATTAAAACATAATAAAAAAAATAACTCCAGAATTCATCTTAGGTTTACTTCAGAAGCTACTGGGAACTTGAGAAGCAAAATAGAAAATCTAAGGAATATATCTAGGGGGTATTTTTCTTTTTTACCTTGTTTGAGAGACTGCAGAAAAGGACTTGGTCTTAGAAATCTTGTAAAAAAGGAGGATAGGAGGGAATTCAAAGACTCTGGGAAACTTCTCCCCCAGGACTCGGCGGCATACCTTATTTGTTGTATTTCGTTTTTAAAAAAGTGTTTTCCCAGGACTGTGAGATCTTTTATACATGGAAATAGAAAACAAAATTCACTAATTCTAGATATAGAGCTTCAGCATGCATATCCAAGAATTGAAAGTATGCTTGTAATTATATATTTTATTTTAAGATAGATTGGTGAAAGTTTATCACCTTAAACTAGGCTTTTTCAGTATGTTAAACTTCTGAATGGTGTATAGCTGGAGGGATTTCAAAACACAGTGAATATCTAACTCCTAACAAAGGGTGCATTCTTTTTATGACCTCTCAAGGCAAAAACCAAAAATCCTGAAAGGAAAAAAACATTCTTAAATTTTGCACATTGCCTCCTTTAAAATGTTCTTATCCTCTGTTTTTACTTTTTACCTATAGAGCTTGCCATCATTACAGATGTCCTAGAATCAAGGCCAGGATTTCCCTACATGACATCTCAAACTTTGCATCATAGAAAGCACACAACAATGGTTCTTTTGTCCTCCTTAAGGAAATATATACATTTCCAAAACAAAGAATATTTGAAGACTTTATTGTAAATTCAGAGAACTTTATAGCTACTAGAAGGGTGACTTAGCCTGGGTTCCAACCAAGATCTTCACTTCTTTAGTGAAAGGAGATAGAGGGTTTAGCTGCTTTGAACTCTAGGGTTGTGCTTATTTTATCCGGCTTCTTTTTTTTATAAATTTATTTATTTATTTATTTATTTATTGACTGTGTTGGGTCTTCGTTTCTGTGCGAGGGCTTTCTCTAGTTGCGGCAAGCGGGCGCCACTCTTCATCGCGGTGCGCAGGCCTCTCACTGTTGCGGCCTCTCCTGTTGCGGAGCACAGGCTCCAGACGCGCAGGCTCAGTAGTTGTGGCTCACGGGCCTAGTCGCTCCGCGGCATGTGGGATCTTCCCAGACCAGGGCTCGAACCCGTGTCCCCTGCATTGGCAGGCAGATTCTCAACCACTGCGCCACCAGGGAAGCCCTATCTGGCTTCTTTGAGGTTCTTAGATTGAAGTTGTCATCCCTTTGGAAATGGATATCAGACTGTGAAGGTCATCAATGTTATCTATTCAACAATAGCACAAGAACAAGCCTAAGGACATCTCTTAAATATGTTTGCTCAGCCCTACGAATGACAGTTTCAGATATTGGCTGAGAAGGGACGTTTGTGGGTACTCTAACTTGGGTATGTCACTGACCACCTAGCCTTTCATTGAATGTCAGGAGTGGGCAAGTCTAATACTAACACATATTTTCTGTTTGTTTACCAGACACCCAAGTCTTAACCTAGTATTTATGCTAATACTAGGTTAACTTTTGCTAATACTAGGGTAACTTTCTTTAACTGAAGGGAGAGAAAGAGGCTGATTTAGGGAGGACTTTATATGATAATTTTCTCTGTATTATATAGTATCTCTTGGGTAATAGTGCAGCTGGATATTATTATCCTGGAACGGAATTTGATCCTGATTCTTCCAAAGCATTGGTGAGACAAAGCATTGTCTCTGCATTCTTTTCTTTTCTGGCTCAAATGCTTTTGTAGTTGCATGTTGTTTAATATAGGATCTTCAGAAACAGCTTTAAGATATTGAATGGGAATTGCATTTATATATGGTTAGTCCCACATACACTTGGCACTGACATATATAAAGAATTACTTAAGATACTTTTCTCTTTTCCTCATGCAAAAAAAGGAGCACAGGTATATGTTATCAGAGGAACCAGAAATGATATCATAAGGTTAAACTGGGCCTAAAGTAGTAGAAACAAAGACAACAGGCAAAGGCCTGGCCATTATTTATTGAGTGCTGACAGAGAGCTCTGCCCAGTGCCGGGTCAGACATGAGGGAAGACACGCTTTTCTGCTTAGTGAGCTTATCATCTCAGTGTAAGCACACAGTGTAACATCTTGTCTAATGTAGATTGGGCTATCTTAGATCTAGAATAATAGATCACCTAAGATTTAGATCATCTTAATTAGGATGTTGGCAGATTGAAATGGAATGGGGTTCTTGATGCAAGCAAATGAGTAGTAAATGCATTACCAATTCCACCTCTTCCTTGCAGAATTCTTCCTAAAAGCCAGTATCCAGTTCCTTTCCTGCTAAACTATATAAACAGTACTGAAATGCAGTACCTAAGGAGAGCTCTTTCTTCTACTGTGGATTCTCCAGTAGTCCTTTTTTTGTTAACAGAAGGGCAACTTTTCTTCAAAAGTGTTTGTGAAAGACAGAAACAAAAGTGAGTTATTTTTTTGAAGATCGGTTGTGGTTACTAAATTTGTGATGTAATCGAATAAAAGATAGTTCTTCTAATCTCCTTGAGGCACTTAAATTTGCACATTATCAGATGTGTGAGTGGGCCCAGGATGAGGAATTTTTTTTAGTAGTCTGCCACTGTAACTAGGTGACTGAAAAAATGATTGAGATGATATAACATATATTAGGTCAAAGGACAGCTAATGGTCAGCCCTATCATGGTCTATATGATGTATAAAACCATAGCTTATCTTGATTTTTCGCACTATGTTTCCATTGCTGGATGATTCTGGGAGTGAAACTCTTTGGTGTCTCTAACCAACACAGGGAAATGTCACTGGCAAGAGTAGGTAGCCTATTTTTTTTTCCCTATTTAGTCAAAGAGTGCCTAATCTCTGAATCCGTAACAACTAGAGTTGCAGAGATGCATGGTATTAGATACAAAGTTACGTTCTACAGCAAGCAACACTCTTTTATTGGCAGAACTCACATTTTGTAACTCAGCCTGATCTATTTTGAAGATAATATATAGTCAAACACATTAGAGGTACTTTTTGATATATAGTAGAGGTCAACATTTGTTTAAAAAAAGCTGTAAGTATTTAAGCACAAAACAGAAGGCAAGATACAGAATTGCTTCTAAAAACCACTTTAAAATTAATAAATAAATTATTTGAAAGTGTGGAACAATTACCTCAGTGTGTGACTTACACTTTTTCCCTGGAATGTGTTGTTTCTGGCAGGGGAGCGTCTGAGCTGGGAGAGCCCTGCTAAAGGGATTACTTTGCTCTGGCTCTTGTGTTTATTGAGTCACCTAGGACTTCTTATAAAACAGCAGTTTTCAAATGTACACACACCTGCACTCGACACCCTGAACACTCCAAAAGTTTGTTTAACTGTTCTCACACCCAGAGTATCTCTCCCATCCAGTGAGGTCAAAAAGCATTGAGATGTCCACATTCTGGTTTTTCCTTCTCCTCGGAAATTACTTGGAATATAGCCATTTATGTGGTTTTGACGCTAACAGAGACAGAGGTATTTTTTCAGTGTACTCTAGTGCTCTTTGCCACCAGGCCTCACAGAACATCCCCAGTCTTACCTCCCCCTGTGCCAAAATGAAGGGTAACGTTTCTCAGGAAACATTAACTAGATTAGAGGTCCTGCTGGGCCAGAGTCCAGGGATCCATCTCACTGCGGCTTCCAGGCCATTTTGCGTTGGGTGGGAGTGGTGACTTCTCATCTTTGTACTTATCTGGCCTGCAGAGGCCAACACTGGTTTAGCATTGCCCCCTGCAGGGCTAAGCAAGGCCATGGATCTTTCCGTGTGAGAAAGGGGAGAGGGAAAAAGGAAGCCTAAAGCAAGAGGCTAAGACAAAGGAAAAGAGAGAGGGAAAGAAAAGAGAGAGAAGGAACAGAAATAGAAAGATAAAAGAAGGAAGTATGTATCCAGTGAAGCTCATCTGCCTAAGTCGCTTCATGAACATTAATGCTTTCATGTCTCTTGCTCCTTCTATCTTATCCTTTCCTTTCTCTAGCTCTGGAACTCAAAGCCAGAAAAACTGTCTTTATTTTTGACATCTTAGATATTATTGTATAACCATTGTGTGTGTGTGTGTGTGTGTGTGTGTGTGTGTGTGTGTGTGTGTTTAACATACTCTATTAATGGGGTTAGCATAGTTAGCAGGCTTAATATGGTCTAGGTTTGTATCAAGCCTTTTACCTGGATTGTCTCATTCATTCTTCCCAACAGTATAGCAGTTGTAGCTTCTGTTGTCATTTTTACTTTCCTGATAGAAAACGTAGGCTCCAAACACATATTAGGTACTCAGGCTTATTCAAAGTCTTTTTAAAATCCGTATGTGACAGCGTAAAGGCCAGATTCCTTACCCTGTCATTTGACTCCACCTGCTTAGTCAAGATTCATGTCACTGTTTCATTTCGTTAATGTTCTAGTTAATTCACCATCTTCCAAATGCCTTTTCCCTTTCGTTTCTCTTTGCTTTTGCCCAGGGCTTTCCCATTCTCTCTACTTACACTGCTCTTATCCATCCTTAAAATCGATAAATATTGAATATGTAACTACATTGTGATGTCATAGCTCTGGACAAGACAGTGTTCCTCTCCATGCTCACTGCCCAGCAGTAGAGAAAGACATGCACATATATAATTCTAAATTAAGGCAGACTGTGTGATGAATACTATAATAAGAGATAGGAACATAAGAAATAGGGAAATTGGGGGAAGGGACATTATTTCAATCTGATGGTGCCTGGGAAAGCTCTTTGCTCTAAGAGAAGATGGATTTTTGTGGAGGTCTCTAATATTCTGACAAATTGTTAGTAGGAAGATATTAAAGGGAGAGCATTCCAGGTAGAGGAAATAACATGGTAAAAAGCATGGAAAAAGGAAACTATGAGGGACATCTAGAGAATGGTGAACAGCAAATAGTTTGGCTCTTTTGAACATAGAGTGTCCATGTGTTTATGGGAAGGGATGAGGACCTAGTAGAAAATAAAGCCTGAAAAACTTTGAGCTATGTACTGGAGAGGTCTGAATATCAGCTGAAGAGTTTGTGTTTTGTTAGTATGCCTTTAGCGTTTTTAATCAGCGGTCCCCAACATTTTGGCACCGAGGACCGGTTTCATGGAAGACAATTTTTCCACAGACAGGGGGAGGGGGGGATGGTTCAGGCAGTAATGCGAGCGAGGGTTCAGGTGGTAATGAGAGTGATGGGGAGTGATGGGGAGTGGCAGATGAAGCTTCTGTGTGGCCCAGCTCCTAACAGGCCACAGACTGGTACCGGTCCGTGGCCCGGGGGTTGGAGACCCCTGTTTTAATGATTGGATTTAACCACAGAAAACAGATGGCAAAAGTAGGATGAGAGCAGAAGGACTGACAATGAATTAGGAAACTAGTATAATAACTAAAGGCAGCTAAAGTCAAGCAGTGGCCGTGATAATAGAAAAAAGTAGAAGCGATATTATAGAAGAAGAAATATTAGGATTTGGCATCGAGGGAATGGAGGTCTGAGGGAAGAGTTAATGATGACTCAAAGGAATTGAGCATGAACAGTTAGGAGAATGGTGTTACCATTAACTGAGGTAGGACAGATGTCTAATTAATAAGAATATCTGGATATATAACCTGGGCAGAGATATTTTTGTAACCTCTGCAGGTGATTCCAAAGTGCAGGCAAGTTTGAGAACAATGATTTAGAGATGGGAGAAGCCGAAAAATTATCTGTGTAGTTATGTGCAACACTCAGTTGAAAATGTAAGCCCGAAGCTTGGAGCAGGGATCAATGCTGAGGTTCCAGGTTTGACAGTACACATAGATTTTTAAAAAAATTTTTATTGGAGTATAGCTGATTTACAGTGTTGTGTTAGTTGCAGGTGTACAGCAAAGTGAGTCAGTTATACATATACATATATCCACTCTTTTTTAGATTCTATTCCCATGTAGGTCATTACAGAGTATTGAGTAGAGTTCCCTGTGCTGCACAGTAGGTTCTTATTAGTTATCTACTTTATATATAGTAGTGTGTATATGTCAATCCCAATTTCCCAATTTATCCCTCCCCTGCCTTTACCCCCTTAAGTTTGTTTTCCATATCTGTGACTTAAGTTTGTTTTCCATATCTGTGGAAAACAGATATGGAACCTTAAGTTTGTTTTCCATATCTGTGACTCTATTTCTGTTTTGTAAATAGATTCACTTGCACCATTTTTTTAGATTCCATCTATAGAGGATATAGGTGTCTTTCTTTGTCTGACTTACTTTGTCTTTCTTTGTCTGACTTACTTCACTCTGTATGACAGTCTCTAGGTCCATCCATGTTGCTGCAAATGACATTATTTCATTCCTTTTTATGGCTGAGTAATATTCCATTGTATATATGTACCACAACTTCTTTATCCATTCCTCTATTGATGGACATTTAGGTTGCTTCCATGTCCTGGCTATTGTAAATAGTGCTGCAGTGAACATTGGGGTGCATGTATCTTTTCAAATTATGGTTTTCTCCGGGTATATGCCCAGGAGTGGGATTGCTGGGTCATATGGTAGTTCTGTTTTTAGTTTTTTAAGGAACCTCTATACTGTTCTCCATATTGGCTGTACCAATTTCCATTCCCACCAACAGTTTAAGAGGGGTCCCTTTTCTCCACATCCTCTCCAGCATTTGCTGTTTGTAGATTTTTTGATGATGGCCATTCTGACTGGTGTGAGGTGATACCTCACTGTAGTCTTGATTTGCATTTCTCTAATAATTAGTGATGTTGACCATCTTTTCATGTGCTTTTTGGCCATCTATGTCTTCCTTGGAGAAATGTCTATTTAGGTCTTCTGCCCATTTTTTGATTGGGTTTTTTGTTTTTTTGATATTTAGCTGCATAAGCTGTTTGTATATTTTGGAGATTAATCCCTTGTCAGTTGCTTCATTTGCAAATATTTTCCCATTCTGAGGGTTGTCTTTTCGTTTTGTTTATGGTTTCCTTTGCTGTGCAAAAGCTTTTAAGTTTCATTAGGTCCCATTTGTTCATTTTTGTTTTTATTTTCATTACTCTAGGAGGTGGGTCAAAAAAGATCTTGCTGTGATTTATGTCAAAGAGTGTTCTGCCTATGTTTTCCTCTAAGAGTTTTATAGTATCCAGTCTTACATTTAGGTCTTTAATTCACTTTGTTTATTTTTGTGTATGGTATTAGGGAGTGTTCTAATTTCATTCTTTTACATGTAGCTGTCCAGGTTTCCCAGCACCACTTATTGAAGAGACGGTCTTTTCTCCATTGTATATTCTTGCTACCTTTGTCATAGATTAGGTGACCAAAGGTGCGTGGGTTTATGTCTGGACTTTCTATCCTCTTCCATTGATCTATGATTCTGTTTTTGTGCCAGTACCATATTGTCTTGATTACTGTAGCTTTGTAGTATAGTCTGAAGTCAGGGAGCCTGATTCCTCCAGCTCTATTTTTCTTTCTCAGTATTGCTTTAGCTATGTGGGGTCTTTTGTGTTTCCATACAAATTGTAAGATTTTTTTGTTCTAATATTCTGTGAAAAATGCCACTGGTAATTTGATAAGGAAGTCCACGTAGATTTAATAGCTGTAGCCTTGGAAGTTGATATTGACAAGAAAAACCTATTGTGTGAGAATGAAGGAGAAGTATGATAGAACCTTGAGGGATCTCTAGGGTAACTGAGAGCAAGGATGTCATATTACAACTGGGGATTAAGTGAGAATATACATGCTCAATAGTGAAACTCCCAGCTCTTGCCTCCCAGAATGCTGTTAACCAGGGGATAGTAGGGATGTAGTTCAAAGGAAATTTTCATGGGGTAGGGGTGACCTTAGCATGTTTATAGGTTAGAGAATAAGACTAGTTAAAAAGGGATGGTTGAAGAAGATAGTTGCAAGAAGGATGAGAAAGAAGATGAATTGGCACAGTGATTCAGATGATGGAGAGGAAGTGAGTCAGGTGGAGCTGTGAATTTCAGGAAGGGAGGGTATGTCTTATGAGATAGGAAAGAAAGAAAGAATATTGAGTGGTAAGCAATGGTAAAGAGGGAAGGAAGCCAAAGGATTTAGAACAAAGGCAAAGTCAATGTGATTAGTCAGTGAGGCAATTATATGAATAGAGAGAGGGTTGAGAGTGAGGAGGGACTGGAGAACAAGAGTGGGATTCAAATCCCACCTTCTCAATAGAGATTTCCTGCAGCTTTCCAGTCCTAGGTGATTGCTATCCCTTCTAAACTATATTGTATTTACTATTTGTACCATACATTTGGTGATTAATCACACACAGCCTTGTGACCCATTTCCATTGTTGTCTTGAGCTCTCATTTATACCTTTTGTAAGTTAACTTTTAAGGTGATTACACTCCATGACTAACAAGTCCTCAGGGCAGCAACTACATCCTAAACTTCTTTGTTTTGCTCACTTTAAACTTTATTTGAGCTAAAAATATATATTTCAAAATTTTTAATTGGTTGATATAATATTATTATTAAAGTTAAAGACAGCACTCCACTTTATCTTCTCATCTTTTATGATACTCTTTTTATCTTAGCTGTGTAAATAATGGCACAATCCTATCTTACCATCTGATCTTCCTCTCTACAGTTCTCTCCCATTTCCTTTGCCTCTTGCTTTTTACTGTAAATAAAACAATCTTTAAAAGAGCTGTTTCACCTATTTCTCCCCAAATAACTAGCAATTTATATGATGAAGAAGAAAAAAGTGTGATTTTATTTACTTACTTTTTTTTTTTTTTTGTATTTCCTTGAATCATTTAGTTAATTGTTTTAATAGATTGTTAGTTTTTTGGTTTTTTTTTTTTTTTTTGGTTTCTATTTGAACAGACTTGCTGAAAAAATATATTCTGTGTTGCTTTGAAAAAGATTAAAAGCATCTAATGTGACTTAGCAGCTGACCAGCACACTGGTTGATGAAATATGTAGTCTTTGCTCGAAAGCTCGCTAACAAGATTAGGTGAGATTGAACCTGAGAAGGTAAAGGTTTCTAAATTGACATAAACTCAAAGGACAGAACTAAATCATACTACTATTTGAATCTCTAACAAAGTCTAATCTTTGACATATTATATTTGGTACACTCTAATCTGTGTACATACACATCCTTCTAGTAAATGATGAATGAGGTTTAGCTAACATAATGTAGTTTATTATATTCTTTTATACTCTTCTAGACCTTTGTAGGAAATGTAAGGTTGGGGAGGTCTGCTTTGTAAAATGTCCCAGATCACTTCTCTGGAACAGAGTCTCTATAGAACACACATGCATGCATTTTTCCAAAACAGCTTGGTCAAATGTATTTCCCTACTGTCATTCATTTGATGCCTTGTCTGGCTGCCATAAGATAGATAGGGGGAAATACTGAATTTCACTGGATAGTTCTGTCTTGCTAAAACAGGTAAAACCAGTACTTTCTGATGGGAATTTTTGGTCCAGTTGTGAAACCAGAAAGAAATTAATAAAGTTTCATCAACATATTTGACCTTCAGTACTTATCTGAACCTTCTCAGATTCATCCATAATTTGAGGGCTATGCTTTTTGAATTACGTAGAATTTTGAAAAACTCTCTCTGTCTCAGCTTTTTTCTCCTTTTCAGTCCCTCATCCCCAAAGCTTTTATTTCTTTCCTATCTGAAAGTAACTAATAACCACATGATGTAACCTTGTATTCTAATGCTGAGCAGGCTCAATAATATCAGTGAAATTGACTCTTGTAGGACGATGCCGACCAGCATAATGTGTTGGAATTTTTCCCATTACTTAAGACTTCAGAGGTTCCAGAACCTGGCCTGTTGTATACTTAACAAGTGCTTTATACTGACCGCCTTTTCTGATCACACATTGTTTCTCCTCTTTGCAAACTCTTCTGAGAATTACATATTTATAAAATAGCAGCTTTCTGGACCCCACTGCCCATTCTCATTAATGAAGTTCTTGTGTCACGAGTTTTTTCTTTCAAGTAAATTAGATTAACATGACAACAGAAAACAAAATATATTTTTTCAAATTATCATTAAATAGTGCTAATAATAATGTTGCATTTTAGAATGAAATTAAATCATCTCATTTCCGAATAATTGAGAATTTTATAACTGTTACTGTAAATCAGTAATTGAAAATCCCCCCCCCCTTTTTTTTTGGTTGAAGGCTAAGAATTATTAACTGTGTAATACAGAACAAAGAGAACAGTGATGCGAACAAAGATATCACTGGATAAAGGTAAACTTGATGTTCTGAGTGTTTTTTCTTCCCTTGTAATTACTTTTGTATTTTATCCAATTGTGAAGTAGTTTTCAGTTGTATTCCTGCTTCAGACCTTTGACAAATATCATCTTCTGTTGTTATCTGCAGATTTCTTTTAGTCTCAGTTGTACACAAAAAGCTTAATGACTATTCTCCTTTGGCTAATGCACAAAAAGGAAATCAGGTAAAAGAGTTTGAAGACAGAATTTCTTTGGAAATCTTGCATTTTAAGCAGTCGCTGTCTTACAACAGCTTCTTTCAGTGAATACCTGGAAATTGAAACTCCTGTTGTGTGTACTTTTCCTGGGCAATCAATAGTTCTCTCTCTTCCTGTAAATGGGAAAATTGGACATTAGGAAGTATAGGCACACTTCTCCTCCTAAAAGGGAAGTGGGTTGGGGATGTTGCACAAATGATACAATCAGCAGCAGCAGCATCAAACAACGGTTATTAAAGTCATCAAACAACGACTACGTGATGACTTTAGCCACAGTCACTTTATTGAAATTATCCTCATCGGTGTTCACTCATGACTTCTTGGTTATCAAATAAAACAGTCTCTGAGCCTCAGCTCCCTAATTTATAAACAAAACATTTGATCCTGATTAGTGGTTTTAATTGATAAATTATTAGCCAATAATTTTTTTCAAAATAAATGTTATTCATAATCCCAGTATAGAAAACAAACCAAAGTGAAATTTCTTGGTTGACTGAGAACCTGGAGGCTTTGTCCCCTGCTTGCTCCCACCTGGACCTTCTGTAGCCCTACCTGTCCCCAACCTCTGCAGAGCTCGCAGGTTCCATAGGACGAAGTTCTGAAACTAGCCTCCCAATTTGACCTTCTTGTCTGTGCCTCTTTTCCATTTGCACTGTGACTTTCCTATGCAGGATGCTTCAGTGGTTTTCCATTGCCTGCCTATAAAGTTCCTTCCTTTTGAGCATTGTTCCTTTGAGTCTCTTGTCTTCCTTTGCAACATGGGCCTACTTCTAGCCTCCAGAACTGCTCAACTTGTCCTTTTTTCTACGCTCTTCTCATTCTGCTCCTTATATCTTTGCCCATCTCTAACTGTTCAGTCCTTTTCACTCTCACCCAATACCCATCTTGACTTAATGACTCTCAATTTTCTCAACGTTCCTGTAGCATTTGTACCTCAATTATAGCATATATCACATTCTGTCTTTGAATTTTGTATTAAAGATGTCCCTCAGGCTGTTTGCTGTCTGAAGATAGGGAACTATTTCTTGTTCATCGTTCTATACACTGCAGTGCTCAACATATGTCCCTTAAAGTCTGCTTTCAAAAATGCTTGTCAGTGAACAAAACATTTACAACAGAAATCAAAGTCCTTCAATTATGTGGGTATTCTTTAGATTATTTATTTCTGTTAGTCCCTTAAATATTTGTACCAGTTTTGTAAACTGATCTATATTCTCTGAGGTTATGTAGATTAAATTGATTAAATTTAATCGATATGATGGAATCTAGGCCAGTTATATAAAACTAAAGTGAAGTATCTTTTTAATGCAAAATGTTTTATAGCTTTGCATTTCATAATAAAAAGAAAAAGGAAAAACAAAGCAACCTACTATGTTTGTGTTTGGAAATTTGCCTTTTCTTGACATTTTTTTTTTCTTGACATTTTAAATAGGGTTATTTATGAGTTAGTTAGCTCACTGACATCCTAGATATACCAGTTATATATTAATAAGTATGGCATCTGTACTAACACTATAATTTTTAATTTTCATTTAAATAATTGTTATTGAGCTCTCAGGGAGGACAATGAAATGTGTAATTTCAATAAAGTATATCTCTTTTTGTATTTATTTTTCTGTTTCCTGTAAGTTCTATAAGATTATCATTCCTTAATAGAATATGTTTGAGAATTCAATTAAGTTTAATGAAAGTTATAAAAGCTGGTAAAGGAGAGAATGTACCACTGTACAACTATTTAGTTTCTATTACTTCATTTTAGTTACTTAGTGCTTCATAATTTTATTAATAGTTTTGGGATAAGGAAAGGTATGCTGATTTGGTAAAGTTTATATTGATATTTCAAACAAACTGTAATAAGAATATGTCCTATGATATAGTAGTGATAGTATAGTGATTAATATGCTTTGGAGGGGAAAAGCCCAAATAAATTTAGTGGGTTTTTTTCCCCAAGACTAATATTATCAATTATTTTCATAACTGGGGAAGAACTGACATTGAGACTAGAAATAATGATGGAGACAAATAGATATATTTCAGAATTAGAAATCTGAGGGCTTGAAATAAGTCCATATATCCATAAACCACAGACAAATGGAGGGTACTTTCCCCAGGGATCATTAAGTCAGAGAATCCCTTCTCTGCACCTGTGTGATCATCTGCAAAGGAGGAGTGATAATGCTACCTCCCTCCCTCACAGGCTTGTTGATGAGATCAGATGATATATATGGAAGTACTGTCAGAGTTGGATGGTTGACTAATTCATACGTGGTAGCTAAGAAGACCAGAGACGTTTTGTACACTTCTAGACTCTTATAGTTGCAGCCAGGGTAGGAGTCTGACTCCCTGTTCTCTTGCAATGGTGGGTGTGTGGGGCTGGGGCCTCACTGGGTTACAGTGAGGAGCTTTGAGTGGGACATGGAATGGAGGAGAGTCACCTCAGTCAGGGAGGAGGTGAACAAGTAAACCAAAGATAGTCAGAAGCAAGGACTAAATCCACAAGTGGAGTCAGAAGGAATGGATGTGAAAAGGAAAACAGGAAGTCAAACCTGAAAATAGCCACTTTGAGGCACCAATACTCAGATCCAGATGCTTCACAATAGGGACCCTGGGTGGTACCAGAGGCAGTGGTGGTGGGAGCCGTTAAGGTGCCAGAAAAATCAGTCCTAGCACAGGCCATGCCTCCACACACCATCCCGTGATTCCTGGAATTTCTCTTCAGTGCAGAAATACCGGCCCTACAGACCCCACAGTTTCAGTGTGTGACATCTTCATACTCTTTGAACTCTAGCATAATACCCTTAGGTGACTAAATCCTGAGATTTAGTGATACAGGATCTGAACTCTTGAATTATGATTTTATGTTTGTTATCGGAAATAATTAGTATGATATCTTGTCAAGGGTCTTTGATGTTAAGATTATATTAATATGTATCTAGAGCTCTACAGTAAATTGCTTCTGTGACTTATATTCATTATTTACTCTTGGTAGGTCTAGTATTCATAGGGTAACATTTAAAACATGCCGACTGGCATTGGGCACTAATTTAGCTGCTGACCCCTTTCTACTTCCCACATCCCCTGACTCTTTGCCCATTAATTCTGTGGGACTCAGTTTAAATCAGGAAAGGAAAAGTGTTGCGTAAAATGAGTGTAGTCAGGGAGAGGCTCTGGTTCTTATGGCTTTGCCCTTAGGAGCCTCAGTAAATTCCTTTCTGCAAAGTATTTGATTCTTGCGGCTTAACTACCAGTGATGCCTCAGCGGGGTTCGCCCCTGGAGATGAGAGAACTATGACCACAGTTGCAGACAGAGAAGACTCAAAAGAGGGTTAGATAAGGAGTAGCTTCACCTGTTTCAGCATATGCAGCCTGGTCTTTAAACTCCAGCCCATAAAGCAGTATTTCCTGTCCTAATAATTTTCATACCTTGGTCTCCTAACAAGCATGGAGCAGTAAGTGGGCTTCACTGCCTGTCTGCATCTGACTGCCCCGACTGTGTTAATCATCATCTGCTCATAGAAGCATGGAAACCCTGGGGGATTAGTGCTTGGCAGAGTCAGTAAATTGGTCGGTTTGTGCAAAATTTTGGGAGAAGAGAGTGAAGTGGCAAAGTGAGTTGACTTTGGAAATATGAGTAGAAGTGGTGCTGAAAGTGCAGAGGGACAGCCTCCTACCTAATTGTATTGTGCGTTTTAAAAAAAAAAAAATTGAGGTATAGTTGATGTACATAATTGTTTTGTGATTTTGAATAAAAAGATCTTTAAGTACAAGCTATTTTAGTTCTTTTCAGGGCTAGTAGGAAGCTATTTCATCTAGTGTGAATGAAAAGCAAGTCTTAGGGTTTATGAGTCCAGGGCCCCATACAATTGCAGAGAGTATTGGAAGATACTTGTGTTAGGTGGCCATGACGACAAAGCACAGGACTAATGGGACAGATGAAAATACGCTGTTCAAGAAAAATAGGCTCCTTTTCATAAAACACATGACATTCCTGCATCCTGAATCTGCCATAATATAAGGACCCCATTAACAGGAAAGAAATGAAAAATAAGGAGTCAGCATGCTTGTTACCTAAACCCATCATAACATTTTAAAATGCTTAAATTGTCGTTCCTAAAAAGAAATTACAGCCATTGAGTGGCCGTTCTGGCTACTTGGCAAGATCTGTAATTCAGATGGTTCAGGACTTAATTCTTAGGGAATTTTGTTCACTTTTCCTATGTAAAAGGGTCACAGCATTTTATATATTACAGAAACATATGAGATGAGTAAGGCCAGAAAAAATAGGCAGGGAAAAATAAGAAAACATACCTCTTTCTCTGTTTCATAAAACTGTGGTAGAGTACTAAGTAAGACAAACAACCTTATAATTAGAAAGAAAATTATAAGAAGTTATTTTTATTCTAAAAATCACATTAATGGCTTTATCTGCAGCACAGTTATTACCAATTGCCATTAACTTGTCGGCACAAACAAGCTTAAAATTTATTTCATATTCTGTAGTCCTAATAATTTTTTTGAAAAAGGGTGGCATTCAGATGGTATAATTAAAACAAGTAGAATAATAAACATATATTTATGAAGGGTTGTATATGTATTTGTTTTAAGTTGAACAGGTAATTTCTAGTGATTTTGTGAGTCATACAGTGAATAATTAAAATAAATTTAAATTCAAATATTAACATTTCAATTTCCAATTTAGTGAACATAAGCAAATTATTTATGTTTGTTTTCAATTCCTGCAAAGCTTATTAAAATGAACTTTTCCTCCATTTAGGTAAACTTCCTTCCTACTGTGAAACAGTTTCATTTATTGCTATTTGTAAACTGCCTAGGATAGATGCAGAGTGGATTGGGCTTGAAACTCCTTGAACAGTTTCTTTTGAAATAACACTACATACGTTAAGCTCAATTACACATCCAAACAGCCACAGCTCACTTTTGGTAATTTATTCATTGATTTAACATAGTACCCAGAAGAGCCATGCCTGCTGTCATTTTTGTAATATATTATGTTTTAAATATACTCATGCTCACCCATGCACACCATTAAGGTGTGCATAAACCTGTGTTTTTCTCTCTTGACAGCTATAAATGTTTGTTATTATTACACAAAACATATGTTCATGTTGTTTTTGTCTAAATTATTCTATCTGGGGCTATAAAGTTTTAATGTTATTAGTTGCCCTTAGAATTTTAATGTTTCACTGCTGTAACCTTCTTAGGATTTCTGTGCAATTAAATAGAAACTATTTCACTGCAGCCTAGAAGAACAATATATTTTACAAAAAAAACAAAAACAAAAAACCTTCTTGTTCCATTTTCTTTCAGTGTAGTAAAAATGTTTGGTTGATAGTTTTTCTTTTTGGTCTATGGAAGCCCCACCTGTGATCATACCTGAGCCCCAGCTGCGTGCAGAACATAGACCATTGCTCGTCCTGCTCCTGGCATCTGCTGGAAAGACATGAGTTAAGCACTGTTTCAACCAAAGGGACAATATTTCACCAGCCCTTCAGGGGTCATTCCAGGTGTTATTTAGTTGGACCTGGCTCCACTTGGGCCTGGCTTTGGTCTAATATGTACAGAGACCAATAGGGATGAAATGAGAAGTCCGTTAGAATACCAGGTATGTGTCTAACTTGGTTTGTTTCGCCAGCTTGGATCAAGGAGCATTTTATTTACTAATCAGTGGAGACGCTCACATTCGGTTGAGCCGTAGAGATGCTTTTCTGTTATGTCTCATCTCCTTTCTATCCCCAATCACTGTACTTGGTCTAGGCCTCGTTTTCCAGCCAAACTGATCTTGAAAGCTAATTTCCCACAGGCAGAATCAGTGAATTGCAAGTAATTTGTATTTTACAGATGAGGTTCTAAGGGTATCCTGACTTGTTTGCCTATAATTCTATGGTATTAACTTGGTGGTGCCCAACCCACCCCAAGTCTCCCCACCCAGTGCTGGGGATGAGTAATGTCACTGACTTTTAATTGACTCTGAGCCTCAGTTTTATGTCTGTGTACCAGTCATTGTACTTCCGTTGTCATCTTCCTAAAATACATGTTGGATCACATCGAACTTCAGCTCAAAAGCCTTGCCACGTGTAAATCTGAAATCCTTAACAAGGTATTCAGAATTGTCCTTGATCCAGCACCAAATCACTTCTCCAGGCTCATTGGCCCTTAGTTCTGTTGCATAGCCCATACCTCAGCCCTGCTTTTCCAGCACCACACTCAACCATAGGTGCAAGACTGTTTCCTTGGAGTGTTCTTCTTTGCTTTCTGTCCATTCAGACTCTATTTCTCCAAAGTTCAGCTCAAATACTGCTTCATCTGTTAGGCTCTTCCTAATTTTCCCCCAGTCAAAATTAATCACATCTGCTACATTTCTTCAGCATGTTGCTTCTGTGTGATTTCTCATATATTCCATTCTGTCTTATTATTGTTCACTAGATTATAAACTCCTTGAGGGCAGGAACTATACCTCTTTCATCTTTGTTTTCTTACCAATACCTTGCACAGTATATAACAGGTAGTGCTTTGTTGGTGAATGGATGAACGATATTTCTTTTTTCTTTTTTTTTTTACCCTGAACTAATTGGAAATCGCTGAACTATTAGGCTGATATTAACTGAAGTTTTATTCAATTTCCCTGCCTTTGTTCAGGCTTTATGGACATGAATATAGACCTAAAGTCTGACAGACTTATAGACAAAGGGATTATATATCTCCTCAGAGCGACACATTACATTAGCGGAAAAATCCTTGTTAATAAATTCTTTTGCTTCCATCTGAAAGTACCATCAGATGCTTAGTTCATCTTGTATCTGTCCTCTGAGGAATCAAAGATTACCTGGCCGTCATTCTTTGAATAATCTCCTGCTGCAGTAAAAAACTCAATGCAAAAGTCAGAGAAACACAATAAATGAACTTTGAACGAGGGGTATCATATATATCAGCACTACTTGACTTCAATTTGAAGTCCAGTTTGACTTGGAATAAAATTAGTTATTTAGTACTCTGTATTTGGTACTATTTTAGTTTTCTAGTTTGTGAGTTTGAGTTGCCACAAAAATCAGATTTGTTTTCTACCAACTTGATCCATTCTTAATTAAGGTATAAAGTTTCAGAGCATTAAAGGAGCTTATTATTTTTCCTTAAATATTTAGTACCCCTAAAATAACTTACATTATGGAATGAGAATTTCTCGATGTTCTCAGGAGCTGAACCTACTAGGACGTTATTTTAACAGAAAATTGGGTTAGTGTTCCTTCTCTTTCTTCTCTGGCACTACCCCCCGGTTAATGGCGGTCTCTGGAAGAAGGAAGACAGGAAATGAAGTTCTTCCAGGATTTGTGGAAGTCTCTCTTGTTAAATCACCCTTTTGGACTTTTCTTCCTTTTTATCTCCCATATTTTCCAGTTTAACACTGTTCGCAAAGCCCAGTTGGAAAGAGACTTAGAAAGCCACATTTAACTGCTTTTTAAGTCTTCATTTTTTTTCTTCTTTAGAGTGGTCTCAAATCGTAGAGATTAAGGTTCTTAGCAGGCAGCAATCACTGCTCACGAATGGTAGACCTCCTCTAATTTACACCATTTTAATTACATTTGAAATTTTTACCAATTATATGGTGAACCTCTGCAGGGCAAAGGGAGGTGGACGGGTTGGTGTGGAGCCTGAGCAGCTTTCTCTTTTAGAAACAGAAACACCGATAATGGAGAAACACAACATTTGTCAAAGAACGGAGATATGGTAAGTCAAGGTGCTTGGTTACACAGTAATCCCCCACAGAGTGCTCAACACTGCTAAGTCACGGACTGTGTTACAGGAAGGTGTCTCAGTGAGGAAAGGATCAGGAGGTCAGTTATCTGGTGGGTATTAAGAGGGTATTAATGCTACTAAGAATAGAACTCTACCTTTTTATTGAAGTTTTTAGTTAAATGATATTAACTTCAAGTTTTAACTGAGGTGCAACCATCCAAATTTTACAGCCGGGCTCCACGAAGTAATGAACATAAAATTACATGTTCTTCTGATAGGTTGATGGGTCTTTATTAGAATTTCAAGGACCTCCACAGAGCTGTTATTAGACACAAACTGCTCTAAAGTCTTCTTTTAGAATTAGGGCTGGCTGATTGATTCCAGGAAATAATTTCAACCTGGACCACTGAAAGGAAAAAAAAAAGCGGGGGGAGGGAATGATATAAGGAAAGAAGTGTTTTGTTTGTTTTTGCCTTTTTTTTTTTTTTTTTAAATTGAAAGCGTCTCTTTATATGGCTAGGTTTGGATGCATTTGCCAAGCCTTTAAAACACAATACACATCTCCCTCCTTTCCTCTCTTTATTTATTCCTTCTGTTTCTCCCTTTATCTCCAACTAAATGGGAATAGAAACTGCCCCCTCAAAGGAGTTTTTTTTTTCCTTCAAATTTTAAGGAAAGCTCGTCTCTCTTGAGAATTCCGTACATCTGTGTGTCACTGGTTCTATCAGGGTAGCAGTACCTGTGAGAAGTCAGAATAAAATAAACACTTTATTAAAATATTTAAGTTGAGCCAAACAAAAGTGAAAATTAATGCCAGAACTTTGCCATCCATGATTTATAAATAAGCTGTCTTCTAAATAAAAACTTCCAACTACCTGCAGTTCAGATCTCATGGAGAAATGGGAGGGATGTGCAGTTTGAGGAGGAAATCTGCTATTACTCCTTCTCTAGGAACAAAAGAGAGAGATGGCAATTTCAAGGTTCATAATTTTACCTCTTTGAGCCAAGAAGGAAAGAGCTATGGGTAGTGAACAATTTCATAAACAAAATCATCCATACCTAAAACCCTTTGTTTCGTTGTAATCATAAACTTTGTGAAGATTTGGTATTAAGTTGGTTGGCTGCCATTTTACAGCAAAGAAATTTGCTAAAGGAATTGATAATAGCCTTTTCTTCCTTTGGAAAGGATTTAAACTACTTTACATTTTTGGTAGATAGCCAGCGTTTTGTCATTTAGACATGTCACATTACTATGAAAGCATCATGTATCATAACACAGCATAACTATGTGATTTGCTGAAGTGCTAGTTTCTTGAAAAAAAAAAAGAAAAAAGAGAGAGAAAGAAATGAAAAAGGCAGGCATATATATATTTATATAGTTTATATAATATATAAATGTAATATTTTATATTTTATATATATATATTTTTTTCATTGTGAAAGCCATACAGCATAATTTTTCCCCAGGAGCCAGTAGAAGTAAGCTCTTTTTTAAAAAATTTATTTTAATTTTTTAAATTAATTTTTATTGAGGTATAGTTGATTTACAATGTTGTGTTAGTTTCTGCTGTACAGCAAAGTGAATCAGTTATACATATACATATATCCCTTCTTTTTTAGATTCTTTTCCCATGTAGGTCATTACAGAGTATTGAGTAGAGTATTGAACAGAGTACCAAAAATGTAAAGTAATTTAAGTCCTTTCCAAAAGAAGATAAGGCTATTATCAATTCCTTTAGCAAATTTCTTTGCTGTAAAATGGCAGCCAAGCAACTTAATACCAAATCCTTGCCTACCTATACAGTAGGTTCTTATCAGTTATCTATTTTATATATAGTAGTATGTGTATGTCAATCCCAATCTCCCAGTTTATCCCCCCACAACTTCCCCCCTGGTAACCATAAATTTGTTTTCCACATCTGTGGCTCTATTTCTGTTTTGTAAATAAGTTTATTTGTAGGATTTTTTTTAGATTCCACATATAAACAGTATCATGTGATATTTGTCTTTCTCTGTCTGACTTACTAGAAGTAAACTCTGAAACTAGTCCCATGTCTCTGGATGTCCAGGTGTAAGTGGGCTTCTTTTGTAAATATGAGAAGACAATCTTAGGCTTTTTTTCTAATCAGAGAACATTCATGTAAGGTTATGACATGTTCCAGTGTAGCTAGTTGCCTGTGAGCATTCATTTACCAGAAAGCTGGAAGGGCTAGACCCCAGATTTTTAAACACAACCAAACTTCTTCAGTGACTTGAAATTATGTCTTTTTAAGAATGGTAATACTCTGCCATATTACACTGAACAACCACAGTATTAGTTTGGAATGACCTCTACGTGAGAGGAAAAGAAAACTGCTTCCCAATAGCTAGGTGATTATGACCATTCCATTGTGATTCCTGGAAATTTATTATTCTAATATGTGGATTTTTCTTCTCCTGTGTGTAAACCAAGGCTATAGTTCTCATCTGCCTCCTTCTGTCTCCATTAAATAAAGCTGTCAAAATATAACAAGTAAATTTTTTACTTGAAGATCTCATCTCATTTTAAACTTGGGTTTTGAGAAGATCTTGTTTCATAGGCCCATTTAATTTACTTCAAACCATCTTTAAACTGAAATTAGAAATAAGATTCCAGATGAGAATATAAGCAAGCAGCTTATTGTATTGTTCAACATTTAGGAAATGAAAGATTGTTTTTTCAACTATAAAAATAATATAATGGAAATTACCTCATGTTGCTACTATGGAAAAGAAAAGCAATATAATGCATTACTTGTAGAATTTGATGAAAAACCTGTAAATGCAATGGAGTTGGGTATCAGCATTGATTTTATTTTCCAAGACATATTTGTAATAATTTAGTTCAGGGAAAAAGGCTAGATGGTTTTGGACCAGAGAGAAAATATTCCTATCAAAGTGAATGTGTTACCTGCTAGGACTTAGATGTAAGCAATAACCCCAACAGAAGTGAAATTATAACCTGATAATGTACGCCTCAAATATTCTTTGAAATTTAAAGTAAAAGGTAAGCCCTTCTATGTAGAACGCATAAAGTCTGCTTAACAGTATAACCCTTTCTTGATTCAAAGGGGTTAGTTCTTTAAATATTCTAGACAATTTATTATTCCTTCTGATATTAATAGTAATAGATGTTCACTGAAGAAAACATGGAAACTACAATAAACAATAAAAAAGATATAAAGTGATAACTACCTTACCATTGAATTGTAAGGATGACTAACATTTTTACATATAATATTTCCTTCTAGTGTTTTTTCTATTTCCAAAAATTTTGGTGAATTTTTAAAAATTCACAGATTATATAGAGATTTAAATTACATCAAGAGGGGCTTCCCTGGTGGCCCAGTGGTTAAGAATCCGCCTGCCAAGGCAGGGGATTGGGTTCGAGCCCTGGTCCGGGAAGATCCCACATGCCGCAGAGCAACTAAGCCCATGCACCACAACTCCTGAGCCTGCGCTCTAGAGCCCATGAACCACAACTACGGAGCCCTTGTGCCACAACTACTGAAGCCTGCATGCCTAGAGCCCATGCTCCGCAACAAGAGAAGCCACCGCAATGAGAAGCCTGCCCACCACAACGAAGAGTAGCCCCTGCTCACCGCAACTAGAGAAAGCCCGCACACAGCAATGAAGACCCAACGCAGCCAAAAATAAGTAAATAAAATAAATAAAAATTTAAAAAAATAAAATAAATTAGATCAAGATATTTTATACTTCATATTAAGAAACATGGTTTCCATGACTCATTTTCCACAAATGGCACTTTATTTTGTTTGAGAGGTTTGTTCTCATATCTATTTTACTGAAATCTCACATTGTGCGTGAAATACCCCATCTATTGTTTACCATGTTATTTTTAGAAAATTATTTTTGTGCACCCTATGTTTGTGTTTAAGATTAGGATTAGCACCACTTCCGTGCTTATGGAAATGAACTCATGATGTTATAATGGCAGGTTTTATATTTACCAATTTTCCACTTTTCAGAATGCCTTCTTGGATAGTTTATGATTTCATGATTGGATTTCATGATTGATTAGTTTGTGATTTTTTAAGATTGAGATTGGTTAGATTTTAAATAGGTTTTACAAATGTAGCAAAACAGAGTTAGTAAACACTATATATTATAGTTGTGCAGTTGTACAAAACTAGGAGAAATACGTTTATTGATGTCCTGAGAACAGTAATTGCAGCACGAAGAGATGGGATCCTGTTCATATTCTTCCAGTGCTTCAAAGTTTGTAGCTATGATTGAAGCCAGCCCTCCAGCATTTCACCAATAAGATGCAACTCAAGACTATTTGAGCTACTGTATAGAAAGTAACCTTAGAATAAGCAGTTGAAGTTGCCACATAAATGAGATGTTTCAAATGATTTAAAAATTTACAGCAGCATTTTGATTGTCAATTTAGGTGAAGGTCTTTAGAAAGCAAATCTAATATACTCTAGATGTGGTTATGCTGTGAGTTGTCAATGTTCTTTTATAAACATGGTTACATGTAACAGATCATTATAATACAAAAGAAGCCTTCTTAGACCTTGATGACATTCTAATAACATTCTGTAGTATTTAGGAAATGGCATTTTAGACGATGGGGAGTGAGACAACTTTCTCTTCCTAACGTTAGAATTTTCAGCGTTATATTCATTCCTCCCCTCCCCGCAACCTGCGTGCCCAGGACCTAAAAACGTTTGTTTAAAAAAAGAGGGGGAAGATGGGAAGGGATGTGATGGGACATCTGTTTTGCTATGAACTATGGACTATACTTTTTCCTCCTTGTCCTGGTAAACAACGATAAATAATTATTGAGCACCTTATGCAAAAAATATATTGAATTCTCTTTAAATGCCTTTAAATAAAAGTTTAGGAGCTTTTGCTATATAAGAGAAGCTTAACTGCTAGAATGATCAATTTATTTTTCCATTTACAAATATTTATTAAGTACTTAATATCTACTGCACATCCCAATATGTTGTCTTTCCTAGACTTTCAAATTGCATGTTCTGGAAAAACTTGGGCTCCCCTTAAAAGATTTGGTAGGATTTGCAAGAAAGGAGAGAGACAGACCATTTTCTAATGGAATGTCAGGCAAAATTGATCTTTAATGGGAATGTTCTGGTATCAGCAAACTTTATGCTCAGATGAAGTGATGAATTTGCAGAGACATGCATCTCTGTTTAAGAATTCAAACAGGAAAGCTTGATGTGCAGCTAGGAAGGGGAATCAAAGAACCAGGCTTTGGACCAGGTAAACAGTGACCTTTTGGAATGACCTTGGATGCTATAAATGATCAGTGAGAACAAGAGACTTGACTGAGAAAACCAAATAGTGTAAAGCTAAGGTTCAGACTTAAGTTTTATAGGTTTAAAAAATTCCAAAGAAAGGCTTGGAAATGACTCATTCTAAGAATATCATGACATCATTTTTATTTGACTTAATGATCTGCACATATGGGGTGACTTGTTTAGCACTGTTAAATAAAAATTCAACTGAGTAAATATAAAGGTCAAATTGGTTTATTAAATGATTCATTTAATAAATTGGGCAGCATCCTATCTAGCAAACAGAAAGGAGCTCCACCAAGATATAGAAAAGAAAAGGTCTTTAAGAGTGGAAAGGGGGCAGAAAAAGAAAATATTAGCAAAGAATGCATTGCTTCAGGGAAGGTTGCCCTCCTAAGGGGCACAGCAAGGCCTATTGGGTGGATTACCTCACTAGTGCTGACCAGATAATTCCTGCCTGACTGGTTAAAGGTTACATTCCTGGGGGGAGTTGAAACCGCAGTTAGGTTAGGTATTAAGTCTTGGTTTGCTGATGTGGGGTTTAGCACAAGTGACTCCATTTTGGGCCCGCTGTCTCCTTTTTAACAGCACCAAAATGTATTTAGGTTAGTTCATTTTTAACTATCACTCATTTGCATCACATATATTCTGTACACAACTGGAATCGTTTATTAGGTCAGCAGCCTCAGAGTCAGTAGGTAGGATCATCTTAATTATAATGCCATCTAGGATAGAGAATCAAGACAGTATAGACACATGTTAACTGGGTCCTTTCTCTGTTTACCTTTCTAATTTAATTTAATTGTAATTGTAATGAGACAGAGTATAAAGGATTCATATCCACCCCATCAATTTATATAAACTGTCTTTGATTCATTTTTCAGTCTTTGACAGATTTTAGGCACAGGATGATAAAATCATACAGCATAAGACTTTTACATCAGCGAATATGGAAATAGAACAGCAGTTGTTCTCCTTAGGACAGAGCCCTCTATCTGGGGAGCACAAGAGATTTCACCCCCTTCTGTGAAGTTTACTCATTTCTGTCTGTTGCTTTAATTTACAGCAACAGCATCTGTAAAGAGCACAGGCTTCCTCTGGTAGATTACATTATTGTTCCCACGATTCACTCCCCTTTCCTGTAAGAGAATTATACACCCTGCCTTCTACCATGTGACTTGCAGGCCTCCTGTGGAGGAGGATGCACCCCTGCCCCATCGACATTGAGCTTGAGCTTGGCTGTGTGACTTGCCTTTGACAATGGTAAGTGAGCAGATGTTTTAAGAGCCATTGCATGTCTTCGTCAGCTCTCTGGCTCTTTTCCTCTGCCACAAGAATAACATGTCCAAATAGGGACTGCTCTTTCAGCCTGGAACCAGGAATGAAGAAGACAGATGGGGAAAACTCACAACTCACTCACAGCCATCCTTAGCAGACATGTAACTTAAGTGAGAAGTAAACATTTGTTTTTGTAATCCCCAAACATTTGGTGATTGTTACTAAAGCAAAGCGTACCAAATACAGTTACCAAAGGCCTAACCAAGTGTTTCTCCATCCTCATCAAACCAGTCCGCATGTCTCTGCAACTCTAAGTCTTCCGGCAGCACTGCTGTCTTGCTCACAGACCTTCCATGGCTCCTTATTTCAAATTCAAACTTTTCTATTTCTAAGGCAGCCTACAATCTAATTCGTATATCATTTTCTGTATTTACTCCACATAGCCTCCATCACTAGTTGGGTCAGTTTCTTCATTGTCCCCCAACCTCCACACATATGTTTAGGGCACTAGAGTTTAGGGCAACCACCATCGACTGACTGGGTGACCTTAAACAAGATACTCAGGCTATCTAAGTTTCAACTTCCTTATCTACAAAGTGGGGACAATCAAAGTACCCAACTCATGGGGCTGTAGAAATAGCAATGTTAAGCTTGTAAAGTGCTCAGTGTGGTCCCTGTCACATAGTAAATGCCCAATAAATGTTAACTGGCTTTATGTAGTTTCCTTCACCTGGAACGCTTTTCTGACTTCTCATTTACCTCAATCACTTCTAACCAAACTTCAGGTTTGAGTTCAAAGCCTACTTTTTCTATGAAGTCTTCCCTGACAGATTTTTTTGGTACTGTCTTTTACTTGCTCACTATTGTTTCTTCCTGGTTTTAAGCTTTTTGAAATAGCGATGAGTTAAACCTGCTTTGAATCCTTCTATAGGCTGAGGACATCGTGGCTGTCCAACTTAATTGATTGATAGTAATTCTCTTGAGGTTATTCATCTTGACAGCTAGTTATTTGGGGGTGATGTGGGGGATAGAGTCAGCATAACAATGGCCATAGCTTTAATGCATTACTACTTTCAGACCATTCTGAAAATGGTTGACATCTGGCATATCATCCAGTTCTCTTCCTAAATACACCCAAACTTGAAAGAGTCATGTAGCCATAGCAATAGGTTTGGTGTTGAGATAAAAACATGTCAAGAATTCAGAGCTAAAAGAAGTGAGACCCAGGCACTAGGGTTAGTTTTCAATACAGAGCTCAAGAGTGACCTCAACACTACTGAGTTTAATCAGGGGAGTTTTGAAAGGGAAGATCTTTTTTAGCTCAATGAAGTGTATGTCTGCCAAGGTTAAGTTGTCTTGTATTATTTGCCACTCACTGCCAAGTGCTTTATTAATTGTTTTCAGGTTGGAAAATCAAGTTACAGCCTTTCCAGGAAACTCTAGGCGTCGATTTATCTTAGTGGGGGAATGGGGGCATGGAAAACTAGCTTGCCAATTCTATACAACTGTGAAGAACAAGGAATTATAGAAAGCTTGCTGTATGAGTCGTGATCAGAGTAAACATCTTTGCTGTAAGGCTTAAAGTATGTATAAAGTTATATACAAAAATAAGTAACCGGGGCTCTGTGTTTGGATGTTTTATTGTCCACTTTAATTTGTATCATTCACTACAAAAAAAAATCACATAAAGCAAGTACATCCTCAATCCATCTCTAATTATTAAATTGAAAGTAATTTTAGAAAGTACTACCCTCAACTCTATTATTAATTTAGCTGTGGCTAAGAAGCTGTCTTGAAGCTGGGAGCTAGTGTTATAGCTAAGCTAGATAAATGAATTAGAACAGAATAGGATTGAAGGACACCAGTAGAAATAGACGAGGGTTACATTCACGGTATTGATAATTATAGTGGGGGAAAAGAATGTCAAGCGTTTTTATGGGAAAATGATTTTGTTTCACTGGACATATTTTACTAAACACATAAAGAATGTTGAAAGTTAGTGATTAATTACAGTAGTTAATTTTTTTTAAGTATGGATACATATGTGAAGGTTGTAGGAAAATATATGTTAAACCAAATAAAGGTAGAAGAGGAGATTACTTAAAAGAACAGGGTGTTATGAAGCCATGTTTATTAGCTTTTGTGAGAACAATGTGGTACCATTCAATTTATTTGTTGCTTTATGTTAATTCTCAAGAGATCTGGAATCTACTACTAAGCTTACTGATTTACATGCAAATAGTGGTCTTCTAGCGCAGTTGTATATGTATAGACTAGTGTTTGTAAGGACTTTGCACTTACTTTAAAAATTATTTAAAATAAAGGTGTCCCGGTATCTGTTAGACATTTGAACCTAAAAAATCTATATACCTTTAAAAATAACAGACTTTGAAATGTAGTAAATGGTACATGTGCTGAAATATCTACACACATATAATTGCTGGCAATCAAATGACTTGCCCATCAAAACGAGCAAATGATACCCATTTTACTCTAAATTCACGGACGCTGTCTTCATTAGGAGTGTGAATTTATCAAAACATCATTTGTTGCACTTGGAAATTGATAAAAAAAATTTCCTTAGGTGTATGACAGATTTTGAAAAACATTCTTTCGATGTATGAGTTCAGATCAGGACAGCTAAATTAGCAAGAAGATATTGAGAAGTAAATATTTGAGTTCCTCTATATTGATAGGCTCTGTGAGTGGCACTGGTGGTTCCAAGTGGAGAAAATCACAGTCCTGCTAGCCCTGCAGGAGATCGTAGTTGAGTGTGAGCGTGACACGTAACTGTGCTGTGAGTGCAATACAATAAGTCCCGGTGATGGAGCAGGGCATCTACACCAGGCACCACAAAGACTTTTTGGGTGGACTGTACTGAGTTTTAAAGAATGAATAAAAATTAATCTGATGAAAGTGGCCTTCAGGGAGTGGCCGCAGTGTGACACTGTCAGGGAAAAATAAGTGATTCCACTTGGGTATGGGAGGAGGAGGAATGGCATGAGTAGAGTGCCAGGGAGGCCGGCAAGGGGCAGACTGTGAGCAGACCTGTGTGATAAGTGTGCCCCCTGAGCTTTAGTCTGACAGTTAAGGGGCAGCTGTGGAGGTATTTAAGCAAGGGGGCATAACTGCTATATTTAAAACAGATAACCAACAAGGACCTCCTCTATAGCACAGGGAACTCTGTTCAATACTGTGTAATAACCTAAATGGGAAAAGAATTTGAAAAAGAATAGATACATGTATATTTATAACTGAATCACTTTGCTGTACACAACAAAACACAACATTGTTAATCAACTATACTCCAATATAAAATAAAAATTTTGTAAAAAAGCAAAAAAAGCCAGGGGGTGACATGATCAGCTGCGAAATTTAGAGGGGTCTCTAACAGCAGTGGAGAGCATGGATGGAAGACACAAAATGGAGCCAGGGAAAGTACTGAGGAGGGGAGCCTCTTGATGAGCTGGAACAAGGCAGTATCAGTGGGGAAAGAGAGGAGAGGATGGATCCAAGAGATGTTAAGGAGGTGGAAGGATGTTGGCTTAGCCTATCATCTCTAGTTATAGTTTCCATCTCTATAAAATGGGAATAATGGTAGTACTGTGTACGCCATAGCATTCTTGTGAGGAGTAAATGTAAAGCACTTAGCACAGGCCCTGGCACATAGCATAAGTTCAGTGAATGTTAGCTTATGACACATCATAATACATCAGCATAATTTGGTAACTGATGGGAGGGAAGGGGGAGCATAAGCAATTGCTGGCTTTTGATGAGGCAATGGGTGAAGAGCAGTGTATTCTGAGATAGATAATTGTGGAAGAGGCACCGATTCTGAAGGACAGTAGCCAGATTACACTGGGTTCAAGAACAAATTCAAGGTGAAGAAATGTAGAGGAGACTACTCTAACAAGATATTTGGGAGGGGAAAGAAAAAACAAGATCATAGCCAAAGGGAGATGTTATATAAAGATTTCTTTTGTTGTTTTATGTTTTGGGGGAGTTATTTGTAACATATATACAAATATGTCCAATTGAGTCAAGAGTCAGGAATAGTGGTAAGGGGGTGACTGATATAATGAATCTTGAGATTAGATTGGAAAAAAAAAACCAGGAAGATGAAAGAGAGCTGATATATGGGCATGGATTAGAATTATTCTAGACAAGTCCGGAAAAAGTAAATGCATTAACAGTTGAGAGTGAGAGGGGAGGGGAGAGAGAAAGCACTAGGAGAATCAGAGAGATTGTGGTCAGAGAGTGGAACATGGGAGTTTACATTCACATCCTAGATATGGCAAGAATATGATTATGGGAGTGGATTGCAGAATGGTTAGGCTTTCAGAATCAAAAAATCTAAGGAACTGGACTATGGGAAGAGTTACCCTCACAGACGTTGGAATTGTCCAAAGCAGCTGGAGATGGTGGGGAAATAAAGATCCTGAACCTGGTGCCACAATCCTCAACCAAAGGGTGGGAAAAATCCAGGCGTAATGAGCCGCCCAGAGAGATTCAGGATGAGTCTCCAGGGACATTTTTAAATTAGGGTAAAGGAGCAGTGATCTGGAAAAGGCTGTGGGGAATAGGAAGACTGTCTTGTGCACATTGTGGTTAGTGGAACGGGGAAGCTGAGCAGCCCCCACTGAGGAAAAGGCTGGTGGGGATGTCAAGAGGAAAATGAGTTGGGAGCCGAATTGGGGTAAGAGTAAGTGAAAAGACAGAAAAGGAGTCTCTCCTTTGAATATCAAAGTATGGCAAGGATAAGAAGCATGGTAGGATCCACTTGTCCCAAACTTCCATTCTGACACGGGCAGAGGCACTGGAGGGTGGCAGCAGCCTGTGGCCTAATAGACAGTGTGTTCAACTCTGTTTTATAGCCTCTGCTTTGTTTCCTTTTCTCTTCTGCATCCAACATTTTGACTATTTCACTGTGTATTAATGTTTCAGCCAGATAATTGAGGGAGAGAGATAGTGAGAAGGAATGAAAATCTAATCATAGATGATGGCATATTGTGATGAAACCTTAACAATTGCTGAGTTTTTTGTGAAATAACTGCTGCAAATAGTTGATATTATCTAATGGCCTGATCCAAGCAAAATGGTATCATCAATGGAAAGACCACCATTTGTATCCATCTCCTTTTTCCCCCCTCTGTTTTCCTCTTCTCTCTCTCTTTCTTTAATTTTTTTTCTCCTCCCTCCATTTAAAACTTATGTATTGTGTTTTAACTAGCAAAGCACTGTGCTTGGTTGTTGGTTGGATAAAGTGTTGGAGGTGGTATACCATGAACAAAACTTGGTTTCTACTCCTAAGGTCATTATAGGTGAGGAAAGAGACTGACAATATACAAAATTATAACTATAATACCAGCAAAAAACATGGACTAAAATCAGAGAATACATGATACCTTATGGAAGTATAGAGGAAGGAGCAATAAAGAATATGAAATGCTTTATGAATTTATGTGCCTCAGTGGGAATTTTGGTCCTGATACAGCAATTACACTGTCTAAATTTCAAAGTCTAGATGGTTTCATATATACAGGATTTACTTTGGTTCTCTGCCGTCAGCGTGGATAACTGACACACATGCAGTATATAATAGTATTTAAATGCTATTGCCATTGAGCGGTTCAAAATAAATTAATGTTATGATCCATTGAGGCTTACCAATAAGCCCTGAAGATGATTAAAGGGACTGTTGGTGACCCAGAAATATCTAAGTTGTTTTTGCAAGTGTATACATGATCTTATGACTTGTGGCTAATCATTTTTGTGCTCATAGAACAGAGATATTTACTCTTGGAGAAAAGGTTTCAAGTATATATCAAATTTTTGTAGAGAGGATGCTGCATCCATCTTCATTTATCTCAAGAGTAGAACTAATAATTAATTGTGTCTATACAACGATAATCATTCCAATAAAAAGTGAAAATCATTCATTCATTCACTTGTCAAATATTCATTGAGTGTCTTCCATGTGCTAGAAATCACACTAAGTTTTGGGGAAAATGATAGTGAGCAGAACCAGATAGGATTTGTCCCCTCGTGAGGCTTGAGGAAGATGGGATGTAGTCAAATATTTGCAGAGATAAAAATAAAATTGCACCTGTGAAAAATATAGCACAAGGGAGAAGTCTGGAGTGTTAGGAGAACTTGCAGTTGTTTTGATCTAGTCAGGGAGGTCAGACATGTGTTCACCAAGGTAGCAAAATGGAATGGAGATCTAAATAATGATTAGATACTAAATAGGAAAAGGTGCGGAGGAGTGAGAAACTGAAAATCTTTTTATGGCTGAGAGAGTATTGGTGATTAGGCTCCATAGTGGCTGGAGCAGAGAGTGCAAAGAGGGCCATGCTGTGTGTATGTTGGTGAGGGTGGGGGCCTGGGGGTGGGAGTTGGGAGGGAAGGAGCAGCCAGACTGCTCAGGGCCTTGTAGTTCTTCTTTGCTGTGAAGGCAAAAGACACAGCAAGTAAATTTAATTTTATTCATACCATTTACCTTAAGGTAGCTATATCTCAAGGCAAATGTCTTTTCTAAGAATAAAGTGGAGAAGACATTATTGTCACGAGAGAATATTTTAATAAAATGTAAAGGCAGTAATAGTCTATTTTTTCTTTCCAGTAAAGGCAAGATAGCGTACCTTTTCTTCACTCAAAATTAATGTATAAATAAGAGGAAAAATAAGATCTCTAGCTCCTATCTTGTTTATCCTAATCAGGATTAGCTTTATCCTAATCAACAATCTTATATTCAACCTTAATGATATTTCATTAGCTTCTCAGAACCACCTTTCCTGTCTAGGTCTAATTATATCTAATGTAATGTATCTCAACTCACTATATTAAATCATTTTTAAAAAAACATTTTAAAATCACTCCAGAGCTTTGATTTAGGCCTTAGGGAGGAATGAGCCCTCTTAGTTCTTTTTGGGGGTCCATGACCTTCCAGTTTTCTCCTCAACATTTCTTCTTTATTATCCTCATATCTAATCTAGGGAGATGAAAAGAAATAATTTTATTTTTAACAATTCATAAATGTCTACATAAATAAATGCAAACATAAGCATATGTTCTAATCAATCCTTAAAATTAATGAGTTTTTCTATATGCTTCACATTGTGAATAGAGACCAACTATCTCTTACCTATGCTCACATTAGCCCTTACAGATAACCTTTGATTGATTCAGAGTCTTAAACACATCTAGTGGTATATTTTAATATCCTATCATTCCCCAAAGAGATCGGATTTCTAAAACATGAATGCTAAGCTTCAAAGAATATGATTTAGAAACAACACAGAAATACTACCTCTGAGAATCTATGTAGTAATGGCATGGGACTCTTCGTTACAGAAAAATACAAACAAAAAAATGTACAAACAAAAGTATGCAAACAAAAACGTAGAAACAAACAGAAGTGTACAAACAGAAATCCAAAGATATGAAATAGCAAGGAATCATTAGCTTCTGCCATTTTCCTTTGATGACTTTTTGGTGGCATGTTTCCATAAACTATTGCCACCGGATGTTCTACCCAGAGAATCCTCAGCTTTCTTTTAAGACATGTCGTGGATACCATTTTTAGTGGGGATGCAGGAGAAATAGATTACTACTCTTCTACTCCCTGGGAGGTTCTTTTGAGTTTGTCCTTCACTAAAAATAATATTTTGAGACTAATAAAGAAAAATATGCCCATCTCCTCTCTGTGACGGTAATGAGTAATCAGGTAATATAATTTGATTAAATCTGGCATGCTCCGTGTATAGAAGGGTAGATCTGAGTGCAAAAAGAAGAATACAAATTATATAAATGGAAGAAGTGGAAGATATAATAATATACTCTACAATAAAGAAAATCTGAAAGCTAGGATGTTCAGGCAAAGAGAAAGAGAACTTCTGTCTTCTGGGTGAAAAACTAAAGGACTTATATTAACCAAGCCTGCTTGACTTGAACTTTGGGATTATTTCTAAGATTAATGGACAAAAACGATGGCCTCCACAGGACAAATCTCAAAGACTCTTGATGGAGATTGGTTAAATTCAGTGTGGTCCCTACATTTCACTCTGTGAGAAATAACGGAGAGCTACAATTAGAACTTGAGTAAAGGAGAATTTATTTGAGCAGACTAAAAATGGTATAATCCATAGGTTCATGCTTGATAAAATTGTAAATAACAGGGTGCAAGGGTTCCATTAAAGAAAGCAGGGAACATTTTGTTTTTAGGGTATTGCATTTTAACCTGGCAAGAGAGAGAGAGAAAAAAAAAGCCAGCGTTCTTATGCTGAAAGTTGTTTTTGAAAATGTTCTTAGTAGCTGGAGATTTGGAAATGGCAAATCAGCAAATGAATGAAGGTATCTTTAAGGAGAAAGACTGTTAACATTGTTTTTCCAGAAATGCAATATCATTTACTGAGAGGAACAGAAATGATTAATATAGTCTTTTTGTTCAGGGAAGCTATTCTACAAGATAAAAGGCTAGTAATCTAATAACTAGCATATCAGTATTATTTTATTTGCTTTTTCCTGTTTGCAAAATAACTTCGGTGCTATCTTGTTATTGCTGTTATACTTGGCTAGTTATACATCTCCGATAAGAGAACATAATTAATGTGAAAAATTATACTGAAATGGCTGTGTTTATTTTGTGTCACTTTAGAAATGCCCCCTTCAGGAGTGCTATTCTTATTTTTCACTTGCATTCAATAATAGGCTTGCAGCCAGTGGCATTGTAGTTACACAGTTTTTGTCAAAACAATTTTATCTCTAATAGATTTTTATCTACATTGACTGAAAACTTCTGTTTCTGTTTAAAACTTTAATGTAATTTCTTGCATATCTATTTCAGGCAATAGAAAAACTTTTGAACCTATACATACTTGGTAGCTATACATGTTTTCTTTCACAAAGTTGATTTATTTTTTTAAATAGGGGGAAAATGTCCTTAAAATTAGGCATCTCATTTTTGAATGGGCTTTGAGGAAAGCAACAAATTTGAACATAGTTTATTCTATTCATTCACCACAGAAACAAGCATTTAAGAATTACTCCAAATGCTGTGACCTTCAAGTGATTAGAACTGGTTACAAATATAAATGAATTCCCCACAAACATTAAATGAACCCCCAAGAAACCTTATTTGAGAATATGTAGAGATATATTTTCATTTCAATGCACAAGGATTTACATGTGTGGCTCCCTATTAGCATTACTCAGGTAAATCCCATTAAAAAATTCATATGCCTCTGTGTGTATAAATTTATACATGAAGCACAGTTAAAGTATATCAGTGTTAATACTGTACCATGGGAATACAATATGACGAGGAAATTGGAAATACAATTAAAGTTCACATAGTATTAGAATTCTTTCACTAGGATAAAAAAGTTTTTATGACAATATAAGAGGATAAATCAAGACTTACTAGTACAACTAGAACCAATGTGTACATTTCAGTATAACTCTGAAACACATATAATAAGGAAGATTAATGCTCTGAATCTCTTGAAAGGGACTATCTTATCAATGTGTTACCCTAATGACTGTTTGTAATCTTCTAACCCTGAAAGGAGAAAGTAGGAACCAATGGTGAAACCCACCTACAAGGATACCTATTATGTAAAGAAAGGTGTGTCCTGTTTGCCTCCCTCCCCTCTTTTGTTTTTCTGTGGTTCTTCATTTTCTTTCTACATTCTCTTTTGATCTCCTGCTTTTCTTCTCCCCCGCCCCCCTTCTTTTTCTCCTCCTGATTTATGAGCATGAGAATGTTTCCTTTTTTTAAAACATTTTTGCTGTTGAAGAAAGGTTACAGTGTTGCCTTTTGCCAACTATGCGTCATGGGGGGGAATACATAAAGGCAAGAGACATGTCCTTTAAGTAAATGGACATTTGAGCTGTAATGGACTTGGTACTTAGTCTTGATTCTCTGCCCAGACCAAGGCCATCTGAAGTAGAAATGAAAAATGCATGTTTCTTCATCTTCAGTTAGGATTCAATATGTAGGCTTAAATATACTCATAATGCTGACTTTGGTTATTTGCCTCTTTCCTCTATTTCTCATAGATATATTCACCTGATATATTGAAATATTAATGAACCCTACATTAATAGATGCTCATATATGTACACATATATAGAGAGCACACAATTTTGACTTATGAAAGGTACTCAGTTGCAGACCCTTGAGGATGTGACATTTGCTAGAGTAGACCATTTCCAACAGATCATTTGATGTTAAATGGTCTGATTTAGTTTGGTGATCTATTTGCCACAGAAGGATACAGAGGCATTGTAAGCCCAACATCTACATAGATCTTAGTGCAGATGGAGTTGGGATTGCACTTCAGCAATTTGAAGAGGTGGTAGGGATGGGAAGTTGCTACCCTCCAAAGCCTGTCAAATAATGTCCAGAGAAGTGGCTTTCTCTGTGAGGGTCATTTCTTCCTCCTATCAAGTGTTTCCAAGCCAACATCAGAGAGGAAAGCTGTCAGTAATTTGTAACCTGGCTGGGTTTTATCTGGTGACCTTGGAGCAAAGAAACTCTAAGGTAGCGCTGGTTTCTGGAGACATTCATTTGATCTCTCTGTAAATACTGCCCAAGGGGTTTTGTTTCCAGGATGTTCCCAAGAGTTCTACTGGCCTAGGAGCTAAAAAGGGTTTTAAATACTTGAACTATTTTTCTACTTTTCTATAAAGTGACACAAAGTCTATATAACAAAGCCTTGTATTGCTTTTAAGTTCCCTATAGTGTTTTGGGAACGAAGATTTTTTTAATCCCATAGCCTCTCTCTGCCTCTGTTTCCTTTGCTCCATTCTTTATACTCACCAACTCTCACATACTGAAACATTCGTATTTCTCCACACATATAAATTCTTTTTTAGCCTTCTCACTTAATCTCTCCAATTTCTTCCACAAAGAGTGCAGAAGTTCTTTATATGATTACTCAATAAAATTCCCTTTTGTTTTTGTCAAGAGAGGGCTACTTTTTTTAAAAGAAAAACTGCCATGTCATGATTCTTCTGGTCTTTGACTAACAGGTGTGTTTACCGTAATCAGTGGATAATTCCTGCACAAGAATTACAAACCAGTCACCTCTCAGTTACAGGTTTATTTCTGTGACAAACCTAAATCTTTTGTTATCATCTTTGCTGTGAAACATACTTTGGTATATTGCTTAGGATGGTGCTGTTATCCAGCTAAAGACAAATAGTATTTATATTTGATAGTGACCTAATCTCAAAAGGTTAGGCTCTACTCAAATTCTGACTCTGTGCATAGAAAAATTGTCATTAAATAAAATCCCACTTATTTATTTGTATGTATAGTATCAGAGAAAACTATTTCATTCTAAAAGGTGCACACTTAAAAGAGCAAGGTAGCACTGAGGAGTTTTTCAACCTTGAATATTTTATTTAAATTCCATTAAGCTATCAGGAACTTTTGCTGCATTTCCTTTCCCATCACTGCAGATTGCTAATATATTCGTGGGTAAGCAGACAATCTTTTTTATAACTGGTCTCCTCCTACCTTGTGTGCTTCTTGATGGCAGTCTAGTACGAGTGACAAAGAAGCTCACTCCTGTGTTGATGAGCTCCCAAGCCTCAAACAGGGCTGTGCTGAATTCAAGTTAATCTGGCAAGAGATGCAGGATGATGGTAAGGGAAGCAGACACTGTTTATGTACAATTCTTGGGAACCTGGCAGGAGGATCAGAGCATGGCAGGGAAAAGGAGTCTTCAAAAAATATCACACAAGGCTGAATAACACTTTTTAATGGGAAATTCCTGTTTTGGTTCTAATTTTATGCTTAGATGCTTTTAATTTGATCCACATTTAATTTTCCATTCCTTGGAGAAGGCATTGATTATACAAGAAGCTATCTGCTCTATTGCTAACAAAAGAGGATTGGTTTCAGGGGCTACCACGATGGCATTGTATTTTAATTGTGCCCACTTGGAAACGTTGATGCACACATCTTTGGAATCGCTCTGTCAACCCTAGGCCCACTCTTCCGGTTATGATGGCCTAAAAGCTTTGTTAAAGTCACAGTTCTAAAGAAAAATGGGTCAAGATGTGTCTTGAAAAAACAGAAAAAAAGCCAAGATTGGACATTTGAGTTATAAATCATTGTAAAGGATCATAAAGAGCTAAATGGCAGTTGTACATCTGAGAACACATATAATAGATATATTTATATATATTGGGATTTCCCAAAACCCAATCACTTTGACACTGTAATGTGTCAATGATGGCATCCACTGCTGGTATGACACGTTCCAGAGAAATTCAGATAGAGATTCTGGGTTCAGGCTAAGCAACTGCATGGTAGCATTTATTTTTGCTAGAAATTTGAAACTGCATACAAAATCTACTCTAAGCGTTATTTCAGAAAATTCAAGTCTTCTACTTTTTAAAAATTAGGCTTCCATTATTTCTGAAATTCTAATGGCTGAACTAGCAACAGTAAAGATGTCCAGGTTTCAATGAAATATATTTCATAAATTAGCTTATCATTGCACTGATTTAGCACGCCTAGCAGGTGAGAGACAAGAACATGTGTTACCTTCCCTAGGGAACCTTCAGTGACTGTCATTCTGGCTTCCTATGTCTTTCTTCTCTCCCCTTCTTGAACTGATATAAAATTCTAATGTGTGCCCCCTAGTTCCATCTTCCCTGAAATCTTGCAAAACCGCTGAAGGTAGGATAGTGGCAATGGTGCATGAAAAGAGGGAAAAGGAATACAGTGATTCATAGCATCCTTGAAGAAAGTTGCAATTGTTAACGGCACTACTTCTGTATGTAGACAGGTTAAAATACGTCATATTAATGATACAAATAAAGTTATTCATCTTGGCCAATTCTTAAAGTTCATGGGAAAGGCACTAAAACTATACTGGCAACTTGAAAATATTTCTGTATGTGTCTGAGGGCATACCAAGTCACCCTCTCCCAAAACAGTAGTGGAAAAAGTAGGTGTACGTGCTAGGATTATCAGTAATCTTGACAAGTGGTTGTTGTTTAAATGCCAGAAATGGTAGGTGTTATGAAAAACCCTGCTCCTATTATTATGAAAATGAAACATGACATTTTTCAAGTATAGTAGCTCAGGCTGACATCTCTTATCTCTCTGTCTTTGTTCTTCTATGCAAATTGAACCACTGATACGGTTATCATTTTGCAAGTGGTATTCATTGGTCTTTACATCTGCAGATGCCAGGGCTTTCAGAAAGGCATAATCCTTTTCCTTAGGCATTATTCCCATCTGCTAGAAGAGAAAACTGAGGTGTAAGACCAAATATGTTTCCTTTTACTGGTAAGAAAAATAGGCTCTTGGAATCCTGCTTACTTTCACTTTTTCTAGTCCTCTTTTTTAATGAAAATGTATAAACCTTTTTCCTTTTTCCTTATCTTTTGCTTAGGAAGCCTGAGCAGACTTTAAGTATCATCCTTAGTTTTTAAAAATTATTATTATTTTACTGAAGTGTAGTTGCTGTACAATATTATGTTACAGGTGTGCAATAGAGTGATTCACAATTTTTAAAGGTTATACTCTATTTATAGTTATTATAAAATATTGGCTATATTCCCCATGTTATACAATATATACCTGTAGCTTATTTTATATCTAATAGTTTGTACCTCTTACTCCCCTACCCCTATATTGCCCCTCCCCACTTCCCTCTCCCCACTGGTAACCACTAGTTTGTTCTCTATATCTGTGAGTCTGCTTCTTTTTTGTTATTTTCACTAGTTCTATTTTTTAGATTCCACATGTAAATGATATCATACAGTATTTATCTTTCTCTATCTGATTTATTTCACCTCACATAATGCACTCCAAGTCCATCCATGTTGCTGCAAATGGCAAAACTTCATTCTTTTTTATGGCTGAGTAGTGTTCCATTGTATATATACCACATCTTCTTTATCCATTCATCTGTTGATGGACACTTAGGTTGCTTCCATGTCTTGGCTATTGTAAATAATGCTGCTATGAACATTGGGGTGCATGTATCTTTTTGAATTAGTGTTTTTGTGTTTTTCAGATAAATAGCCAGGAGTGGAATTGCTGGGCCATATGGTAGTTCTATTTTTATTTTTTTCAGAAACCTCCTACTGTTTTCCACAGTGGCTGCACCAATTTACATTCCTACCAATAGTGTATGAGGGTTCCCTTTTCTCCAAATCCGTGCCAACACTTGTTATTTGTCTTCTTTTTGATGATAGCCATTCTCACAGGTGTGGGGTGATATCTCTTTGTGGTTTTGATTTGCATTTCCCTGATGATTAGCAATGTTGAGCATATTTTCATGTGCTTGTTGGCCGTCTGCATTTCCTCTTTGGAAAAATGTCTATTCAGTTCTTCTGCCCATTTTTTAATCGGGTTGTTTGGTTTTTTGATGTTGAGTTGTATGAGCTATTTATATATGTTGGATATGAACCCCTTACCTGTCGTATCATTTGCAAATACTTTCTCCCATTCAGTAAGTTGAATGAAGCTGTCTGGTAAAAGCTTTAGCCAAGATTTTGTTCTGATAATAAGACAGAATGAAGATATATCAATGACTTGTAACAATCTTTGAGAAAATCCACACAGTCTAAATTAGACTGCTAAAATCTAGCTAATAGATGTTGGCACCACTAGTATAATTTAGGTAGATGAGTGCTAAAAGTTACTATTCTTTTTAGCAATTGAAGCTCTGAACTTCATGTCAGTGGAGCATTAGCCACCACCATCTACTCTGCCCAGCTCTATGAAATATGCCTTTTTATTCAGAGCACAAACATATTCAAAAGCCCTTCTGGAATTAATTGAAGAATTCAAAGAATTATATTATCAGTATGACTATACTTGCCTTTTTCCATCAGAAGAGAAACTATGCAAGTATGCCCTGAGAAGATATACCTGTAAGCTATAAAATAAATTTTTAAAAAACACCCAAATAGTGATATATGAAAGTGCGCCAAAATGGGAATTCGTCTAGAGTCTTTAGATCACTATTTCTCCATTTACTGCCTTTCCATTTAAAATAATGCAAATGGCTACTTCAGTTCTTGAAGCTTCAGCAGTCATGAACATGAGAATTGCATGTGTTCTCATTTCTGTGACTTCAGCAAGCCAGGACTATGCATTAAGGCCCAAACTTAGCTAGAGGAGAATTTAGGAAGAGTTGTTTAAAAAGCAGACATTTTAGAAAATATGTTGATTTGAGCTGGTTTTGGTTTAAAAGCTACAACAAAATATCTCAGTCTTGAGTAAGATTTGGTTTCCATTAGTTACTTCTTTGATTGTGGTTTTCTTATGAATTACTATTCACCTATGTAGAAATTAGTTTTTTAGCACTGTTTCATAAATAATAATGGTGATCATTTTTAGAATTGCCTTTTTGAGGAACAGATAGGAGTACATTTCCTTTTGGTCAAGTGCCTTAAGCAAGAAGGATTGGGCCTTCCTTTCCTGTTTATTACGCTTCCCAGTTTGTCATTATCAGGTCTGATGTTGAGCAAAAACGGTTTCCAGTTGCCTGGATGTGCTTTGACAGAACTGACAGTAGAAACTGTATCTTAACGTACTTGAATCAGTGCTGTAGAAAAGCACCCAAGCATGCTGAAGACAGCTTTTATGAGGTACATTTTGTCAGTGTAAACACTGTGAAATCCAGCACATTTGGAAGAGCATACTCTGTATTTGTTAGAATGAATGAATCACTAATGGATTAAAGAGCACAGCCAAATAAACCTAGACTAGTCATAAGCATATGTGGCCTAATATTCAAATGTAGGAAATCCAATTAAGCTCCAGCTCTCCTTAGTTTTTCATTCATGAGGCAGTATCTCTACCAAAAAAAGCGAATAACTAAAAAGTTTCTTTTACCAAAAAAAAAGGCATTGCATTTTTAAAATATAAGTTTGAAGTTAGTCTTCCACAGATAGCCAATTTAATTATGCTAAAAATGACATTTTTAATTAAACACCAAGGTAAGCATAAATGGATTTCAAAATAATTAATCAAACATCAAAAAATTGAAACCTTTTTCTGCTTGAGCAGCAGAAATGAAAGAACCAGTCTTTGGGTCTCATAGAGATTCAATCTAATTTAATTCTCTGTCTTCTCTAAATAAACATTCCTAAAACCTTTTTTTCATCTGGGGGAATAAGGATGAGAGGGGTAATCAATATTTCTAGCATTTTAATTAAAACCGTTAGTGGAATAAATCCATTTAATTATCAGTTAATGAAATACAAGGTCATTTACCTGACAGGAACTTTGAGGGTGGATTACTAGCTGGAATAAAGCAGAAGAACCCAATGTCACAGCCATTTAACTTCTGCCAAATTTAAGGTTAAAATCCTTTTAGACTGTTTAACCTATTCTGTACCATTTTTCTATTACATATGCCAATTGGCAGGAGAAATGCATGTTAAAACTTATTTTACATTTAATTGTGCTGAAAAGTTTTCATTAAATTTCTACAAATATCTTTATATTTCTAAGACAGTAACTGAAAGGCGACAATAGATTCCAGTGTAATTTTATTTTTATTTTGTGCTTATCACTTATAAAGTTAAAGAGACATTTGTTTTTTTTCTTACTGCAAGTCAGGCATTACTTCTGCTTTTTTATAAATATGAATTAAATATGTTTTAACAGTCTGAAAATTTAGGATGCAAATACAGAATATGCAATAGTAAACAAATCACTTTAAATAATTTATGGTGAATTTTATACAACATCTTTGTAAAGGGAGTTATTTATTTATTTATTTATTTATTTTTGGCTGCATTGGGTCTTTGTTGCTGTGCGCGGGCTTTTCTCTGGTTGCAGTGAGCAGGGGTACTCTTCCTTGCGGTGCGCAGGCTTCTCATTGCAGTGGCTTCTCTTGTTGTGGAGCATGGGCTCTAGGCGCACGGGCTTCAGTAGTTGTGACTCGCGGGCTCAGTAGTTGTGGCTTGGGGGCTCTAGAGCTCAGGCTCAGTAGTTGTGGCGCACGGGCTTAGTTGCTCCACGGCCTGTGGGATCTTCCTGGACCAGGGATCAAACCCATGTCGCCTGCATTGGCAGGCGGATTCTTAACCACTGCGCCACCAGGGAAGCCCACAACACCTTTCTAAAGTGACCTGGATTTCATAAGAATGATATAAAAAGGTAAGAGCTGGTTGGTCACTAAGCTAGTTTTGCAGAATGGTTTGGTCAATGATTTTCAGCTGGTTTAACAAATGGAGAGAAGGCAGAAAATGTGTTGTAGAGAAAACTTCCTGGTCTTTGATGGAGACACAGGGTTTCTCTAAGCAGCACACAGTGCTCACATTGTATATAGATCACTTTTAAAAATAGGCCTTAAGAGGGGCTCTTGTTCTCTCTTACTTTAACATAGATGCTGAACTAATTATCTAGGGTTTGGGATTTTATTTTAATTTTGTAGATCTGAGTTTGTCTCATAGCCATAAATTTCAGAGTTAGAGTTTAAAAAGATTACTTATTATTGGTGTCTCATTCTTCTTTTCTCAAATGAAACTCCGTAAATGTTAAAGTCGTGTGCAATGCAAACAAGTATAAGCAGTTTACTCTGCGGTAGTTCATCCTGAGGCAGCTTAGCTGTGTACTGTGCAAGAAGCCCAACATAACTTAGAGTAGTTTGCCTTTTAAGGACATACCAGTGATCTATTCTAACTTCTAAATGCTACATGGTACATGTTTGGCCTCAATTTAGGTATTCTACCATTGAAAATGTAAGTACCATGTTTGGCCATTTTTTTTCCGCTCCTCTTTCTTTTGTTAATCTATAAATACGGCTTGTGTATCAATTTCCTCATCTATGTAATGGGAATGATGATATTTATCTTTAAGAACATAATGAAATTGTTGAGTAGGCAGTAACAGGTGTGTATTTGTTCATCTGCTCTTTCTGGTCTCTGTGTTAGCAAAACAAGAGCAAATGAAAGATTGCCTCATTTTTTTGTTTATGGTCATGATATGTTCAACAGAAAAATGAAAGAATTGATTTCTATCATTTCAAGTTCATGCAAGTTGAATGAGTGGCAACTTACAGGTTTCTGACCATTAAAAACCTGTGCAGACTCATAGTAACAAATTAGAAGACCCATGTCTTGGGCCATTTGGGTTCTTCTGCCATGTGCACAAGTCTAATTGGAAACCATTGTACCTTAAACTCTTACTGATTGCTCAAACTTAAAGTCATTATTTCAGACCATTATTAAAAATCAGATTTTTCCCTATAAAATGCCCATAATTTTTAGCAGCTATATATCTGCTGTGTAATTTCCTCTTTTAAATAACATCATGCTCAATTTAATATTGGTATGTCATTTGCAAGTGGCTGGGGGACTTTGCGAGGCCATTACAAACTCTAGTTTCACAAAAGTTGGACTCTGAAGCCTGCACCACTGACATTCTGGGTCTGTTTTCCTGACACTGTCCTACAGCATATTTTTCATACCCTAAGGGCTCCCCTAGGGGATGTTCTATCATGGAATGAAATGGCTTTGACTAAAATGAGAATTTTCTCCTCTATGAGAAAGTGAATTAGGAAGAACCCAATCACAAATGCAACAAACCAATTAAATCAAAACAAAACACACAATTTTGTGGGCTTATTACTTAAGAGTGAGACATATCACACTATAGTATTTTAGGAAGATACCTTGTACACAGTTAGAAATATTATTAAGTAGCTATTTTTATACAATAAAAAAGGATACAAAAGAATCATATTCTAAGGACTTCTATAAATTAACAAAATAACATATGTAGGACTTGCAGCTTCACTCTTATTTATTACTTAAATTTTGGTTGTAAAATATTTTGATGATGAAAATGCAAACTGAGGGTTGAATTCAGGGCTTTCCTCGTGGCGCAGTGGTTAAGAATCCACCTGCCAATGCAGGGGACACAGGTTCGAACCCTGGTCCAGGAAGATCCCACATGCCACGGAGCAACTAAGCCCATACACCACAACTACTGAGCCTGCGCTCTAGAGCCCATGAGCCACAACTACTGAAGCCTGCACACGCCTAGAGCCCGTGCTCTGCAACAAGAGAAGCCACCAGAATGAGAAGTCTGCGCACTGCAATGAAGAGTAGCCCCGCTCACCGCAGCTAGAGAAAGCCAGTGTGCAGCAACAAAGACCCAACTCAGCCAAAAATAAATAAATAAATAAATAAATTTATTTATTTTTTAAAAAGAGTTGAATTCAGAAAAATTCATCAACAGAAATACTGTATCAATGGGTAAAATTGAGTATTGAAATAGAAGTAACTATCAGGAAAAGCATGAATATGCAGCAGATTAAGAAACAGTTAACTGTCAGATTTCTATCTCATCAGAAAATGAGTTTTATTGGAATACTTTAATTTGAATTAAGATATAAAGTCCATTTTTGTAATAAAATATTTTATAAATTGGTAAGCATAAAAATCACTATGGTTTTACCATAAAGCTTAATTTTAATGTTCAATTAAGGACAGAATTCAAGTTTCAATTCATTTTATATATTGTAAAATATTCACATATGATTCTTCTTGATTTTTAGGAGATCCCTACAAATTCCTTGAAGGGACAGAGTAGCCCACTGATTCTGCCATGTTTTGCCACAGAAACACATACTCTTTATCTGAATGATGTTATTCATTCTCTTAGGAGAGAGAAAGGGAGAGAGAGGGAGGAAGGGAGAGAGAGAGAGAGTTAGTGGTTATGAAACCAAGCTACTCAGATTGGGACTTGAACTCACGGTCTTTTGAGATCACACAGCTGGTCTTAGGACTTAATGAAGCTCAGGTTCTTGATGCCTAGGGACAGAAAGAATTCAGTGAGAGACAAAGTGCTGAGTAAGAAGTGGATTTATTTAGAGGGAAACACACTCCACAGACAGAGTGTGGGCCATCTCAGAAGGCGAGAGGCCCTGAAATATGGGATGAGTAGTTTTTATGGACTGGGTAATTTCATAGGCTAATGAGTGGGAGGATTATTCCAACTATTTTGGGGAAGGGGTGGAGATTTCTAGGAATTGGGCCACCACCCACTTTTTGATCTTTGATGGTTGGCCTTGGAACTGTCATGGCGCTGGTGGGTATGTCACTTAGCATGCTAATGTATTACAATGAGTGTATAATGAGGCTCAAGGTCCACTGGAAGTCAAATCTTCCGCCATCTTGGACCTAGGTGGTTCTAACCAGTTTTTGTCATGTCCTATGTCTATGTCATTCTTTTAAAGGTTGTACCCTGCTCCCTTCCCTCCTGTTTCAGTTATAATTGGGTGAGATCCTTTATTATCATCCTTTCTTTTCTCATCAATTACCTTCTACCCTGATGATACTGTTCAATTCAATGGTGATGCCTATTCATTCATATATTTTCATTTTTGAGAGGAAAGGGAAAAAATGGGAGAGAAGAAGAAAGAGATAGAAAGGAAAGGAAAAAAAGAAAAATAGTCAGTAAAACAAAAAATTGTTCCCTAAAGTAATTGTCTATCATTCAGAAATATGTGGGGGATAAATACAAAGTAATATATAGTTTTAAAGGCCAGGGTGATGCTGCTATGTTAATTTATGCCGTGTGGATGGATGGATGTGAGAAGTAATCACACTTTGTATTTTCAGTGTCTTTACTGTTTGTCTTTCACTTATCTCTAGTTTAGGCAATATTGATATTTCTGGGTTACTTTTAAGGAATGGTAGATAGAGTTGACACTTTGAGGATTGTATACAACTGTATATCTGTATACCTTCTACTCAGTAAGATACTACAGATTGCAACTGTGGGAGAGCAGAATATGCCACCCCAGTGTGCCACTTTGGCATGTGGATTGTTTTGAGCAGAAGGCCATTAAGACCCAACAGACTCAGAAAAAACTTCTTCTCCCTTATCTTCCTGAAAGAATTTAGAAGGAGGCCAGTACCAGGAAGCCAGCTATTACCAGAGATAACTTTTTATATCAGAAAGACTTGTCTGCATGGCATGGTAAACATTTGTTTATCAAACATTTGATCTCATCTTCCTGTGAATTGTCTTCCTCACCTTTGAAGCCCCAAGACCCTACCCCCTTCTCCTTACCTCAGGATGGTATTTAAGCCTCAATGCCTGACTGCCTTTGAGTCTCATGTCTTTGTGGGGCTCCTGTATGTACATAATTAAATTTGTTTTCCTCCTGTTAATCTGTCTTATGTCAATTTAATTATTAGGCCAACCAAAGAACCTAGAAAGAGAAAAGGGAAAAATTTTCCTCCCTAACACAATAAACATATCATTATTGTTCAGAGTTAGGGGTAGATAGTAAAGCACTTTTACACTTTTGTGTAGTTTTCCTCAATAGTAGCTATTATTCTGAAACTATTTTTCAGAAATTGAGTATTATAAAAAAGTTGAAGTCAACTTCAACTGTACCAGCCTATGATGCTGCTAATTTAACTTCTTTCACCTCAGTACTTACCTAGTCACTAACATTCTATTATTCTTCTTCTACCTTGGTGACATCTGTGACCTATGTGAATCTATATCTGGTTCTCATGTGGATTTTGGGTGAAAAATGTTAACTATAACTCAAACTAAAGGATAAACCCTATACCATATTTGAATAATTTATTATTGTATCTTTTAGTAAATCTTTTTATTATTCATTTATTTGATTTTAAGGTATTCTTTATTTTTCTAGATTTATTCAGATATAATTGACATACAAAATTGTATAAGTTTAAGATGTACAACATAATGTTTTCATATATGTACATATTGCAAAATGATTGCCACAATAATATTAGATAACATCCATCACCTTACATGGTTACGAAGGTTTTTTTCTTTGTGATAAGATTGTTAAAGATCTACTCCTTTAGCAACTTTCAAATATACAGTACAGTATTGTTAACCGTAGCCATCATGTTTTACATTACATTTCCAGGACTCAATCTTTTAAAATGTTGATATCAAGCTTTCAGGTAACTCTGATGTGTGAGGCAAGGTTCTAAATGCTTTGGGAGATTCCTTGACTATAAGAAGATTGTGACTTAATTCGGAAAAGAAGACTTACACACCTGAGCAAATAGATCTTTACCAGTGCAAGGTGGCCAGTGATACACAGTGGAAGAATAGAGGCGCAAGATTTGGAATTGGGGAGGTGTTAGTGTTGGCCCTTCGAGGAATTTTTTTTTTTAAGATTTTTTTTGATGTGGACCATTTTTAAAGTCTTTATTAAATTTGTTACAATGCTGCTTCTGCTTTATGTTTTGGTTTTCTGGCCACGAGGCATGTGGAATCTTAGCTCCCTGAACAGGGATCAAACCCGCACCCCCTGCATTGGAAGGTGAAGTCTTAACCACTGGACCGCCAGGGAAGTCCCAGAGGACTTTTTGGTTTTATCTAAGTGAGAGAGAAGACTAAAGAAAGTGTTTCATGGAGGAGAAATGTTGCTTGCAAAGACTCAGGAGTAGAAAGCTTCTAGTTAGGAGCCATGATGAATAGACAAATGGCCTGGGGAAGAAGATTGTGTAGAAGGTAATGGGAGATAAGACTGAAAAAGGAGATTAGGGTCAAAATGGGGAAAACCTTTTCTGCCCTCCTAACCTTTTTGTCTAGGAGGGTGAGTTGAACCTATTTTCCCAGATTTGTGGTGATCATGTCCTCCGGAATATAATCAGAAATCTAAAGAAAGTCAATGTATGTTAAATCTATCTCTTTTAAGATTAGTCTGTTTCTCTCAAGATAAACCTCTTTTAATTATTTCTGTGAAAATCATGAGGAGTTGGTTGATATGAAACATGATAAAGATTCAGCCATCTATTGCTGAAGTAAATGTAATAAAAGTAGAGTGGAGCTAACTTTGATTTTTTTTTTTTTAAGAAATGTATTTGAAAACTCCATGCTTAAAATGTGTTTATGAAGCAATATCTATATCTACAGCAGAGATGACTATAAAAATATATTCAAAGTGAACATAAATATTTCTATTTTTATGTGACTTTTATTATCTGCCCATCAAATTTTGTAAATTGTCAAAAGTGACTCAATTTTAACAAATCTTGCCCCTAAAAACTTATTTTTTTCTTCCACATTAATCTATATGGAAGTTACGCAACTAGATATGGACTATTTTGCTTATTTTCAGGACCATCTCCTATAATATGATAAGTAGGGGACTGTGGTTTCTCTCTCTCAGAGGTTCTCCAGATTTACTCTGAGTAAGCATTACCTGGATGTGCTGGTTAAAAATGACCCACCCCCAGAAACTAGGATTCATTTCCTCCTAACTGGGCCTCAGAATCTGCATTTTAGTGAGCCCACAGGCTGATTTTGAAGCTGGTGGTCTAAGAAACATTACTTCAGAGTGAGGAGGAGAGAAAATCAATTCAGTGGAGAGTGAATTTTCACTGTTAGGCCTTTGTCTTAAATGTTTATATGCAGTTAAACAAATGGCACAGCGCTGGGTGCAATGGGTCCACTCTTGGAACACTGGAGGACTTCTCTAGGAAAGACCTCGGAACTTAAAACCAGGAGGGATGTTTGTGAAGATCTGTCACACATTTCTAAATCAGGGTTCTGTGCTTATGTCTCTCCTGCTTGTGTACCTTTCCTGCATGAAAGCCCAAGTGAATTTAATGGGAAGAGCATAGGTAATACTGATATATGGCCACCCTATATAAGGAATTTTGTCATAATCTCCAGAACAGAGGAAGAATTTGATAAAGGCTTTTCAAATTCACTTAAACAGAATTGAGAGGTGCCCTTGCACCTGTTTCCAGGCACTGCCCTCAGCACTGATCCAGGGAGGACACCTGGCTCCTGCATGGTCTCCCGGGAGCCCAGACCCTGATTTGCCATAGGAGAATGGGGCAAGGAATTCACTGTAACAGCTTGGAGAACAGCTTTGCAAACCCAAGAAACATTCACTGCCCAATTTGCCAGCTGAAAAGGAGCTCAGAGAGTGAAGGGTAAAAATACTGACTTCTGCTGACACTGTGTGGTAAGCCGTGGTGAAGTGGCCGATGGTGGGAACAGACCCAACTCTCTCTGAAGTCACTGGGAACAAGCAATTTCAACGTTAGTAACTGCTTAAGACAGCAGATGAGCGAGCCTACAAATCTAATAGTGGAGGCCGCTGCTTTTTCTCTCATTGCACCAACTTTTACCACAATGGCTGTGATTTCTGGTATTTTCAGTTTCAGATTTGAATGTAAGCTCATGAGGGACACTTTTGTCATGGTCACTTGGGTTTTTCTGTCTAAAATACTGCCTTACACACAGTAGGAGATCAGTGGGGACTTAGTTATTTTAATTTTGTGCAATATTATGAATGTTTTTCTTAATGCTTAATCAGGATATGATTGCTTTTTCTGTAAATGTGGGTTTTAAAAGGCTTGTAATGTTTTTACTATAATTTTAGTATGTCTTGGGACAAAAGAATACAGTGGTGTGTCACGTGGGTACCGTTTATTCCATATAAAGATGAAGCTGTTTTCATTAAAATGATAAAAAAAAAAGGTAATGTAGAATATTAACAAAATATTAATAGTAGTTGAAAATTGGCACATCTACTTGATCATAGTAAAGAAATAACATGAAAGTCAATTTTGTGTTTAACAAAAATACGTTCTTAGTAAGTAATTATTGGTGGTTCAGTACATGGTAGGTTGACAGTAAAGAACTATTCCAATGCATGTGGCTCTTTAAGATAAAACAAGGCAAGATAGGTTGTTTTAAAAATGAAATTTTTGCTAGTTTGAAACCTTAGGTATTAAATGACATTACACCTGATGCTTTCTTTGGTCCCTGGAAAGGATAAGAAGAGGTTAGGAGGTAGTCACATTGTTAACTCTATTATAGTCATTTGTTTATTTCATATAAGGAAGATAACAGTCTATGGGGATTCTTTTAAGTCAAAGTCTTCTGCCCTCCAAATGATCATTGAAAGATTATAATGTAATTCATGTTTAAAATGTGAATGCTGTTGGCTCTATATTTTCTAAAGAACATTCTTTTTCATTTTGATAGGGTTTTCACACATATTGTATATATCTCCCTGTTTAATATTTTAAATTTGGTGTGTACTTCAGAAGTGATTGCTGTTTTGTGATTTACAGCCTTGGAGAAAAATAACATAGTAGTCATAACTTTGCAGTTTTTTGTGATGCACGAAGATCAGATTTTTTAATGTTGGTTAATGCTTTGCTAATTAAAGTGTGCATGTTAATTAAAGCAGAGGCTAATGTTAATTACCTATATTAATGGAATCTCATGTAGCACCTGCCTGAAGCAGTGGGTTCAGTTTTCAAAATATCTCAATTAAGGCTGAAACTTTTGATTTGCATCTAGTAGGGTTTCAGTTAACTGCATTGAAAACTTAAATAACACTCTTAGGGGTGCAAAATATCAGTGATTATATGAAGTACAGTGGAGTTTGGTAAGTTCATTTCTGAAGGCTCTTTTTAGCCTAACTGTATTTATTTCTTGTCTGCTGGTCAAAATTCTGTTCATCCACTAAGACCCAGTGGAAATACCATCTCTTCCACGTATTTCCAATGTACTATTAGCTCCTTTTTGTTGCTCTTATTTTTTTTATGCCATTCTGCCTTGCATTATAATTACCTGTTACAATCTGTGTCTTTTGCTAACTAGAAACTCCTTAAAGGCCTTATCTCCATCCCTTACAAGGCCCAGCACACCTGATAAGATGCTAGGATGTTTTCTAAGTTGAAAATACTCTTTAAGTGTTTGCAAAACAACTAAAAACCTTTATTGACTGAAGTGGAAATGAGTGAATTTTTAACTTTCAGCCAGACAATTGCACTGTTGCTACATTTATGACTGCTTCAGGTAAAGCATGAAGTTGCTGTTTGGGATCCTACTGCTTTGTCAAATAAAAGATCGATGGCTTTGTTAATTTCAGTTAAATATGAGCTGAAATGGGGAAGAGGCTTCTTGTTCAATATAGAATAGTCAATGTTACGAGATCAGAGGACTTGTGTTTACGCTGGCAGGGATGATGTGAACACCCTCTTTTAGTCCCAGGTTTATAATCTGACCATTTTGCATGCAGATCTGGCTTGTGACCGCATAAGCACAAATATTGAATACTTTAAATAAACTATAAGTTTAAGAGAGCCATAGAGGGCTTGTTTTATCTTGGAAGATAACATGTTATCTTGTAGTGGGCCCAAATTTTAAATTAATGAATTAAAAATATAGATAGATGCCTGTAGACAGGTACCTTGTAATTAGTATGCATGTCATTTCTCCGAAACTTAGTCTTATGTTTGCTGGAGTCCCAGTAACAACCATTCCCATTGGGTCTTGGGAAAGGATTATGAGCTAATGGTGCTAACCTTTTTGACATCTAGTATAATCATGGTTTCAGAAAAATAGTTTCCATTACTCTACATAATTGAAGGGAGCAGTAATCTCCTCAAGAAGTATACACAAATAGATCCCACACTGATTTACAGGCTCTGGAAATAAGCACCAGTTACTGCTGTTCCTTGGCAGACTTTGACTCATAACTGACTGTCGATCTCAGAGGACCAGGATTTGTCTTCATTCAGCTGTGGAGAATATCAAATGAGCATAAGATTTCCATGTGTAAGGTATAACCAGAAAGGTGACAAAAAGACACGTAACTGCTTACCATCCTGCTGATTTAAAAAAAAATTTTAAGGAAAAAATAATAGTACTTTTTGGGCAAGAAGATGTCAGGTGTCGTCTTGATGGCAGGACATATGATTGCTGGAAATGAGAAGTGAATGTGTCCATTAATGAAGAGTGATACAGGCTTAGAGGTGATAGTGAGTGCTTACATACTTCGTGTCACAATTGGCTCAATGTTGGTTAGTTAGCAGCTGAGATAAATACAACAACTATTTGGAGAAATGTGACAACTATGCAGATCAGATATCTCATGATGAGACAATGGGCCAGGTCTTTACAAGTCTAAGAGTAAAGTCACCAAAGCATCTAATCTCCATTGTGGCACCATTAAGGTGGCAGATGGCAGAGCATTAGCAGAAAGACATTGGGAACAGCTGGAAAACATCTGGTAGGAAGTGACAACCTGAAGGGTGTGCTGGGGTTTTCCTAATTGTGAGGCGATCACTCAAAAAGCCTGGAAAGAAATGTCAGTGTTTTGGTGGTGGGAGAAAGGAGTTGGCTGGAACACTACCTTCCAGCCCAGGGGTTTGAGGGAATTCTGAAAATAAGTGATTTTAGCGCCTGGTAAAAAGCTTACAGGGAAAAAAATGATTATAGAAAATTAACTTGCTTTTCCTCAAGTGCTAAATAAGAACAAACTTTTTAGAGGTGTCAGTGAGGCTTACATGAACCTGGAATCCACTTTAGGAAGATAGTTGATTCATCACCACCTTGTGAATAATATTTAAAACATACGATTTTGAGGGTATATGGGAAGGTTATGTGTTCACAGAGAATATGGAAACACTAATTAAACTGGAGTGAGGAAGGTGAACTATTTAATGACTCAATTCACCATACATCTTTCTTAATTTACTATCTCATGATTTTTCTAGAACCTACATGAAATATAAAAAGGCTTTTGGGCTATTTCTGTCACTGTATTTCTTCTTCTTTTTTTTTTTTTTTTCACTCTAGCCATTTGTCCTTGACTGTCTATGTCTCAATGCTCACTCTCCCACTTTCTCACAAGGATCACCTAACTTTTCATAATTGCTAGCTTTTAAGGCTCACCATAAAACAATAAATGCTCGAGAAGGTGTGGAGAAAAGGAAACCCTCTTGCACTGTTGGTGGGAATGTAAATTGATACAGCCACTATGGAGAACAGTATGGAGGTTCCTTAAAAAACTAAAAATAGCACTACCATATGACCCAGAAATCCCACTACTGGGCATATACCCTGAGAAAACCATAATTCAAAAAGAGTCATGTACCACAATGTTCATTGCAACTCTATTTACAATAGCCAGGACATGGAAGCAACCTAAGTGTCCATTGACAGATGAATGGATAAAGAAGATGTGGCACATATATGCAATGGACTATTACTCGGCCATAAAAAGAAACGAAACTGAGTTATTTGTAATGAGGTGGATGGATCTAGAGACTGTCATACAGAGTGAAGTAAGTCAGAAAGAGAAAAACAAATACCGTATGCTAACACATATATATGGAATCTAAAAAAAAGAAAAAAGGTTCTGAAGAACCTAGGGGCAGGACAGGAATAAAGATGCAGATGTAGAGAATGGACTTGAGGACATGGGGAGGGGAAGGATAAGCTGGGACGAAGTGAGAGAGTGGAATGGACATATATACACTACCAAATGTAAAATAGATAGCTAGTGGGAAGCAGCCGCATAGCACAGGACGATCAGTTTGGTGCTTTGTGACCACCTAGACGGGTGGAATAGGGAGGGCGGGAGGGAGGCTCAAGAGGGAGGGGATATGGCAATGTATGTATAAGTATAGCTGATTCACTTTGTTATAAAGCAGAAACTAACACACCATTGTAAAGCAATTATACTCCAATAAAGATGTTAAAAAAAAAAATAAAAGACTCACCATAGGGAGACTGATGTTTCATCCGGAGAACTTATTATTTTCTACAGAATAGAACAGTGAGGCCAACATGCCCTAGGGGACCGATAACTAGAATTGGGGGAGGCAAAGGCCACTGATGCTACAAGACTAGGACAGATTATCTCATAGGTTACCAGATAAGTCCTTAATTGCTCCATGAAGCCGGTGTTGGTATGTGCAAGCCTCCATGTTTTGGGAAAGGAAGAGAAGTCTGAGTAGGTGCCAGGGGATCTGTGACCAGCAGGGAGCAAGAGGTCAGAAGGGAACAGGGATAATGTCTCCAAAAAGGAATAGTAGGGGGACAAAATGAATGTAGGAAAGTCAAGAGCTCAACATGTGGTGCAACCCTGGCCCTAAATTTCTAAGTTATCACAGGACCCCTCTGAACCCTTCATATCAATACATCATGATAATGATAACGGGTTGTTACTAGTTGGGGATCAGTCATCAAAATTGGCAAGAAAAATTCCTTGCAGTGAGGCTGCATTGCTCATAATATGCAGGGTGTGTGAAGGGAAGGAGTGACAAGGTGGTTGAGAGGGGAGCTGTACCAGGGCCAGGTAATCGGAGTGTGCGGGCACTGCAGTGGTGCACAGCCACTAAAGTTGCATAATCAGTATAATTTCTGGAGGTAAAGGAGCAGAGAGTTTTGACTGAGTCCAAGAATCACAGGACAAGTTACACTGAGCCTTGCAGAAATTGACTGATGTGCATACCTTACGCAAGGTACCTTTGTGCCACACCCCAGCTGTTTTAGTTGCCTTAGTCAGAGACTGGTTAGGGATTGGAAATCATGGTTACAGGACTGCTGGCTAGAGAGGATACCTGGGATGGTTAGTAGAAGAAACACTAGACTTAGAGCCAGAAACCCCTGGCTCTTCCTCTCGTTAGCTATGTGATTTTGGACAATCTAATTTATTTGATCTCTGGCATCTGCATCTCTTCAGTGGGGATAATAATACCTGATCTACCTGAGCACGGCGCAAGATTGCTATAATTGCCAAATGAAGAAATGTATGTGAAATCACATAACCATGAAAGTATAAATGTACTATCAGAGTATCAATATCCTATTAGCAAGTGATTCCTGATTGAGCATAACATTATTCTCAATGACGTTTTAAGCATTTATCCAGATACCCAGTGAATAGTGAACTGATGTAGGTGAGAGATAGTAAACCCAGGTTTACCACATGTAATAAACCTGTTAATTTGCATACTGGTTCAAGTAACAGGACAAAATCAATACTTGTTTCATAGAAGAATAGATTATTTGGGATGGAACTCTGAAAAAATTCTAATTATATAAAATATAAAATCTTATATTTCTTTTTAAATATCCAATAAAATAGTGGGAAGTTTCACTATGTGTATGGGTTTCTGACTAAAAGCAAGGTGTTTATCATTAGAAAAATACAGTTCTCTCTTAGGGATGGTTCTCAGGCTTCAAAGTAACACGTTAAGGACAGCAGCGCATTTAACGCTAATATAAAATGACTTTGCTCCTCACCGTCGTCTTTTATTTCAACATGTTTCTTTCTATTTCAGAACTCCACAAAAATATTTGAAAACCATATATATGATAAAGGGTTAATACCTAAAATATATAAAGAACTTATACAACTCAACAGCAAAAAAGAAAAGAAAGACCAACCACAAATAACCTAATTAAAAACTGGGCAAAGCCCTGACAGACATTTTTCCAAAGATGATACGTGAAAGGCCAGCAGGTACATGAAAAGATGGTCAACATCACTAGTCATTTGTTAGAGAAATGCAAATTAAAACCACAATGAAATATCATCTTACACCTGTTAGAATTGCCATCAAAAAGACAAGATAACAAATGCTGGCGTGGATGTGGAGAAAAGGGAACCCCTGTGCACTGTTGGTGGGATTGTAAATTGGTACAGCCACTATGGAAAACAGTATGGAGGAGCCTCAAAAAGTTAAGTATATAACTATCATATGATCTAGCAATTCCACTTCTGGGAATATATCCAGAGGAAATGAAAACACCAACTTGAAAAGGTACCTGCATGCCCATGTTCACAGCAGCATTATTTACAATAGTCAGGACATGGAAACAACCTAAGTGTCCATCAATGGATGAATGGATAAAGAAGTTCTACAAAATAGAATATTATTCAGCCATAAAAATGTGGAAATTCTACCATTTGTGACAAAATAGATGGACATTAAAGGCGTTATGCTAAGGGAAATAAGTCAGAGAGAGAAAGACAAATACTGTATTATCTTATTTATATGTGTAATAAAAAAAAACTCATAAAAAAAGAGATCAGACATGTGGTTCCAGAGGCAGAGGGTGGGGGGAGGGGGAATTGGAGGAAGGTGGCCAAAAAGGTACAAATTTTCAGTTATAAGATAAATAAGAACTCGGAATATAATGTACAGCATGATGACTATAGTTAATACGGCTGTATGATATATAGAGAAGTTGTTATGAGAGTGACTCCTGAGAGTTCTCATCACAAGGAAAGGTTTTTTTTCTTTTTTCTTTTCTTCTTTCTTTTATTTTTATTGTATCTATATGAGATGATGGATGTTGGCTGAACCTATTGCAATAATCGTTTCACAGTATGTATGTAAATCAAATCATCATGTTATACTCCTTAAACTTATACTGTGATGGAAGTCAATTATTTCTCAATAAAACTGGAAAAAAAAACTCCACTCAAATTGAAGTCCCAGAAGCCTTTAAATACCAATTTGAAGGAACAGGTGAATCATTTTGTGAAATGTTTTATGTTCTAGATTTGTCTGATTGCTTCCTTATGGTGTCTTGTAACTTTTCCCCCTAGCCCCTATTTCCTATAACCTGTAAATTTGGTCCAGAGGCTTCCTTGGATTCAGGTTAAATGGTTTTGGCATGTATGCTTCATATGGCATCTCATCAAGTTGTGTTGTCCACTCTCTGTGATGCTGAAGTGGTGACAGCCAAATATCTTCTTCATAGACATCAGATTTTCCTTATAATTAGCAGGTAATCAGTAGGACAGTGTTTTGACATCATGTGAATATTTAGTTCTCCATCAAAGCTTTGCTTAATGGTTTTAGAATCCATTGATGATTCTTGTTGGAATCAATGATTTCTTTGGGGATTGTGAAATGCCAGTTTTCTAATTCTGTTATTTCCTTCCATATTTTTAACTGACATTTCTTTTCTATAGAGCTTCCTCATATCAACCTCAGATGAACTACAGTTTCTCTTTTAAAAAGCAAGTGAAATGCCTTATTTTTTCTTTTTACTTAGCAATTTTGTGGTAATAGTCATCTTAAGTAGTGACACTTTTTTTTCTCTCTTAGTTCAACTAAGTATTTTATCTCAGGGTTAAAGTATCGTAAGACCTGCTAAAATTAAGCATCATCACTTTAAATTAAAATGTGTAACATAGAGGCTTCGTTGCCCCCACAAGTTTTCTTGTTTGCAATTCTTAGACAATCTCAATCTATTTTAAACTGAAGGAATCTCAGGAGACTTTGGTCAAAGCATCCCTTTTAAGGATATCCATCCTGCCACAGCTCAGGAAGTCTTTAAATGCCACCATTTATATCTTACCACACAGATTGGCAACCTGAGGTGTTTGCAGCACTGGCCAAGGATCTCTGCTTTCTACCAGGACATCGCCTCTCCTTTAAGCTTCCTTGAAGGATTGTTCATGAGCCTTCACTCAACAACCCATTCATTTATTCATTCATTCATTCAATCAACACACAATTTTCTGACATTGAGGATACAATTATGAAGAGGAAAGATAAGGTCTCTGCCCTTGTGGAATTTACATTTCACTGGGATATGGATCAGAAAAAGCAAGTGTGTAAATAAGCAAAAAAAAAAAACATTTAGTCCAATAACTATAATTGAAAGATATAATAAATTTAGGAAGAAAATAAATACGACCTGAGAAAGAGAATAATAGGAGATACCTATCTTCAGTGAGATGATCAGGGAAGGAAGTAATATTTAAACAGAACTAAAGGATATGAAGATGATAGCCATATGAAGAAGGAAGGAGGAAAATTCTAGGGAGAGGGGATAGCATGGGAAGGAGCTAGTGTTCATTCAAGGAATTGAAAGAAGCCTAGTATAGCTGGAATGTGTGGGCGAGGGTGAGAGCAGCTTGGAAGGAATGACAGACAGCAAAGGCCAGAAACAGCAGGCCCCTGAAGACTCTGATACCCAAGGGAAAATATGTCTGCACCACACTGGTTGAGGCTAGGTCAGATCTTTCCTTTAAATAGATTTTGAGCATAATATCTGATATCTACTATTGTGTTATCGATAAGGGGGAAATACAGAATAATGGAAATATAAAATAATAATGGAGCAGTCTGTTGTAATTTGTCAGCTGTGGACAGAGCAATGTTTAGGAATTCTTTTTATAACTAGTCTTTTGGCTTAGGAGATAGCAATAGTTCATTTTTTTCACTCTGGTCCTAATATAATGATCAGAAAAAGAGTTAAGCAAAAGTGAGGAGAAAGAAGGAGGATATAATTTTGCTTAATTTATCCCTTACTTAGAGCAGCGGTATGCCTGATGGGTAGGAATCAAGCCTTCGAAGAGGAAATAAAAATGTGTATTTGTATTTTTTTCTGTCTCTTCCAGATATAATAGCAATAAACTAGTGAGTATTTTCAGAAACAACTAAGCAACAAGCCCACCTTTATAAGCTGTAAGCAGCAGTGGTGATCAATCTATGTAGTAATGAAGATGATATAAATGCATGGGAGTTACTGTTGCAAAGTTTTGTGCAAGTGTGTGTGTGTGTGTATGTGTGTGTGTGTGTGTGTGCATGTGAGTGTGTGGCTCTGTCACAGATTTACCAGAAAATAGCCCCAGTAGCTCTTTTTAATACTTGGTGAACTTGTAGAAAGGAGGGAAGAATTTGTGGATATTGTCTTAGTCTGTTTGGACTTCTGTAACAGAATGCCATAGACTGGGTGGCTTCTAAACATCAGAAATTTATTTCTCACAGTTTTGGAGGCTGGAAAGTCCAAGATCAAGGTGCTGGCAGATTCAGGGTCTGGTGAGGGCCCGCTTCCTGGTTCACTGTGTGCTCACATGTCAGAAGGGCGAGAGAGCTCTCTGGGGTTTCTTTTATAAGGACACTAATCCAATTCATGAGGACTCCACCCTCATAACTTAATCACCTACCAAAGGCCCCACCTCCTAACACCAGCACATTGAGGGTTAGGTTTCAACATATGAATTTTGGGGCGGGGGGGACACAAATATTTAGTCTATAACAAATACGCTTTGAGTTTAGTTTGGGTTCTAGAATTTCATTTTTAAGCATATTACAACTTCAGCCTACGAAAGAATTTTGTTTAAGTCAAGATTTTATTTAAGAACATTCCATTTTGGGTTTGTAATAACCATTCTTCACATTCATCATACACACTTGCTTTTTTCCCTTGCTCTTCCACTTGCCTTTATTCTCCTCATACTACTTTCCTCCTGTTGGGTCTCCTTCCCTGTTGACAAGATAAGCTAACTTCTGAGGCTCTGAGGTCTTTTCTGGCTGTGCAAATTGGGGCCCCAAAGGAAACCCAGATTCACATGATCTCCTCCTGCCTGATACCCAGACCTCTGGGAGCAGGGCCAGGATGAGTCTTAGGTGGAGATGAGGGAGGTGGACACTCAAGACTTGGGGGTCTGCAGGCTCTCCTCACTGCTGCTGTGAAAATAGATTTCCATCCATTAGCCTTTCTTAAAATTATCTTGTAGATGAATGTATTTCAATCTTTAAGTGAAGAATATTGAAATTCATGAACTTAGAGATGGGTACTATGTTAATGTTAATCCCTGTGAATATTTGGTATGTATTAGTACATCAGATATCTTTCTAGTTCAACAGCTAACAAGAGTAGGGATGGGGATCATGGACAAAGGTAGTGAGAGTTTTTTTACGGAGGCTCTTACATACAGCTTCGAGATTTACTCTAATGTTCTTATTCAGCATTTGGGGTCCTTGCCTTACTCATGGTAAGCATCCTCTGCTTTCATTAGAATTTCCTAATTAAACAGTATTATCTGCCTTTACATTTTTATTATGACTTTAGTAAATTAATTAATAACCAATATATTGAAAAGCAAAGCGTTTTCCCTAGAAAATTATTTTTATATTTCCTACAAACATGGTTTTAAATAAAATATCTAAGTTTTTAAATGACTTCTGATTTTCTTTCTTTTCTTCATCTTCAAATATTTCTCATTTATCAGTGAATCACATCTCAGTATAATATCTAGATAAAATGTGTTTTCTCTCCTTTTAAATACTTTTATATTCTCATCTGTTTTTATGGCATGTTACTGCATGTCTCCAGAGGCACACAGCATTTTTATTTTCAAGTAAATTTATATTAGTTACAGTCTCCAGCTGTTTTAGATATAGGATCATTTCCTGTCAGTACTGTTTCCAGGACAATTCTTTTTTTCCCTCACAAAAATGAAAAATGTAATTTAACAAAGACATCCTATAATTGCCTTCATATCTAGCAAGGTATCTAGCAATCTAAATACTTATTTTATTTAAAACATCTGTCTACATAATATCTAGTGATTGTCCAGGGCTAGATCATCCTTGGGAAAAGCAGCTGCTGCCATTTTTATTTAATTTATAAGGCACCACCAAAAATGTCTCCTTAATATTGAATCTTCTGCCACTATGTCATATGTGAGATTTTTTAAAAAATGAGAATAGCTTACCTTTTTGGTGTTTGCAGTTAGTCTTTTTCAAATTAGGAAAGACCATTCTTTTAAAAATCACTATGGAAATATTCTGCAAGAATAGTAAGCTTTTGTTATATATATCAAGGTATCATAATAAAAATGGTGACATGCTACTCTACTCATATAACTAGACTTACATTGGAATCACATTTTATTTATTATTTATTTATTTTTAAGATTTTTTTTTTTGATGTGGACCATTTTTAAAGTCTTTATTGAATTTGTTACAGTATTGCTTCTGTTTTATGGTTTGGTTTTTTGGCCGCGAGGCATGTGGGATCTTAGCTCCCCAACCAGGGATCGAACCCGCACCCCCTGCTTTGGAAGGTGAAGTCTTAACCACTGGACCACCACGGAAGTCCCTGGAATCACATTTTAATTGTCAAGTTTTTTTAGACTTATTTGTCTGTAGTGCATTTTCTTTTTATTTCTAATGAAAATGTAAGGTCTTTTTTATTGTGAAGTCGGTCTGCTGATTAGAGCGATTAGTCGATATGTTCTTGTTATTTTTCAGAAAATGCACGAGAAAGATGACAGCTTCTATAAAATCTCTTTTGTCTTGGGGGTGATACTGAATATTGCTTGTAGAGGAACCAGTTGGAAACTCTATTTATTGTGCAAGATCCTTGGAGCCTAAGATAAAGTGTTTAACTTTTAATAGATTGTATCAATTGAGGCTCAACCGAATGCCAAAACCAACAGACACCCAGGCTCACAATAGTGTGTCTAAATGAGAAAGTTTACCTTTTCCAAGGATGTAATCAAAATATTCCTTTTTGGAACACTAAGAGTATGAAAGGGAAATGATTATGGTTCCCTACTGACATACTGTTATGATTGACAGGAAAAACCAACATGCGTGCCACCTGAGACATCTTGTTCAGGAACTTTCTGGAGGGTAGTAAATTGGTGTTGGCACAAACACAAAAAAATAAAATGACTTGATTCAGCACTTTTCAATTCTAAATCCCCAAACACTAAAGAAAGAAGTAAATATTCATCAAATGATCAAAATTTATATTGATTTTTATTCTACATTAGCAGCTCAAAGTCAAGACTCTTGACAGGGTGGATGTCGGTTTGAATGATTCTCTTTGAAATGAGGATACAGGCACTGAGCTGAGTGCTACCGTGCATTCCTGAACCATAGGCCCTGATTATTAGAACCCTAGGAGGCTAAATTTTTAAAAGAACAGTATAAAGGCAGACTTGTTCAGTTCTGTTTTGATAGCTAAATTGTTATTATTAGTATGTAAAGTAATTCTTGTTGTTCCTGCTTCATTCCTTCCTTTATATCACCATCTAAGGACAACTATTTTATAGAATTTCAAAGGAACTGGAGTGCACATTGTACTCACAGAGTTAATAGCAGCATTTGCCAACATAATTGTACTTGGGAAGGAACTGCCAGTCCTGCAGGGCAAGAGAAACTGAGATTGTATCTTCACATTATACATCTTTAATTTTTAGTTTCTGCCAGAAAGTACATAAGGATTTGCTGTAGTGGAATTTGGAAGATGGGAATAAGGATACAGCTGAAGAATATAAACACAGACTTGATGCCTGTGTCATCGTGCAGAGATTTGCTAAGGAAACAGTAATGGAGAAACATCGAAATTCTAATCATCCCCTCCAGTCCACACAGTGTAATCACACTCCCTTCCCACCCTAGCTCATGACATAAGATGCTGAATTTTTAATCGCTTTAACTACTTCCATTGCAAAGAGGAGGAGGGTGGTGGTGGATAAGGCTATCCACAAATGCGATTGTGTGATATACTTGTTCTTTATGTTTGTTAGGTGGAGGCATTATTGTCGTTGTTTTTAATAAACATCTCATCTATCATTAACACGGAGGAAGGAAACATTTTTCTTTACACACAAATGCAGAAGAAATAATGAAAATAGCATTCATGTTAATTTTTCTGCTTCGTCTAAATGCTTACCATTTAACAAATATCATTAAGGATATAGCTTTAAAATTGAATTTCTTAGACATTACAGTGAATGGTTTTAATGGTTTGCAAATAGCACCAAGTCAATAGAAATAAAGATGACCTTTTAAAGATATAATATTTTTTACTTAAATCAGTTATCTTTTGCAGTTATCCTGACTTAATTATCCATGAATATAAATATAAGTAAACCTTGGGAACCTAAGGCTAGTTTTTCTGGGGCTGCCAATATGGTCAGAGAAGTTTTATATCCTAATGTACAGATTAGTATATACAGTAATCTTTGCTAAGTATAATATTGAAATAGCTTTGAGATTCTTGTTAAATTTTTAATGTATATTTAACTTTAAATGGGAAAATATTTATATATTTAAATACTTTTATAACTTTCTTATCCATTGATAAAAAGAATATTCTAACGAACTTACTGTTTCTTTGACAACATTTTCAAAGTGTAATATTGGTCATATCCTTGAATAAATATTTTAGCTCCTATTATGTAACATAATTTTCTGCAATTCTAGGTTTAGGTTCCCTAAGGAAACTTCATTTGTCAAATGAAGAAATGAAGACCTTTAATCAGCTTTACTCCAAAGAGACACATTGCTCCTTAGTCCTATGACTCCCTGCTCCAACTCTGTAGGAGAAGGAGGCTTTGTTACTCCATTCAGTTGTGCACACAGGGCTGAAGATAGACACTCTCATCCTTTATAATGCCAAATATTCTTTGTACTTAGTTAGAATGTAGCTAATCATGGATGTGTGATAAATGTCTTCAGAGAGTTCATTTCTGGACAAAGGAAATGCACTTTGAATTCAATTCCAAAGATGAGTTATTTCAGGAAACTATGAACCTCCAACAGTGATGGCAAAAGGAAAAACGCACAAAATAACTGGGATCTTGGGGGAAGAAAACACTGTAGAGGTGACAATGCTAAATCCTGGCGTGAGTATGAGGAATTCTGCCAAACAAAAGCATGGAGATTTCCAAGTGTAGATTCTAATCAACCCTGAAAGTCCCTGTCAGAGCCTGTGGGGGTCTAGAGACTGAAGGTGTTTCCAGAAGAATGAAGCAAGTTGGGCTAGTTGTGTGAGAAGGATACTATGGGGAGGCAAGAGGGGAGGCATAGTAAATATTTGTCTAAGGAATAAGAGAAAAAGGCATGTGATTAGAGACAGTGCATCAAAGGGTTAAAAAAAAAAAAAAAAAAACTAGTGAAAGTAGGAAGATATTCCCAAATGACAAAATTATTGTCAGAAAAAGTACAGTTCCCCTCCATTGTATTGATGGATCCCCATGGTCTTCCTGAGTTGGTGTGGATTCTTACAAACTGTGACATTGCTAATGTTTCTTCCAAAAGCTCAAATGACTCTTTTTTAATGGGAAATCAGATTTTATTAAACTAAAACAAGTTCTTACCCAGAAGACTTAAAACTTCATTTTGAAATGGATTGTGCAGCGTACTGCATGATGACAATAGCTGAAATTTTCATTCTATAAGTGTGAGACCATCGTGGTTAGTTTCTAATATAATATGTGACATATAGGATCACTCTATTAGCTGAATAAAATATTACCAAATGACTGAAATAAAGAAGTTTTTCTTTTCTTCTTCCTTTTTTTCCTGGATAAAAGTAAACAAGTTGTATATTACAATAATTTTCAGTCAAAGAAAAAAATAGTCTCCTTTCTAAGAGAAAATAAAGCCAACTATTTTAAAAATCAAGCTGAGGCTACAGCCTTCAAACTATCTGTTTTATTTCTTTGTAGACTTTAAACCATTTTAGATTTTCAAACTCAGTAAAATCTATTCAGCTAATTTGTATAGAGTGCCTATCACATACTGTGTGCTGTGCTGGGTACTGGAGATGCAGCAATGAATACATAGATAAAAGTGCCTGTCCTCACGTGGCTTCCAGTCTGCTGGGGGAAGATGGACAATACAAAATAAGTTACATATTTTAGCTACACATGGCGAATATGTATAAAGGATGATAAGGATTGCTGGGGGGTGGGGGTCCGTTGAAGTATTAAGTAGAAGATCAAATAAGACCTGAATAAGAAGATGACATTTTCAGCCAAGACCTGAGGGAGGTTAGGGACCGAGCTAGCATGCAAACAAGACCAAATGCCCCTAGAGCATGCCCACAAGCCGTGCTGGAGCATGTCCGGATAGGTTGAAGACTGAGTACTCAACTGGGGAATTTGGATAACAGCCTAGTTGGAGTGTATTCAAGAGAAAATAGGAGAGGGATTGGACATAGTGAGTATAGATAATATATGTAAAAGTGACTTTGCTGTAATGGAGAACAGAGAAATGGAGCTTTAGCCAGAGGATAGATTGGTATCAACTGATGTCTAGAGATTATTTTTCCTTTTTATTTTTATTTTTTTTACCATGGGAGAAACAGCATCTGGGGGTGGGGTGGTAATGTGCTAATGAGAATAATTATAGTAGAGAAGAAAAACTTGATGAAGGGGAGAAGGGTGGTTTGCTGTTGGGGTGATAATCTTTGCATAGATAAGAGGAGGTCTAGTGCCTAAGTAGAGGGGATTGGTCTTGGATAGAAATACGGACTGTTTCCACAGAAACAGGAGAGAAAGCAGAGGATGTGGACCCAGATGCAAGTGGGTGGGTAGATGTGGTGGGAAGCTATGAAGTACAATATGAATGAGCAGGCAGACCTACAATGGCGTGAGTTAAGAAAGAGTAAAATTAATTATTTAACATTCTCAGGATACTTAACCCAACAAAGGAGGCTGTGACATGCAGTGATAATGAAATAATTGATATTTCTTAACTAAATCAGTGCTTTTTAGGACAAGGATAAGGCATATGTCTATATGTGATTATAAAAGTAAGTATGTGTTTAATCCTTAAAGACTGTTAGAATAACTGAAACTTACCTCCCCACCACCAAATTTTTCATGGGCTAACTATTTTGTCGTTAGACACAATATCAGAGGAAGGTAGATGGTTGAGTAATTATTCAGGCCCTGGAGAAGATTGTTGAATTTGGATCACCACATACCAAGCCAAATTTAAATAAAATATTTTAGAACACTGTCTTGTGTTCTGATTAAATTATTCATTTGTAGTCTAAATTTGAAGGAGTATCTGTAGTGATTTAAGCTATAGGTGCATACAAAATAAAAGGGGAAAACATACTAACAATGATAAGCGGCAAAGCAATTGTATTAAACCTCAGATGAGAAGGCAGTGTTTCTAACTTTATTATGTGTATTAGTCTGCTAGGGTGGCAATAACAAAATACCACAGACTAGGTGGCTTAAACAACAGATTTATTTCTTTCTTCCTTACAGTTCTGGAGGCTGGAAGTCCCAGATCAACATGTTGGCAGGTTTGGCAGGTTGGATTTCTGGTGAGGCCTCTCTCCTTGCTTGCAGATGACTGGCTACCTTCTCATTGTGTCTTCACATGGCCTTTTCTCTGTGGGACGGCTCTGCATCTTCTTATAAGGACACCAGTCCTTTTGGATTAGGGCCACACCCTTGTAATCTATTTAACCTTAATTACCTCTTTAAAGACCCTGTCTCCAAATACAGTCACATTGGGGTTTAAGGCTTCAACCTACAAGTTGAAAAGTTATGACATTATGTGTCCTGAGTCCATAACATCATGTTAAACGTTTACTAGAGAGATATGAGTTAATAGAATCTCTTAGGCATTCCCCCTGTTTGGGATGCTGGGCTTCTGGCCTCTTGGAAGCTGTTGATTCCCTTCTCAATGCAATGCTCTCAAAGTACACCAGGAGGTAGGAACTTTATGAGCATATTTGGACTAATCCATCAGACAGCTATGTTCCCATGACAGAAAAAGGGAGATGGAGGAAGATAAGGCCATCACAGAAACAATGTCATCTTTTGTTGGCAGGTCATTGGATAGGGTTCCGATTCCCTAACCTGACATCCTCCATAGCCTATCCCCTTCTACTTTAGCCTCTTCATCCAAATGCCTTCAAAACTCCAGCCACCATTTTCTGAACATGCCACATCCTTTCATAACTCTGGGCCTCTGAACGAGTAAGGTACTCTGCCTATATTCATCTGCTTCTTTACCTGACAAAGTCATAGCTATACTCCCAGATCTGGCTCAAATGCCACCTCTATCAAGCCTTTACTGCCTACTCCTCACCTTCAGGCAATTAGTTGTTTTATTTCCCATCTTCCCCCACAATCATTTCACTTGGCACACTTGTAGGTATCTGTTGGCATGGCTCTTTCCTCCACTACACTGCAGTCCCTTGAGAAAAGGGGCTATGTTTTGTTCTTCTTTGTACCCACAGTCCCTGGTGCAGTTCCTGACACATGGTAAAGGCTCAGTGAATATATGAGTAATAAATTATTTACTGAGCCCCTATCATGTTCCAGATACTGCCAAGGTGCTGGGAATACAAAATGGCTGAGGAGACAGACAGACAGTTTCCCTGTATGGAGCTTAGAGTCTGGAGACAGAGACAGAAAAAGTGTAAGCCAGCAAATGTAAGAATTTTAAGTTGTGATATGTGCTGTGAAGGAAATTAACACTGTTCCGAAATGGAGAAAGAGTGGATCTACTTTTGATAGGGTGGTCAGGGAAGGCCTCTCTGAGAAGTAACATGTCAGCTGAGAGCTAAAGGATGAGAAGATGTTAGAAAGAGAATGTTCCAGAGAAAGGGAACAGTATGTGCAAAGGTCCTGAGACAGGAAAGAGCTGTTTAAAGAACTGGGAGAAGGCAAGCATGACGGTGCATAGTGATCAAGAGGGAGACAAGTAGGAAATGAGGTCTGAGACAGGCAGGAACCAAATCTAATGAGCCATGGAAGAAGTTTGTGTTTTAGATCTGAATGCAGTATGAAACCAACTCACGTTTTATAGAGACCACTCTGGTACTGTAAGGGAAGAGATTAGAGGGGCAGGAATGGGTGAGGGGAGATACATATTAGAAGATAATTGCCATACTACAGGGGAGAGATGATGAAGGCTTGGACCAGTCTGGCAGCAATGCAGACTGTGAAGACAGACTGGAGAGACATTTTGAAAGAGGAATCAACAGAATTTAGGGAGTAACTGGCTGTGGAAAATGAAGAAGAGGAGTCATGGAAGACTCTCAAGTTTCTGACCTAAGCAACAGATGGTGCCATTTATTTAACGGGAAAGTCCTAAGAACAAAGTTTCGGGGCACACGATAAGGATGAGAATGGAGAGTGTTTTAAACAGTTATGCCTACAGTAAATTCAATTAGCAATGTCAGGTGATTGATTGGGTAGGTAAGTATGGCACTCAGAGGAGAGAATAGGAGGCCATTACTACATAGATGGCATTGAAAGCCATGGAAGAGAGTATAAATAAAGAAAAGAGATCCAGAATTAAGCCCTGAAATAACAACAACCAGTGATCCCAGATGTGATTCAAAAAGATCAATGAACTATCTATAAAATAGATTTGGGGATGGTGGAGAAAGAGGGAGGGAGAGTGTTTGAGAATCCATCGTATTAGGTCAGCTAAGGTGTAATGCAGGCCTAGATTAGAATAAGTGAGAACTGATTCTTTTTCTCTTCTCATTTTATACCATCTCCCATGGCATTCTCATTTCCTCTCCTAATGTCAACCATTGCCTCTGGGTTTATATTTCAGTCTTAATATTTCCACTCGCTTGCTGAACATCTCATTTGGGGAATCACACCAGTACCTCAAACCAAAAGACTCAATTCCAGCTCATTTGTTCCATTCACCTGTACTGCTGTTTTTATATTCCTACTCCCATTGATGGCACCTACCAGGAAGTGAGAGGTGGATCTGTCACTGAGTCTATTCCCTCTTGTTCCTTTGTATTTTCCTTAATAAGTTGCTAAATCCCATTGATTACAATCAATCCCATTGATTGATTAGTAGGATCAGTAATATTATTTAATGTCTTAGTTTCCATTTGTAAAATGTAGTCACTTTTAAAAGTATCCACAATTGTCATAGATGCTAAGAAATGAAATTCTTTTAACCAAAGATTCAGTGTTACTATTTTTTAAGAACTATAGTTTCTTCAAATCTTTTTCTTAAAAATTTACCTTTGGACTAAGATACAGTATGAGAAAAAGTTAAGACAGTTTGCAGAGAGATTTAGACTGGCAAAGTCATTCAACCTTAGCAGAAGAAGCAACTTTGATTCTATTTTTATCATCACGTTTAGGAATGAATTACTGAAAGCAGAGATAGAAATAGAGATGGATAGAAAAGACCCGGGCCATCTAATTCATCTCCTTGTTAGTACAGGGAAGTTTCCTATGTCAAATGCCTTTGAGATATTGTGCAATAAAAGTCTTAGATTAACAACATTTCAATCACTTTTGTAAGGTGACTAATTATTGTTCAAGTTGCTCTCAGCATTGTTCTCTGAACTCCTTTCCATGTATCCCTGTCATGAGAGGTGTTTCCCTCTGTGCACAGAAATGGCCTAGGATCTCAAAGGGATGAACTTCAATTATTCTTCTATAGTAGTGATGAGTCTACATTAAGTTGGCCTCCCTCTTGATGATGCTTTTTGTGACCAGTGGCACACATTTGTGAAATCTTTACCCAGAACAAGCAGTAGTCCAGTTTGCTACCTTAGGGTGGTTAAAAACTAGTGGGAACCTCTAGGGATCAGACATGCCCCTTGGCATCTAATGGTGCAGATTCAGTATTTTAATGGGGTTACCAATAGAATACTTTGTGTGGGATGTCCTCCTCAGTATCCCTATAGCGTTGAGGAGGGGAGGGGTGGGGGGGTAGCATTTGGAAAGATTGTTTTTAAGTTCTTTTTTAAAATTATTGTTACTGTTATTTTATTGAAGTAGAGTTGATTTACCATGTTGTGGCAATCTCTGCTGTACAGCAAAGTGACTCGGTTATAAACACACAGACATTCTTTTTTTATATTCTTTTCCATTATGGTTCAGGATATTGAATATAGTTCCCTGTGCTATATAGTAGGACCTTGTTGTTTATCGATTCTAAATGTAATAGTTTGCATCTACTAACCCCAAACTCCCAGTCCATCCCTCTCCCTCCCCCGCCCCCCATTGGCAACCACAAGTCTGTTCTCTATGTCTATGAGTCTGTTTCCGTTTTGTAGATAGGTTCATTGTGCCATATTTTAGTGATATCATATGGTATTTCTCTTTCTCTTTCTGACTTACTTCACTTAGTATGATAATCTCTAGTTACATTAAGTTCTTTGACTATTGTTCAGTATCTCTCAGTTATCTCATATTTAGTTACTTAAGAATATTGTATGCTCTTTTGAAAGATATATTCTGTTGTCTTTTTCTAATCATTGACTCCCTCTATTCAGTTTCATGTACCTCCCCCCAACTGTTAAAAAATATTCTTAGGTCTGTAGGTATCATTTCTCCAAATTCTATGATATCTGCAAACCTCTGAGTTGGCACTCTTCTGTGTTGCCATTAATATGCTCCATACCTCCTCTTTCACTATCTATTAATAAATATGCCGAATAACACTAAATCTAGTATTTCCTTTGTGCTTTTCCATCAGCCATACCCCTCTTCCCATGCTGAATGTACTCCATGTAACATTATCCTTTGTTTATACTGTTTGACGTAATTCTTAATCCAGTTGAGTCTATTCTTATTCAAGCCAATTAGTTTGGGCAAGAAGAGTTTACATGAACCAATACATACATTGCAGTTCTTAACTGATTTCAGAAACTTCAGTTATATGAGTATAGTAATTTTAGCATTTTTAAAGTTCTTCCTCAGTATCTAGAACATTCATAATTAGCTGCTTGTGGAAAGCAACAAAATACGAACTCTAGAATGGTTTGAGATCTTACATTTCATAAGCTACCCATTTCCTTTACAGAGTCCTGATTTGCCCTTTTAAGCAGCTGCTACTTTGTAACACTCTCTCTTTTTTTCCATGGTTGAGTCTGTAAAACCAGAGACCAGGCAAAAGGCCTTGGTTGGCACTGGACACAAAGAGTAGGAGGTCATGTCTGACTTTGCTTTTACTACATGTTACAGAATTCTGGCAACTACCCAACAGCTGACCCAGACCCAGAATATATAATTAAATTATAAAGAAGTAGAAGTGTTAAGGCTATTGAGAAATGTTAACGGACGTGTTGGATTTAGTGAAGCACGCCAAAAGAAAATAAGAGCTCCTTTGGTCCACAGTGCACATAACTCATCATTGCCCTTTCCCCTTCACCATAGGCAAGCATGCCACCGAGAAGACTTCATTCCCCGTCTCATCTGGTGTTCTAGGGAACTCTAAAGCCACAGGGATCACAACAGCTGCAATAAATAAAGCATCTATTCAATACATTTCCATGCCAAATATTATTCAGCATTCTTTTGGCCTTGGTTTGATAGAAAACAGCATGGTGAACTTACTACCTCTCCCTGTACTACAGTGAGCCCCAAGTATCTGTGAAAGATTTAACAATTCAAGCCTGCATGTAAGCAAAATCACTGTTCTCTCTATTTTAACATTATTAAGACAAAATACAGAGAACCAAAAAAAATGTAATACAGGAAGTCCGTTGTCACTATTGGAAAGGTATTGAATTAGTACTAGGCTTTTTTATTCTCCTCGGGGAAGATAATGAGAAGCATTCAGAGTATGTGTCCATGCAAATGTATGGGTCGGAGGGGGAATCTTTAAAAAAATAAATGTTACATATGTGGCAATACGAGGAAGAATATTATTAAGGAATTTCACAGAATTTTTATGTAAAGTCTCATCATACAGTATTATGATCTCAGGGATATTTTGTGATATTTACTGAGTCTTCTGAGAATTCATTTATTCAGGTCATATTTTAAGGAGGAACTTATAAGATTCAGATCTAAAATATAATTCTGTAATATGCCCAGCTGATCCCATTAAATCCAACCTGAAAAGGAGCAGTATAACGATGAGAACAATTCCCATTCTTTGAGTTGTTACACCTCACTTGAAATGCATTCCTTCTGGATTAAAACAGCAATTCCTCTTTTTTTCTCTCTCCAGGCTGAGGTTCAACTATGCTACCTGGAAGCACAAAGAGACGCTGTTGAGCAGATGTCCCTCAAGCTGTACAGCGAGCAGTACACCAGCAGCAGCAAGAGGAAAGAAGAGTTCGCTGATATGTCAAAAGTTCATTCAGTAGGAGGCAATGGGTAGGGGACTATTCTTTTCGTTGTTTTATTCTCACTAATCTCTACTTTTTCAATGATGTTCCACTGGTAGGTGTTAGGCAGGCATTTCGTCCCTAGCTAACAAGAGAAGCGCAATAGACGAGGCATTTATGTTCTTTTCCATTCATTTCACAGTTGAAGACTGTGGATTTTATCAGTGTGTCATCTCACCCAGAACTTCCTAACTTTGTTATTATTGTTTTCAAAACAGCCTTGTGATTTTATGAGTGTTTCTGTCACTACATTGTGCCTGTAATTTTTTTCAGTGTATTTCCCCCTCTTTAAATTTCACCATTTATTTTAAAGTCTATAGAAGCAACTTTTAAATACCAGAACCTCACTGGAAACTTGGTAGAACATAATTTTTCTGAAAAATATAGATATTTAATAATTGTTTAGGGACTATGGGCTCACCGGTTTGTCACATAAAGTCAACTAGAATAATGGACTAGCGCTTATTGTCTATGGTATGTGAAAAGACCCAGCAACTTTAGTGACCCACCAACAATTTCATTCAGCCTGAGACTAATGGACTAATGGCTGTATTTATATTGTACTAACTACCCATGCTATTGAATAGTTAAGTCATGCATTCAAATATTTCCAAATTACTTTAAAGTTATGCGAACATTGTGTGTGTGTGTATATAAATATGTATGTATATATAATACATGTATAGAATTTTTAAAAAAGTATATTTAAAAATTTTTTTTCTGGCTCAATTTGAATATTTAGTAGGTGATTATTAAAGAGTAAAAGAGTGTAATGAAATTTAATTATTTCATAGTTTTAATGACTTGATAATAATTATACTCATAAAAATGGAAACAGTAACCTATTTCGCTTTTATACTTGAGCTAGACAACACGGCGGAGAAACTGTTCCCCCAAGTTCTATTAGATGTTAATAGCACAGTATAAATCTATGGGGTGTAACTCTAGCCAAAATATTCCTTGAAAAGGCAGGAGGAAAGAAGTAAGTGCTTATGGTTCTGACGTGACTTAAAATCCAAATTCAAATTTGGGGGATAAATTAAGAACACAGTTTACAAATTCTGTCTTGTGATATAACCCAAGGTCTAAGAATGCAAGAAAAGAATCAGAGTCATAATTCTTTTTTAGGAAATGGGAAAGGACTTTTCAAAATTTAAAATTTACCTATCTATATAATTTGTTGCTCTATTAAGATATTTTTTATACATAGACATGTTATACATATATTTGATTCATCTTATACGATTCAGAAGACATTTATTCACAAGAGGACAAGCATAGCAGCAAATAAGAAAGAAAAGGTTAAATCTTGGAACATGAACAATAAGCTGTTTTGAGGCCTTAACGTGCTTTAATTTTTCTAAATGCCGAAATAGTCTCCGGTGTACCCACAACCACAAACTTTAGGTCACATTTTCATGTTTTCTAAAAACCCTGGGGGTTGAGCGGGCACCATGTGCTTCTGACCTCAGATTCCAAGGGCCCAACCTGAGTACTTACTCTGGGCTCCACAAATCATAAATCTGCCCTGGGAATTGCTTAGTTAACAACAAGCATTGTTCTGTAAAGTGGGAGTACGTGAACTTGCCTGATATCCTTTGTTTATGCTCCTTAGGGTGCTGAAGGCTGTGCATTGTGCAGAAATTTAACAGCATGCTAAAGAAAAGGCAGCTATTTAATACTAAGGACAAAAAGCATATACTCCTTTCTATTTTCTGTTTACATACAGAAAACCATTGTTTGAGAAATGTATGTGGGTGAGGTTATCTGGGGTGTGCTGCCCCTAAGACTCTTTGCTCCCACAGTTGAATCCTTAATTCTGAAGCCTTAAGAACACAGCCTTGTAAAATTATCTGCTCCAATGATACATAAACTTCATTAACCGTTCGTTTTGTTACATAGAATGAGCATTGTTTCTGATAAGCAACTGTGGGAATAGTGTGGGCTTTCTAGGGTCTTCATTCCATATGCAGATAGATATCCAATCTACTAAAGAGAACATTAAGTTGGTGATACAATTTGTATACTTTCATTTCCTCCCCGTGCCTACATGCATGCGAAGAAGAGTATGTAGTTGAAAAATGTATAAGATTACTCCAGGGAAGACTCAGCTGCTAGACTGAATGGAGATCTTACATTTCTAAGAATTTTGCATAACCAAAGTATTGTTTAGAAATGAGTTTATAACCTTTCTGGCTTGACGAAAAGGTGTGCATCAAGGTGATTTAACACAGCTTATATACAACTATGAAATGTGTGTTTAGCAGTCATGAATATGTGCGGTGGGAAGATTTCCCCAAAAGTATGTGAACCTGTGTGAGCTGTAGTAACAGAGTGTGTCCCTCTGTGGGAGACTCTGGGCACTGGCTCCTGCATCACAAAGTGGGGAAGCCATGGCTTCCTGTAGGGACACACAATGCGTGAATCACTGGTGATTCTCAGTGGGAACAGGTTGGTACTTTTGATTCCGGCTGATTTAAATGAAAGCTTATAGATTGTTTTGTTTCTTTCATCCAGTAAATATGCACTGAAGGCCTACTAAGTGCATGGCACGATGTTCTGAGCAGAGTTTGTCAAGAGCACGTATAATTTGTGTATTTTGTAAAGTATAACCATCTCTTTTTCTAACACCTCTTTCTATCAGGGAGTTATCTGATTTCATTTTTTTTAATGAATTTCAAAATCTTGTTTAATTCATTAAGCAGCATCCATGTCAAGACTTAGTGTAGATTGAAAACCATGTCTTTTGTTCAGCTTATAAATGATAGAACTGGGAGGCAGAAAGGCTGGGTGACTGGCTTGTCCAGGACCTCACCGCAGAGTCCTGGGTCATGATGCAGTGGACAACCCATAAAGTCACACTCTGCCGTCTCTCTGAGAATTTCACTCAGACCCTTGATAAACATTTTCCCCCCTAAAACGCATGTTATGCATGTTCCATACTGTATAAAATTTAAATTATGGTATCTTCCTACTGTGGAAACATGGAAGAGTCTTAAGGCAATTTCATGAAAGCCACAAGGAAGTTTGGGCAAAAACATTGCAAAGCAGGCGGTAAGTGAAAACAAAATTGACTTCATTCATTGATTTGATGAATATTATTAAACACCTCCTATATGAAGTGCAGAGACGAAATGGTCCCTGCCCTTGAGGAGTCGACTCACAGTTTGGTAGGAGGAGCCAGATCTGTAAGCAACATGTAATAAAGGATCACAAGTGCTGAGTTAGAAATCTGCTTGGAGTCAGGGTCAGGGCTCCTGGAAGGCGAGGCTCAATGCTGACTGCGGTAGGGGGAGTTGGAGCAGGTCAGGAAAGACAGCAGGAAGAGAGGACTCTGGAGATGATTTTCAGAAGCAGCCTAGGTCAGGGGAAGAGTTTTCCAATTTGATCTGAACAAACATTTATTGAGCACTTACAAAGATAGACCGTAGTCCCTACCTTCATGAAACAGTCTAGCAAGAGAGTGCAGCATTAAGCCAGTATTTGCCTGTGCAATGAGGAAGAAGGGGAAGCAGAGGGTGCCAGGGAAGCTCAGAGCAAACAATGTGGACTCCATGAGGCAGGGTTGTGCCTGTCGTGTTCACCACACTCAGCCCTGCACCCTGGAATGTGCTAGGTGCTCGGTGAATGCATTGATGCATAAATGAATAACCGAAACGGATCTGGGGGTCTGAGAGAGGGAGCAAAGGTCTGGAATCATTAGACTACCTGCTGTTCCGTATGACTGGAGAGGAGGAGGGTAGAAGGTTGGAGGGGGGTGGTGAAAAATAAGGCTTAGGAAGAAAGTGAAGTCCAGATCCTAGAGTTAATTACTGAGTTCATGGTTCTTAACCGGGATAGTGCATCAGGATTACCTATGCAGCTTTTAAGCCAAAAAATGCCTGCCCGTCTCACCTCCCTAAAAATTCTGACTCAGTAGGCAGGAGTGGCCCAAGATGTATTTGATGCCCACTTCCAGTTGAGAACCATTGCCCTAGTGGTTTTCAAAGTGTGGTCTCTGGACCAACAGCATTAGTGTCTCCTGGGAAATTGTTAGACATGCAAATTCTGGGTCCCACTCCGCATGTACTAAATTGGAAAGTCTGGGGGCGGAGACCAGTAATGGAAAAAGTGGAGACTGGATTGGAGGCTGAAGCCAGAAAGAGTCGATAAACCTTGGATGAGGGGAATGAGGGAGAAAAAAGAGCCACTCTGATGCTCCAGTTGCTGGCTCGAGGGGAAGAAGGAAACTAGGAGGATTTGGATTCAAATGATTTTCATGTCATTCAACACTTAATAACTCTTGAGCAGCTAGGAAGTGCAGACTGTACTAGGCACTGGGGATGTAGAGACAGTGCGACCCAAAGGGTGGCAGGGGCATGTCAGTCAGGAACGCCTGCTAGGAGAAGTGTCATGGAGGATGGCCTGGGTCAGAAGTGACAGCCAGAGTGTCTCCCACAAAGGAGACAGTGTGTACACACAGCTGGAACCCGCCAAGGATCCCAGGAAGACTAGACTGGCAATTTTCCAACAGTGTTCTGTCAGCAGTCGGGAGAATAGGTTGCCATGGGCAATACTAGACAGCGATCGGTTAAGAGGCTATTCCAGTCGTCCACGTGAGAAATAGGGCCTGAGCTAATAAGACAGCAGGAATGGAAACTGAAAGAAGGAAGTTGAAGACACACCCTGGTCACTGAGTGGATGGGGGGCACTAAGGGAGGCGGGATTTAAGACAGACCTCCGTGTTTCAGGCTTTTACACTCTTGACAGATGGACATGGCATTCACTGAGGTGGGGAATGCAGGGGAGGAGCAGGGGGGCGGGGAAAAGCTGAGTGTTTGGGGCATAGTTCTTTTTATGATCTGCGTAACATCTAAGTAGAAATGCCCAGGAAGCAGGTCTGGAGCTCAGGAAAGTCTTGGGCTCCTCAACCATCAACAAGGACAGTATGGTAACTATGAGGTGGTAGAGGCTGAGAGAGCTAGGAGCTTACCTTGTGGTAGTCTATCCCATAAAATCTACCGCAGGTAGACATAACAGTATCTCTAAGAATGCTCGTTTTAAAAGGTATGGCTAATAGGAACGTTTTTATTTCAGTTAGACTCTTTAAGGCTCTATTATAGAAGTCTTCTAAAATAAAAACTACACCATTGAAAATTCCATGTGATATCTTGATTAGCAGGAATTGAGGACTACAGTTGACTATTATTTTCTGTCTTAAAGCTGGAGAAACATGTCCTGATCCTAGATATTAGAATGCATTAGGTCTGCTCTGATTGCCTCCAAATGCACAATAAAATTTATTTTTAGGGATGGTCATACATTCACTCTAGTCTAATTTCTTAAAGGAGGAGAGAGAGCATACATGATTAAAAATTAAAGATTGGAATTCAAGTTGGCACTCTGCTACTTTTTAGCTGTGTGACCTTGATTGGGACACTTAACCTCCTCAGTATGCAATATCTCAGTCTGTAAAATAGTAATATTTTATTATTCCTATTATTATTATTATTTTATTATTCCTATTATTAAGTGGACTGATTATTATCCCAGTCTACTTCCCATGCTTTTTGCAGCACAGAACTACAATAATCAATAAGAAAATGTCTAAAATACCTGGAATGTAATAGATACGTGAAAAATTACTTAACGAAATATGCATCAGAGCAACTACTGTGTTGCAGGGAGTTGTATGAGGTGCTAGGAATGGAAAAAATACATATGACTTAATCTCTACTGTCTAGTGAGGGAGAAAGACAGAGACACTCAGATACAACCTTATGAAATGATGGTCAAAATTCCAGATAGACAGTATTATGGGGATACTTAGGAGACTTGCCTAATCCAGCCTGGCTAGAAGGGGTCAGGGAGGTTTATGGGAGGAGGGAACATCTGAGCTGTCTTAAAAGATGCATAGATACTAGCCATTAGGAAAAGGTTAGGTAGGATGAGGGTGAGGATTTCAGGTGTGTATGTAGGGGTGTGTGTGTGTGTGTGTGTGTGTGTGTGTGTGCGCGTGTGTGAGCGTGTATGAGCGTGCACGCATGCACATATTAAGGGTTACCGTAAATAATAATTTGAAGCAGAAGGGCATGGAGATGTTTCCTGGCTCTGCTTCCTGGGATCAGGAGGGAATCCCAAGGGAGCTCTTAGAGACTTCTGTTCTTGTGGTAAAGTTCTAGAAGATACTTCAGTCTCAGTCATATGCCAGGCTTCCTCTGGTTGTAGGGGAATTTGGGCAATGTCTACAGATGGATATGTAGTTAAGGTTTATGCTCTGTGTGTAAGAATACAGGAGTATTCACCCTGTAAGGTTTTAGCGTAAATTTTACTTCCAAATACAAACAGTATATATAGGTTATTTCCAAGCACAACAGGCTGAACTCAGTGAACTTTAATTAGACAAAAGGCTAAACGTTCAGCAGGAAAGATGAGTCCATTTTCCTTTAGGAAGAGAAGTATCCCTGGATCAGTGTGAAAACATACACAGATCTACATATATACACCATATATAAAAAACACTCCCAAAGAGGAATGATATTGACAGATGAAACAAATATATCACTATTTAAAACATTGCTTGATTAAAGATCAAATTTGGTTCTAAATTAATTAAGCAATAAGATACACTGAATGACTGTAACTACCTGAGAAGCGATATAATCACCCCTGGATTTCACTGCAGCAGGGCGATCTTTCTAGTTTTCTGTTGAGCAAAAGGCCAAAAATATCTCTGTGCAGTTTGATGAACATTCATGCTCACTCATATTCTCCCTCTCTCTCTCTCTCTCTCTCTCTCTCTCTCACACACACACACACACACACAAAGACACACACACACAAAATGACCATTTGGAATTTCTGCTCGATGGGTGTTTTTGGAACATTGCTACATAAAATGTTTTCTTTTTGGTACACACCAGCCATAAAATGAAGTACTATCTCTTCCGTGTGCCAATGTTGAGAACACTTTTGCAGATATATCACTAGACAGCCCAAAGAGACCTTATTTCCACCCTGCATTTCTATTTTCTTCCCCTGATTCTTCCCCTGTCTTAAACTAATGAACAGCTGCTCAGTGTTCAGTTCCAGTTCTTTTTGCACCTTCTCTTGTGCTGTCGTGTTATTGAACAGTAAGATCTCAACACAGCCTGTAGTCAAAGGAGCCAAAAGTGCCTGACTACCTTCCGAAAAACTGATATTCTAGGCACTATGTGATTATTAAAATAGGTCTTTCTGGGCTGAAAAAAAAAATCTCACCAGTATAAATGTATTCATTTGGGATCATGGTATTATATCCTTCCAATGTGCAAATACATTAAACTAATTTTAGACCTAGACAGTCTTCCACTTCAGTAATCTAATGCCATCCATGCCAGGAGCCAACGAAGGGTAAACCAGAGAGGCAGTGGCATAATTTCTGGGGAAGTATTATTTCAAAGTTAACAAAGTTAACGGTAAAGTCAACAATTTTATATATATATATATATATATATATATATATATATATATATATATATATATATATATATATATATATATATATATATATATATATATATATATATATATATATCCTTTCCATCTTAATAACGTTCAAACAATTTCTGTACTGCTTTGGAGAGTTTATGGGGTCTGTTGAAGAAGGAGAGAGGTATGAGGGAACCTAAGACAAATCTAATCTACCTCATTTTAATGTGCAGAGCTTAATCCTTTTCTTTAAAATTTATTCTTTTATGCATTCCCCCATGTCTTTCACAAAGGATTTAAGTCAACTTACAAAAATATTTACAATAAAATAGAATAAATATTTGACTGAAGTAAGTTAAGCAAAAGTAAAATATGTGTAAGAAAACAAACAAATGCATATTCTATGCATGTCCTCAAGAAGGGCAATGATTTGGCTCTAAGCTTTCCACATCCAAAGAAAAGAGTGAAATCTCATCCATCAGAAAATTCATAGTGTCCTAAGATTAAAAATAATATATAAAGCTGGGGAAACACAGCTGCTTATGCCATTGAGTCCTGAGAGGAATTTCTCCTGTAGTTCTTCAAGGAGAAGATAGGCATCTGTGATACTACATCCCTATAAGAGAAAACAAATTCCCAAGGCAGTTTTTTGATGTAGGCTGCAGAAGTGATGGCAAAGCACAATTCAGTAAGAGCCGTTCTACGAGTAACCAGAACCTTGTAGTCTGAGCATAGCACTCTGTGGCCAGGGTCAGCCTTGATGGAGGAGATAGACAAAGTCATTTTGGGAGAGGTCTCCATATTAAGTCTGCTACCAGGTTTTTGTTAGGGATTGGGTGGCCGAGAGTTATTTCTAGGTTATTTACCTCTTATCCTAACCCTGAGGGTAAATATTCTCTGTTGCTTGTTAAATCTTTGGAAAACAGGGAGGCCTAGGGTGGAGTAGACCTTTTACCAAAGGCTGAGCTGCCCAACGCTCACCAGTGTGCCAGTAGCAAGTCTGGATCCGGCCCCCTCTAACACACAGACAATGACATAGGAAGGTTTATATCTTTTTTTTTTTTTTTAAACAACATCATCTCTTGCTTTGTCTTCGGACGTATGGGTTCTCCCATTTGTGTTAGAATCACTACTGTCAGAATGTTTTCAAGCTTTTTGGCTAGAACTTAGTCCAGTGTATTATCTGAAAATTTAGAGAAAGATTTGACTTCCTGACAGCCTAACAGAATCCTCTAAATACGTCTAGAAATTTACATTAATATTTCTACTTTTATGGCTAATCCTGGAGGTTAGAATTTTTTTGCTTTATGGCTTTTATTTTAATAGCAAGTGTTTATGGACAGACTGTCCATGAGACCATGAGAAAGTGGGGCCAAACATTAACAAATCTGTAGGGTTGATCTTATTTTTCTTAGACATTTTCATATGTACATGGGTATATATGAGAATTGAGAAAATTACTGCTGGAAAGAACTCCATATTCCTTTTTATTTATTAATGGCAAAGGCAGGCTGCTTTTCTCATGAGGAAGTGGCTCATGAATTTTCATTCAAAATAGTAAATTAGTGTCCACACTTTAATATGTTTAGAGTGGAAAGGGATTCTACATGCAACTGTGCATATCAGATTTCATGTCTGGAAAGCTAAATTTTATTCTTTAATGATATTATGATTGGGTTAGGTGCCACTCTTGTATCTCCCTTTTGTGCTTACATGACACATGGAATAGAGGATGATGGGAAATTCTGATCTATTATTAGTATTTTACTTCAGTAATATTCTTAAACTATTTTTTTTACAAGATTTTGTTACCATTACCTTTAGTGTCATTTTTGAAAACCAGAGGCAAACTTCCTTGAGCAAATAATGTGAACAGTGAACACTTAGTGAATATTTGGGGAAAGAATCAATATGCTAAAGAAGCTAGGAAAATTGGATCATTTAACAGAAGTTCCAACATAGACAAGCTGGTATCTCAGGAACCTATCTTGTGTTTTTGGATGTGTTGGTGTGAAATGAACCATTAAGTTTACAAAAGATGGATTCTTAAATGCTCCAAAATATGTATTACTCAGCCTTAGGTAGAAAAACTTCCAGGGCTTTTTAGTATTATTTTTTCTTCAACTAATAGTTGCTCTATTTTGATGATTTCTTCATTTGGTGTCTGGTTTAATCAAAATTCCTTAGTGGACCAAGCTGGAACCTCATATATTCACACACACCTCCCATTGATTTCACTTGGGTGAAACTTTATCTTTTAAGCAAAGTTTAAGTTGAAATGTTGAGTTAATGATGCTCACTTTAAATACCAAAGGCTGAATGCATTTATGTATTCAAACACTTAGCTGGTTAAACGTAACTCCCACCAGGGTTTAGAGGAAGGATCATTTCTGAGACTGTGCCAGCCTCACAAATAATATATTGCTATCCAATCTGCAAAAAAATGATACTGAACAGGCTTGTTAGTATTTTATTTCTATGGTGAAAGACCCTGGAATCTTTTTTTAACCTTAAAGAGACAGAGAAAATGGTGGACAAGATGTTGGGAAATACTTTTGGCAATTACCATAGTAGTTAGCCCAAATTTAGAAATAAACTCTAAAGAAAAAATTGCACATTTATTTTTCCATAGCCTTGTCTCTGTCTCTATTAGAATTTCAGACCATGAAATAAACACATAATTCTGTGTTTATCTAACAAAAGCTGACTTTGATTTAGAAGGCTTTCTCCTCATACCATGATGAAGCTTTTAAAGCTCCGAAACTGGTTATATCATACCTACAATAGAATGTCCAACTCTTTTGTTGTAACCCTTCAGGTATATGGCAATTTAAAGGAAAAATATCTGAAAGAATATCATTTTGGTCATGTGTTTGATTTATAACACCTTCTTAGAGTATTATACAAGTCTGCCTCGTAACATTTTCATAGAGAGTATAACATATTCATAGAGTACTGAAAAGGTATGCTTTGAGACCTTTTAACATCTAGGAGATTATATATTTGAGTGAATGAGTTGACATGAACCCAAGCACATTTACAAAGAAAATTTTATAAGGAAAATCCCCCCAAAAGAGTAGTACTCGTAGCCTTTATAAGATTCTGAACTACTTGCCACAATTTCAGTCACCTCTCTCTCCCTTTTAAAAAGAGGGCATTTGTCACCAGGACTTCAAAAAAAGGTACCTGGTTCTGAATTCAGCTGATTGAATCAGCCTATTCTTCAAAGGGATGTAGAACTGTTAACTAGTTCTATGCTACCCCTGATAAATTTACTCATCTGTGATCTTTTTTGTTTTCCTGTATAGTAGCTGGCATTTTCCCTGGAAAACATCTTTTATAAAATCACTAGTATACAGCACACCTTTGCAGGTAATATAAACATAAGAAAGTAAGCTACTTCCTTTATCCAACGATTTTCCTAATATAATGAGCACGTTAAATTATAGTCATTTCAGAAGGTTTCAAAAAAAACCAACAAAGAAATTCTAGTAATTTATTTCTGATTTGCTACAAAGTTACGTATTTGATTTCACTAAATTTGGAAAACTGTCAGGTTTTTTTCTAAGCTGTGAATTAACACATGGCAAAGAATCTGAAATCAGGCACAAATGCTTAAAAAATGTTCTTGTCTTCAGTATTAGGACCTTATGAGAATGTGTTGTTTAGAAAACACTAGCGCCAATTCTACACTTAATGAAACAAACTATAGAACCAAAGCATTTACCGTATTTAACAAACTCAAGCCTAAATATTCTCAGCTAGGATGAAGATAGACTAGACTGGAGGAAGTGTATCTGTGTTAGGTTCATTCACCACTCGCTGGTCTCCACTGTAGACCATCCGAGAACGAGCCTGAGGTATATTTAACTAGAAGAAATGGCTTTTGTTCTAAGTCCTTTGATAGGGAGAATAATAGGAGGGAACAGCTCAATGGATATAAAGACATGTTAAAGAGCTAGTAAAAAAATTCCATGATTGTGAACATTTTATCATCCCATATGCAGTTTTCATCTATTTAAAATCTACTCATAAATCTCCTTTAATTTTTAATATAGAAGCAGGATGTGAAAGGAATGGGAAGGCAACTCACGTTAATTGAGAATATACTGCATATAATCATTTCAAGTAAGCAAATGTACCATTGTATACTGAAGGCAAAATCTCACCTTCAGAATGAATGAAGAAGTCTGTCTATATTGCACTGGTTTGTATTGGCATTTGGGGATGAGATATTATCTCTATCACATACTGCTCTTCTGAAGTCATTCTGGTCCTACTAAAAGTTTTTGGTTTCATTATCTACATTCATTCATCATCATTTACCAGGTACTATCCTGGGCATTAGGGATACAAAGATAAATTCATACCTTGCCCTTGAATTGTTTAGTCATAATCAAAGTTTCTTTTTAAATCATACACGTATAGAAAAGAAAGCAGGCTTCCTTATTATCTCTTACTGATTGATAATTTATGACACTTCCTAAATACATACTTCCCTGGTACAGCAAGGGAAAAAAACTGGTTTTAAGATCAGAGTTCAGGCTCTTACACAAAATGCTTGTAGCCTCTCCTAACAAATTAACCTTCTCTTTAGGGAACAACCTCTTGGGATAAATGCTGTTTTTCAGATTTCCTATTCCTCTCCCTTCTTTTGTGCAAGATGACATCTGAGCATATAGCGGGCTTACATGACCTTGTGATTCTGGGGTACAGTGAGGCCCCCTGGCTTAATGTGGCCCCTGGGTGCAGGCTGGCTGGGTTCAGTGAAATGGGTCTTGCCCCTGACATTATGAGGTTGCTCCCGACAGAGGGCTGTGGCTGTGTTGTTATCTCTTGGCTTGGTCAGGAGGTATTTCCTGCTGACTAAACCTCATCTCAGCCTTCACTGGCCCAGCCAACTCCCTGAGGTCTGGCTTCAGAGGCCACCCTGGCTCTCCTTGGTTTGGGGGGTGGGGGGCTGGTCATTGTGTCTCTGTTGCCATGGCAACACCTCTGTCAAGTTCACCAGCTGAACTCCAAGAAACCTCATGGAAGGATGAGAGAACAGGGTAGCAAAGGGAGTCCTGACCACAGCTCTCTGACTACAACATCCCCACTTCAGGTTATTGTGAGGACATTGTTTAAGGCAATCTCCCAGACTTCCTAGCAGGAAACAGAGCTGACATCCTGGTGCTTTTGTCTTTCCCTTTAGGTCTTAGGCCAAGAGAGGGGCGGACACACATTTGAGCACCTGCTCCTCTTACCTTTATTTTGTTCTTATTCTCCAAATCCACTGAGACGGAAGGGGTGAACTTTTTCCTTCCTTTACTCTTTGCTTTTATTATTCCCCTGGATATTCTCTCCTGTATGCAAGTATTAGGATCATACTCTCCTAATTTGGGGGATGGCATTCCACCTTTCCCCTGTCTTTACGGTCAAAATGTGGGAGGGTGCAAGGAGAGAAAAACAATGAACATAATTCAGGAGGTATTTCTAAATGACTGTGCCCGTCGTGTGAGCAAATGCTTATTAGTCATTCCTTATTAGTCACTCACGGAATGAATAAAGAAAGCCTGATGGTTTATTTATCCTTGCTGCAGTGGTTTTGGCTTATTTGTTAGTATTTTGAAATGGGATACTATTTCATATTTCACACGTATGCTGTAAGTCCTTGCTACTCCAAGTGAGACCCAGGACCAGCAGCGTTGCTAGTTGCCAACACTGATTAGAAACACAGAATCTCAGCCCCACCCTAGAAGTACTGAGTCAGTATCTGCATTTCAGCAAGCTCCTCAGCTATGCCATATGCACATTAGAGTTTGAAAAGCACTGCTCTAGACCACCTTAGCCTTACTGAAGGTTTTGGCTACATCACCTATACCCATCATTGGCATTCAGTAAACATTTATGAATTAATTCTGTGTGTTAGCCAATGATAATCCTTGTCCTGGGTACTTATGGTTCTAATCAAGAAGCTTTATAATTATGGTAAAGTAATTAAAATAAACTAGACAATTCTAGATCTAGTCTCCTTCATCACCAGACACACCTTAATTTTTTTTGGCAAATCTATTAAGATTAAATTGTAAGTTATGAAAAGTGGATGTTCATTTTCTTGGAAAGCAGTCATTTCATGTATAGAGACAGGAACAAGGTGGTAATAAAATGCTCACTTGATAAATTCAGATTCATACCTGAGGCTGCTGCTTCATTAGTACTGATAGGGTTTTGCTCAGTTAGAGTTTGACAAGACTCTAGGATTTCTTTCAGGGGGACGATTTTGGGGAGAAGGACACAGTCATAGTTTTTCATTCTGCGCTTTCATTTTCTGATCACAGTGTTTTAGAAGAATCTGAGCTTTACTTATTCACCAAGCTTTCAAGAGAGAATCACATTAATCCTTTTAAGCTCCTTATTCTAATGATTTATTTTGTTGAAAACCATAGTGATCCTCCTTTGAATTTTAATGATTGCTGGCTATTCAGAGATTCATTGTTTTGACTTCCTGTCCTTACCTTTGTTTCCTACATGTCTGTGGGGAACACCTGTCTCATACTGGATCTGCCCCTGATTCTCACTGGCTTACCAGAGTCACTCAAGCCTATCCCTGAGTGTGAAACTGAAATGCTGGCTACTCATCCGTGACAATATATGTAGGATATATGTTTGCAGAGATAGGCAGATAGACAGCAGAGGGACAGATAAATGATTGAGTCATTTCCCAGTGAAAATTATATTTTGGATATGATAGTATATTGTGATCATTTTAGAGAAATTAGTTGAATTAGTATTCTTAATCATGAATGTATTGGGATGCAATATCTGTGGAAAATCTAGTCATAGAGAAGGGGGTTTGAATGTTGAGAGTGCTGTTTTTACCCCAAGTTCTTGACTGTGTAACCTTCACAAGCCACTGACCCTCCATTTCCCAGTCTGTTAAATATGGCAATGCTCTTTTTCAAGGACATAGTAGTAATCATTTTGTTCAAATGCTGCAAATCCTCAGAAAGGGTGAACAAATGGAAATAGCCATGATGTGTCTCAGGTATGAGCATCAGAATTACATGTTACCTTTTCAAAATCTAAGAAACGGCTATGTCACAAGCTTGAGTTCCTATTTTGCCCTCTGTTTAACCACACAGAGAATTTTTCCTTCTCTTTTTACAGGTATCACCTAGGAACATCATAGGTTTTCAAGAATATATTATTCTAATATGAGATTTTAACAACTACACTGTATTTATGCATAATACATTCTGTGCCTTATCTTCAGGCTTCTGGACTTCGATTCAGAATATCAGGAGCTCTGGGATTGGCTGATTGACATGGAGTCCCTCGTGATGGACAGTCATGACCTGATGATGTCAGAGGAGCAGCAGCAGCATCTTTACAAGGTTAGAGCTACCCTTCCTGTCTTTACCTTTGCTGCGGAAGATCTGATTAGCCTGACAAGTCTTTCTCTCAGGGTATCTTTTGCGTTCATTGTGTGTATCATGGTGTCTATTAGAATTCCCTTCCCTGTCCCCAAACTCATTTCCATCCCCTGTGTGCTGACAGGCTGCATGGACATCATAATTGCAAGAAAGTTCCCTTTATCACATTCCATTTGGTGTAATTCTATAGAAGGACAAAGATTTATCTTCAAGATGAATAGCAATAAATGAAACTGCATTAATAAGTAGACTGAAACAAAATGAAGGATAAATGGATTGGTAACATTTCACAAAATGTGTTTTGATTGGAGCACTCAGGTGGATTCTATCCACCCCCTCAGATCTTCCCAGAGATAAAAGAAATTTGCCTTCTGTTTGGCTTGCTGCTTCCGGGGTACAGGTCTTGTCCAATTTAATGTTTATTGGTGTTACCTAGCGCAGACGTTGTCAAATTAAGTCAATACATTTGCATGTGATTGAAAAAAACTGGCTTTGTACTCACATATTGATTGTAGGCAATCCATCTAATAACTATCTATATTGTTTTCCATGTCTCTTAATTCACCCCTAGCCTAATGTGTTTTACCAATTCTACTTAAATAGTCTTAGAAGTTCTTACAAAACAACCATGTGATTTTGACTGAAAAAATGGTTGTAAGATTCAGTGTCTGAGAAAGCAGTTGGGGAGGGTAGAGGGACTTTCCACTGAAATATCAGACTGCAGTAAATCTTCCTCATTTAGGCAATTTTTATTGGAGTAATTCTGACAGTTGTCATCCTTGAATTGCTTTGAGCATATGGCATATTTCAAAGAGCAGATTGTGAATCATAAAAAATAAAATTAATAACTAACCACAGAATCAGCAACAGTACAATGACAAGAAACAACTACCCTCTAGCTTTTTAAAATTTCTTATAGAATAAGAAGTACACTCAAGGTCAAATAAAAGTTGTCTTCTTTCTTCTCCAGTTTTTATCATTTTAAGTTACCTTTCCTTAATACATTATTTTAAATTTTACTTCCTCTAAAGAGAGAGATTTATTTTCAAGGGTCTGGTAGACTTTAATTAGTGTCCCTCGGGGATCATCTTAGTTAAGAGAAGATATAAGCTCCTTAGGGACTCAGCAAATGGTGATATTTTACTCCCTAAAGAATTCTGTCCAACATTAATCAAGTTTGTTGACTACTAGCTGTCCACATTACCCACAAAGCTACCATATTCTGGCATCACATATTGTTAGAATAACAATTTCAACCTAATGTAACCAAAGCCAGGTGATTTCTCATTTCATGCCGGGATCAAGAATTATGTGTGAAAAGTGCCTATAAATCTATATTAATTTAATGGTACAAAAATATTTGTTTCATTCCTAAGACTTAAGCATTAGAAGTCCAGCCAAAAAAGAAAAAAAAAAATACAAAAGTTATCTAATCATAAGCCATTATCTCAGATTTTATTTCACCCATGATGCCAAATAACATTTCTTTTCTTCTTGATGCATTTTGTATTTTGCACATAAACCACTATTTTTTTTAGAAACAGTGCTATTCTTTGTCAAAATCACATTCATATAATTTACATCAAAATTAATAGGAAAACATTGAACAAAAAGTGCGGTCTTCTTTTACTTGTGGTTTCCTTGTAAGTGCTCTGCCTGAGAATTCCCATTCTGGCATATTGAAGGCCATTATTCCACCCACTTAGTGTCTCTGGATTATAGTATTTTTCCAAACATTTTTATACTGGGGCTCTTCATTTGTGACTCATGTCCTCTGTTTCTTCTTTCAGATGCTCAGCATATCTAAGCTCACTAGACTAGCACTGATTTTGCATTAGGCTTGTAAACAAATTAAAGATTATGTTAGAAACCAAGGACAGTGCTATAGGTTTGTGGAGTGTCTCTCTTTATATAAGCTCCCAAATTATTCCAGAGGTTTAGAAACCTCCAAAGCAATCCTGAGGATATTGATGAAGGAGTCATTTAGAACTTGGGGTGGCTCCTGAATTAGAAAAACTGAGGGAAGAAAATTAATTTCAGGTCTTTGCCAAGAATCCCCAGGGATTCTTAGGTTAGGTCAACATTTTCAGTGTCCCATTTCTCTGTTCTAATCTGCTTTTCTAGGAATCAACAAAACTAATGCCTTGGGGGAGGGAGGTGTGGAGCCGGTTGATCACAGAGACCCCTAAAGGACTAAAGCTTTTCAGTTGGTCCCCGGCCTTTCTAGGCTTTCGATACCATTTGAGTCTACCGTAATCATTTTTAATCTTAAAATCTGTTGGCCCTAAAAATTACCAATGCTTCATCAGCATTTTTCACCAAGGGCACCATTGACATTTGGGACAAAACAATTTTTTATTAGTTTGTGCAACCGTTCCTTCCACTACAGGACATTTGTTATTCATGTTTCTCTAGTCATTGTGACAACTCAGTTGGACACCCCACTCATTTCACAGCATTTTCAATCTATCTCAACTTACCTACATCATCTTCATTTCTTAAAACGCTTGTATAACAGCAAGAAAAATGCTTTGCCTTTGTATTCTTTGTTATTAAGCAAAGCACCTTACATGGTTGATATTGAACTAATAGTTGTTGAGTTAAAACAATTAAGGATGGGATTGAAGCTCATGATCCCTGCTATTAATGTAAAGAATGAGGGTGAAAAACTTTTAAGAGAGACCTTCAACTGAGGGATGGTAAAATTCCAGGAACTGTAGATCAGGACAGAATCATTATTCCTGTTATCATAGAATCTGAAACTTTGTTCTCCTCTCCCTAGGGTGGGGCTCTCTCTGTTTCATCATTCAGCTGATTTCCTGGCATGGATAGGCAAGCCCAGACCCCAGTTCTGCATTACTCAGTCCTAGGTTGATGCCTGAAAATCACCTTTGTAAATGTTAGGTTAGAGGAAAGATAGTAAGATGGTCGTCAGTGAGTGTGAAGATTTTTTAGCATTTTCAACGTTAGACACTACCTTACTCACTTTACCTGTTTATTTTATATTCTTGTCTCTGCTAGAAAATCATGTGACCTTAACTCCTATATATGAAACTTCTGATAAAGACCCCAGACTATTCATTCAACAGACCTCCTGAGTGGAGCACCTGTTATGATATCTTGGTTACCCCAAACCAGCCAAATATTCAAGGAAGTTTTAAAGGAAGAGAATTAGGTTTACCAGGCAAAGAATACATAGATACAACCTCACATAATTTAGAACCTTAATATTACAATGGACTGTAAAGTGGATTATCTGTTTAAAACATTTCTTGTTATTTTCAGATTGTTAGAAATTTAAGATCATTTTCTTTCTGATTAGTTTTAAACTGGAGGGCCATTAGAACAACCTGATTCTTATTAAAAAGTAACCGCTCCCTTAAATATGTTTTCTTCTTTGTTTGGAGACAGTGAGACATACTGCCAATGTCTTTCCTTCCCCCTTCTCGGTCTGGCTCAGCCTCAGAATGGGGACCTTCTGAAGCTATTTTCTAATAAACATTGGCAGTATCATCAGCTTAGAAAACACAAATGTAGTCTTTTCTCGTTTCTTTCTTCCTCAATCTGAGAATCAGCTCCAAGGAGAATTTACTCCCACTCTCTCATTTTCTTTCTCTTCATTCCTGCTACCTTCCTAAGTAGGACAATTTAATTTGTCAAAAGTAACACCATGATTCTGAAAGTTCAGCTCCTGTTTGGACTAGCGTTACGAAGCCAGAATTCATAATCACAGGGAGCTGTCTGCATGTGCATTAACTATTAATGGAGAAATATTTAAAACCCACTTGCAAAGGAAAAGCTTCGTATTTTCATATCTGCAGATCAAAGGTGGCGTTATTCTTGGGTTCAGGGAAGCTCAAGACACCTCCTCCCCCATCCTATATACTTTATAGACTGAGTGACCTGGAAACATCTCCGTGACGGGAGAGCTGGAGGCCAGGCAGCGGCTGTTGCTGCCGCCTCGCCCTCTGCAGCGGGCGCAGCTGGTTCTGGAGTGCCGTGAGGCTGTGCCCTGTCAGGGGCTTCTTTCCTTGCCACAGGGCACTGCTGTTCTCTGCCACCTGCAGAGCACAGGTGACAGAGCCCCTAGCCGTCCTGGATCGGTGTGGGGTTTCAAGGGTTAATTTCAAGGGCCAAATTCAGAAGTTGTAGGCTGGTGATTATTGTTATAATTAAACAAGAGCTGTTTTCAGGTAGTGTGAAGCTCACTAAAACACCACATTTATAGATTTGTTCCTCGAGTGAATGGCTTAGCTGCTCCTCATCAATAAAATATTAGATTATATTACTTCTCAGGGGTTAAAAATAACCCTTCCAGCTTAAACAAAAATAACAATATTAACACTCACTTCAACCAAGACCTGTATACTTTCAGGGAATTTACACTGACGATGCTATACTTAATTTAGAGGGTTGGTTACTCATGTTTTCTGCTTTTATGGGAAAAATGCAAGTGTCCTCTATCTTTCTCCATTGGCATATCTGTAAAAATATATCCTGTGCGAAAAAGGAAAAGACCCATTCATTCTATATAATACAATGCTCACTAAACATATTAATTGCATTTTTATTTTGTTATTGGTTTGAGGTTGTAAGAACTTATAAGAATTCACAGGAGAATAATAAAAATATTTTTAATATATAAGTACAAATCAGAACTGGGAAAATATATGTAAGCTGGATTCTGTTTCTGTGAGAAGAGTTAATATGTAGGCACATAGACTATAAGGTCCTACACAATTACTAAAGATGATCCTAAAAGTTTATTCTGGGTTTCCTGGTAGTGAAAGCAAAGAGGGAAATGTGGTCAAATGCTAAATTTACATTTTCCACAAGAAAAACACTATACTTCCTTTGGAGAAATTGTTTATTTTGATACTTAGAAATGAAGATATTTTCTTTTAGGATTTTTTTATATAAGGGGTTAGAATGGTATAGTAGAGAAATGCCTAACCACAATATTTCTTACAAGTAGCTTTCTGAACTTAATACTTCTGACAAATGAGTTAGTTATTTTTTCTCTGACTCTGTTGCCGGGTAATGTTTAGAGATTTTGAGCACAGCTCTCGCCCATAGGTGGCTCCTTTCAATGATAGTGTGACCAGATGGAATTAATGAAAGGACATCGTTATTATATATTGGAAAAGAAGAGGTTATTAGTAAAATGAGAAAGAAACATAAACATTGAAGAGATGGAAAAGCAGTTGAAATTAGTTAATTCAAAGTTAACCAAAGAAAAAAAGAATAAAGGAGTAAATTAAAATCATGGGTAGATGAATGAATAAATAAGAAAATGCTAAAACATCAAATACAAACAAATTTTTAAAACCAAAACATTGAAAGAAGAATTGTTTCAGCAAAAAAAGCCAGATACAAGAAAGGGCTAAATTTTAAAGGAGAAAATGTTACTTTAGAGAATTTGGGTGTGTATTATAAGACAAGCATTATGACTTTTAAAAGAAACGTGTATGGAGTGGGATAAGAAATTCTGGGGAATAAGAAATACAGTGTAAAAGAAGAAAAATGGGACATAGGTGACTTGTTATTTTATAACTATTGATGCCAAAATGATGCCAGATGATGCCATAGCTATGAACCAATCATAGAAAACAGATTAATCATGCTATTCCTATATTTGATCAATTCAACCCTCTACAATAGTTCTCTTTCACTTTGTTCTGGACTACATTGATCTAAATAATTTCAGATGTGGCTTGATACCTTTATGACTGAACTTGAGCTCTTAAAAATATAATGGTAGGCTGGTTCATAGTGCAGGTCATAGTAGCTAGGATTAAAATAGAAGAAAATCCATGAACTTTTAAAAAAATTTACAAGAATAGAAGTACATGTCAAAAAATTAAATTCTGTTAATTAAGCCTTATATTGGAATTTCAGTACCAAAATTTTCTACCTTGATTGTTCAAAATGAAGCAAATTACTAGTTATTGAAGCAGTCAAGGTAAAAATGTACCAGATATATCAGGCACAAGAACCTAATGATAATTTTTTACCTCTTTCCCAGTAGATTATTTGTAGAGCTTAATTGTATGTTAGATTAAAACTCCATTAAGATAAGAAGAATATGCTTAAAATCATTATAATATTTCAAAAAACATTATCTAATCTTTTTTAAAGTGATCAGAATGGAAAAACCTAGGCCACCTCCACTGCTATCTAGAAGTGAATTTGTTGTTCCATTTTTATTAAAGTTCAAAAAGTCCTTAGATTAACTGTCATATTAATTTGAGCTTTGATTAATCAGTGTTGGCTTTGAATATTTGAATATAGGTATATGTTTTTCTTTCTTTCCTTTTCTTTTTTTTTTTTTTTTAGAAAGGGCAAAACTTATCCTGAAAATGTTTAGAAGAAAAAGTAGATGGATGTGGTTTCTGAACAATATATGAAACACTATTTATGCTGGAGCTTATAATACCTATTTTCATTGCTTTTTTAAAAGGAAAAAAAAAAAGAAGGATGTTAAGAGAATAGTATGCCAAGAAATAGCTGGCTCTGTGTGCAGAGGGGCAAGCAAGGGAAGCCCCGCCAGCAGTTTTTGTCTCTGGCGGGTGAGCCACTGTCCGGAAGGTGCGTTGGCTCTCTGGGCAGCCTCTGCTGTATCGTGCTGCTCCCTGTCTCCCTGGCCTGGCCTGCTCTGGCCTAGAGTGGATCAAACAAGCCGTGGGGAAAGTTCCCCTCATTTGCATCACTTCTAGACAGCCCTGTCTTACTCTTTGCTGACAGGAAATCACTGTCTTTGTCACCTTTTCTCAGGGCCCTCCTTTTGGCAGAGATGGGCCATGTGACCACGCTTAATCACAACAACAGGGCTGGCTCAGGACTCAATGACATGTTTTCCTCAGCACTTCAGTAAATGGGGTAGAGGAGTCAGTAGGAAATGACTACATTAATTTTAGAGTGAAAAGATAATTAACACTTGAAGGACTAATGCTACAACCTATGGAATTATTATTCAAATTGAAGTTAATTCATCAAAAACTTGTGAAAACTATCTTCCCTAATGCAACTGTTTAAAAAAATAAACCTTGAATAGTAAGATTTGGGCATGTTGGAGGGAGAGTGGGGAGAAGGCGGGGGAGAGAGGGGCTTTGGGTGGAGAGTGGAGAGAGAAGTGGGGGATAAAGGGAGAGGGAAATCATAGCAGGCATTAGCTATGTTTGAAAAAGCAACTTAAATGGGCTAAAACTTCAACATTTGGGACTGAAGGCTGGAGCATGTAAAACGCTTACTTAGATGATATGAATAGGACACTGGCAAACAAAAGCAGCAGTGTGCTCCTAGAAAACTGTGCTTAAAGGAGTTTCCTTGGCAACAGAAATGCAGTTCCAAAAGTAGACAGAACTTTCCTCAGAAAACATACTATTAATAACAACCTTCCGGAACAACTTGGAACAATTTGACAACTTGGCAATAATAATGCCAAGTGTTCTGCAAATTAATCTAACACATAACTGTTATGTTTCCCTTGCCCATAATTTTGCTGGGCTCTACCTAGAACTCATTGCTTTTCAGTGGCACAAGTGTGAAAATTATTTCTAAATGTTGTCATGGAAAAAAGAAAACCAAAAGAAGTGCTAGTGGCCAACAGTCGCCAGTGATTGTGTTCAGCCTTTTGCAACCTACCAGAGAACTTGGTTTAATGAGATGAGTTTATTCCAATTAAAGCTATTACATTTAATATCTCATTCCAACAAAGATACTTTCACAAACAAAACTTGGTAAAGGGTTAACAGCCTGAGATTTGCTGTGATGTGAAGCACATCTTGAGGCCATTGGTTATATAAATGTAACACTTCACTAGATACGTGCTGGGTGTTATTTTTAAAAGCGTCATCATTTCTTGTCAGCCCAGAGAATAAACTAATCTCGGATCTACTTGGCCAATGGGAATCATTTGAATTCTCCTGAAGGCTATACATTTGCCAACCAAGAAAGGAAGAATGTTCCCCTATTCTAACCTTTCTTGAATCCTTGGATCTAAAGGTTAAAAGTAATCAATATCTCATTGTGCTACTTGGTTTCACGGTAATAAGTAATAACCATCATGTTAAAATCCAAATGATTACAGATGGCACTTAAATGAGTTGACCTGTTTGGGAGATTTTATTAATTGCAATCAGGATAATCATTAGAGTTTGCTAATAAAAATTTGGATTAAATTGTGAAAATTTCAGCCTTTAGCTTTTGAAAAATGACTTTTACTTAATTAGATGTGAATGTGCAGTGTTCACCCCCGTGTTAAGCTGAGATATTTGGCTTTAACTCTACATATTTGTAGATTTCTTTCTGGTTTTTATAAAATAAATTAGAGGAACATTTAAGTTCCTTATAAGAAAGGGTGTTTGGTTCACTGCCACCTTTGGCTCCTGAACTGCTCAACACTATATAGATATGTTTCAGATCAGTAACTTAATGGAAATGTCCCTCACCTACTTTTTAACATTTCCTATTTTTTAATTACTTATTTGTAACGGTTATATTCATATGTAAGCTAATCTGGTTTGAAGCTAGAAAAAAAGTTATATGATGTGTGATTAAACTTTACAGACAACCATGGTAAGAACTGGGGGTTATTTATTTTGTCAAAAATAAGTACCAGAGTTTAAAGATGAAAACCAAGTATTGTCATTGACAAAGGGGTCTTAATATAAAAGGATAAATGTTAGGTTTAATGTTTCATGTAATTACATCAGGAAGGCATTGGTTATCGTAACTGTACCTACAAGGAAGTGTATAAGATGCTATTGAATCCAAATATTTCGTCTTTATTATCATTCTAGGTTTTACAGTTTGTTAGGATTTCATGCATATATTCCTAAAGCAGGGAGGTGGGGCTAGAAGAGTACATAAATAATGTTTTAGTTATTTCAAAGGAAGTCCAGGTACCTGTTCAGAATAGGCTGGTGAGCCCTGGCTGGGGATGGGGCAGGGGGCAGGCAAAGCTCAACCATAGTGCTTTTACAGATAAACTCACTAACCTCCTTCCTCTCTGTCCTTGTTTTAGTACTATGTCTAACTTTAAATCCCATCCTTAAGATTCATTTCTTTGTGGTAAAAAAGAGTGTACTCTACTGGATGCAGATAATCTATGGGCAGGGGGAGAATAATAGTGGATTAAATGCCAATTTTAACATCTAGTTTAAATGGAAAGACACTGAGAAGGGAAGATAGAGTGGGGAGTGGGTAGAGGGAAGAAATCCAGAAAAGGGACCAAGGACGCAGATGTTACCTACTTCACCATTTGATAAGAAGGGAAGTGTTTGTGTGTGTGTGTGTGTGTGTGTGTGTGTGTGTGTGTGTGTGTGTGTGTGTGTGTGTTATGAGATAGGAGTAGGATAGAGGGACAAAAAAACTAACATTGGTCAAATGCCCTATGAATGCACTAACATATGTCAGTGCCCTATGTACATTATTGTATTTAATGCTCACAGTGATCATGGATTATTTCTCCCATTTCATGTACTCTGAGCCTGAAATACAGTTAAGTGGCTAGCCTGAAAGACACAGAACTAGTTTCTCAGTCAGGTTAGGCTAGGGTTTGCTGAGATAACAACCGCCCACCAAATCTCAAAGGTTTAAACCTGCAAAGATTTATTTCTCATGTATTTATACTACACGTCCATCACAAGTTGGCTATGAGCTAATCCTTCACATTGCTATTACTCCAGGAATCATACTCATGGACCAGCCACCCTCTTAAATATTCCCTCAGTGTGGCAAAGAGAAGAGAGACTTCTGGAGGGTCTCACTCTAGTCACTAAATCTTCTACTTGGAAGAAACACATGTCACTTCCTCTCAATCATTGGCCCAAATTAATCGTATGGCTCCACCTTGCTCCAAACTGAATGGGGAAATGCATTCCTACTATATGCTGGAAGGCAGAAAACTAGAAATATTTGTTGAGCTGCACCAATAACTACCACAAGAAATAAGTAAATAAGTCAGGGTTTGATCCTTGCCTGCTCACTGTTGCCCCATATCCTCTTCTCTACAACAGGTAAAATTCTTGCAAGAACCTTATTTCCGCCCTCTTCATGAACTTTTTGTGCTAAGATAGAAAGAAGAAAGTCCTAAATATTTAGATGGTACATCTGCAGAGAAAACGTGATGGGTTTGGGCTGGTTCTTTAGCCACTCATCAGCCTTTCTTAAGCACCTCAGCACCCTGGGGAAGTGTTGCCATAACAGGAGCCTCCTGTTATATTCTGTCAGATTCGGGAAAGCCAAGGCTGAAAATATTTATGTCATTTTGGGAGATGCACTAAAGGCAGCATTGCCCGAGGAAGATTCAGCCTCATGGATTCTGTTATTGCCAACGGGAGTCATTGAAGAAGTGTCCCCATGGAGAGATGCTCTAGAGTAATATCATTTACAGAAAAACCACCTTCCAGTCCTGTCAAGGAAGCAAATTCATTTCTCAGAAACAAGGGCATTCCAAGCATATTCTTAATAAAGTGGGCATTTGTGAAGCTCATACATTCTTAAAATAGGCACTTCTGTGACACTCTATCCCTAATGAGGCACACTGGGGTAAGCTAAGAGGGAAGAGTGGTCTTCCTGTTGAACCTTGATTCATTTACCTAAGACACAACACACACACATACACACACACACACACACATTTTCTTTTTCTAAAGCTAGGGAAGAGTCAACCAGACTAAAATCCTTATTGCTTTTGGGGGTGATTTCAGTTTTTCTTCCAAACTTTCTCAGACCACAACTTTTTCCAATAGGATATCTATACACCCCTGAAACTCATCTGAATTTACTACTTTGGCTGCTTCTTAAGTGGTTGATTCCATATGCTCATAGACATTTGCATAAAGCTTTGTGATTTGTGATATTCCCCTTGTCACCTCATTTTAGCCATTGAAAACTAGGAAGTCTTTGGAAGAGGTAAACACACACATAATTATGCATACATTTATGTGTGTTTACACATATGCACACATATACAAAGTATTAACATGTTGAATTAAAAGAATCTTTCATCAGCATTGAATCTGGATGAAGTCAGATTCCTTGGACCAGCCATGCTGGCTGTCCCAAGACATTTAAATCATGCATGTATAAATAGCTATACAAACTCCTTTCATATCTGCCAAGTTTCAGTCTGGAGCTCATTTCTATGTTATAAATTTTGGCATACTGGATTTTGCTACCTTCATTACAATAGAATTATCCTTTTCAATACTCACAGGTGCCTCCCTGAGAGAACCCTCCTTGAGAATAATTTAGCCATAAGTACTTTGTTATTAATTAAATGCATATTTTTAAATAATATGATAGATTTAAACTTTGTGGACTAAAGAGAATGAATGATTATAATTTTTGTTAGATTTCACATTCCAAGGGCAGGATTCATGTCTGTGTTGTTTATTGATATAGCTCCAGTGCCTAGCACAGTACCTGGCACAGAATAGAAACTCAATAAATATATGGTGAGAAATATTTTTCCAATAAGACTTATTTAATAATCTATTAATTAGATCCTATTACTAAGAGCTATGCTATCAATTCGTTACTTTTTCAAGGAAACAATCCTATTTTCATGCTGTGGTAATTGAGTCTAAAACTTCATGGCTTCCTCTTACATTGTATATAAAAAGAAAAACAAAAATTTCTCTCCTTGAAAAACCAATGTGCATTAAGGATAGTTCTTAATACTCAGAGTACTCAGATTTGGCCAGGTTGATATCAGGGGAAAAAAATATGGTGATAGGGAAGAAAAGAGGGAGGGAGGAAGGGAAGGACAGTGACATCCATGTCTGAGACAAATGGTACAAAAATGTACAACTAATCACCACAATTCTATGGCTAGTTTCCAACCTTTCAAACCATAGTATTCACTGATGTATTCTTGATTATGTAGACAATCTCAGTACAATTGTTTATACATGTGAGGATAACATGAACCATGCAAATGCGAAGCCTAATAATAGAATAATAAGTATAGGTAAACATGAACAGTCATTTGAAATGTGAGGTATATCAGCACAATTTGTTCTTGTACCATAGCAGGAGATTTTACTGACACTTTCATTGTAGAAAATCTGGTTTGACTTCAGATGAGTGTGTGTCTAAAAATTTAATCATGAAGGGGTGAGAAAAATAATAGGAGATTTGGACTTGGGCTGGCTCTTTAATCCAAGTCTGTCATGATGAGGGTGAAGAGGGGAGAGAGTCTAAAAGACTGACTCATCTTTCCAAAGCTATAGCAAGCCAATTCAGAATATGAAATTGAAAAAACTCAATTTCACTTCTATAATGTCAAGAAAAAGCCAAAATGTAATTTCAAAACTTACTCCCACTCTTGTATTTAAAAATTTTATACTCTTCATTATTTAAAAAAATAATCCTCATATATGGTCATTTATACTTTTAGTGATTAATTGTAAGCTTTAATGATTTTAAGCAATAAAGAAAAGGTTAAAAGATGTGCCATTTAAAATTAGAATTTGATAAAGATTTGTGAAGTCACTTCTTGCCCCTCTTTGTGTCTACTTTGGCATCCTTTTGGGTTTACTGTCTTCCCATTGAACTTTGTCCTTCCTCCTCAGCTTTCCTCAGCTGGGACGTGCTGAGGTTTGAAAATAAGCATGAGGAACACTTCTCTCTGTATGGTTGTTCTCTCCTCTTCTTCACTCTCTACAGCCTGGTGATGCTAAAGACCCATTCCTTGAATCTCTGGTTTTCTTATAAGCCACGAACAAAAATCCTCACGTTCCTGAAAACTTAAATATAAATGAATCTCAACAAGGGAGTGTAGCACAAGAGCTCAGATTTGGCTAGTATTTTATAACCAGTGTTTTGATGATAGTTTAAGAGGCTCCATCCGTCCAAGTTTGGGTTAGAAAAGGAAATAAAGTATAGAAACACTGTCAGAGCCTTTTCTGTTTGCAAAAAGATCCAGGGATACCATGAATAATGCCAGAAATTTCATGTGACAGCCAGCTCTTGCAGGATTTTTGAGCTCACCAAGTTCAGGAAATAGTTACAGAAAGCTGATTTGGAGCTCAAAGATTTTTTTAAAAAATTAACTGAAGTAAATAATTGTGTTCCCTGTCCATTGTCCACACTGCTGCTCAGACATGTGCCCTCCTGGGGTGGACGTCTCCCCAGAGTTAGGTAATATTTGACACTCAATAAATACTTTCTGAATTGAATCACCTGCTTAACGAGTGTTTTCTCCTGAATCTTCCAAAGTGAATCCCTTAGAGGTTTTGTACAGTTATTTACCCATGGGAAGTGAGAATTTTACCTGGAGTTTCAGGACTGCAAGTGACCTCAAAATGACCTTCATTTCATTTCCTCTCTTTCAGAGATTGTTTTTTATCCATTCCAGATAGGAGAGAATTTGTCCTCCATTAAAGACCTTTCCAGAGGGAATTCACAACCTTCCATTAAAATGTTTAACAATTCTCACTGCCCTGAAAGTCTTCTTATATCTAGTGTAAATCCCTTCTGTTGTTAGGTTTAATTGTCAAATCAGCCAGAATCCATGCTCCATAATTAAATCTCTTCTATTTTCTAATATAGTCACATATCTGAATCTTCTGCAGTTTTCTTTTCAAGTTAAAAAATCTTTTAAAAATCCTTTATTTCAGTTTTGTCTACACTCCATCTAACTGAAACCACTTCAGTCCTCTTTTGTAGGAGAAAATATGCTAATATTGAGAGACTGCTGGTAAATCCATGTATTTGAGGGGCTTTAATGAGCTCTGTGGATTTCTGCATCAGGTTTTTCAACTTTCTCTTATTAACAGTTAATAAAATAGTTCATGGTTAGTTTGGAAGGGGAATGTGGTCTGTCTGAGATGGTATGACTTACAGTGTATACCTGGGGAAAAAAAGAGTTTAAAAAGAAAAAGAAAATGAGGTAAAAATGGACCAAAAAAATCCTCTTGCCATTTAGGGACAGAGCTGCTGCTTCTCCCAGTGGATGTGTAATATATTATTTATGTAAGAGTGAGAATCATGGTTTTGGCTCACATTCCATTTGGAACTTATATGGTATGACAGTTTCTTTGGCTTATTGTTGTATATGTGGCTATCTATTTTTAATACATTGCTTTTGTCTTTTTTCTGTGCTTGCTTGCATCTGTTGTTATGAAAACTGACATAAAGCTTTTAAACATAAAAGAAGTGATGGAGAAAGAGATGGTAAGAGACAACATTTCAAGGGAACGTGAGGTAGAGAAACAGGAGCAAAGTCACCATAGAGGGAAACCAAAAGCAGCCCCTGCAGGATGAATGAGAGGGAGGGTCAGAACAGGTGTCAGCAATCACAGAGAAAAATGGTCAGGAGGCTACATAAAGCATTTCTAAGTTAGAGGGAGCAGAGTACATTTTACACCAAATTATTTTAAACTTTTTAAGCTGCAGTTTTTAAACCTGTGAAATGGGGATAGCACCTACCCTGAAAGGTTGTTAGGACTCAATGAGGTATGTAAGGGGTTCAGCCCTGTGCTTATAGTAAATAGTATGCGCTCAATACATAGTACAGAATCAGGGGTTGACAAACTACAGCCTGAAGGTCAAATCCAGACTATAGCCTGGTTTTTTTCAAATAAAGTTTTATTGGAACACAGCCAGGCACATTCATTATGAATTGTTTGTGGCTGTTTTTACACTAAGATAGCAGAATTGAGTAGTTTCAGCAGTGACTATATGGCTCACATGCCTGAACTATTTACAGTTGACCCTTGGACAGTGTGGGTTTGAACTGCATGGGTCTACTTATGCGTGGATGTTTTTCAGTAAATAAGTACTACAGTACTACATGATCCGCAGTTGGTTGAATTCATAGTTGCCGAATCTCAGGTGGAGAGGGTCCACTGTAAAGTTATATTTGGAATTTTGACTGTGTGTGGGTCGGTGCCCCTAACCCCCGAGTTGTTCAAGGGTCACCTCTACTATCTGGCTCTTCACAGAAAAAGTTTGCCAGTCCCTGGTATAAATAATAACTATTATGGCAACATTTTAGGAATATACATTATTCTACAGACTTGAATGATTTTCCAATTCAATTTTCTCTCTGTTGCATTGCAATAATACATGTTGACTATCATTTTTTTGCCCAATGTTCTAGTTCTTCTTTTTTAACAACCCAAAATCTGCCTATTTTGCTTGCTTTTCAATGTAATATTAAATGGTTAATTGGTTAATTTCACCACCAGGTGGCCTCCTATACTCTATTGTGCTTGTGGGACCCAAAGGAAAGCAGAGAGTGGATCTAACACACTTCTTTCAACTTTGGCTGTTATTCTGCTTTTATTAATATTTCTCTGGCGGCTGGACTGCTCTGAAATCATTCTATGAACCCTAAATTTCGTGTCTGACCCTGGAACAGAAATTTACACTGACCTTTTTAGGAAATGAATTATCAATCAGACTTAGAAACAGTAAAAACAAAATAAAAATATTTAGCTGCACACTCTCACATACACACGTACAACAAAGTGGAGTTTAAAAAAAAGTTTGGCTATTACTCTTAAGAGCTTTACCACAACTCAGTCACACTCTCATATGCATACTATCAGGATTAACTGATCTTGAGGCTTCCTCAGGAAAAGGAAAAGGCCACTGTCACTCAGATCTCCACGTATTAAATTCTCTTGAGGATGTGAATGGACTTCATTTCAGTGCCTCAGTTTCTTTATGTTATTTTATAATCTAGATCCTCTTTTGAGTGTTCTTTGATCTTATTTTTAAGCTTCACTAAAGACCAGTGATAGGAAAGAAAGATTGGAAAACCCTGTGATAAAACACAAGGAGGCCGGATTCTCCCTAGGCACTGACACTCATGCTCTCAGGTTTCATTTTCTTCATCTGTAAAGTAAGGGGGATGGACTAGGTAGCTCCAAGGTCCGTTCCAACTTCTATATTCTCTCTTTGGTGAAAAAACAAAGATTGTTCTAATTAGTAATTGATTTTGCCTATAGGCAATCTGGCAAAAATCAGGATTTTAGGAACAATTTCAAAGCTAAGGAAACAATATATATTTGAATTAATATAATTTTTTTTTGGAAAACTACCATAACAGTGGTAATTTCTAATTTTTTTTAAAATAAATTTATTTAGTTTATTTATTTATTTGTGGCCGCGCTGGGTCTTCGTTGCTGTGAGCGGGCTTTCTCTAGTTGCGGTGAGCGGGGTTACTCTTCATTGTGGTGTGCAGGCTTCTCATTGAGGTGGCTTCTCTTGTTGCGGAGCTCGGGCTCTCGGCGTGCAGGCTTCAGTAGTTGTGGCACACGGGCTCAGTAGTTGTGGCTCGCAGGCTCTAGAGCACAGGCTCAGTAGTTGTGGTGCACAGGCCTAGTTGCTCAGCGGCATGTGGGATCTTCCCGAACCAAGGCTTGAACCCATGTCCCCTGCATTGGCAGGTGGATTCTTAACCACTGTGCCACTAGGGTAGCCCAACAGTGGTAATTTCTAAATGCCATGTTATTTTTAGTTCATCTCAGATAGTAGTCATAAATACATATTTTATGAGCCTTCTTGGACCCTTTCCTTTCCATTTTACTTTTATTCAGTAGTAGATAACTATTCTTTTTTTTCAGATTTATATAAAATTTCATTTGTTTTTAAATGAATTTTTATTGGAGTAGAGTTGATTTACAATGTCGTGTTAGTTTCTGATTACAGCAAATTGAATCAGTTATACATATACATATATCCACTTTTTTTTTTTTAAAGGAACCATTTTGAGATATGTCAGAGCACATGGTTCTTTTTTTTTTTTTAATTTTTAAAATTTATTTATGGCTGTGTTGGGTCTTCGTTTCTGTGCAAGGGCTTTCTCTAGTTGTGGCAAGCGGGGGCCACTCTTCATCGCGGTGCGCGGACCTCTCACTATCGCGGCCTCTCTTGTTGAGGAGCACAGGCTCCAGACGCGCAGGCTCAGTAATTGTGGCTCACGGGCCCAGTTGCTCCGCGGCGTGTGGGATCTTCCCAGACCAGGGCTCGAACCCATGTCCCCTGCATTGGCAGGCAGATTCTCAACCACTGCGCCACCAGGGAAGCCCTATCCACTCTTTTTTAGATAACTATTCAATGAGATTCTCGACAGTGTCCTTTGCTAAATCTGTCATGGAAGTTCAGCCTTCTCTTTGACATCTTATTTTCCACATATTTTAATTTTCCTACCGTTTTCTTTAGGCAGAGTTACCAAATGCTCCTCAGATTTCTTGACAGCGTAGAATAGATATATTTATTTATATCTCCATTGAAAATGGGTCACTTCACATCATATGAACAACCTGTTCTTACCTTCTGCTTGTGTTACGGTATGTACACCCCTGGTTTGTATTTCATTTGTCACATTGGATGTCATGGCAAATATGGCTAAAGGCATTTAGCTGTCTATGATGAAAAGACCAGAATGGTCTCTAGGGTATTTTGGTAGAGAATAGGCTCACATTTGAATTCAAAGTCAACCCTGGGAGACCTAGTGACAGATGATCACTCTAATTCCAAATTCCCTACTGGGGCTACTTCTCTGGAGAGCTATTTGGTTAAAGGCAGATTCATATTTACTTGGGGAAAAATTGATTTCAAGTTTTTTCTACTTTCCGAACTGTACTACTTAGTATCAAGCCCCAGTAATAATTTATGAAATTTGCATCACTTTCTGTGTGCCTATGCACAATGATATTTCCTACCTTAATTCTCTTTTCTCACATATATTTTAAAAATTACATATGTCCATATGTTCTAATACATATATTAGGAATTAATGGTTGAATAATTCCACCCTTACTTTAAAAAGTAAGGAAGAGTAAGGAATGATGCTGTCTGACTATGAAGATGAGGCAATAAGCATTTGTTAGGTATTACTATATCCTATGGAGAACAAACTAAAAGGAAGGTTATCCTTTTCCATAGTAATTTATAATCCATTTAGAAAAATAAAACCAAAAACCATGAAATTACAGCCAAGATAGCACATTTGTGTGGTATAAAAAAAGTACTGGTCTTAGAACACCTTTGTAGAAATGAAATTTGAACTGGACCTTGCTAGATAGAATTTTAATAAGTCGAATGGAGATAGGTGCATTGCAGAAGAATGCAGTATGGGAAAACCCCTCAGATTTGGGAATTAGTTTCACATGCTCCTAGGCCTTTACCAAAATCAGGAAGACACACTGGGGAAGAGTAACAAACCAATGGCAAATCACAATAGCTTTCAGCCATGTGTTCAGTGGAAGTCAATAAAAGGCAAGGTTTTTTTCCTACTGAATTTTGATTCCTAGATTCAGTGTTTTATTTAGTGAACGGAAGTTTTACATAAATATACAAACTAGGGGCATAAAAGAGATGAGAAAAGTTATGCCAAAGGTTATATTTTTTTAACGTGCAACATTTGGATCAAGTGTGAACAAACACTTGAATATAGTGCTTATTACGTAATAGGAATTGTCTAGGAAACTGCATATATTAGCACATTCAGTCCTCAGAGCAACCTTATGAAAGAAGTATTAATATTATCCCCCGATGCGCAACTAAGGCGTAGAGAATTACACAGCTAGTAAGCAATGCAAGCAGAGTTTAAAAATGGGCAATCTGATTCCAGGCATATATTTTCTTTTCTTTTTGGCCTAACTCTTTGAAACTCATTAGTTCACAAATTAAAATGTTTGGCGTGGGTCCTTTTCTGTTTCCATGTTTATAGAACTCGGTAATTAAATGGTCATGTGAGTATAGATTTTGAGAAGTAGTATTACTGGGTAATATCAACATGTTCCCTCCTCCCTTCATTAAGGGTAGAGAAAAATAGTAATGCTTTGTTGATATATTTTCTAAAAGATGAGTGAAAAAATATATATATATAGTACCTTTTCAATGACTCCCCTCCAATGTGACTTGTTTTACTCTCTAATGTGGACAATAGTTATAGTACCTTATTTCTAAGACATATAAGAAAAATGAATGGGAAATTTGCATTCTTACTTACAAATGGGTAACAGACCAAAAAAATCTTATTACAAAAGTCATGTGTATTAAAAGTAGAGACTTTTTTTTTTTAATGTTGCATTTTCCACAGAGATTTGAAATTTTGTAGAAACATGACCTATTTACTTCTCAAAATATATCTGTGGTGGGTAAGTGGCAAGTATATCATTGTCCCTGTTTTAAATGGAACAGATTTTACACAGAAATATGAAATGGCATCCCTTGGACCACGTAGCAAGCCACCGATATAGCAAAGGCAGAAGTAACAGTCACGGGGAAGATGGTGCCCAGTGAAGGGGCTCCCTATCGATGGTGCTTAGAGAAAATCCTCGACATCACAAATTTTAGTACCTATTTATTCTCGAAAAGTTTTCCTTTATTATGGATGTAAGCTGTACTAAATGGCCACATCCTGGTACTTCTGCCTCTTTCTGTTCTCATCTCCTCTTAGTGAATTTTTGCAGCCCTTACACAATTTTTTTAAGCCATCATTATTGTATTCTTTCATCTGATTATTTCAGGGAAGTCATTCACTGAAGACTTTCTCTCCAGCTGTGATTTCCTTCCTCTTCTGCAGTCCTTTTATTTTTATGTAGTTGTTGTGGTTTATTCTCTGCAGACTAGTTATTGTTTCCCCTATCTGTTTAAACCTTTGTAATTTTCCCTATTTACTTATTACTTTCTCTCCATCCATCTATGCATTTCCTTCATTTTGTTCTCTAAATCTTCTCTCCATCCTCTTCCTTACTTTTATCACTTGTGTGATTGGATACACATACATACACATACACACAAATACAGTATGTTTCTGTTTGATGCACTGTTTTGGTAAACTTACTTGAATGTTTATGGTAGACTCCCTTACATAACTGGAAAAACGGTTAAAAGCAGTTGTCACAACCAAGGTTTGCTCTTTTTAGTCTTAGTCTATACTAATAAATTTTTACCTGTACCCCAGAGCTCCTGGATGACAGGTATGACTAACAGTGAGAACTCTCCTATCTGCACTTTTAGCCTCAGCCTCGTGCTGTTGAAGATGTATGGAGGTTTGGAAGATGCGCCTACACCAAACTGAATCTGGCTGTAGAAACTATAAGGGTGGGGTTCTTAACTGTGTTTTGACTACTCTGAAGTCACTTTGGATGGCATTCTTGACTTTATTTACATTATACTCCCAGGGCCCACCAAGTTCCTCAGACTTCTGGACTGATATCTAAAGATGCATTGTCACGAATAACAGAATGGCCTAGCAAACTAAGCTGAAATTCTTCCGGAAAATTCTGTTTCTGGCTTTTAGCATGGTCTTACTGACCTTGGGCAAGTCACTTAACGTCTGTGTATCAATTTTTAACCCGTAAGACAGAAGTGATATTACTAACTTTCCCCATGGGTTTGCCGCGTAGAAGAACAAAAAAGAGAAAAATCCATTGAAATGACAGTCAAGCTTTTTGAGGCTGAAGCAAGACACAGTACTTAAAGCTTAAAGCCTAAAATCTTTAAAGTTTATTTTCCTAAAAGCTCTCTCTGGTAAATATGGACATGTACCCCAAAGAAACAAAAAAGAGAGGCTAGAACAGAAAGGTTTTTAAGTCTATAGCAGACTCGTGTTGGAACTAGAAATTGGAGCCAGCCTCTTGCATTCTGATCAAATGTTATTGCTGTGAGAAAACACTGAACTCATAAAAGGTGTCCTTAAATATTTAAAGAGCTGCTGTCACCTTCTTCTTTTCTTTGATACATTTTATAGAAGCTTTTCTTATATTAACCATTCCTGGCCATGGGAAACAATTAAATTTGTTCACTGTTTCTAAAAATTGAGAATATTTCTATACGGGATGCTTTAACCAAATAAGTTTTACTGAGCATTAAATTCAAAGAGAAATAAGGCAATCACCTGCTACTCATTTCTGTGTACTATATAATTATACCTGGCATATATTTCAACAGCCTGATACAGGCTCACCTGGTCTTTTAGGAGAAATTCAAATGAATAAATATTTTCCAACTACCTTCTATATCTAAGCCATAATGCTTAGAGTTACAGCAGATAAAGGGTCAACAAAACATGGTCCCTGACCTTATATACTCCACTGCAGGAGCTTATATCCTAATTCTGAAACAACATTCATCCTCATCTGATGTGAAGACACCCAGAGTACTCTCAAAAAGTGGCCTAAGAGATCAAATATTTTATTACACATGGACTCAGGCAGTCACCAAGAAAAACCCCATGGCATTATGGATCTATTAAGATTACAGATGTTAACACCCTTTGAAAGGTTAAAAACACCCTACCAAAGAAAAGTCATGGTGTGAATACATAAAGGTATGATGGCATTTCTCTTGTGTTTTCAGAGCAGACAACCCTGGAAATGCTTTGATTGGCTCTGTCTTAACACCTTCATGGTGAGTTCTGGACATGCTTCTCAGTGCTGGAGTCCATGGTCCCTAGGGAACGCCCATTTGCACTAAACTTGAAAAGATTGTTTTTGATGATGACAGTATGGGGGACAGTGCTTTCAGCCTTCATTTAGGCCACTGATTTTTCACAGATTTTCCAAGTTACCATTTTTCGGCAGTAATATCTTTTTGATACACTACAATGGCTACAGTGTTCTACTTCTCGTTTTTCTTGCCATCCTCAAAGAGAAAGCAGAATACTCTCTTTGGAGAAACATTATCAACAGAGTTAACATAAGAAATATATAGTTTCTTCCTTATGAGATTAATTTGGCATTATTTTTGAGGTGAGCAACATCTTGGCAACTGCTTTGGTTTAAAACTCTATGTGATTTGGGAAAAGCACGTTTCAGAATGTTTAATTCAGTGATACAAAAGGCACTAATGAAATATGCATGTATGAATTTTATATCATATTAGTTCCCTCTTTCTTGAAATCTGAATAAAAGCCAAACATCTGGATTACGTTTGAAAAGCCTGAATTTCCAATTTTCAGAGAGATTCAATCTATTTTGACATTGCACACTTAGCCTTAACATTTACAGTGTGTTATTAACATTACTTGCAATTGTAAAAAAAAAAAGTCCAGATTTAAACGAACTTGGTCCCTCCTAATGCTAAAAATATATCTATATTTGAAATGGCTGCTGCTGCACAACTGTACACGTCCATGGTTTAGGCTTCGTCAGCATTTCTATTATAAATGCATTGAACAGGGCTGTAATTCAGCTATAAAGATATGGGGTAAGCTTTGAGATATAAATTCTCCCATGATTGTATATTAAAACAACAAAAAGCAGTTCATGTATCACTTAGTTTGAGAAACTATTCATTGACTCAGTGTTTTCTGAAGGCCTCAAATATTCAAGATACTCCATGGTTGACCAAAAAGGCATGCCCTCATCCTTTGAGAGTTTATTCTTCAAATTTATGACAAATGACAAGATCTTTGTTTTTGTAGATATTTGGGTATATTTTGGCAGCTGGAATAAAGGCAAGTGAATACTTATGGTCATAATTTAGAGAAGTAAATATGGATGCTAATGCTTTATCTCATTTCATTATCATAGTTTTTTTTAAGACAGAGGTGGTCAATTGAGTTTTAGGAGATGAGGCAAGAAATTCTATGTGCACACAAGAGATCAAGGGCAACAGAAGAATGTGACGTTGTATTTGAAGTTTGCATAATAGTAAGCCTCAGTGGGCTTTAATTTATTACACTTAAATTTTTACTGGATTTCTTGTCGCATATATTAGGTGAATCTTATTCTTTTGTGACTTACAGAGAACAGCTTACAGTCAAGGACTTCCCTTTTCTCTTCTTATCTTGCTTTATTAAAAAAATTAGTCCATTAAATTATATAGTAGTATCCAATTAAACAAAAATAAATGTGTTTGAAGGCGTTTGTTTAGGTTGGGAGATGGAAAACAAAAGAAATGGTACTTTTAAATTAGAAACTTTTTTAAAGGAGAAAACTGAGTTTCATTACATTAACTGGTGCTCCTCATGTCTTTTTTCTTTTTTCTTTTTTTCCATTCTACACTGCATACTCTAACAGATATTACATAATTGCATAACTATTCTTACTATGTGCTGACATGACATTACAACAGCCCTGATAGGGTATATCATAATGAAACTGTAATTAGAACAGTCATGATGTATTATGGCAATGATCCACATCGTCACTGAAGTGCATTGGAATGAACAGAAAACCCATTGAGATGTGCAGATTTTCGACATAATACAGCAGAACCATGAAGTTTCATAGCATGGAGGAGAAATTGCCATTATGCCCACACTGCTGGCAGCAAGAGTTATAACACATTTCCTAGATATCTGCTAGAGAAAGTTCTGATATATATCAATGGAAGAAAATTTTTGAGAGTGGTATTTGTCTTTAAAATATCTACAGGAAGGACTTGTTGAAATATGGACCTATCTGCATAAATTGTATAGTAGAAGTTTCCTATATCCTAAAAATATTTAGTCAAAAAAAGGACCCAAAAGGTTTCCTTAAGTTCAGGAGTTCATCAAGTATGCCTCTAAAGTAGGACAGATTGAAGATGATTTGAGAATTTTTCAGTCAACCTTGCCTTTTCTTTTTGTTCTCTGTATTTGCGCTTAGATTGTATAGCTTACATTTTATGTGGTTGTGTCTCTGCTCCACTGTTGTTCTCCTGAGTTTCTCTGCATGAGTATCTTATATCTGAGTCTCTTTCCAGCAAGTGACAGCTTCTCCTTAACTTGCTGTTTTTCAGTCTTGGCATTTCTTCTGCACATAATAACGTGATTGTTATGGCTGATCTGGTGAATGTGGGCCCAAAGAAGCTCAAGTTTCTAAAATTGAGAGGAATTCTAGACTATCTTCTAGACCAATCCTCATTCAGTGCCTCATTATCCCATAAAATATCCCAACTGGGTAGACTTCTGGTCTCTGCCTGAATAACTCTGGTGAGTGAGAACTCACTGTCGCTCAAGCTTTGTTTCCTCTTGTGCTTCAGTCTTTAATCCCAGGCTTGACCTCTGAGGTCAGATGAAACAAATTAATGTCTTCTATTTAGTCTTCTAAATATTCCAAATCTGCTAACATGTTTTTCCCTCTCTTCTGTCATCTTCAACTCTTATTTACCTCTCGGCTGAATATCTATCTCCGGCTTCTTCAACAGCTTGCTCCCTGGAGAAGTGTTGAATCTTCTCCCTTCCTTAAGTGCTCTCCTTTGGATATTTAATACATTGCTTAGGTCCCTCTTGGAACATGGAACCCAGTGAGAACCAGGACTACAGGTTTGGGCATAGTAAACCACAGTCAAGCTGATCTATCTGCTACCTTTCTTTTTTTGACCCTGGGTTTGTCTCAGTTCAGCCCGGAATCATATTTCATTTTTTTTTTTTTTTTTAATTCCTTCCACTGTCTGTTGACTCATTGAACCTAAAGACAATTGAAACCTAGTCACCTCCATTCTTTGTGCAGTTTCTGTATTTCTATTTTTTTGTGAGGGGAGGGGATGGTTATTAACTCTGTCTGACTTAATATTTGTCCTATCTCCTTCTTCAGTTTCATCTACTATGCCAGCATGTTGTGTTCTCTTTGGAGTCTAGTATCATCGTCTAAAATAGACATTGCAAAATAGTTGCCTGCAAATTCAGATCTAACTCAGAGACGTAGGTTGACGTGTACAGTGTTAAAAAGTTTTAATTCAACATATAAAAATTATAAGATTTCACATAAAAATATACATTCTATCTTCTCTTCAGATGTGTACCTGGCCATACAGAAGCCATATCGAAGCCATATTCCCACACAGGAACAGTTGGCAGAGCTGAGTAGAGAAACTTGTGCTCTCCTATCCTCCATAATCCACACTACTTCCTCTTATTTCCCCTTGACTGGAATCAAATGTTAGTAATCATGACATTTATGCATTTTCTTTTAGTAGAGAAAAATATCAATAGTTTTCTTTTTCTATGACCCTAGCAATAGTTAGAGTATGAAAGATAGAAGATGACTTATCTATACTCAAATCCTGTACATTAGATGCCAGGTAGTGGGGTGCTGGATCTGGTTAGTTCTAGCTTTTGAGAGCTGATTGTCAAATATTCAGGAATTTTGCCAGCAGTAGCAACCATTGGTAGCTTGGAATCCACCATAATGGGAATTTTTACACCAGGGAAATCACTCCCCCAGGGAACCAGTTTACTAGTATACCACTACCTGTAGGTTCTTGAGTTTATGATATCTGAGCTAAAATATTTATTCTTCTTTATTGATAAATGAGATTAGTATAATCTGGCAATCTAATCAACATGCCATATACAAATATGTTCACTAATAAAAATGCTGAATAAGACTAAACCAAAAAAAGGGCCCTATGGCATGACATATCTATTAAGCAGTGATCTTTACAAATGGCTGTTCAACAGGTTCTTAGCAAAATTCCTTGTACTTCTGTACTTCTAAATGATTGCATCCTTCTGCTTACTTTATGCTTATGAAAATCTAATAGAAGCATATATACCTGATCCAGGAATTCACATCCTTGCTGTAGGGATTTAAGTCATTAGATTTGGGGTGTATGTTCTTAGCAATTTAATTATGTTTAAAGTCTGGTTAGTAGCGTAGTAAATAACTGGTATTGCTCCAAAATTGCATTGAGAAGGTAATAGGATTGAATTTCTGCACAAGTTGACACTCAATTAAAATTTCTGTATATCCAATGAGTTAGCCAGTCCTTGGCTGGGGAGCTAGAACAAATGCCTTCCTCCTTAAGCCGATCACTTCAAAACACGCAAAATTTACAATAAAGTCAAATCAAGACCCAGTGCATCAACTAAAATTTGAGTTTGGCTTATCAAATATGGATCAAAAGCAAGGAAGAGACTAGAGAGCATTCACGATATTTCTTTCTTAAACTCTTCTATTTTTTATTGACACTGGAGGAAAAATAACACATTAAAACCTCCTTACTGAATTACTGTCCTAAACCAATAGATCCATGGGGCTTGTTCAGCTAAAAGCCACAACAGACTTTGTAATGCAATGATGTAATCTTGGCTTTGTGTCATTTATATTCAACCTAAAAAAACCAATTTTCCTGAATAGACAGGCTGACAACAATATTGTTCGGTGTGGGTTTTTATTTGGATTCTTTCCAAATGGTTCACATGCCTTCACCGTAACACATCATGCCTGCTTACATCTTTTTTTTTTTTTTTTTTTTTTGCCTGAATTCCAAAGTTTTCCCCTTTTACTAGCTCTCTATTTTTCTTTTAAGGTCTCAGTTATGTTTGTAAAACTAACCAGCTCCACCACAAAATTAGGATGTATCTTGCAGAGTGCATTCATTTTACTTTTTGCATATTTTTCCCGAGGTCATGTCAAGGTTAGTTTGAATTCCATCCTACATTAAGACTTCTTTCACAGCTATTTAGCTCGGCAGCCTACTCCCCGCTGGGGTCTGCCCCTTGGGCACGTCAAAGCTTCAGACCTGACAAATCACACGCAGATGAAGCTGTACAGGTTTTTAAACAGTTTCATCAGTAACTTTTTTTCCTTTTTCACTATCCTTCTTCATGTTGAGATTTTTTTTTTTCTCTGAATTACCGTTTCAGGAATGTCGATTTCTATTTGAGATGGTTTGTTTTTACATCGGACTTGCAAACAAGCAATATCAGTTATTTTATAGTAAATCATACCAATAGCCTTCTATTCACCGAGACTGCAGACCGAAAGACCTACCGACCATTCTTGACTCGTATAACTGTAATTCCATTATTAAAATCTATTTGTAGCAGGACGCTTAGTGTTGTGAAAGGTGGCGGTATCACAGAGTCTACCGGAATCTGAAAAAAATGTCAACCATAAAAATGCATCCAGTTTATAACATATTATGGGTTGAGCCTGGAAATGTTTCTCAAATGGTTAGCAATATGCTCTTATCAGTATTTTAGCAAATTGTGACTAATGGTGCAACTCCATTTCCTGTTTAATTGATGAACTTAAAATGCTTGGTTGCTAATGAGTGTATTAGCAAACAATGTTCCCTTCACAGGCTTAAACAGATCAGGATTTTTTTAAAGCAGCTTACTGTCCTTATTTTCATATAAAGAAAAATATTGACTGCCACAAAATTGCTAGATCAAGTGAAGAAGTGGTGTAATTATTGCTGTGTAGTCATTTTGGCAATGTCAAACAACCAGATTATAGTTTTCTAGTTCTCATGCTAGAAAATAGTCATTTTCTTTTGCAAACCATGGGCTTTTCATTACACTTTAATTCAGAACAGACAACACCTGAAGATCTTAACTGCAGACCAAGTAGAAAAGTTAGAAGTAAGAGGGAAAATATATGTATTTGAATGATTCTCCTCTCCTCGATCCTCTTTTACACTTAGCTCAGTATGAAAGTACCCATCGAAGGGTCTATAAAAGGTGGCTGGTTGAAACTAATTAAAGACAGGTTTAAATAGAAAAAGAAAAGGAAGGGGGATCAAAGGAATTACATTAGGTGTCAAGACGTTGTTTGGAGATATTTCATTTAGATTTTTGTAATTATATTCAGGGGAAAAGCTAAATTCTAAAAATATCCATTTTGTGCCATAATTTCATATTTACGTTATTTTTGCAATAAGATACATGTCAACAGGCAAACATCTTGAAATCATTTCGGCATTGGCGCATTAACACATTATGGTGAAAAGAGAGGCTTGTGCTTTTCACGCAGTGCATTTCAGTCTTCAATTAATGTGAAAGCACTACAATGCCTATGCAACTTCTCTTGCCTAGTGGTGTACCATTTATCATTGCAGTTTTACATTGACCTTGACACCCACTTCATTAGAATAAAGATTGTCTACCATTTAGGTTACATTGTTCCTCTGCACAGAGACCCCATGCAAATTTCTGTTCAGATAGAAGAGCTGTGAGGCTGTCAGAGGTCATCTGCATTAAATGATTGCAGCTATTTTCCAACTGCTTCTTTTCATTCTACTCAATTCAGGCTAGGAGGATCAATCAAGTCCTCTGCCTGAAACAGTGGGACTGCTGGGAATATAACTGTTTTTGGTAGTAGTGGATATGCCCTAAACAGTATTAAATATTTAATATAAACTCATTAAAGGCCATGCAAAGACTTCAGAAATACATCAAATTTATAGAAAAATCTAAGGGGCTAGAGGACCTTTTAAGAAATAAATAGAAGAATAATAATCAATTTTATAATTTCAGAGTATGATTACAATAGTTCTTAAACTTAGTAAATCTTTTCTGTAGCAGACTTTTTTCTCACCCTAGACCTGGGTAGGGATGGGACAAGACAGGCAGATTTGGTGTTCTTATGCAGTATTTTACTTAAAATTGGCATTGAAAAGTTTTCAGTCATGGTTGTTTTTTATTTTTGTTCTATAACAGTGAATTTTGCTCTGGGTATTTATTTAAAAAGCCTTAGGTATTTGTTATGTAAAAGGAATGATTGGAGAAATAAATTGCCAGGTTTCCTACTTAAGTTTTCTGAGTGATATAATTGGAATTAAATTATTAATGGGGGATACTTTAAAAAAGATTGTTTTATGATCTTCTATTAGGGAATTTGCAATTCATTTTAATATTTGTAGTTTGATTTATATTAAAGATAATGCAATCTATATCCAATTAACAATACATGGCCAATGTAATGTGATTTCCAGATCATGCAAATGAAATAAGCTAGAAGAGGGGGGAAAACTCAATTCTTAACCTCAGATGTAATTTGCTGTGTGAGTTCTGGCAATTTTAAATGACATTGCACTTTTTAATTTTTCCAAAGGCTCAGCAGCAGATTTATCCCAATCAAGAAAGCCTATTATTAATTTACAAGGACAATTGTAGGAGTCTTTATAATTTCTCTGTGCAGTTATTTGCCATAAATTGCTAATGGTAAAATACAAGGAGTTTGCAAGAAATAAAGACTTTTGACAAAACAATAAGACAAACTTGTTCTTTGTCTTGGGCTTGAACCCTCTTCTTCAATCTTGAACATCTTCCCTAAGTGTTGGTGATATTGGCTCCATGTGAAACATCACATGCGTTGTGAGATGCTGGACACTGGTGCTCTGAAAAAGGGGGCAGTGCAAGAGCTGCTGCAAAGGGGACACTGGCCTCTAGCAGATTCCTGCACTCAGCATGTACAGCTGAGCTGTGGACCCTGGACTTTCATATAAAAAGACTCTTTGTTCACCACTGAATGGCATTAGGCATGGACTTGCTGAGGGGCCACCATGAAGCCTCGCATGAGGAGGGCAAACACTAGCCCGAAAACACAATGCGGGAGTCATAGACGGACACATCCCTGCATTTTTGTGCAAAAATGCATATTTTCACGCATAATTTTACCAGTGGTTTGGTGTTTTGGTGTGTTCCTAGCATAAGCTTTCTTGTTGATAGACTATAATACATTTTATTTTCTCAGTGTATTTTCTCTACCTGTTGTGTGTTTATGGGAAAGGGGATTATGCTGGATATACAGGTGTTTATGGTATTACTTTGCACTGGGAAAGATAATCAAACTGTAATTATAATAACTAGATCATTTTCCTTGCTTTTACTCTTCCTCATATAAAATCACATGAAGCCCAGTTAAAATACAGTGTAAGATGTAAATACTCAAACCCTGAAGATACAGCATCTGACAGCCCTATTCTAATAATCAAGAAAATTCTTTGGTTTAATTCTTGTGTTTTTCGTAGCCAAAACTTCACTCTCCGCTCAGCAATGTCTGGTCTCTTTTCAGCATAACCAACAGAAGCACCATACAAAAGTCTTACAATGGATGTCTTAATCTCTCTGTGTGCTTTTTAGAGCATTATTTTGAATTCCATCATGCTGCCTTTTTTCTTTCGTCTTCTGAAGTTTTATTACAACAGCAGAATTCCCAGGGAGCTTTGGGGGCAAGGTTCACATAATATAGCCCTGAAGTTTTGCTTAGGTGGAATCCATCCCCCAATCCTGGCCATCTTTTGATGATCTTTGTATTTCAAAAAGATTCACTGGGTAGAGTCTTGTAGCATTAGCTGTATATAGTTTATTTTTTATTTTTTTATTTACTAGACGGTGAGCATCGACATCCCTTTCATGACGCTTTCTTTCTCTGACCTCACAGTGACAAGGCATCTTGTTCTTTAACATTGAGGGAGGCAGAAAAATGCTTGAGTTGCTCAATGTGTGCCTTCTATACCAGTTTCAAAATGGCTTATTCTTCTGGTTTCCATGGTGACAATTAACACTGTTTCAAGGCATTGTTCCAGTCTCCATTTGGGCAGAATTTTCGGTGTGATTTTTAACAAAAAAAAAAAAAAAAGGAAAAAAAAAGGTTTTGGGGGGAAAAAAACCCTTTAGCATAACTGTCAAAAAAGTTATCTCAATCAAGTCTTCATGCATTTCTAATTATGTTTACTTCAGAAGTCCTGTTTTGGCCGACTTTGTTTTATAATTCAATTTTAGTATTTGTGCTTTTATAAAGAAAGCACTGAATAAGAATTTTCTAAAAACTTCTTTAATTCTTAGCTTTAAAAATGAGCTAGTGTTTGTGGTTATTTGTAATTCGGTTTCTAAAGGTTTCTTTATATATCTCTATATACACACAGGAGTGGCATTTAAAATAGGAGTGGCCTGTGTCTTTAATTTAGATCATTCACATATCTATTAGGAGGCTTCATTAGTCAAAATTGAATTGGCCAAGCAAATACACTTAATAATGTAAATACGCCCTTTCAACAGAATATATTTTATTTTTGACTAGACAGGCCCACAGCAGGTGCTGTGGGGAAATTAAATACCGGATGCTTATTTACCTTAGCACTCAAGAAAAGCCATCTGACTTTAACTTTGTTAATCTCATTTTTGACTATTGAAGAGTAGTCTATATCATAACATCCCTAGACTACAGGGCACAATGGGGCAACCTCTGCTCACTTACTGCTGTGGACAGAATGAATATGAAGACTAAATTATTTTCTCACCACAGGCTAAAGTAGCCCTACTTGATAGAATGACCGAGAACTAATAGAGCTGGCAGTTGATTGTCCCTCTCTAATGCTTCTGAAAATGTTGGAGAGAGAAAAGCAAAAACATACTAACAGCAACAAAAATATAACCCTCTGGCATGATGACATATACAGCTGAGGCCCTAAATTATATCAGATTCAACCTTCAGAGTGCTTCAAAAATTAAAATAAATATTTTCATCTTAAATTACATGACATTCTATTACCTCTCACGCACATACCAATACATCTAACAATTAGCTGGATTCTCTTAGCTTTTATAGTCTGAAGGCATTGTCCATCAATCACATCTTTCATCAGTCTGTTTATACAGTAGGTTACATGGTGACAAAGACAGAGAGCATGCATAAAGACAAGTTTTTTAATGTAATAACCTTTTATAATAGCTGTTGCGGTGACTACCGGTACTAGATTTCACAGAGAAAATTATTTTATTATGTCTAAAATTAAACTAGTTGTTTTTTATATTTTTATTATTACAAGACTATGATGCTTATGGGACACATCTAAACTGTTGTCTTTCTTGACTGATCTGCTGTGTAGGAGCTGTTCAAAGTTGGGGTAACGAGAGGGGGTGAGCTTGTTACAAGTGAAAGTGATAACTGGTCGAGGCTGATCCCGGGTGGCACAGCTGGAGGACTCCCTCTGTCAATTAATGCACATGGCATAAGCAAAAGATTTGAATAGGATTCTTCTGCTTGCTTGAAATGCTAGTTCCCCCAATATTATGTCAAAGAAGTCTTACCAAATTAATTATGTAAATCTTTGTCAGCCATATCATCTTTAGATGGGACTCTGATTACATAAAGCAGATTGCCCTCTTCTCCAATCATTACTCTGATAAATAAAACACTGTTTAGGTTTCTAGAATACTTGTTGAGTGTTGAGTCCAGAAAACTCGAGTGGACAGTGTGTTTCGTAAGTGTTGGAGTAATGTGGTCTTGGTAATTGCCTGCCATTAGAAAATACAATCAGAATTCCCATGTATCACAGGCCAAATTCTGAAAGAGCTCTAAAGCAACCCTTGATTCTTTTCATTATGCATATTCATGTAATTTTGGATGCTCTGACACCCTGATCAACATTCATTAATACTACGAAATGCTTTAAATCACCTCATTTAAAACATTTTGTTCTGTGATCCACAAATGACTAACATTTGGAGAAGTTTACATAATACAAATGATGTGCATGTTTAGTGTAAATGAAAGATTAAAATATGAAACTAAAAGTATGCAAACATATGCAGGAAAATGCTGAGGGCCTGTTAACCGAAACCGGGCTTTTACACCTTCTTTTCCTTTAAGCTGCTTCCAATTGTATTTTAGTTTGGGATCTTACATAGTATCGTGTTTTCAAGGTGAATAAAATCACCCAAGTGCTTGGGCATGTTTTGAACGTGCTGATTTCCTACTTTGCCCAGACAAAAGCATTTCTTATTAAGTCTGGTAAGGTGCTCATCTTAGCTCAGTTAGGACAATGGTGTATTATCACCAAGGACCCCAGTAACCTAACTTTTATGCATTGAAGAAAGAAGTTTAGGGATTGCCAGTATACATTTGGAAATGTGCTAAAGTTGTAAAATATGTTTAATACTCTAACCAGAATCTAGTTTTTCTATTCCGAGTTGTTTTTAGGTGCACATTTAAAAAATACATCCATACTCATATGTAGTTGTCCATAATATAGGACTTTCTAACTATGAAGTTATCCAAATAGAGTTATTTGAAGAGAATCACCCTAGTTAACTGTCACATTAAATAGCACTTATTATCACCAGCAAAACATCCTTTAGGAGACACCCACTTGGCAGTTTGTTAGAATACATGTATATTGCGGGAAGAGAGTTCTGTAATCGATTGTGATATTTGGGACATTTTACAGTAATCAGTAAGGAAGCGTAGATCTGTAACCATTCTCAAAACACTGTTTTTTTTGTTTTTTGTTTTTTCCTCTCTATATGTACCTCTTCTCCAAGCCCACAAAGAACTTTTAAGTAAAAGAAAAATGAAAAAAAAAGTTAACTGAGAATTTAGGGAACTTACAGGATAAGGAGGAAGTTACACAATTTTTAGGGACCATTATATTTGTACCACTCTGAGACTAGTCCTTTGGGAGGCAGAGATGAGTGATGGGCAGTACTCTGGAGCCAAATGCTGGCCAAAACTAATTTTGATATTAAATCCCTCTAGACCAGGTATGTTCCTATTTGGAGTATTTTAAGATAAAGATCAAATGTGTGTACAAACTTTAGTTTGGAAAGACATAAATCTTAGTCAACTAAATGGAATACCTTGGATGTTTGTGTATATGTGAGAAATTTGTATATTTTTAACTGTTTTCAGCAATTTTTCTCAACTACTCAAGTTTCTTAGTTTAGCCTCCCCATTAATTTTATTGGAAACACAAACTTTTAACACCCATGAGCCTCACTAACTCTGTGCTCAAAGATTTTCTAAGAACACCTCTTTCCCTAATGGTATCTTTTTTTCTCTTCCCGTTTTAGCGATACAGTGTGGAAATGTCCATCAGGGACCTGAAAAAGACGGAGCTGCTTAGTAAGGTTGAAGCTTTGAAGAAAGGTGGCGTTTTACTACCAAATGATCTCCTTGAAAAAGTGGATTCAATTAATGAAAAATGGGAACTGCTTGGGGTATTTGCATTTTTATTACTGTTTGTAGGTTATGTGTACATTTTTTGTGAAGTACTCTGTCTGATTTCTAATTTGAGGCACAAATATCTCTCTCTTTCAATTCACTACCTACATTTCAAACAAGCTATTCATGCTATTATGGAGGAAAAACACTGCTTTTCCTCTCTGTTGATTTTTTTTTTTTTTACTCTGAACTTGTCTTCTCTCAGATTTTTAATACTTTTGGTTCTTTAATACGTAAAAAAGTAAGTAAAATATGCCATGTATTATGGGTATGCACCAAGTCAACTATAATACAGTATATCTGATATACACTGACTGTCATGCTTGAATGAATGTTAATAGAATTTATTCTGAAGGTACATGTTAGAGACTTCCACTGTTTAACTATTTACTGTACCCTTCAGATGAAAAGTGGAGTTGTCACTGTAGCTTTCAAGTCACGCTAAAGCCGCAAAAACAAAGATGCAAACTTGACCCAAATCTGAATTGCAGAATTAAATCGGCCTCTGTTTTGTGCCTCAATTTCCAGCTCACTTTTAACAAAAGCCAAAAAAAAAAAAAAAAAGTTTCATGTAATTCATTTCACGCAATGATGGGCTGGGTCTCAGCCAAAGACTGAGATGCAAGAATCTGGCAAAAAGGCAATATAGAGATTCTGTTACCCAGAGACCAGGATGGCACTGTGCAGGAGACAGTACTGTCCTTTTGTTGGAAGACAGCTGAGAGAGAGAGGTTAAACTGTATTTTTTCATCAACTTCTCTCCTAAATTGCCTTCACTTCAAATCAAGGGTAAGCTAAATTTGTCAATTACTTAAATGATTAATTATAACAGCTAAGTATGGGTGGTGTCAGTTATGGAGCATGATTTTGCATGCCTTCCCTTTCCTGCCTTTTAATTTTTAAAGAAATAATACTCCAAAAATATTTTGAATAAAAAGCTCTCCATGTACCTTGATGACTTGGAGGAATGCCAGTGTTCAGTTTATGCCATGCTTAATCTAGGTGATTAGAAAACTGCAAGTTTAAATCCTTGCTTTCTCATTTAAATTCACCACACTCTGCAATCGTGCAAAGTAACTTAAAACGTTAAAAGTTTTTACTCTGACCTATTGTTACATTACTTTTCAATAGTAATTAATGGCTTTCATTTTATAATATGGTGATTTAAATCAGAACCTACTAAATTCTACAGAATTCATTGATCTCATATAGGAGAAATGTGGTTAGTGTCTGATATTTTAAAAGACTGTTTACTAAATAGATGAGAGCAGCAACTTTATATGCTTGATAGATAAAGCGATAGTCTGCCTATGCTGTATTTTCACATATCTATTTCTAATTTGATAAATAATTAACAATAATCTTTTTGGAAAATTTTTTGAAGTATATCATGTATATAGCTCCCTAAACAAAAATTTTAAATCAAGATAACATTAAAAAAAGAAACAATATTTAGCTATCCTTTATGAGCCAGAGACCTTAAAAATGGTTGTCATTTTAACAAAAATATCATTCGAATGCAGTATGCAGAGTTTTATAATGATTTCTGGGGAGAGAAGGGTGCTGGGAAGATTTTAACAAAACCTGTGCTACACTACCACCACCAGGCATACTGCTTTAATTGGCATGATTACATTTTAATTGGCATGAAAAAAATTTAAAGACAAGGATTTTAACTTCTAACAATAGTAAAATAGAGGGATATGGTTTTTAATATTACTTTCTTCTAAGGTGAACAGTGTGGAATGGAAATACATTAGAATGAAATGTCAGTGGTGCGTACAGTTTAATCTGTGAAATTTTGTCCCCTGTGCTGCATATTACTCTGTCTCAATTGCATATTAAACAACCCTATCAAGGCAGGCATTGGCATCTGCTGTGCTGACACAAATTGTGAATTAAATGAAATTGATGTCCTCTGTCGTATATTTATGAAGATGGACCATTCTCTGAAGTATTCTGTTTATGAAGAATTTATGATTGCAAACTGTTCCAGAACAAAAAAGTGGCAATAAATTCTTTTTTGTGACCCTACCCTCCAAGGGCATTGATTTCACCTCCTGCTGCTACTTTTGTTACAGCATAAAAACAATAGCTAAATCTGGATTCCACTGAGGGTCTTCAAATTATCAATATTTGCACCATGAAAATACAAGGGTGTTGCCAAGAAAGGCTATTTTTCTCCTAAAGATACTATTTACGGAACACTACACAGCAGATGAATGTTTGTTGACTTAATTTTATTTGTGTTTTAAAGCCTATTTTTGTAGCTTTAATTCATCATTATAGATTAACTCGTCCTGATTCTCCAAAGAGAGTGCTTTCCACCAAAAAAAAAAAAAAAGCCTTCCCTGACTGTACCTTCATGCCATAGTGGTTCATCTAAGCAGGCTTCTAGCATAGTGGATTGGGGCTTATTTGAACACATATTTTAGAAAGTCTAGCATCCAAAAATGCAAAGTGGGAAGAATTGAAGGGTTGAACAATTTCTAGGTCAGGTAAAATCAACAGCACCAAGGAGGCTACCCCTTCTTAACAGTCCTGTGTCATAAGGTTTAGGGAATTGTACTTCACAAAACAAAAAAAAGCAAAAAAAAAGGAATTTAAATCTCCATGCACAGTCTACTCTTGGCCTCCTTAGTATATTGATTAAACTCAAACTTCTATCTCCTGAAAATTTTATGCAGAGAATTTTTACTGTAAACTCCTGTCATGAGAGTTGAAATGAGTGTTTATCAGTGATCATGGTGAACTTTTGGGTCAAAGCTCCTTTCTGTTAGAGGAAATTAGAAGTGAATGACGTCTTCGTAAGCCTCTAGTGGTAGTCAGAACAACACCCATGGCTCGAGAATCGAATCCTAAATGGAACATTGAGCTAATCTGAACTGAATGTCAGTTGTGAGGTGGGAGGTGCAGCAGACACCTTCCAGGTGGCTGTTGTCACCAGCCAAACTGTGATACGTATTTGGTACCTACGCTAATCAATGTTTTTGTTTTTTGCTGTTGGTGTTTTTGTTTTTGTTTTTAATCTGATGCATTAGAAAACCTTAGGAGAGAAGATCCAGGACACAATGGCAGGGCACAGTGGGTCGGGTGCACGTGACCTGCTCTCTCCTGAAAGCGGAAGCCTGGTAAGGCAGCTGGAGGTCAGGATCAAAGAACTGAAAGGGTGGCTAAGAGATACAGAGCTTTTCATCTTCAATTCCTGTCTGAGACAAGAAAAGGAAGGAACAATGAATGCTGAGAAACAACTGCAATACTTTAAGGTAATAAAAAACAATCAAAGTTTATAAAAGCCTTCTTTATGGTAGGGATAAAATATTTATCAAGTACATAAAGTATTACACCCATGTATCTATGTATCACTGAGCACTTAAATGTTTCCTTGAATTTATAGGCACCTTCCACATTTCTTATATGCCAGCGTCTGTGTGTGTATGAAGATGAACATTAAGCATATCAAATACACATTGTATAGGGGAAATCTCTGCTGCTTGTGTGTTTTGTGCAATGCCTGTTGAAGGAGGGCTTTGATAAATTAAAAGCAGACCAGCAAACACTAAAGATTACTGAGGACTTTGAAAGGCAGACCTAAATGTTCTATAAATAATGTGGCTAAAAATACTTCCATAAGTTGATATGATAAAAACACATGATTTAATATAAGACCATTAATGCTAACAAAAGGAAACATAATTTTTACATATGAAAGAATCAATTATTTATGGAAGGAAGAAATAAAGTAAAAGTGTTTCCTACATTAGAGGCAGTTTCCACTATAGAAAAATGTCAAACTTAGCAACATGGCTGTGTACATGTTCATTGTATGTCCATGAAGAAGAAGTGTTCCCCTCGTTTGTTCCCCTGGTTTACACAATATCTATTCAAAAGCAGTTTAAAATTCAAATCTTTGTTCTCATTGGCCACATTAGCCTGTACTGCTTGAACCCTCCTGTAAAAGCAGTGATTATTTGAACTCTGGCTGGTGTCAGCCTAAGGCTTTGGGGTTGCAAACATGAATTTGCTGGCTTAAAAGGTCTGAAAGAGGAGAAAGGGGAAAATCAAGAAGAAAAGAACTTCTTGAGACCAAGCAACTATTTCTTCTCAAAGCCTTCTAGGACCAGGTTTTATTCATCTCACATTCTGCTCTGCAGTCTTCCAGCAATCTACATATCAGAGAATGTAGTCACATGTAGTTCACCTTCCCTCTGCCAGACAGACAGGCCCCCCTTGCTCACCTGCATAACCCAAGAGGAGGCCCCCTCCAAGGTAAGACCACAGTACTTCTCAGTAAACTGTCTGCATTACACATCTACACATTGTTTTACTTGAACTCCTTGTCTGCCACTGAGTTGAAGTTAAAACCAGAAGTTAAAAAGTCTCTTGCCAAGGCAAATGGGTTTCACTATCTAAAATCTAACATCCAGATGATTTGTTACTTGACCTCCGCTTGTTTCACTCTAACCCCCCATTGCAGGGAGATGGAGTCTTCAGATATTTCCCTCTGTGTTGTTTGAACTTAACAGGTCATCAGTAGGCTAGATGTTGTGAAATTTATTTTCTCTCTATAGTATCTATATTGCAGCTTTAGTGAACTGGTTAATGGCCCCAGTCAGTTGTGTGACCTTGGTCATATTTCTTGTATGATCCCTGGTGCCTCAGTTTCTTCATCTATAAAATGGGATGCTGGTAATATTTATCTTATGCGGTTATGAGTTCATATATGTAAATCATTATTTCTACTTTTTGTAATGGTGCATTCATAAAGGATAGAAATCTCAACATTATAAGCCCAAATTATTATGTTACATAATAATTGGGTGCTGCCAAATGACATTAGCTTTATGCTGTAGGCTTATACAGTGTCATCAACATCATCTTCAGCTAAGTCCTCATAACAAATTTAAAAGAGATGAAGAGACACAGAGAGAGACCTAGAGAAATCTCTAGGCTTCCAAATCATTAAATAATTCCTTAGAGTTCTAGTCGTTTGCTAACAAATACTTTGTAGCCACTGGGGAATATTCACTACCCCTAATTTATTATTTACCATGTACATCTTAGTGCCTGCAAATAATCATAGAATTTTTCTTTCAAAAGTACTAGAGATTATCGCATGCTTTTTGCTCTTTTATTTCTTCAAAGACATTTTTTCCTTAGAGCATGTTTATGTTTTCAGTATCACCATTCATTAAACTCACTACATTTATGCCCGACTCTTATTTATTTAGCTATTTTTAAAATAGCTCTATTTAAGATAATAAATAGAGACTTTCCTACTCCAAACAACAGGCAGGATCTTGATGGTGATGTATACCTCATCATGTGTTTTTCCCAGCCCTATTCCATCCCCTGCTATCCTTACCTAAGATAATCATGATCCTGAATCCCATGTTCTTTATTTCCTTGCTTTCCTCTAGTTAGAAGGAATATTTTTAATTTTAGTTGTTTTTAACCTTATTAAAAGGTAATCATGCTGTATGTTATCTTTTAGGACTTCTTTTTCATTTAACATTATAATGCCAAGATTCATTCAGCTCATTGAGTATGGCTGTAATTCACTTACTTTGACATTGTGTAATATTCCTTTGTGAGTATATACATATAATGCTAACAGCAACTTATGAGGTTAGTATTAGGATCCCAATTTTGCAGATATGGAAACAGGCACATGGAGGTTAAGTTTTGTGTGTCCAAGGCCACATATAATGAGTGGTAGAATTAGGTTTTAAATCCAGAGCTGTCTGACTCTAAAGCCCATTCTCTGAACTACTATGCAAAATTGGTATTTATTGGTATTTACTGGATGCCCTTAGATGCCAGGTGACTCAAAGGGAAGAGCAGGACAGAACTAAATATCATTGGTTCTTTGTGGAAGGTTTATTAGTTACAATCTTCAGCAATTTGGCCAGAATAGCAAATGGCTGTAGCTATTAAAGATCTGGGGAGGTGAAAATATTTGTGTTTTCGTTTTACATTTTTGTACAATATCAGTGTAAATTTCTTTGCCATGTGTCACTTTTTATTTTATTATTTTATTTTTTTAACATCTTTATTGGAGTATAATTGCTTTACAGTGGTGTGTTATGTATCATTTTTTAAATTGAAACTTTTAAAACTTTTTGAGAATATGGAGCCCTGATGATTTTTCTGTATGACCTGAAGCTCTAGTCCCTTCTAAAGTTTTGAACTTGAGGAGTTTGATCGGATAAGCTAAGTGGATCTAGCATGACAGCACTTTTTTTTTTTTTTAAAGAAAGCTTTCTGTGTGTCGGAGTAAAGTCTTTCCTAGCCAGAATTATGAATATTTCTGAGCTGTTTACTCTTTAGTGCTCAGTATATGATTAGTTAAGTGTTCTGTATATTACCACATTCATTGGAAGAATGAAACCAAATGTTTGTAACATAATAATATTGTAATATAATGTTTATAACCTGTCAGAAATCATAATTGGTAATAAGCATATGCAGAATAAAAACTTTTTACTTACCACAAATCCAGAAAACAGATAACCTCTGCCTTTCTAAGTGATAAAACCACTCAAATAAGAGAGTTATTAAAGAACCTTTATGTGTCAGAAACTCTTTGCCATGTTCTGCCTCTTCTTGTGGGTTCCCAAATGTCTTCTGCTGTCATTAGTCACACAGAACACAGAAGACAGGCTTTATCCACAGGGTTTAGCTTTATGATTCTCCATTCTCTAAAATCTCAGGCTCTTCACAGAATGAATTTCTTTATATGACACCCAGAGTAATGATAAATAAGCCACAGTGCACTACCCAGGAGAACAGGGAGGGAGGGTGCTGCATATAAAAAGGAAAATCTGTCACTTTATAGACACAACTGTTTGCTTCTCAGAGTTTGGTCTGGGATGAGAGAAAGGATCAGGATCTTAAGTTTTCAGAAAAAGAGAAAAAGCAATTGTGGAAAATATTCTTTTTCTCTAAGACAGTAATGTGATAAATGTGGGATTAGACATGAGGCAAAATTCTACCTAAGAAAGAGTTAAAGCCCAGGATGGGAGAAACACGAAGGTGTGAACCTAAGAGCCCTGGGACAGAAATGCAAAAGTGTCCAAGAGTGAACACACCATGACAACAAAACTCAGAGAGCACACCAGAGATTTAATGAGGCCAGCTGGCAAAGGGCCCCTTAGAGCTGTGTACGGGCAGCTTCAATGCCATTGGCTGGAAAGCATTACTTTTTAATGATGACCCTTCAGAGAGAAAAGAAAATAATTACTTAATCATATCTTCCTTGTATCCCATAACAAAATTCATTATTCTGAAGACTCAAATTGGGGAGAAATTATCAGTTACCAGCTAAAGGAGACTGGGGCACTGGACTGGGCCCAGAACCAGCCTGGGAAGGACAAGTTTAGACCAGCCAAGAGGCTCTGTCATAAGAAGAGTGAATGGGATAGATTTGGTAACCTTCACAATGACTAATGTCCCAAATTTGCTACCAATTTAAATTTGACCAAGCACTGATTGGTTCAAGATGGCGGAGTAGAAGGACATGCAATCACTCCCTCTTGCGAGAGCACTGGAATCACAACTAACTGCTGAACAATCATCGACAGGAAGACACTGGAACTCACCAAAAAAGATACCCCACATCCAAAGACAAAGGAGAAGTCGCAATGAGATGGTAGGAGTGGCGCAATCATGATAAAATCAAATCCCATAACCGCTAGGTGGGTGACTCACAAACTGGAGAACACTTATACCACAGAAGTCCACCCACTGGAGTGAAGCTTCTGAGCCCCATGTCAGGCTTCCCAACCTGGGGGTCCGGCAACAGGAGGGGGAATTCCCAGAGAATCAGACTTTGAAGGCTAGTGGGATTTGATTGCAGGACTTCGACAGGACTGGGGGAAACAGAGACTCCACTCTTGGAGGGCACACACCAAGTAGTGTGTGCATTGGGACCCAGGGGAAGGAGCAGTGACCATAGGAGACTGAACCAGACTTACTTGCTAGTGTTGGAGGGTCTCCTGCAGAGGCGGGGGTGGCTGTGGCTCACCATGGGGGCAAGGACACAGGCGATGGGAGTTCTGGGAAGTACTCCTTGGCATGAGCCCTCCTGGACTCCACCATTAGCCTCACCAAAGAGCCTGTAGCCTCCAGTGCTGGGTCGCCTCAGGCCAAATAACCAACAGGGAGGGAACTCAGCACCACCCATCAGCAGACAAGCAGATTAAAGTTCTACTGAGCTCTGCCCACCAGAGCAACACCCAGCTCTACCCACCACCAGTCCCTCCCATCAGGAAGTTTGCACAAGCTTTTTAGATGGCTTCATCCACCAGAGAGCAGACAGCAGAAGCAAGAAGGAACTACAGTCCTGCAGCCTGTGTAATGAAAACCACATTCACAGAAAGACAGACAAAATGAAAAGGCAGAGAACTATGTACCAGATGAAGGAACAAGACAAAACCCAAGAAAAACAACTAAATGAAGTGGAGATAGGCAACCTTCCAGAAAAAGAATTCAGAATAATGATAGTGAAGATGATCCAGGGCCTCGGAAAAAGAATGGAGGCAAAGATCGAGAAGATGCAAGAAATGTTTAACAAAGACCCGGAAGAATTAAAGAACAAACAAACAGAGATGAACAATACAATAACTGAAATGAAAAATACACTAGAAGGAATCAATAGCAGAATAACTGAGGCAGAAGAACAGATAAGTGACCTGGAAGACAGAATGGTGGAATTCACGGCCATGGAACAGAATAAAGAAAAAAGAACGAAAAGAAATGAAGATAGCCTAAGAGACCTCTGGAACAACATTAAACACACCAACATTCACATTATAGGGGTCCCAGAAGGAGAAGAGAGAGCAAAAGGACCCAAGAAAATATTTGAAGAGACTATAATCAACAACTTCCCTAACATGGGAAAGGAAATAGCCACCCAAGTCCAGGAAACGCAGAGAGTCCCAGGCAGGATAAACCCAAGGACAAACATGCCGAGACACATAGTAATCAAACTGACAAAAGAAAAAAAGACAAAGAAAAATTATTAAAAGCAACAAGGGAAAAACGACAAAGAACATACAACGGAACTCCCATAAGGTTAACAGCTGATTTCTCAGCAGAAACTCTACAAGCCAGAAAGGAGTGGCATGATATATTTAAAGTGATGCAAAGGAAGAACCTACAACCAAGATTACTCTACCCAGCCGGGATCTTATTCAGATTCGACAGAGAAATCAAAAGCTTTACAGACAAGCAAAAGCTAAGAGAATTCACCACCACCAAACCAGCTCTACAATAAATGCTAAAGGAACTTCTCTAAGTGGGAAACACAAGAGAAGCAAAGGACCTACAAAAACAAACACAAAACAATTAAGAAAATAGTAATGGGAACATACATACCAACAATTACCTTAAATGTGAATGGATTAAATGCTCCAACCAAAAGACACAGGCTCGCTGAATGGATACAAACACAAGATCCTTATATATGCAGTCTACAAGAGACCCACTTCAGACCAAGGGACACATATAGACTGAAAGTGAGGGGATGGAAAAAGATATTCCATGGAAATGGAAATCAAAAGAAAGCTGGAGTAGCAATACTCATATCAGATAAAATAGACTTTAAAATAAAGAATGTTACAAGAGACAAGGAAGGACAGTACATAATGATCAAAGGATAAATCCAAGAAGAAGACATAACAATTATAAATATATATGCACCCAACATAGGAGCACCTCAGTACATAAGGCAACTGCTAACAGCTATAAAAGAGGAAATCGACAGTAACATAATAATAGTGGGGGACTTTAACACCTCACTTACACCAATGGACAGATCATCCAGACAGAAAATTAATAAGGAAACAGAAGCTTTAAGTGACACGATAGACCAGATAGATTTAATTGATATTTATAGGACATTCCATCCGAAAACAGCAGATTAAACTTTCTTCTCATATGCACACAGAACATTCTCCAGGATAGATCAGATCTTGGGTCACAAATCAAGCCTTGGTAAATTTAAGAAAATTGAAATTATATCAAGCATCTTTTCTGACCCCAACGCTATGAGATTAGATATCAATTACAGGGAAAAAGACATAAAAGACACAAACACATGGAGGCTAAACAATACGTTACTAAATAACCAAGAGATCACTGAAGAAAACAAAGAGGAAATCAAAAAATACCTAGAGACCAATAACAATGAAAAGATGACGTTCTAAAACCTATGGGATACAGCAAAAGCAGTTCTAAGAGGGAAGTTTATAGCAATACAATCCTACCTCAAGAAACAAGAAAAATCTCAAATAAACAATCTAACCTTACACCTAAAGGAACTAGAGAAAGAAGAACAAACAAAACGCAAAGTTAGTAGAAGGAAAGAAATCATAAAGAGCAGAGCAGAAATAAATGAAATAGAAACACAGAAAACAATAGCAAAGATCAATAAAAGTAAAAGTTGGTTCTTTGAGAAGATAAACAAAATTGATAAACCTTTAGCCCGACTCATCAAGAAAAAGAGGGAGAGGACTCAAATCAATAATATTAGAAATGAAAAAGAAGTAACAACGGACACTGCAGAAATACAAAGCATCATAAGAGACTACTACAATAAAATGGACAACCTGGAAGAAATGGACAAATTCTTAGAAAGGTATAACCTTCCAAGACTGAACCAGGAAGAAATAGAAAATATGAACAGACCATTCACAAGTTATGAAATGGAAACTGTGACTTAAAATGTTCCAACAAACAAAAGTCCAGGACCAGATGGCTTCACAGGTGAATTCTATCAAACATTTAGAGAAGAGCTTACACCCATCCTTCTCAAACTCTCCCAAAAATTGCAAAGGAAGGAATATTCCCAAACTCATTCTATGAGGCCACCATCACCCTGATACCAAAACCAGACACAGATACTACAAAAAAAGAAAATTACAGACCAATGTCACTGATGAATATAGATGCAAAAATCCTCAGCAAAATACTAGCAAACAGAATCCAACAACACATGAAAAGGATCATACACCATGATCAAGTGGGATTTATCCCAGGTATGCAAGGATTCTTCAATATATGCAAATCAACCGTTGTGATACACCATATTAACAAATTGAAGAATAAAAACCATGTGATCATCTCAATAGATGCAGAAAAAGCTTTTGACAAAATTCAACACCGATTTATGAGAAAAACTCTCCAGAAAGTGGGCATAGAGGGAACCTACCTCAACATAATAAAGGCCATATACGACACACCCACAGCCAACATCATTCTCAATGGTGAAAAACTGAAAACATTTCCTCTAAGAACAAGACAAGGGTGTCCGCTCTTGCCATGATTATTCAACATAGTTTTGGAAGTCCTAGCCATGGCAATCAGAGAAGAAAAAGAAATAAAAGGAATACAAATTGGAAAAGAAGAAGTGAAACTGTCACTGTTTGCAGATGACATGACACTAAACATAGATAATCCTAAAGATGCCACCAGAAAACTACTAGAGCTAATCAATGAATTTGGTAAATTGCAGGATACAAAATTAATGCACAGAAATCTCTTGCATTCCTATACACTAACAATGAAAGATCAGAAAGAGAAATTAAGGAAACAATCCCATTCACCATTGCAACAAAAAGAATAAAATACCTAGGTATAAACCTACCTAAGGTGGTAAAGGACCTGTACCCAGAAAACTATGAAACACTGATGAAAGGAATCAAAGATGACAGAAACAGATGGAGAGATACACCATGTTCTTGCATTGAAAGAATCAATATTGTGAAAATGACTATACTACCCAAAGCAATTTACAGATTCATTGCAATCCCTATCAAATTACCAATGGCATTTTTTTTACAGAACTGGGACAAAAAATCTTAAAATTTGTATGGAGACACAAAAGACCCTAAATAGCGAAAACAGTCTTGAGGGAAAAAAACAGAGATGGCGGAATCAGACTTCCTGACTTCAGACTGTACTACAAAGCTACAGTAATCAAGACAATATGGTACTGACACAAAAACAGAAATATAGATCAGTGGAACAGGATAGAGAGCCCAGAGATAAACCCACGCACCTATGGTCAACTATCTATGACAAAGGAGGCAAGGATATACAATGGAGAAAAGATAGTTTCTTCAATAAGTGGTGCTGGGAAAACTGGACAGCTACATGTAAAAGAATGAAATTAGAACACTTCCTAACACCATACACAAAAATAAACTCAAAATGGATTAAAGGCCTAAATGTAAACCGAACACTATAAAACTCTTACAGGAAAACATAGGAAGAACAAACACTCTTTCATATAAATAACAGCAATATCTTTTTTGACCCACCTCCTAGAGTAATGGAAATAAAAACAAAAATAAACAAATGGGACCTAATGAAACTAAAAGCTTTTGCACAGCAAAGGAAACCATAAACAAGATGAAAAGACAACCCACAGAATGGGAGAAAATATTTGCAAATGAATTCAACGGACGAAGGATTCATCTCCAAAATATATAAACAGCCCTTGCAGCTCAATATTAAAAAAACAAACAATCCAATCAAAAATTGGGCCGAAGACCTAAATAGACATTTATCCAAAGAAGACATACAGATGGCCAAGAGGGACATGAAAAGCTGCTCAACATCACTAATTAGTAGAGAAATGCAAATCAAAACTCCAATGGGATATCACCTCACACCGGTCAGAATGGGCATCATCAGAAAATCTACAAACAACAAATACCAGAGAGGGTGTGGAGAAAAGGGAACCCTCCTGTACTGTTGGTGGGAATGTAAATTGATACAGCTACTATGGAGAACAGTATGGAGGTTCCTTCAAAAACTAAAAATAGAATTACCATATGACCCAGCAATCCCACTACTGGGCATATACCCAGAGAAAACCATAATTCAAAAAGACACATGCACCCCAATGTTCATTGCAGCACTATTTACAATAGCCAGGTCATGGAAACAACCTAAATGCCCATTGACAGACGAATGGATAAAGAAGAAGTGGTACATATATACAATGGAATATTACTCAGCCATAAAAAGGAACGAAATTGGGTCATTTGTAGACACATGGATGGACCTAGAGACGGTTATACAGAGTGAAGTAAGTCAGAAAAAGAAAAACAAATATCGTATATTAACACATATATGTGAAATCTAGAAAAATGGTACAGATGAACCAGTTAGCAAGGCAGAAATAGAGCCACAGATATGGCTATGGACAAACTATGGACACCAAGGGGGGAAGGCGTGGAGTGGGGCGTGGGGATGAATTGGGAGATTGGGGTTAACATATATGCACTAATGTGTATAAAATAGATAACTAATAAGAACCTGCTGTATTAAAAAAAAATTAAATTAAAAAAAAAAGAAATTTGACCAAGCACTTTTATGCATATTATTATATTTAAACCTTACCCTAATTATATAAGTTGAAAATTGTGGTCACCTTCTTATGTGTGTTTTTATTTAGTTTCATGAATGAAGAATTTGAGATATGGAAAGTTAATGTGACTTGTTTGAATTCACACAGCAACCAGCAGCAGAGACAGAGCAAAAGCCATGGTCTTTGGGGTCAAATTTTAGTATTCTCCCATTCTGTCATTTGCTGACCCTTCGGTAAACATTGAAACCTGTTTTACTCTAAATCAAGGGTTGGCAAACATTTTCTGTAAAAAGCAGGTAATACAATCTCTGTCGCAGTTATTCAGCTCTGCTGTTATAGTGTAAAAGCAGCCACAGACAATATGTAAATGAATAAATATTGTGTGTTTAATAAAACTAATTTACAAAACTATTTACAAGAGCCAGCAGTGGCTAGCAGACCTTAGTTTTCTGACCCTGCTCTAGATTACAAAAATTATCATAAACATGGGAATGGGTGCCATCTGCATCTCCTTTAAGGAAAGGAGGCCATGCAAGAATTGCATTAGGAGGAAGAAAACATTCTTTTAATAATTGTAATAGTGACAACCAGTACTTTTTGAGTGCTCATTAGATGTGAGTCACAGTTTCTAAGTTTCTCCATTCACTTATTTAATCCTCATCACCATCTTGAGGCAGCTGGTTTATTATCCCCTACTTATGGATGAGAAAACTGAGGCAGGGAAAATTGAAGTTACTGAAGTTCATACAGTTAATAAGTGATAGAGCCAATAGTCAGGTCTAGAAAGTCTTTCAGAATCTGCCACTACTTTGTAGACTCAGTAGTCCTTGGGTCAAAGATCTATTTTCTGGAAAGAGAAAAAGATGTTAACTCATCACTTACTCTGTTGTTCCTCATCCCTTTTCTGATTCCTTGGATAGCCATCTAGAGGATGTTGGGTTGTAACCTCCTCAGGAACTTCCCAGGTATAACCTGCAACCAACCGCCACAAACAGAGGGCAGGAAGAGACTGAAGAAAGAGGCAGACCACTCCAGATTGGTAGGTGGCAGGTTTAACAGGAAAGGGAACTTAGGAGGCTTGTCATGGGCAGCCCCAAGACAAGAAATTTCCCCACCCCCAGAATCTTAAAGGTTTATATAGAGGCCTGAACTGGGTTCAGTCATACGCACAGTCCAGATAGTCTCATCACCACACTGTTATCTCAAGGCCGTATCCTTGGGGCAGCTTCTGAGGGCAGGGAAGGCAAGCAGAGCACAGATTCCAAGGACAGGGGAGGAGAAGAGGAGTCCAGTTGCCCGGGTTCAGCTTGAAGGTCAAACCGATAGTCACGTCTTCTTGATGACCACCACCCCCGCCTCAACAGAGGAAGTCAGCAAGTCAATGTTCTAAACCTTGGACGTTAAAAATTTTAGAGTAGGGTCTTTAACAGGATTTCAAATTAACTATGAAGTATGCAGCGTTACCAAGTAATTACTCTGAAAGGGACTATCACTGATGTACTTTTACAAAATAGATTAAATAAAAGAGCTAAACACAGTTCACATGCTTTAAGTATTTTCCCAAATCTCACTGTGTAATTTCCAGGAATAAAAATAGAACCCATCTAGCCAAGACATTTAGAGGGAATTTCCCATGTCCAGTATAATCAATCTCAAGTGGCACCGTAAATAATCACATGTCCTATGTCCTTCAAAACCCGCATTTTTAAGGAGATAAGGTTGAAAAACAGAAGAGAATATGTTGGAAGTTTTGAGATATGAGAGAGGAGGCCATGGTTCCTAGAGGTCCAGGATCATCTCTGCTGCTGTGTCCTGGAGCCATACAAACTAGGTAATGATGCTGTTGGCAAAGCTGCAAACAAAGAATTACAGTAGGGGCTTCCCTGGTGGCGCAGTGGTTGAGAATCTGCCTGCCAATGCAGGGGACACGGGTTCGAGCCCTGGTCTGGGAAGATCCCACATGCCGCGGAGCAGCTGGGCCCGTGAGCCACAACTACTGAGCCTGCGCGTCTGGAGCCTGTGCCCCGCAACAAGAGAGGCCACGATAGTAAGAGGCCCGCGCACCGCGATGAAGAGTGGCCCCCGCTTGCCGCAACTAGAGAAAGCCCTCGCACAGAAACGAAGATCCAACACAGCCATAAATAAATAAATAAATAAATTTTTAAAAAATTAAAAAAAAAAAAAAGAATTACAGTAATTCAGTCTGGCTGTAACAAAAGCATGTAAAATACTTTCAAAATCAACAGATACCAGACAGGATTTAATCCTTTCTATGTGTCTTAAATACATTTTTTTAAAAAGCTATTACAGTAACCATGTATGTTCATCAAAAAGTACTGAAATCAGCTTTCATTAGATATTTTCCCCACTGTATATAAAAACATCCATTGCCTAACTCTTCTTTGGAAGTAATTTTGAGTAACTGGATACAATCTAGAGCTGCCTTGTAAAGAAAAAAAACATTGGCTGGGTTAAGGTTCAGATTCAAAGATAGATTTGAATAAATGTTATTCACACTACCATCTGGGGGTAGTGGGAAGACCCACAGGAAATTTTTATAGGCAGTGCCGTTGTAAGCCTTCTAAAGTAAAAGAAAATGGAGTAACAAAGACCTCATTCTTTCTGAGCACACCTTTTTCTAGAAGATGCTGAATGATTCCTGAAGTGGGGCAATCTGCCCCTGACCTGAGGATTCATAGAGGTAGCCATATACTCATTTCATATGTGTCGTTTGTAGTACTGCTCTCAGGTAAACCAGATTCATGGAAGTTAAAGGCTGCGCTGCTAATCTAGAAAGACGGCAGAGAGATGTCACCCATCCTTACTTCACCGCTGCCTCAAAAACCAGACAGAACTGCATTTAGGCTCTGAAACCACAGTGATGAATATTTCTATTCTTACTTGATTTCTTAACATTATTTGAATGTTATTTTAATCGACAATAAACTCAAATTAGGAAGAAACTGGGAGTACAGAATTGCAAAGGTGTCTCCATGCTCTTCATGTAGATAAGATTGAAGCAGTGAATCCGATCCACCATAATGTAGAAGCTTAAGCTGTGGGTTCAAGACGCTTGAGTTTATCCTGTCTCTACCTATTTCCAATCCATGATTTTTCTTAAAGCCCCAGGTTTCTCATCATAAAAATAGGCATAGTAATAACACTTACCTCATAGAGTGGCTATGAGTATTAAATGAGATAATATATATGAAAGCTCCTTAAAATGGAGCCTACCTAGTGAGAACTCAGCATTATAATGCTATCAGCATTATAATTACTATAGCATAAGCTTGTCCTTTTTAAAAAGCATTTATTTGTAATACAGTAGGGCAAATGGATAAAGTAAATGGTAACTAGTAATCAGGGAAAATTCCATGGGTTTCAATTACTTCAGGATTAGTTGTAGGATCTTTAAGAACTGAATTATCTGTTAGTTGGATCATTGGGCTATTACTGCCTAGGTAAGACCACAAGAGAATTGTTTTCTCTCAAGACTAGAAAAAAAGGAGATAGTCAGTAGACCTCCTAAGTTTGCCCTTTGACCTGTGGACTGGAACAACTTTTCTGGGGTGCAGAAAACTAGGTCCCAGATTATCAAAGGTGGTCTCCACATTAGGCTGCTTTACAGCTTTTGAGCAAGGTGGTAACACTTGGAGGACATTTTCTTCCCTACTTTCTGTCTCCCTGACTCTCTTTTGTAAACACCCCTTTATAGCTTCATCATATTTCTCACAGATTATTGCTCTATACAGATACACGTATACCACACACACACACACACAAATTAGACCTTAAATTAAGGAAACAAACAAATCTTTTTTTTCAGTGTTAATATTGAATTGTCAGTCATTTTTCTGTAATTTTACCACATCATTCTTTTATATTTAACCAATTAATGGTATTTATTGAATATCTCTCACTAGGTTCTGTTAGTTGGCAACATTATGATCTAGGATTTTCAGCTGTGTAATCTCAGCAAATAATTTCTCTTCTCTTTGCCTGATATTTTTTATTATTGTATTTTATTATTTTGATATTATTGTAAATTTAGGCTCTTGGATTGAAAGAATTCAACTCTAGCATTCTGTGATTCTGTACTAGCCATCTTTTTCTATCAGTAAATTTATTCAATTGCAGATGCCATTTAATTCCTCTAAACAATACTTTTGGTTTGGCACAAAATTTCTGGTATATAATCAACTTTATATTGCCAGGATTCATGTTTACTTCATTGAAAATGATGCTTCAGAAGGACAAAGGCATCTTTTGAACCAAAGTTGCCATGTTGTTGCCTTTGGCACCATGATAGCTTTCTCTTCATACCCATTTCCTTTCTAACATTATAGTGTCTTTATAATTTGAATAGAGATGTTGTATAAAATGTAAATGAAAAGGTCTTCCTAGTTATGAATTTCAGTCAGGATGGTGGCACAGGTAACGTTTTGTTTCATCAGGACTTGGTTGATTTAAAAGTAGAAAGAAATATGCCAGTTAATTATTGGTGCAGCTAATATTATTATTATTTTATTAATATAAGTACATTCTTTCTCATACTTTCAATAGTTTCTTTTGACATTTGCATTCATTTTATAAGAATATGAAAAATAATTCAGAATTAATTCTTTATACATTTTTTATTCCTCAACATAATTTGTTATACCATGGTTTTCCATTTACAAAAAATTATTCTTAGTACTGACTATTGGATTGTCTTCTAATAATTTTTATAGAAAAAGTACTTTCCTGGTGTATTCTCCAAACCATTGCATGTCTGAAAATGTATTTTTCTTGACCTCACATATAAACAATAGCTTGCTGAACAGAAAACTTTGTTATGGGAAGTATAACCTTTTGCCATCAAAACTGCTAATGATTCTTTTGGCATTTGTAGTCATAAAGGAGAAGTCTAATTTTTGTTGCCACATAGTAACTTTGTTTTTCATTTGTGTGTGACTGGGTGTTGGTCTCTTCATTTCTTTTGCTGGGAACTTGGTGAGTCCTAATTGATTTTGAGAACTTAAACCCTGCTTTAGACCAGGAAAGTTTTACCTACTATTTGATTATCATAAGTTCTTTGTATGTTTAGTTCCCTCCTTTTGAAAGTCCTATTCAATGCATAATGATGAGCCTATATTGACACATCATACACACAGCATCCATAGTTTATGTTACCGTTCACTCTTGGTTTGTACATTCTATGGGTTTGGACAAATGTATAATGATGCGTCCATCATCATGCCTAGTATCTCACTGCCCTAAAAATCCTCTGTACTCTGCCTATTCATTCATCATCCCCCAGTCACCACCCCAACCCCTGGCAGCCTCTGGTCTTTTTACTCCCCATAGTTTTGCCTTTTCCAGAATGTCATGCGTTTGGAATTATAGTATGTAGCCCTTTCAGATTGGCTTCTATCACTTAGTAATATGCATTTAAGATTCCTCCACATCTTTTCATGGCTTAATAAGTCATTTCTTTTTAGCACTGAGTAATATTCCACTGTCTGGAGGTACCGCAGTTTACTAATTCATTCACCTACTAAAAGACATCTTGGTTGCTTCCAAGTTTTGGTAATTATGAATAAAGCTGCTATAAATATCCATGTGCAGGTTCTTGTGTGAACATAACTTTTCAACTCCTTTGGGTAAATACCAAGGAGTGTGATTGCTGGATCATATGGTAAGAGTGTGTTCAGTTTTGTAAGAAATTCCCAAACTGTCTCCCAAAGTGTTGGTACCATTTTGCATTCCTACCAGCAATGAATGAGACCTCCTGTTTCTCCATAACCTTGCCAGCATTTGGTGTTGTGTGTTCCAAATTTTGGCCATTCTAATAGGTGCATGGTGGTATCTCATCATTGTTATTTTAAGTGTATAAACTTGTTAAGAGTAGGAACTATATTTTTTTAAAAAATTTTTCATTGAAGTATAGTTGATTTATAATGCTGTTCTAATTTCAGGTGTACAGCAAAGTGATTCAGTTATATGTATATATATATACTATATATATTATATATATAGTATATATATATTCTTTTTCAGATTCTTTTCCCTTATAGGTTATTACAAAATATTGAGTATAGTTCCCTGTGCCATACAGTGGGTCCTTGTTGGTTATCTATTTTATATATAGTAGTCTGTATCTGTTAATCCCAAACTCCTAATTTATCCCTTCCCCCATTTCCCCTTTGGTAACTCTAAGATTGTTTTCTATGTTTGTGAGTCTGTTTCTGTTTTGTAAATAAGTTCATTTGTATCATTTTTTTAGATTCCACATATAAGCGATATCATATGATATTTGTCTTTCTCTGTCTGGCTTCCTTCACTTAGTATGATAATCTCTAGGTCCATCCAGGAGTAGGAACTATCTTGAAGTTGTCATTTTTTGCATGCCCTTCACAGTAACAAAGACAATGCCTTAGAGTTGCTAGATACTAAAGAAGTACTTAGCAGATTGTAGAATTTCATCACAAGATGGTATTTGAGGTCATTTGGCTAGCTCAACATCCTTATTCCAAAGAAGAGAAAACTAAGTCTCTGATAAATTAAGTGACTCACCCAGGACCATACAACCAGAGCCAGATGGCAGCCCATATCTCCTGAATCCTAACCCAGGCTATAGTCCAATAATACCAAACCGATGATTTTATGTGAGTCATCACTGATGCCTTTGCAATTTTCACATCTTGATTTTTCCTCTGTAAAATAGAGATAATAAGCCTATCATTTGATGAATAGAAATTAAAAATGATCATCACAAGGGACATTGTGATTGATAGGAAATGTAGAAATGCTTACTAATACTATGAAGTACTATTTTAAACAGTATTAAAAATAGATATGACAACAAACCAAGGCTCTTCTGGCATTGGAACTCAGAGACTAACCATCTTGACCCTGCATCTTCTCATTTCAGGGGTTTTACTCTCAGGAGTTCAACTCAGTATGGAGTTTGCTATCATTTTTCACCGTGTGTTTATGTTGTACCTCCATATGAGGAGCTTAAGGAGCTTTACAAACATTAGCTCATTAATCCTCCCAAAAACCTCTCTAAGATAGGGCAGAGGCATAAATTATTATTCCTATCTGGAAAAAAATAGCCTAACTTATCTCTCTTAATTGTACTGATACTCTAAACCATTGATTAAATCCTAACTTATACCCTGTACACTTAAAATATAATATTTTCTTCCCCTAGGATATTTTTCTTTCTTTTTCAATGTAATGTCATGAAGATAAGTGTGAAACCATAATGACAGGTCTGGTGTTAGAAGCTCATTTGCAAAGCACAGGATAGGCGATAGGTTCCTCCTTCCCCATATGCTCTACTCATTTTCTAAAAAATATCCTTTATTGCCCCTCAGTCATGACAGGAGAAGTGACTTTTAGGATTTAGAGGGACGTTTCGAGACCAATTCACTCCTTTATCTGTAAGCCAAGACCACCAGCAAGAGAACCAATGGATCCATTCAACCATGCCATCCTAACTCTCTATAAAACACTGGTGCAACAGACTTCAAAGCTTTACAAAAGCAGCAATAGAAGTTAAACTTTCAGTCTTGTGTGCTTTGCTTAGGCATGTGGTTCTCACTATAAAGATATTTGGAGTTAGACTTTGAGGATGTTAGAACATGACCAAGACATGAGAAGAATCTGAGGCCAAGCAAGGTTGTTTCATGTAAACGATTGCAACAACACACTTGTCCAGTTAGAGCAGTTGCCCACAGTTCAGGTCAGTGAAAAGGAAAATGAATAAGAATGATAAAGACAAAGTGAAACTAGTACCCTATCACCCCTCAAAGTTTATCAGAGAGGGTAAGAGTCATCTTGCAACTGATTTGAGAGATATTCCGTGTTTTATTATTATTTTTTAAAAGACCATCTCAGACCACCATATGATATTTTTCCTGTCTCATAACAGAATAAAGTTATGTAATAATCTGATGCCAGAAGATGGTAAAGGCTAAAGAATCATTGCATTTTAGAGACGGGGTACTGAGGGCACATAAAAGTTACATCATTTACTTGAGATCACATAACTAATTATTGCCAAACTAGGTGAAGGCCCTAAGTTGTGTTTCTTTCCCTCCCTCAATCCAAGTTGCTTCTTAGATGTTCAACTAAAATACCTTTATGCTTAGATGACTTATGTTCGACCTTGCTGCCAGATGAAGGAGTTTAATGAGAGAACTACCCCCCAGTGTATTTAATCTTGTTTTGGGGAACAGACAGGAGAGGCGTCTTTTCTCAGAAGAAAAGAAAACATGTTCTTCTAAAAGGAAAATTAGCTTTTTCAAGAAACTGCTCTCAAAAATTTCTCCTGGACCTCTGCTTTGTTTAAGCTATGGAGTGTTTAAAGAATGAAGTTCTTATTACATTTCCTTTTCACAAGGTTGTGGAATATTGCTTTGAGCTAAGTAATCAGCAGAGCATTTTACCAGTTGGCTAATATTTAGTCAGCATCTCTCTACTACCTGATATAACAGTTAAAGAGTGTTTTGCCGTTATATATTAGTTAAACTTCTAAGAGAAGTTTACTAACCTGAGAGTGTGGTTAGTATTACTGCACATCTGGGAATACTGAAAACTAGCAAAAAAGGAGTTGAATTGCCCTGGGCTGCCACCACAAAAGCAAAGGAAAGAGCTAAGAAGCAAATTCCCAATGGTCCAGACCCACAGGAAAATGTCCTATTTATTTTAGGTGCTATGAAAAAAAAATCAGAAATATGAAGTTTATAGAGCTGGCTATACCTCAGCCTCTTCCAGGTCAGGGAGGAATAAATTAACGAAACAGAAGGGTCTTTCTAATATTGACTTTTTGTCCTTAGTATCATCTTCCTCTTTTTTAGTGGTGTTATCCCCCACAGCCTGACTTTCTTCCTGCATTCTTGCTGTGTCCCTAGAGTTCTTGAATTCATTTACTTCCCATCTGTATGATTCTTGAATAACAGTAATACTTCCCTAAAATACCAATTCCTAGCTGTTATACTTCAAGTAACACTCTGAGCTTTGTGATGAGTTCCAGGAGTGGCTTCATAGGAAATAACAAGTAAGTTAGCCAGAGATAAGTCTGGAAAAATACGGTTTGATGAAGGAGGCGGGTGAAGAATAGTCAACTGTGTATGGATGAGAGAGTTAGAAAACACCACGCAGCAGAGTTGAGTGATTTCATGAAACAAATTAGTCCAATAATCTGTCCTCTCCTCTGTGTTCCACATTATCCCTGGGGATTCCTTTTGTGTTGTCCTTGCTCCCGTGTTCTCTTGCTTTCCTTCTTAATGCTATTTCATCCTCCAGGTGTGGTCTTTATGATGGTTCTTCTTTCACCTGAACTCACAGATGAGTTCAGGTAGATGGGATCCACAAATAATCCAGAGAAGAAAATCACCTTCATCCGTTCTCCAGAATTACTGGTTTTTAAAAAATATTTATTTATTTTATTTTTGGCTGCATTGGGTTTTAGCTGTGGCATGTGGGATCTTTCATTGTGGCGTGCGGTGGTCTTCGTTGTGGCACGCAGGCTTCTGTCTCTAGTTGTGGCGTGTGGGCTCAGTAGTTGCCGTGCGCGGGCTTAGTTGCCCCGCGGTGGCATGTGGGATCTTAGTTCCCCGACCAGGGATTGAACCCGTGTCCCCTGCACTGGAAGGTGGATTCTTAACCACTGGACCACCAGGGAAGTGCCCTCCAGAATTACTTTGAATGGAATCAGTAAGAGTTAAAAAGCACAGTGGGTATTGTAAAAAGATTTCAAAATGTAATAATGTAAAAATAAATGGCAATTAATGCCTCATCTGCTTATGAAAAGAGTGATTGTGGGATTTTAAGAAAAGGTATAGTATAATGGCTAAGTTGCATTTATATCCAGCACCCTTTCCCCCTTATTGCTAAAAGTTACCTTTCTGTAATTGCAGACTAGTTTAGCATCTTAACAATAATGGACATGTTTTTAAAGTGCATTCTTTACTCCAGGGAGACTCTGTAATAGATACCAGCATTTTAGTAATGATACAAGCAATCTGTAAGCTATTACAGTTTTCTTTAGAGTAACGTAATCTTCGTATTGTTTTGTATGTCTGGAATTTTAATAGTGTTTTTAATTTAGAAAAGGAAGTATATAACATATTACTAATTACATGTGAATATGAACTACGCACACGACCACTGAGCTTGATTCTTAAAAACAAACATGTTTAAAAGTACTTAACCTAGTGTAGGGTAAGTCACAAAGAAATTAAAGAATGCACACAGGGCTAACAGCAGCTTTCATGGAATAACACATTGAGGGTCTTCATTTTTAGAATGGTTATTAATTTTGGTCTACAGCTAAAAAGTAGCTAAGAGGAATAGAAATGCTCCTTTCCAAATATAATTAATGTTTTTTGAACAGATGAAGGTACAAAAAAATTAAAACATAAATATGAGTGTATTAAAAGAATGTTTAGTTTTTCCCTTGATGACACCATTCATCGAAGAGTGTCCAAGAATTTCTAGTATTAATAGTCCTGGTGGCCCCTAATGCTTCAACTTGATTGGTGAGGATACTAGATTGCAAGAACAAGTAAGATCTTTTTCTAGGTCAAAGGTCAGGCTAATTAGGCCTGGAGGTAAAGATGGCATCTCACTTATCTGCTGCCTAGGTGAACAGAGGGTAGATGATTTTTCTTAAAAATGAAAGTGTTCGCTGAAACGATTTTGATTTTAAATGGTTAAAATAAATCATTTAGTGTTAGAATCTAGACTTATACTGTCATGTACAATTTAAAAAGTATTTTGGCACACATCCCAGACCCTCTTCAAGGAGCTGATGGAGATGTGCTTGGTGAATCAATTCAGGGGCCTTTACTGCTATTTTTAAAATCCAGCTTTTACATTAAATAAACCAGTTTGTTATTTTGCAAGAAGTTATAATCTACTTAAAACTGTCATTCTCTGTTTCTGACTTGCAGTTAGATGGTATTTCCAAAATGTCAGACCTAGATTCTGCTTCTACCGTCACCATAATAAAATGTGACAGCCAAGATATTATATCAGTACCTTTTCCATAATTAGCAATAAGGATCCTGCCAAGGGTTAACTAGAAAAGTTTCATAAATGTTTTTCTACAAATGGTCCTGAAGGCAGTATTACGCTTTTAAAATCTGCTAATGTAGCAAAGACTCATGACAACCAGGAGACAAATCTATGAGCAAAACTGTTTGGGGAGAATAGTTTTGTACTGTATGATGTATGGTATGTAAATGAGCTTATTAGGACTCTATTTTATTATTGGTGACCAATTTGATAGAGGCATTTAAAAAACAATATTTCTGCCTGACTCCTAGAAATGAAGAAGATACATTGATATAATTGAGAGCAAATGATTGCATGTCGTGCCATTTAATCATGTCATTTTTCAATTGCTGTTTTTTGCACTTCACTGCATGCTTATAGAATATTTAGCTCCAATATAGATTAAGTCCCAGAGTTTGCAACTGAGCTGAGTTCCTATATTGGCTGCAATCTTTTAAGTTTGGAATCAGGTAAAATATGAAGATGTCTTTTGTCCATATTTTCTTCAAAATATGCAAGTCGTCATTCATACCTCACTTGAGGTGTTTTAATTTTTTTGGCTGCTTTGAATTACTCCTTTACAATTCCAGGTTGGAAATTCTTTTTTTTTCATATTTTTTAAAGTTTTATTTTTATTTTATTTGTTTATTTTTTGGCCATGCCGCGTGGCTTGTGGGGTCTTAGTTCCCTGACCGGAGATTGAACCGCACCCTCAGCAGTGAACGCGTGGAGTCCTAACCACTGGACCACCAGGGAATTCCCTAAAGTTCATTTTTAATAGAATCATTTTTCTGATATTCACTTCCACTTTGGTTTGGGGCTAGATTTATTTCTTTTTTTCTTTTTCTTTTTTTTGACTAGATTTATTTCTGACATCATGTCTGTTAAATTCATGTTTGCCAAAAGAGCCAAAGCTGCCCGCTCAGCCCATTCCTTATCTGTGATGGCCACCATCTCCTCTACCAGAACAAGATGGCTCACACAGGTCAATACACAACAGGTTGCTCACCATTCTTTTCAGTGGGGTTTTCAGGATAATATAGATATGGGTGTGCAAATTTAGAAAAAGGGTATCTTGCTTTAATACTTGATATTTCTTTTCCCTGTTTCCTTTTTTTTCTCTTCCTATCAAAACTGTTAATCTTGCTAGGTCAGTTTATTTATTTTTTATTTATTTATTTTTTTCTTATTTGCAACATACACTATACACTAGGTATAGTTAAGTTAAGCACATAATTGGCTCAAGAATGGAGATGTCAGGACCAAATATGCTGACCCCTTGCTGGAAACTTTGATAATCATTTGCCTAATGAATGTTTCTTACTTTTGTTAAATCTCTTCATTATTTATATGATTTACATCTTTCTCAGAAAAGAGATTATCTCCCACTGTCTGCTAGAATATGAGGTCCTTGAGGGCAGAAAGTTTTGTCTGTTTTGTTCACTGATGTATCTCAAACACTGAGAACAGTGCCCATTATAAAGGTGTTTAATAAATGTATGTTCAATTAATTAATTAGTATTTTTTCCACCTCTGCTATCATTAACTACCCTGGGCTTAAGAATTGCATAGGTTATAAATTCTTATCATATTTGCAGGCTTAGGAATGGGTATAAGATAAACCCCTGACAGATATATGGAAGAAGTTGTTGGCTCTCTGATCAACAGTAACTTTATGGCTGTGGCCACTTCTGGTTAGAACTCAGGGGCAGAGATGGTCTGAAAATGTCAAAATTTTCCAAGCTTCTTCAGCTCTCTTATGAAAGGCAATGTAGCATAGTGTTTTCATGAATTGGCTCTGGGTTCAGGTTGCATGGGTTAAAATCCTTTGCTGCTTATTTTCTGTTACTTAACCTCTCTGTGTCTCCATTATCTCAGTTGTAAAATAGGTAGATGACAGCAGTGTATGTCTCAGAGTGCTGTTGTGAGGATTAAATGAGTCCATACATATAAAGTACCTAAAAAATGCATAGCACACAGAAATACACAAAAACATTTGTCATTAGTGTAGGAGATTAGTGAAAAATAACTAAGAAAATACTACTAAGAAAAGAACTCTAGCAATTTATGGCTCAATGATTGTTGGTTATTATTTTGCATTCAAGTAAAGCTTGATTATTTGAAGCAGACATAGCATTATTTTTATTTTGTTTTGGTTCAGATACATATAGTCAACTCAGAATCATCTTTGGTAAAGTATATGAAGTCTATCTGACATGTCAGGTCTCTCATTCTTGTACAGATACTAACAACACAATAGATTACAATTTCATAAGATGTATCTAAATATATATGAAACTCATCACTGCAATAATTACACTTAACTAACATTCTTCAACTCCCACATTTTCTTCAACTCCTTTTCCAGGCATGCTCTTCTATGTATACTTTTCTGTTATGTTTTATGATGTCTCTAGAAGTTAGGACAGCTATATTAAAAAAAGGAACTGTATTTTTTTTATCATATAGCCGAATGTTTTATCTTTTGACTGAGATTTATAGGTCTGTAGTTGTAACTGTATCCCAGGAAACTTTATAGCCATTACTTTAAAAAAAATAAATAAAAGTTCTACATTTGCATTTGTAAGTGTATTAATCAGTGTATTGATCCATGGTTGCAGAACCATGATAACTGACTGGATGGTATTGGTAATATCGAGTCTGTTGTCATAACACACTCTAAAGGAATGGAAAATTATCTGATTATGTCATCAGTTTTGTGGTTGACAATATATACCTGCCGTTACTGAGAGATTTTAAAAACTAACAACTTTATTGAGATATAATTCACATACCATGAAATCTAATTTCAAAATGTTGTTACTACCCTGAAAAGAAACCGTTTACCCCTCAGCAGTCATTCCCTATATCCCGCGACTGCAACCCCTGGCACCTACTAATATACTTTCTGTTTCTATGCATTTGCCTATTCTGGCCATTTCATATAAATGAACTCGTACAACACATGGCCTTTTGTGTCCAGCTTATTTCACTTAGCATAATGTTTTCATCCATGCTGTAGTATGTATCAGTACTTCATTCCTTTTTATTGCCAAATAATATCCCATTGTATGGATATACTGTTTTTTTTAATCTATTTATCTATTAATGGATGTTTGGGTCATTTGCACCTTTTGGCTATCATGAATCATGTGGTTATGAATTTGTCTACAGGTTTTTGTGTGGTCATATGTTTTCAGTTCTTTTGGGTATATACCTAGGAGAGAAACTCCTGGACCATATGGTAATTCTGTTTAACTTTTTGAGGAAATGTACTGTTTTCCAAAGTGAGTTCATCATTTTGAAATCCCACCAGCAGCAGATGAGGGTTCCAGTTTCTCTATCTCCTCACCAACATATATTGATGTTTTCTGGTATATTTATTTATGTCTTATTTCCAGCCTCAACCACTGCCACACCCCAACACACAGACAAATTTGCATATAAGTTCCATGAGAGCAGAAATCTTGTTGCCCACCGTTATATCCCTACCAGTGAGAATAGTACCTGGAACGTAGGAGGCACTCAAGTACATTTAGATGGATAGGTGGATAATTGAATTATTATTAACATCACATTCCACTCGAAATTCCATGCTTTTTAAAATGTTGCAAAAGTTATGGTTTCTTGGGCATTCCCTGGTGGTCCAGTGGTTAGGACCGTGTGCTTTCACTGCTGAGGGCACGGGTTTGATCCTGCAAGCCGAGTGGCACGGCCAAAAAAAAAAAAAAATCTGTGGTTTCTTGACCTTTTCTTATGTGAATCCCCCAACTGTAATGCCTGTCCTTCTTCCCCTCCACATTTTCGAACTTCAGCAACTTTCATGGCCTAGTTCTAGTCCTATGAATCTTTATCTACTCCAGCTGGTAATGATCTTTCTCATCTCCAAAGTCAGGCCCATAATTTAGCATGTATATCAATTGCACATTACTTTTCGGTCACAGCCTCACTATTTACACAGCACATTCACCTCACTTACCTCATTTAAAACCTACAACAACCTGATGGGTTAGGTCTTATCAAAAACCTTTGCCTTGCATTGATAGCTCTCATTTTGAGTAGCCAGAGGCTTCTCTTTACAGCCAGATTACAAGCCCTTAAGATCAGGTACCACATCATATTATATGCCTCTTATCCACCAATGCCATTCCTGTAATGAAAATTATGGTGTTTGGCACATAATTGATACCCAATAAATGTTTATTGCTATAGGAAATATCATTCATGTGATCTTTGCCAACCTTGCCCCCAAATTATGATTCCAAACCAACCAGTCAAAAGCATCTTCTGGAGAATCATAGAGGTACCAGTATAGCCTCTCATTTTTCCCACCTGCTATACATTCTTCTCAGACCATGGCTGTAGGCAGTAGCATTACCTGATGCCTTGTACCTTCCAAACAGTCATCAAGGTTTTGATTACTATGTAAACTCTCTGAGAGCAAAGCTTCTATTTAATTTAGCACAATGCCAAATATGTTAGAGTTATTAATTAGTAAATGACTTACTTGATAAAAATAACCAAAAGGAGTAAAATCCCCAAATACAGTACTCAAACAATCAGCATTCTTTTTTTTAAATTTAATTTTATTTTTTTATGCAGCAGGTTCTTATTAGTTATCTATTTTATACATATTAGTGTATATATGTCAATCCCAATCTCCCAATTCATCCCACCACCACCCTCCCCCTCCACTTTACCCCCTTGGTGTCCATACGTTTGTTCTGTACATCTGTGTCTCTATTTCTGCCCTGCAAGTCGGTTCATCTGTACCATTTTTCTAGGTTCCACATATATGCATTAATATACGATATTTGTTTTTCTCTTGCTGACTTACTTCACTCTGTATGACAGTCTCTAGATCCATCCACGTCCCTACAAATGACCCAATTTCATTCCTTTATATGGCTGAGTAATATTCCATTGTATATATGTACCACTTCTTCTTTATCCATTCGTCAGTCGATGGGCATTTAGGTTGCTTCCATGACCTGGCTATTGTAAACAGTGCTGCAGTGAACATTGGGGTGCATGTGTCTTTTTGAATTATGGTTTCCTCTGGGTATATGCCCAGTAGTGGGATTGCTGGGTTTTATGGTAGTTCTATTTTTAGTTTTTAAGGAACCTCCATACTGTTCTCCATAGTGGCTGTATCAATTTACAATCCCACCAATAGTGCAAGAGGGTTCCCTTTTCTCCACACCCTCTCCAGCATTTGTTGTTTGTAGATTTTCTGATGATGCCCATTCTAACTGGTGTGAGGTGATAGCTCATTGTAGTTTTGATTTGCACTTCTCTAATAATTAGTGATGTTGAGCAGCTTTTCATATACTTTTTGGCCATCTGTATGTCTTCTTTGGATAAATGTCTATTTAGGTCTTCTGCCCATTTTTTGATTGGGTTGTTTGTTTTTTTTAATATTGAGCTGCATGAGCTCAGCATTCTTAATTATATTAAAATTCTGGAGATCGTCAAGCAAATACTAATAATATAAAGTTATCACTGGCTGAAAAGATCTATTCATTGATTGATTCATTATTTTTTTTAGCCATTCAATAACAATTAAAAAATAATTGGGGGTGGGAGGAATTGGGAGATTGGGATTGACACATATACACTATTGATACTATGTATAAAATAGATAACTAATGAGAACATACTGTATAGCACAGGGAACTCTACTTAATGCACTGTGGTGACCTAAATGGGAAGGAAATCCAAAAAAGAGGGGATATATGTATATGTATAGGTGATTCATTTTGCTGTACAGTAGAGACTAACACAACATTGTAAAGCAACTGTATTCCAATAAAAATTAATTAAAAAAATAATTGATCACCAATGGGTTTGGTCTTTAGGCTCTTGGCTACAAGTGTGACTCCAGAATCAGAACTTACAACTTCTATTTTTATACTTCTAAAAAACTACTAGGTTAATTTTCTTATCTGAAAAACTAAGTTCCTCTGTTTTCTGTAGAACAATGTTCTCAAACTTTAACATGCATTGTAATCACCTGTAGGGCTGGTTAAACCATGACTCATTGGGGCCCACCCCAGAGTTGCTGATTCACAAGATATGGAGTGGCACCAGGGAATTCTTGTTTCTAACAAGTTTCCAGATGATGCTAATACTGGTTGGCCCGGGGAACACACTGAGAAATTTTGCTCTAGAAAATTTGGTCACAGGTAGCAGACTAAGAGAAGACAATTGCTCACCCCATGTAATTAGAATGGTAAAATACAGAAAGTGCAAAAAGGAAGAAAAGCACATGAAAAAGTGTAGAAAATCCTTGCAACAAAGAGATGGAGCTGTCTGCTTTTATATGATCCTATTTAAACTAGAAGAATGTGCCTATCTTTTCACTTCTCTCTTTTCTCTCTGTATATTTCCTCACGCCAACTACGTTGAAGGCAGGTACATATCATATACATATACAGATTGAAGTTTCTTTGTTGTGCTTGCCACATAGAAGGCATATTCAATAGATAGTGTTTAAACAATTGATTCATCTAGAAGGTAAAGTCATGTTTGACTTTATAAATGGAATTGCTTCATAAATAATTTTTTAATTTGACACATTACCTAAAGTCCCACCACTTTGTTTCTATTGACCTACCTAATGATGTTACATTAACTGCTAAATAAAATTATGTAAGAGATATAGAGACAAATTTCTTTGGAGTTTCTCAGCTAGATTTAATTTTTTTCTCTCTGCTTTTACCATATACCTGGTTTTGGTATTTTTTAAATTTCATTTTCCTCCTCATGTCTTTTTTCTCTATTTAGTTCTTACATTTTACTTTTTGTGCATTTTGGTTCTTGGTCTAATTGTAGTTCTTTAATTGTAGGCTTATTTATATCCTTTTGTAATAGGAGGTGACAGTATTATTTAATGTCAAGAATATGGGTGTACATTTGACTCTTGGACAACATGTGTTTGAACTGTACAGGTCCACTTATACTCAGATTTTTTTTCAACAGTAAATACTACTGTACTCTATGATGAGTGGGTTGGTTGAATTTGCAGATGTGGAACCCTGGATACAGAGGAAACATGGGCTGGACATAAATTATAATCAGATTTTTGATTGTGCTGGGGGTTGGTACCCCTAACCCCAGCATTGTTTAAGGGTCAACTGTACAAGTAAATGTAATCATTCTATGCAATATGTGTGCATATATACATAAATTTAATGTATAATGAAGAATAAATTACCAATATTGGAAGGCTTACCTTCAGTGATGTTAAACTGAAGCCAGTGGCAGGAATGATGTTACATCACATTTGGCTCCATAATATGAGTGGTTTCAACAGTCAGAGAAGTTCATAAAGCAAGTCAGGAGAGGAGAAAAACCCCACATAAACCAAAAACACCCCTTTGTATCACCACTGGTGAATTGAAAATCAGATTGATAGTTTATAAGTATAAAGCAAAAATCTTCCGTCTGTTGGCAGCTCTCTTATAACATGTCCAAAAAGATCTGTTTAAAGGGTTGGAGATTTGTAAAGGAAAAAACAAATTAGAAATTTTGATTTTCACTTTTATATACTTCTCAACTTTTATAGCAAATATGCTTTTTGAGTAACATGAGGAAGCTGAGTAGAAGTGTGAAATAACCAAATTAAATAGGTCATTAGAGACTTAAAAGTAGAACACCGAACTATATTCCAACAATTGGATTCTAAAGTGATACTAAGACAATGACCTCCATACTAACAGAGGTAGCTTTGTAGGAAAAAATTCCTAAGGTTACCAAATAATAATGATACTAAATACATAACTAAATACAAAAATAATGATAATTAAATACATAACTAAATACAAAAGCATTTGGAATAACTTTCTCTTAGATATATTGATAATTAGTTCTCCTTCTTTCTTTTTATATTTTCTTTCCCACTTCTTTCCTTTCTACTTTTCTGGGAAGACAGTATGGCTGTGCTTGGGAACCAACATGATCTCATTGGATATCAAGGACAATGCTTCAAAACTGGCAAAAATGAAAAACCTTATAAACTTTTCTGTTCCTTACTTCCTTTTCCATCTGCTTTACTCTCTCTTTTCTCCAACACACTGGGTACTCCCAGGGTCCCAGGCTACTTGCTACTGGACCTTCTGTCCTTATAACCACAGCCACCCAACTTGGACCATCTGGCTCACATTGTTTCCCTGAAGATTTCACGACTCCTCCAATAGCAACCTGCACAAACTTCTGTTAGCACCTACCTCTCTGTATTATTCTTGGTACTGTATAGTCCACCTCCAATAGACTCTCAGCTCCTTGAGAGAGGGAGCAGTAACTTGCTCCTTTTTGAAGCCTCCATGCCTGAAGCAGTGCCTGGCAGATGCAAGGTGCAATACACATTTGAGGAGGTCTGAGAGGCAGGGATGAGTCTGTCTTATTTCTGTGCCTTGCTTAGATTGCTTAGCTTGGGTTTCTGTTCTGTTCTCTGAAAATGTAAGCCAAAAATAGTTATAATAATCATTTTGTTCCTATGTCGTTATATATAACATTTCTCTATGCATAGTGTATCATGGAAATAATGTGAACTCTACTGATTCTAAGAAACATTACCAGCAAATGCACTGATTTTATTTAGTATGTGTTTGTGATTATAAATAAGCATGTACATTTTAATGGTTGTCATGGAAACACATTTATGTAAAAGAATGTTATCTTATCAATTATATCACTTAGATGTAAAAAAGTACCGAAAAATATGTTGGCCATGTAAAATTCTCAGTGTTCCTCTCCTTTTAAAAGTAGTGTTATTTCCGAAGTGTGCATATAGAATAATCTAGAATGTACACTAAGTTCTTTGAATACTTAAAACTTTTTAAACTGCAGAATTGTGGAGATCTGAAAATCAGATATTGAGTGTCAACAGTGTCAACAGTTTTTAAAAACAGCTAACACAGTTTTAAAACCCGTAGACTGTCATTAAGATGTGGGGTGGGGATCATCTGGATAGTTAAATACTGGATACAATCTAGATACTAATAAAAAGTTATGGCCAATCACCTTTATGAAAATTTCCCCTAGCAACCTCACATGTCCTGTTTCAGAACTTTGAAAATGCCTGTGAGGTGAATGAAGCCCATTTGGGCTGCTTTGTGAATATCACCTAATGTGGCTGTGCTAAGTCCACACATACCTTTAGTGTCATCCATGGCAAGTTCTCATTTAGCTACGAAACATAGGGACTTTTTGTTGGCTGGAGAAATGCAGTCATTATTTTAGTCAACTTAAATTGGAGTTTTGCAAGATCCAGTTTTGTGACATGGAAACATCTCTTTTGATTTTTCTAGCCCTTTATTTTTAACAATTTAATGACAAAACACAAACAAAAAACCAAAATCTTCAACATGTATATTCATAGAACTCATTTGAATCAATCCCAGTTGGCTATATTATTATCTTGAAGTGTTTAATATTGGGCCAAAAAATGACAGATATTAAGTGGGCTTGATAGTTTGACTTGCTCAACAGTTCTAGAGCAAGAGAGCAAATTATTGAAGGGTGTGGGTGTGTGTGTGTGTGTGAGAGAGAGAGAGAGACAGAGAAATAGAAGGAGAGAGAGAATGCATGTGGGGAGGGTCAGTTAGCAGGATTGGGAGAGGTAATGGAAACAATGCCTATTGCTTTGGTAGACCCTCAAGTTTTATCTTTGAATGTGTAGGGGTTTCTCCTCATTCAGCATTGAACTAATGAATAGCATCAGTAAAGAAATTTGTCAGACCTGATGGTTCTATCAGGAGTTATATAGGAAAATAGTAATGATCCCTAGGAAAATAAATAAGGGTAAGTTCAAGAAACATAACAAAAAATGCTGTACTGGTATAAACTGAATAATAAAATTCCTAGTCATATTTTGCTGTAAATAGAGGTATGGGAATTTGTCATTCACCTTATTTAAAATTCAAAAATATTAAAGGTACGGGGTTCTCTCATTACAGAAATAATAGAATTCCAGCCATTACTGAGTTAGGGTTGTTTAAATGGCTGTAGCATGTATTATATCAATAAGTGGAACATCTGTATGAGACGTCCACCTGCTGATCTACTACCACTCTGCACATTTCAATGAACTGCACTTAATCATTTTAAGACTTCTTCTAATGAAGCCTTATCTAGATTAACATTTTAAGCACAAATACTTTTAGGCATTAAAACTCTAGCACTAAATGAAATTGCATTGTCTTGTTTATCCTTGTTGATTAATAAGCAATCTGTTAACTGTTAGAACAGTCCAATTGTGGCAGTAGAAGGAGATTAGTAATTCAGTGATGTTTGTGGATATAATCATCGTTTCTCCCGAAGGCTTTGAATTAGAGTATCACTTACACGCTGTCCGTAGGCAAAGAAGAGATATAATATTTTTAGACATGTGTACCCACTATTTTGCTTGAATCGTTCAGCTTAGGGTCACTGCAGCAATACAAATGCTTCTGGGGGCAAAATCTTACTTTGATGCATGCATATCCTTCTTAAATAGTGTGAATGTCTATTAAAAGAAACACAGCAACTAACAAATAATGCATTAATAATCCAGTATCCTAATTTCTGTTTTCAGAACATTATTGCTTTGTTAATCGAGTTTCGGAAGAGAAATGTTGCTTATCGTTTTTTTCAAACAATAGCTGTTATATATCAATTTTTTTGCAATCTTATTTAACTTATTTCCAGCCAGTAGAAAAGTAAACTTTTGGCTCCAAAGAATCTAAGAGTAAATTTGGAAATACTCCATTTCCTTTTGGAGGACTTTTCTGTCTTTTGTGTTTCCTATGACCTTGAATCAAAGCATGTCAACCTGTTTGGCATAAATGCTTTATTTCATTAAGTTAATCACCTAGATATCAAGGTGGGACCCGACATTTTAGATGTAGAAATCAGTTTAAAAAAAGAAAAAGGGAAGAGGAATGAGATGCAGCTAAATTCATCGGCATCAGTTGGGTGTCTGTAGACGATCTCTAATCCAAAGGCAACTCCAGAGTCCTTCTTGTCCTATTGTTCGCAGCTGAGCGTATCACTACAATTTAAAATTATGGTGAAAGAGGGTGTTTTATGTTTTAGGGAAATCTGCCCTAGAAACACTAATGGATCCATCCCTTTTTCTGTTGCAGTCCCTCTGTTGTGAAATAAAGCAGCGACGTCGTGGAGTGGCCTCCATCCTGCGATTATGCCAACACCTTCTGGATGACCGGGAGACCTGCAATCTGAACGCGGACCACCAGCCCATGCAGTTGATCATTGTAAATCTTGAAAGAAGGTGGGAAGCCATTGTCATGCAAGCCGTCCAGTGGCAAACACGGCTACAAAAGAAGATGGGAAAGGAACCTGTAAGTGATGATTTCTTTTTTAAAGCATAATGCTCTCTCATTTTTCTTAGAAAAAAGAAATTCTTTCAGGGCTTGGAAAATGTGTTCGTCTTACAAGTGGTTTTGCTAACTAAAGGGATAGCTCTCTCTAACCGTTAAAAGAAACTGCTTTTATCATAACACAGAGATTCATTTGCCTACCGATAAGATGTATTTTAGTCTCATTGTCTTTTAAAAAATTCATATGGAGACTTTGCTTAACCTTACCAAACTAAGGTTTGGTAAACCTCACCAACAATATCGTTAATCATACAATACCCCATGAAGATTTTGCTAGGAGGTGGTTTACCACTCTCAGAGCATATGGAGCAATGTGTATGCTTTACAGACAAGGCAACAAAGTATACAGTTTACCTTTTCTTTACATGATATGAATTAACACCATCCACGTGTAAAACAATCTCCATTGCTCCTGCTTAGATCTCCTTCCAATACAGTTGCATTGCTGAGAACTAGCAAGTTTCCTCTGAGAGTTTTAATGCAGTGCTCAAGGTAGAGGTCGGGACCCCTTTTAAGAATTTTCCAAATTGACTGTAAATTCAAGCTGTTGCTAGATGAAGGAAATATATATATATATATATAACTAGAGTTGTTTTATTATAATGTAGAATACACACTTGTCCAGAAAACCTTAAGGGAGAGGATTTATTGATAAAAAGATTACATTCCCCAAATGACCTTGAAGTTAGTGTCTGTTAGTTGAAGGCCTAATTCTCATGTTTGACTTACATAAATGAAATACACACACGCATACATACATACATACATACAATGGAAATTTTTTCTTGTATATTTATATTATCAGTTCTATGTCTTTGGAAAGTTCAAGATTCAAAATTGTAAAATCAAGTATAATAATCCTGCCACTGAAAAACAGGCTTCTCTTATGAATTCTAATTTTAACAAAACCTAAATATTTAGGTTATCTGATGTGTTTGGCATTGGGGACTGGGAACAGAAGGGACAGTGAAGCAGTAAGCCTTCTCACTCTTTTTGCATCTGTAGTTATGTTGAGTCTAGGGGGTGATTTTATCCTCAATAGTTCACTTTAATTGTTTTGCGCTGAAGTCATTAAATTTCTTAAGACTTCCAAGTTATTACCAGTAATCAGATTCTATATAATTGGATGTCTTTTCTTGAAATGACCTATTTGTTGTGAAGCTGTTTAGCTAGAGTGTTTTCTTTTCTTTTCTTTTCTTTTTCTTTCTTTCTTTCTTTCTTTCTTTCTTTCTTTCTTTCTTTCTTTCTTTCTTTCTTTTTTTTTCTTTTTTTTCTCTGAGTGTTTGAAAGCATAGAAGAGGTTATTTTTTTATTCTATAGTTTGAAATATCTAAGCATAGTAGTGGTGATAATAAAATTTACACAAAAACCAACTGCACCTGGAGAAGCTCTTAACATTTTGGAAGCATTCAAGCTGCTTTGGAAGAAACAAAACTGGGTTTCTTTGGAGATTTATTTGAAATCGTATGATGAGGGATGCAGGACTGGATCTCTGCAGACTAGCTGTAGACATTTTTATCCTACTTCTGTGGTAAAGGGGTAAGCTTTAGCTTTGAAACCCTGGCTGCTTCTTAGAGGCTCAAGCTACTACAGAGAGGTAGATAAAAATTGCAGATGGACAAAACACCCCCTTTTCTTTAGGTTGGCTGCTGAATGTTAGGTTTTCTGGAATGATGAGGTGGCAAATAAGGTCCTCTGTGCTAAACAAGATTGAAAATCACTCGAGAAAGGGATAGAAGAGTAGCGAGTGGCACTAATGCCAGCAATACAATGAACACCGTGTACCTCATTACGTTGGAGATATTTCTTGCTCTGATCTCTGTTGGTTGGGTCAAGAGTCCAAGTTGCTTTGATGGGCAAACAAGTATTTTACCAACATGGGAAGCTGCCTTTGTAGAGACTCAGAAGCCTCTAAGTGGTCTGTTTGCTTTTTTATCCTATGTCCCCACCCCCATGCCATCCCCTTCTTGTGTACAGGGACTTTCACTGCTATATTTCCAGGGCCTGGGACATTCCTGCATATAGTAGATGTTTAATAGACATTTGCTAAATGAATGAATACAAGCTTTCAATTGATAAATTTTGTTTCATTCTGGCATTTGGTTTGGAGTTACTATTTCTATATTAATTCTCAGTGTTCATATTCTCACAAAATGGTTTTGAGTGTTATGTTCCTATTTGAATATTTCACCTTCATGAGATCACCAAGGAGATGCCTTTTAACCTTTCTTCTTGCCTGGTAGGGTCAGTTTTTCCAAGTTTTAAAGTATGATATGAAGTCCCCCATGGTATACTCTCTTTTCTTCAAATTATTTCTGAAGGAAATTCTCTATGAGGTATTGAATAAAGTCATTCTGAAAGTGTGGGCTAAGTTCTGGCACTTAGAATTAGAAGCTCTAATTCTATCTCCGTATTGTAGAATTTTCTTAGTCACTTTGGAAATAGCTTGTATAAGAGATGTCACCTAATGGTCGATCCAGTGCTCCTCATTTTTCATGTTACATCTGTTTGTGTGATGATTTAATTACTGTTGGTCTTCTCCACTAGTCTGAAGAAGGCAGCCACACGCCAGTTTCTGCTCACCTTTACATTCCTAAAAGCCCTACATAGTATGCAGGACTTAACAGGTACTCCATAGTATTTGTTAAATAAGTGAATTTTCTCTAAGTGATGCTGTATAATAATCAGTGTTAGAGATTTAAAGGTAAACAAGATATCCTCCTTCTCCTCAAAAAGTATAGTTAATACAAATACGCAAATAACTATGATGCTACTGGGGTAATTATGGGCTTCAAGATTACAGTTAATACTGACAAAAATATGGAAACTCTTTCCATAGTATTCAGGAGAATTCAGATAAATGTACATATGTCAATTAAGCAAGCTTCTCTATTTCTCCTAACTAGGTAAATAATGAATCTCTCTCTCTCTCTTTTAACTGGAAGAAAGCAAAAGATCTTGTATTAAATTCTGGGAGTTAAAACAGACAAAACCCAAAAGCATCTTTCTCCCTTATCATCAAGATTTAAAATTGCGTAATTATTTGACACTACACCTTGTTCTTTCTACATTCAAGCTCTTTTCCCAGACTTATTTGGTTTATTTTTGTGTTACCTGTAAAAAATGACCTCTGTCTATACTTTTTATGCTTTAATTCTAATTTTTGTTTGAATCATATGTTTTTATTTCTAGTCTCCTGCCTTCTTTCTATGATTCAGGCTCCACATTTTGGCTAGCAATACCATGTGCCTGAATTACCTTAGATCGTCCCACTTGCCAAAAGAGCGTTCTGAATTTGTGATGTGTTAATTATAGAGAACCAGGATTTTTTCTATTAAAAGTTTGAATCTCACCTCCTACAATAGATGCAAATTAAAATATATGAGACAACCATGGAAACACCAAGAATCCATACCAATAATCTATACATCCACTCAGATTAATCATTAGCAAAGAGAAGATAACTTATTGATGAAGGCCATAGACCTTCTTCCTCTAAAAATACATGGGCAGACTTCAACTTCCAGCCGGGATTGAGTAAAGGACCAGGACCCTTCTACCTGAAACAATTTAAAAGCTGGGTAAAATCACAATTTTAAGACCTTGGATACCAGGCAATGAAGAGATGTGAAATGATTGAAGTGATACTATGATTACTCAAATTTCTGCCTAGACAGAGTTTTCAGGTCACAGTGTGCAAAGAGGAAATCCATGCAGAGCCTAGCATTATCCCTGGGTTGAGGGGACAGGTCTGGGAGGCTGAGGAGGACAAGGCAGCTAAAGTTGCTACAAGGCATAGTACCAGAGAGGAGAGAGCTGCACAGAGAGATGACTCTAGAGCTATGCAGAGGGATCCTTTTAAATCTTCAGCAGAAGAAACCACCTGAAAAAATTAGAGGGAACAATCCCTGGAGCTCACACACAGCTGGGAATAGTTCCTTTTCCCATCAGTCACAGTAGAATCCTTATTATTCACAGGGCATGTGATACAGTACCAAGAACAGTTTTGCCTTAGTAATGGGGCAAAATTAGACTAAATGCTACTCCAGTCTTGCCCAAAAAGCTTAAAAGCAAGACCTGAAAGGATCAAACTCTTTCAAAGTTATTTAACTATATCCCAGGACAAAACTCAAGAATGCTTATAAGCATCTAAGTATCCAGCATCCAGCAAGGTAAAATTTATAGTGTCTGGCGTCCAGTCAAAAGCTTCCAGTGTACAAAGAAGAGGTAAAATATCTTTGAAAATGAGGAGAAAATTCAATTAATAGAAACAAATCCAGAAATGACATATTATAGATTTAATAGACAAGAACATTAAAAGTTATTTTTCTTGCATTCCATATGTTCAAGAAACTAGAAAATATATTGAGCTTATTTAGTAGAGACATTGAAGATATCTGTCTAAAATCAAACTTCTACAGATGAAAACTATAATAGCTGAGATAAAAAATACCCTGGATGGTATTAACAACCAAGTAGACAGTGTGGAAGCAACAATTCATAAACCTGAAAACATAGTGATAGAAACTGTCAAAAATGAAACAAAGAGGAAAAAAAGACAAAAACAAAAGCATAGCATTAGTGAGCTGTGAGATAACTTCAAGCAGCCTAATGTATATGTAATTGGAATCCCTGAAAAAAGGGCAGAGGGAGAAACAATTTTTGAAGAAATAATGACCCAAATTTTCCAAATTTGATGAAAACTATAAACCCACAGATCCAGAACGTCAACAAACCTTAAGCACAAGAAACATGAAAATAACTACACCAAGGGGTATTCTGTTCAAATTGATTAAAACCAGTGATAAGAGTATCTTCAAAGTACCTAGAGGAAAAAGATACATTATATACAGAAAATAAGAAGGAAGGGTTATAGCATACTTTTTTCAGAAATATAATACAAGTCAGAAGATAGGGGAGCAACATCTTTAAAGTATTGGAAGAAAATAACCCAGAATTCTATACACAGAGAAAATACTATTCAAAAAGGAAAACAAAAATAAATTGTTTTCAGATATCAAAACTTAAAAAAATCATCAGCAGCAGAACTGCAAGAAATGTTAAGGGAAATCCTTACAGGAAAAAAGAAAATGGTATTAGTGGAAGCCTGAGTCTCCACAGAGAAATGAAAAGCACTAGAAATACTTACTGTGTGGGTTAATATGAAATGTCTTTTTTCATCTTATTTAAATCTCTTTAAATGATAATAGATTGTTTAAAGCAAGATAATAACATGTATTATGGGATTTATAACACATGTAGAAGTATAACATATGACAAAAATATCACAAAGGCCAGGAAATGGAACTATACTATTGTATGGTTCGTATATTAAGTATAGTATCACTTAAAGATATATAGTATCACTTAAAGATGGATAAGTGGTATAGAATGGTATAGAATCACTTAAAGATAAATAAGATAAAATACATACTATGATTCTTTAAAAACACAAGAAGCTATAACAAATAGGCCAACAAAGGAAAGGAAAGGAAATCATTTTAAAATATCACACACAATGCAGAAAAAGAGGAAAAATAGGAATAAAGAACAGACGTAATATATAGAAAACTGAACCAAGTGCATCAATAATTCTGTTAAACATAAATGGACTAAAAACCCCAATTAAAAGGTAGTAATTAACAGATTGCATTAAAAAAGCAAGACTGAACTATATGTTGCCATTTTAATTATAAAGAAAAATTAAGTTAAAAGTAAAAGGATGGAAAAATATGTATTAAGCTAATGCAATCAAAAGAGAGTTGAAGTGTCCATATTAATATTAAACAAATTAGAGTTCAGAGCAAAGAATATTACAAGGTATAAAGAAAGATATTTCTTAGTGATAAAGTGCTAATTAATCAAGAGGACACACCATTACTAAATGTTTGTGCTGTAGTAACAAAACTTACAAATTCATAAATCAAATACTGATACAATTACAAGAAGATAAGAATATACAATTTGGGGCAGAGATTCCAATACTTTTCTCAATAATTGATAGTACAAGTAGACAGAAAATCAGTAAGGATATAAAAAACTTGAATCACACCATAAATCAACTTGACCTAATTGACATTTAAAACACTCCATCCCACAACAGGAGAATATACATCCTTTTCAAGTGTTGACAGAACATCTACCAAAATTGACTCTCTTCTGAGCCACAGAGCAAGTCTCAAATTTAAAAAACATTCTTATTACATCCTGTTCTCTGACTATGATGGAATTAGTTTAGAAATAAATATTAGAAATATATTGGAAAAGTCCTCAAATATAAGGAAAGTAAATAACATACTTATCTACAACTCCTGGGACCAAGAAGAAATGAAAAAGGGAAATTAGAGATTATTTTGAACTGAATAGAAATAGAAAAAATATTAAAATTTGTACCAACGAAAATGTGCCACCAAAATAATAATCTTAGTTTTCACATTTATGCCACTAGAGAAATACAAATTAAACACAAAGTAAGTAGAAGAAAGCAAATAATAACGTTTAGAGCAGAAGTCATTGAAATTAAAAACAGAAAAAAATAATAGAAAAAAGTTAATGAGGAAGAAAGCTGGGTGTTTTTTGTTTTGAGATCAATGAAACTAATAAAACTCTAGCAAGACCAATCAGGGAAAAAAGGGAAAAGAAACAAATTATCATTATCAGGAATAAGAGATAGACATCACTACAGATGCTACTAATATAAAAGAATATAAAGTAAATACTATGAATAATTTTATGCCATTAAATTCAATTATTTAAATAAAATATACGAATTCCTTAAAAGTTGCACACAGTAGACATTTACTCAAAAGGAAATACACAACCTGAATAGCTCCATATCTGCTAAATAGATTAAACCATTAGCTTAAAATTTCCCTACAAAGAAAACTCCAGGCCTAGACAGCTTTATGGGTAAAGTCTCCCAAATAGTTAAGGAAGATATTATACTAATTTTATGCAAAATCTTCCAGAAAATTGAAAAGGAAGAAATACTTCCCAACTCAGCATTACTCAAAGACATTACAAGAAAACTGCTGACCAGTATCCCTCATGAGTATAGATAAACAGATTCTTAACAAAATTTTATCAAATAATCAACGGTATATAAAATAGATAACACATTATGACCATGTGAGGTCTAGAAATGCAAAACTAGTTTGAAAAAAAATCAGTATGATTCACCACAAAGAGAAAGGAAAACTACGTTCCAGGGTGTGCAGAAAAAGCATTTGCCAAAATCCAACATCCTTCCTGATAAAAGCTCAGAAACCTAAGAATAAAGTAGGAACTTCCTCAACTTAATAAAGGACATATACAAATAATCTACAGGTAACATCATACTTAGTGGTAAAACACTGAATGCTTTTCTTCTAACATAAGAGGAACATGGTAAGGATGTCCATTTTCACCATTTCTATTCAGCATTGCACTGGAAGTTTTAGTGAGTGAAATAAAGCAAGAAAAAGGAATTAAAGACATGCTGCTTGGAAATTAAGGAGCACAGTTATCTTACTCATAGGCTCTATGGTCATCTATGTAGAAAATGCTATGGAATCTTCAAAAAAGATCCTAGAGCTAATAAAGGATTTAACAAGGCTGTAGGATACAAGATCAATATATAAATGTCAGTTGTATTTTTATGTACTATCAATTAACAATCAGAAATTGAAATTAAAAACTATCATTTACAATAGCAGCAAAAATATGAAATGTTTGGGATATATCTAATAAAAATATGGAAGACCTATATGCTGAAGACAAAATATTTCTACAAAATATTACTGAGAGAAATTATATAAGTGAGTGATGAACACTATACTATACACTATATGCTATACTGTGTTCATGGATCAGAAAGCACAATATTATTATTATTATTTGTTTTAATTTTATTGGAGTATAGTTGATTTACAGTGCTGTGTTAGTTTCAGCTGTACAGGAAAGTGATTCAGTTATATGTACACATATATTCATTTAGATTCTTTTCTCATATAGGTTATCACAGAATATTGAGTAGAGTTCCCTGTGCTATACAGTAGGTCCTTTTTGGTTATCTATCTTATATATAGTAGTGTATGTATGTTCATCCCAACTCCTGATTTATCCCTCCTCCACCACATTTCCCCTCTGGTAACCATAACTTTGTTTTCGATATCTGTAAGTATGTTTCTGTTTTGTAAATAAGTTCATTTGTATCATTTTTAAAATTAGATTCCACATATGAGTGATATCATATGATATTTATCTTTGACTGACTTACTTCACTTAGTATGATAATCTCTAGGTCTATCCATGTTGCTGCAAATGACATTCTTTCATTATTTTTTATGGCTAATATTCCACTGTATATATGTACCACATCTTCTTTATCCATTCCTCTGTCGGTGGACATTTAGGTTGCTTCCATGTCTTGGCTATTGTAAATAGTGCTACAGTGAACACTGGGGTGCATTATCCTTTTGGATTATGGTTTTCTCCAGATATATGCCCAGGAGTGGGATTGCTGGATCATATGGTAGTTCTATTTTTAGTTTTTTAAGGAACCTCCATACTGTTCTCCATAATGGTTGTACCAATTTACATTCGCACCAGCAGTGTAGGAGGGTTCCCTCTTCTCCACACCCTCTCCAGCATTTATTGTTTGTAGACTTTTTGATGATGGCCATTCTGACCAGTTTGAGATGATACCTCATTGTAGTTTTGATTGCATTTCTCTGATAATTAGTGAGGTTGGGCATCTTTTCATGTGCTCTTTGGCCATCTGTATGTCTTCTTTGGATAAATGTCTATTTAGGTCTTCTGCCCATTTTTTGATTGGGTTGTTTTTTTTTTTTGACATAGAGCTGCATGAGCTTTTTGTATATTTTGGAGATTAATCCCTTGTCGGTCACTTCATTTGCACTTTCTCCCATTCTGTGGGTTGCCTTTTCGTTTTGCTTGTGGTTTCCTTTGCTGTGCAGAAGCGTTTAAGTTTAATTAGGTCCCATTTATTTATTTTTGTTTTTATTTTCATTACTCTAGTAGGTGGATCAAAAAAGATATTGCTGCAATTTATGTCAAAGAATGTTCTGCCTATGTTTTCCTCTAAGAGTTTTATACTGTCTGGCCTTACATTTAGGTCTTTAATCCATTTTGAGTTTATTTTTGTGTATGATTTTAGAGAATGTTCTAATCTCAATTTTTTACATGTAACTGTCCCGTTTTCCCAGCACCACTTATTGAAGAGACTGTCTTTTCTCCACTGTATATGCTTGCCTTCTTTGTCGTAGATTAATTGACCATAGGTGCATGGGTTTATTTCTGGGCTTTCTATCCTGTTCCATTGATCAGTATTTCTGTGTTTGTGCCAATACCATACTGTTTTGATTACTGTAGCTTTGTAGTATAGTCTGAAGTTAGGGAATCTGATTCCTCCAGCAACATTTTTCTTTCTCAGAATTGCTTTGGCTATTTGAGGTCTTTTGTATTTACAAATAGATTCAATTTTTTTTTTTTTTTTTTGCTCTAGTTCTGTGAAAAATGCCACTGGTAATTTGATAAGGATTGCATTGAATCTGTAGATTGCCTTGGGTAGTATAGTCATTTTGACAATATTGATTCTTCCAATCCAAGAACATAGTATATCTTTCCATCTGTACGTGTCATCCTCAATTTCTTTCATCAGTGTATAAGAGTATAGGTCTTTTGTCTCCTGAGGTAGGTTTAGTCCTAGGTATTTTATTCTTTATGATGTGATGGTAAATAAAATTGTTTCCTTAAGCACAATACTATTAAGATATCAATTCTCCCCAGATTTATCTGTAAAGTCAGTGTAATACAAATGAAAATCCCAGTTATGTTTTTGGTAGAAATTTATAAGCTGATTCTAAAATTCACATGGAAATGCAAAGAAACTGGAATAGCCGAAACAGTTTTATTTTATTTTATTTTATTTTAAATTTTTATTTTATATTGGAGCATAGTTGATTAACAATGTTGTGTTAGTTTCAGGTGTACAGCAAAGTGATTCAGTTATACATATACTTGTATCTATTCTTTTTCAAATTCTTCTCCCATTTAGGTTATTACAGAATATTGAGCAGAGTTCCCTGTGCTATACACTTGGTCCTTGTTAGTTATCTATTTTAAGTGTAGTAGTCCAAAAAAGTTTTTTAAAAGATGAATAAAGTTGGAAGACTTACAGCTCCTAATTTCAAGACTTATGATAAAGCTATAGTAGTGCAGAGAATATGGCATTAGTGTCAGAGCCAATAAATAGATCAGGATAGATATTTCAGAACTAGAGCTCCACATGAATGGTTAATTGGTTTTTGACAAAGGTTCAAAGGCAATTCCAAGGATAGTCTTTCAACAAATAATTCTGGACTAACTGAATATCCATATGAACAAATATGAAATTGAACAATATATTGCACCATATACAAAAATGAGTCAAAACGGGTCATAAACCTACATGTAAGATGTAAAATTTTAGAAAAAATATTATAGGGTAACATCTTTCTGACCACTGGAAGAATCATAAAACGTAAAGAGGAAGCTTTTTGGAGTGATCGATATATCCATGATCTTGATAGTATGATGGCTTTGTGCGTGTATTCATATGTTAAAACATATAAAATTGTACATTTTAAGTCATGCAGTTTATTTTATGCCACTTATTTCTCAATAAAATGGTTTAAAAAGCACATGGGCAGGTACAGAATTTTACATGTAATTACAAATGGGTGGATAGATTACCTTGAAGCCTGACAGTGAGAATCCTTGCCTGGGAGTAAGTAAATAAAAATAAGCAATCATTTTCTGAAGAACCAAAATAATAATAATAGTAGCAATTATAATAGCTAACACAGCACTTAATATGTGTCAGGCACTTTTCTAAGTGATTTACATTTTAAGTCATTTAAAACTTTTGATAACCATATGATATATGTAGTATTATTCTCTTAATTTTACACATTGAGGCAAAGAAGGTTTCAGCAACTTGTCCAAAGTAACCCAGCTAGTTTGTATCTGATCTGGCATTCAAATATAGGCATTTGGGCATTTTCACTCCAGGGTCAGTGTCCTGAATCAACATCCTAAATTGTCTCTCTAAGATGAAGCCTTCTTTAATGATAAGGGTGGTGTGTATGCCACCACTTTTCTTTTCAAATCAAGTACAGTAATAGGACTTTTATAAATACAAATTGAGCCTAGTGGATTTTGAAATTAAGTAATCCCATTTTTCCAATACAGTTTAGGAAATCATGGATCAAATTTCTTCATTATCATAGGTGATATCTAAAGAAGTTTTCATTGCCAAAAATCAACCATATCTAACTGGCCTAGGAAAAGCAGTACTTTTTAAAAATAAGAACCTTAAGAAAGACGAGTAAATAAGCATTTTCCCATTCAAAGTACTAGAAAAACTAGAAAAGAGAATTTGGGCTGCCATGTGTGTTGGTTGACCACTGATAGCTCATTAACACTTATTTAAGCATTACCTCTAGGTATTTGAGCTTCTTATTAAATTTACACATTTGTCACAGAAACTCCTGACATTCATGGAATTTGTCTCAAGAAAGCCAGTTTTCCAGAAGTGATTTGTATGTATCACAAATCAAATTTCTTTTTTCAAGTTCTGTCTCAATAAACTTCTCTCTACCAGACAGGTTCAGTCTAATATAGATCCGTTCCCTCAGGGGAATTCACAAAGTTGCTAACACAAGAAAGTTTCATATATCTTAAGGAAATGTATTTCTCAGTTTATTTTATTTTCTCGTGTTAATTTTGTTTGATTGTCTGGCAAAGATCCCTCTAAAAAGCCAAGTAGTATAAGGATTACTCACTATGAGGACAGGACTGTTTGTTATTTGCTAGCAGTATTGAATGTGTACCATGTCCTGGTCACTGGGTTACCATTTTTCATACATTATCTCATTTAATATTCATAACAACTTGAAGAAACTAAATTTTTGAAAGATTAAGTAAATTGTGCAAGGTCATAGAGCTGGTAAGTGGAGGGAGAAGATCTGGGTCCATGCATACCTGATTCTAGGCCTTTCAGCTCTTTCAGCTCTTAAAGGGTCAATCGATATAATTTTTTATTGAAGTATAGTTCATTTACAATATTGTGTTAGTTCCAGGTGTACATCAAAGTGATTCAGGTATATATATATATATATATATATATATATATATATATATATATTCTTTTTCAGATTCTTTTCCCTGTTAGTTTATTACAAAATGTTGAGTACAGTTCCCTGAGTTCCCTGTGCTATACAGTAGGTGCTCGTTGGTTACCTGTTTTATATATAGTAGTGTGTACATGTTAATCCCAACTTCCTAATTTATCCCCCCCCACCTTTCCCTTTGGTAACCATAAATTTGTTATGGTCAATATTTTTTACTCCAAAAGTACTTCTAAAAGTAATAGAATGATTTTATGTAAAACTCTTTTGAGTTTTCTGTTGAATCCAAAGATAAAAATGAAGGGAAAAATGACCTGACATTTAATACATGTATGAGGCTTAGATGGAAAAGTATTTTCAAAGTGTTGCAAATATAAGGCTCTTTGGGTGTTGATTTGGCAGTAAAGTTTGGGATTCTGTCATAAATATGCCTGTTCTGCCAGTCTTTAAAAGATCTTTGTACAGCACAACTCCTCCTTTTACCAACTCAGTTTCTTCTATCATCTGCAGCATATGGATGGATGCTGTACCTATTTGAAAATACTCAAAATAAATCAAGACATAAATTACTAAGCGAAAGGACAGAAGATGTTCTTTGGTTTTCAGAGATCTGAGAGTGTGATTATTTTTTTTAAAAAAGAAAACCTGGTGAAGATACAGGGGTCATTCTCAGTAAATGAAACTCGTTTGACGAAGTGCCAAAGTGTATTTATTGATGATGTCCCCAAATAATGTCCTAATTCACTCCTAGATTTATTGTGGAGAAATATCCAGGAGTCATTCATAATACCTGAGGACACCACTAGCATTGAATGGGTGGATGTGGGATGACAACAGCTAGGCATAGAGCAATCTATGGCTTGTCTCCCACAAACACCTGTAGTGTCCCATTAGGAAACACTATATGCTGTAACCATTTCAGGGTGCTTTTACCATCACCTTCATGCTGGGGACAGATCTCTGTAAAATACTATTATGCTCATATTGTATGTCTGTAAAGTACTCAGTATAGCTCTGCTTAGCTCTTTTCAAAACCCAAACCTTCATCTAAAGAGGAAGAAAACTTTTGTCTTTTCTATCTCAGTTTCCTCTCCTGTCTAACTCATCATATAAGACCTCTGAATGGTCCCATCAGTATTTTCTTACCTAGAAGAAGTAGTTATCAATAGCAAATAAATCATTCTTGCTTTCCATACAAGTGTTTTAAAAAGAAGTAACCTGGATTCCTTCGAAATACCTTTATTTCAGCAACGGTGCCTTTGAATCCTTAGTGTATTTAGGGTTTTAAGTTTTCATTCTTCACAAAAATATTTTTTTCCTTTTGCCCTGTCACTCCAGAGCTCTAGCATTGAAAACAGAACCTTGTGTTCAGAAAACCCCTGCATATTTATTGGCCTTGAAAGTATGCAACACATCTAGCCACATAATTGAAAATAATAAGGCCACGATAAATGGGATGGCCCCAGGGTAAAACACCCAAGGGATTCAATTGGTGTCGCTTTGCATCAATGTCCATGCATCATGGTAATTGAGGTAACATAACCAATTACCACATTTTAATTAGAGTTCTAAGAACTTGAGAAAATTTGCAATGATGAGACAGCTCACTTTAAAAAGAAAAAAAGCAAAGAAAGAAAGAATGAAAGAAAACTGGGGGGGGGGATCCCACATATTTTGTTACCCAAGCTTGTTTCTTGCAAGAAGAGGTTACATAAAATGATGTTTTGTGAGTCTTCTTTATTTCTAAAGCTTTTTCTATCTCTCAATCTTATTATTTGGTGATGCATTTTGAGATACCAAGTATTTTAAAATGCCATTTTGTGACTAAAGTAATAGCATTCTCACCCTATTATGACTGATGATTTTAGAAATTTATGACCAAAGAAATTCTCTAGAATATGCCTTGGCTTATAATTTCATTTCCCATCTAAGTGTTTCTCACCATCATAATTTAGGGATTTATTCTAAGTTTTAAGTCAGTGTCTGAACACAGTGACACATTATTAAATTACATATTTCTCTGGCTCTGGTTGCTAAACAAAAATAGACCTAGATTCCACCCCCCTCAAAATTAAAAGCAGAAAGAATTACAGCATTTAGAAAATAATTTTGACTTGTGGCAATTATTTTTATAAGGGTAGAGTTTAAGTGAAAAACCTCCTGTAAAATTTTAGTGCTGCTACATAATCAAGTAATTATGTAATTACTTAATTACTTACAAGAGAGATGGTTGTTAAAAGATCTTTATACATGTCAAAAACAACTTTCTTCCTTTAGAGTATTTCTAGCCAAGCTTCAAATACCAAATCTCTATTAAAAGTAGTTTCCAATAGATTTATTTTTCTTTCATATATCCCTTACCATTTTTCTTCAATGTATGAAAGTGCATTATATATAGCCCTACATGTCCTCTCTCCTGTTTCCTCTCATAATAGCCAAAAAAAAAGGAAGGCAGGCAGGGAAAGAGGGGCAGAGGGAGGGTGGAAAGGGAAAGGGGGAAAGGAAGAAAGAAGGAAAGAAACTATTTTAAATTACAGTTGAAGGTCTTGAGGTTAAATATAAGAAACGTGTCCTTAATGTGAGCATTTCCAGTAGACAGAGTAAATTTTCAAGAGAAGTTGAGGAATTTTCTTTCCTTGAGTATTACAATAGAATGTGGTGACTAAGAGCTTGGGCCAGACTTTGCCACTTAGTTTCTATGTGACTGTGGCAAATTAGTTAACTTTTCTATGCCTCAGCTTCTTCATATGTGAGATGGGGATAACAGTAATACTTACCTTGGGTTTGATAAGGTTTAAATGAATTAATAGGTGAAAAGTTCTTTGAACAACTGCTGCCACAGGGTCAATAAATTTTAGCTGCTATTATTGTTTATGTTATTGTAGGAACCAAGTCTTATTTATCTTTTAGTTGTCTAGAAATTAATACATTGTGTGGCATACTAGGCAGTTAATATATTTTTGCTTAATAAACACATGAACAAATGACAGATAAGTGAGTAGTTGAGGAAATCCTGAATTAAGTGATAGATTCCATGGTTGGAATAACCTCTCATGCTTATCTTCCTCCTTTTCATTCAGAATTGGCCAAAGCATTTTATTTTGTTCTTTTTTATGGCTGAGTAATATTCCTTTGTGTATATATACCACATCCTCTTTATCCATTCCTCCCTCAGTGGACATTTAGGTTGCTCCCATGTCTGGCTACTGTAAATAATACTGCCATTTGCAGCAACATGGATGGGCCTAGAGACTGTCATACTGAGTGAAGTAAGTCAGAAAGACAGATATCATATGATATCACTTATCTGTGGAATCTAAAAAAATGGTACAGATGAACCTATTTACAAAACAGAAATAGAGTCACAGATGTAGAAAACAAATTATGGTTACCAAGGGGAAAAGTGGTGGGAGGGATAAATTGGGAGATTGGGATTGACATATCCACACTACTATACATAAAATAGATAACTAATAAGGACCTACTGTATGGCACAGGGAACTCTACTCAGTATTCTGTAATGACCTATATGGAAAAAGAATCTAAAAAAGAATGGGTATATGTATATGTATAACTGATTCACTTTGCTGTACAGCAGAAGCTAACACAACATGTAAATCAACTGTACTCCAATAAAAATTAATTAAAAGAAAAAGAATTGGCCAAAGCTAAACCAGTTGGATTAATTAGCCACACTCCTCTCAGCACTGGTTGATTTAGTTGATTTTCTCTATTATTCTGTCTTCAATTTCATTGATTTTTGTTCTAATTTTTACTATTTCTTTTTTCCTGCTTGTTTTAGAGTTAAATTGCTCTTTTTTTTCTCAGTTTCCTAAAGTAGGAGCTTAGGTTACTGATTTTTAGATCTTTCTTCTTTTCTAATATAGGCATTTAATGCTATAAATTTCCCTCTAAGCACTACTTTTGCTGCATCTCAGAAATCTTGATAAATTATATTTTCATTTTTGTTTAGTTTAAAATATTTTAAGGGACTTCCCTGGTGGTGCAGTGGTTAAGACTTCACCTTCCAATGCAGAGGGTGTGGGTTCAACCCCTGGTCATGGAGCTAAGATCCCACATGCCTTGTGGTCAAAAAACCAAAACATAAAACAGAAGCAATATTGTAACAAATTCAATAAAGACTTTAAAAAATGGTGCACATCAAAACAAAAATCTTTAAAAAAATAAATTAAAAATAATGTTTTAAACTTTCTCTTGATACTTCTTTAACTGTGTGTTATTTAGAAGTTTGTTGTTTAATCTCCAAATATTTGGGAATTTTTCAGCTTTCTGTTATTGATTTCTAGTTTAATTCCATTGTGGTCTGAGAGCATACATTGTGTGATTTCTATTCTTTTAAATTTGTTAAGGTGTGTTTTGTGGCTCAGAATGTGGTCTGTCTTGGTGAATGTTCCATGTGAGTTTGAGAAGAATATGTATTCTGCCGTTGTTGAATAAAATATTTGTAAATGTCAATTAAGATCAAGTTGATTAAAGTGAGAGAGTGACATGGACATATATACACTACCAAATGTAAAATCGATAGCTAGTGGGAAGCAGCCACATAGCTCAGGGAGATCAGCTCGGTGCTTTGTGACCACCTAGAGAGGTGGGATAGGGAGGGTGGGAGGGAGGGAGATACAAGAGGGAAGAGATATGGGAATATATGTATATGTATAGCTGATTCACTTTGTTATAAAGCAGAAACTAACACACCATTGTAAAGCAATTATACTCCAATAAAGATGTTAAAAAAAAAAAGATCAAGTTGATTGATAGTGTTATTCAAGTCAACTATTTCCTTACTAGTTTTCTGCCTGATTGATATATCATTTACTGAAAGAATGTTGATTAATCTATCAGTTACCGAAAGAGCTAAGATCAGAAGTCCTCAGCACTAGTTGAAATCCAGCCATAATAATGGATTTTCTGTTTCTCCTTGTAGTTCTGTCAGTTTTTGCCTCATGTATTTTGATATCCTCTTGTTAGATACATACATGTTTAGGATTATTTTCTTCTTGAAGAATTGATCCCTTTATCATTATACTGCCCCTTTTTATCCCTGATAATTTTCCTTGTTTTTTGAGTCTGCTTTGTCTGAAATATATATAGCTACTCCAGCTTTCTTTTTTGTTGTTGTTGTGTTGGAAGTCATTTCAAATTTTTTAAATTTTATTTTAAAAACTTTGTTCCAGCTTTCTTTTGATTAATGTTAGTATGGCATATCTTTATCCATTCTTTTAACCGTTCTGAGTCTTTGCATTTAAAGTGAGGTTCTGTAGACAACATATAGTTGGATCTTATTCTTTTATCTCTGCTGAAAATCTCTAGCTTTTAATTGCATTATTTAGATCATCCACATTTAAAGTGATTATTCATATAGTTGGATTAATATCTATCATGTTTGGGTTTTTTTCCCTTTGTTTTCCTAGAAATGCCTAAATTCTATAATTGAAATTGTTATTGGTATTGATTTCATTGTATATATAATTACATATTATATACATATTATATAGTATAATGTTATATATGTTATAGTGTATATAATGAATATATGTTATATTATTTTGCTGTAATTAATGATAATATTCAACAAGTGTTTAAAATTTGAATTTCCAACAAATATTTACAAGATAGCCATAAGCTAACTTTTGTTAAAAATCTCCTTCCAAGTCTGCAGGGCTGTCTTTTCTTCTGCCCTCTTAAATACTACAGGTAATGACTGGTTGAGAACAGCATAAATTTATATCATTTCTTTTAAGTAATAGTAAATTATCCAAAAATGGGAATGAAATAATGCTTACAAATTATTTGTATCCCATATATAAAGATAGAACACAATATAGAACACAAAATCAAAATGTATATCATGCCAAACATAAAGATTCTAAAAGAATTTTGTTGAAGTATAGAAGTAATTCATTTGTTAACAGAAGTCATAATTTTTTTTATTCAAAGTCACAAAAATTATAATCATCCTCATCAGTTCACTCAGTCCCATGTAATTAATGTTTTTTTCATCTTGATCTTTTGTTAGCACTTTTATGAATTCATCAGTTTTCCATTAGAGTTCTGAAAGTGTGTATTCATTCGGTTCGGCGGTATAGTCAGTTACCAGAAACCTGTGCTTGTCAGAGTCTTTTCCATGAATTCCTTGAAGATGAAACCCTTTTATAGGAACATTTTTGCAAAAGCATCAGAGTACACACAGAACTGTCTGTAAATGACAAAAGACTTAAAAATGACCATGGTTAAAGATTTGATAACAGTTCATAATAATGCAGTTGACAAGGAAATTTAGTTATTTCTGAGATATACATTTTAAAATAAATAGAATTATGACTTATAACATTATACCAGAACATATAATATTTTTAGGAATTTCATGTAGTGTCTGAAGCATTTATATTAACATATTTCCATACAAATAACCCAAAGAAAGTTTAGTATTAGTTGTTTTTTTGTTTTTTTAAATTTTTAAATTTAATTTTATTTATTTTTTTATACAGCAGGTTCTTATTAGTCATCAATTCTATACACATCAGTGTATACATGTCAATCCCAATCACCCAATTCATCACACCACCATCGCCACCCCCCACCACGGCTTTCCCCCCTTGGTGTCCATACGTTTGTTCTCTACATCTATGTCTCAACTTCTGCCCTGCAAACCAGTTCACCTGTACCATTTTTCCAGGTTCCACATACAAGGGTTAATATACGATATTTGTTTTTCTCTTTCTGACTTACCTCACTCTGTATGACAGTCTCTAGATCAATACACGTCTCTACAAATGACCCAATTTTGTTCCTTTTTATGACTGAGTAATATTCCATTGTATATATGTACCACATCTTCTTTATCCATTCGTCTGTCGATGGGCATTTAGGTTGCTTCCATGACCTGACTATTATAAATAGTGCTGCAATGAACATTGGGGTGCATGTGTCTTTTTGAATTATGGTTTTCTCTGGGTATATGCCCAGTAGTGGGATTGCTGGATCATATGGTAATTCTATTTTTAGTTGTTTAAGGAAGCTCCACACTGTTCTCAATAGTGGCTGTATCAATTTACATTCCCACCAACAGTGCAAGAGTGTCCCTTTTCTCCACACCCTCTCCAGCGTTTGTTGTTTGTAGATTTTCTGATGATGCCCATTCTAATTGGTGTGAGGTGATACCTCATTGTAGTTTTGTTTTGCATTTCTCTAATAATTAGTGATGTTGAGCAGCTTTTCATGTGCTTCTTGGCCATCTGTACGTCTTCTTTGGAGAAATGTCTATTTAGGTCTTCTGCCCATTTTTGGATTGGGTTGTTTGTTTCTTTAATACTGAGCTGCATGAGCTGTTTATATATTTTGGAGATTAATCCTTTGTCCGTTGATTCATTTGCAAATATTTTCTCCCATTCTGAGGGTTGTCTTTTGGTCTTGTTTATGGTTTCCTTTGCTGTGCAAAAGCTTTTAAGTTTCATTAGGTCCCATTTGTTTATTTTTGTTTTTATTTCCATTACTCTAGGAGGTAGATCAAAAAAGATCTTGCTGTGATTTATGTCAAAGAGTGTTCCTCCTACGTTTTCCTCTAAGAGTTTTGTAGTGTCCGGTCTTACATTTAGGTCTCGAATCCATTTTGAGTTCATTTTTGTGTATGGTGTTATGGAGTGTTCTAATTTCATTCTTTCACATGTAGCTGTCCAGTTTTCCCAGCACCACTTATTGAAGAGACTCTCTTTTCTCCATTGTATATGCTTGCCTCCTTTGTCATAGATTAGTTGACCATAGGTGTGTGGGTTTATCTCTGGGCTTTCTATCTTGGTCCATTGATCTATGATTCTGTTTTTGTGCCAGTACTGTATTGTCTTGATTACCGTAGCTTTGTACTATAGTCTGAAGTCAGGGAGTCTGATTCCTCCAGCTCCGTTTTATTTCCCTCAAGACTGCTTTGGCTATTCGGGGTCTTTTGTGTCTCCATACAAATTTTAAGATTTTTTGTTCTAGTTCCGTAAAAAATGCCATTGGTAATTTGATAGGGATTGCATTGAATCTGTAGATTGCTTTGGGTAGTATAGTCATTTTCACAATATTGATTCTTCCAATCCAAGAACATGGTATATCTCTCCATCTGTTGGTATCATCTTTAATTGCTTTCATCAGTGTCTTATAGTTTTCTGCATACAGGTCTTTTTTCTCCCTAGGTAGGTTTATTCCTAGGTATTTTATTCTTTTTGTTACAGTGGTAAATGGAAGTGTTTCTTTAATTTCTCTTAAAGATTTTTCATCATTAGGGTATAGGAATGCAAGAGATTTCTGTGCATTAATTTTGTATCCTGCAACTTTACCAAATTCATTGATTAACTCTAGTAGTTTTCTGGTGGCATTTTTAGGATTCTCTATAGTATCATGTCATCTGCAAACAGTGACAGTTTTACTTCTTTTCCAATTTGTATTCCTTTTATTTCTTTTTCTTCTCTGATTGCCCTGGCTAGGACTTCCAAAACTATGTTGAATAATAGTAGTGAGAGTGGACATCCTTGTCTTGTTCCTGATCTTAGAGGAAATGGTTTCAGTTTTTCACCATTGCTGTGGGTTTCTCATATATGGCCTTTATTATGTTGAGGTAGGTTCCTTCTATGCCCACTTTCTGGAGAGTTTTTATCATAAATGGGTGTTGAATTTTGTCAAAAGCTTTTTCTGCATCTATTGAGACCATCATATGGTTTTTATTCTTCAGTTTGTTAATATGGTGTATCACATTGATTGATTTGCGTATATTGAAGAATCCTTGCATCCCTGGGATAAATCCCACTTGATCATGGTGTATGATCCTTTTCATGTGTTGTTGGATTCTGTTTGCTAGTATTTTGCTGAGGATTTTTGCATCTATATTCATCAGTGATATTGGTCTGTAATTTTCTTTTTTTGTAGTATCTTTGTCTGGTTTTGGTATCAGGGTGATGGTGGCCTTGTAGAATGAGTTTGGGAGTGTTCCTTCCTCTGCAACTTTTTGGAAGAGTTTGAGAAGGATGGGTGTTAGCTCTTCTCTAAATGTTTGATAGAATTCACCTGTGAAACCATCTGGTCCTGGACTTTTGTTTGTTGGAAGATTTTTAATCACAGTTTCAATTTCATTACTTATGGTTGTTCTGTTCATATTTTCTGTTTCTTCCTCGTTCAGTCTTGGAAGGTTATACCTTTCTAAGAATTTGTCCATTTCTTCCAGGTTGTCCCTTTTATTGGCATAGAGTTGCTTGTAGTAGTCTCTTAGGAGGCTTTGTATATCTGCGGTGTCTGTTGTAACTTCTCCTTTTTCATTTCTAATTTTATTGATTTGAGTCCTCTCCCTCTTTTTCTTGATGAGTCTGGCTAATGGTTTATCAATTTTGTTTACCTTCTCAAAGAACCAGCTTTTAGTTTTATTGATCTTTGCTATTGTTTTGTTTCTATTTCATTTATTTCTGCTCTGATCTTTATGATTTCTTTCCTTCTGCTAACTTTGGGTTTTGTTTGTTCTTCTTTCTCTAGTCCCTTTAGGTGTAAGGTTAGATTGTTTATTTGAGATTTTTCTTGTTTCTTGAGGTAGTCTTGTATAGCTATAAACTTCCCTCTTAGAACTGCTTTTGCTGCATCCCATACGTTTTGGATCGTCGTGTTTTCATTGTTATTTGTCTCTAGGTATTTTTTGATTTTCTCTTTGATTTCTTCAATGATCTCTTGGTTATTTAGTAACGTGTTGTTTAGCCTCCATGTGTTTCTGTTTTTTTACATTTTTTTCCCTGTAATTCATTTCTAATTTCATAGTGTTGTGTTCAGAAAAGATGCTTGATACAATTTCAATTTTCTTAAATTTACTGAGGCTTGATTTGTGACCCAATATGTGATCTATCCTGGTGACTGTTCCATGTGCACTTGAGAGGAAAGTGTAATCTGCTGTCTTTGGTTGGAATGTCTTATAAATATCAATTAATTCTATCTGGTCTATTGTGTCATTTAAAGCTTCTGTTTCCTTATTTATTTTCATGTTGGATGATCTGTCCATTGGTGTGAGGTGTTAAATTCCCCCACTATTATTGTGTTACTGTCAATTTCCTCTCTTATAGCTGTTAGCAGTTGCCTTATGTATTGAGGTGCTCCTATGTTGGTTGCATATATATTTATAATTGTTATATCTACTTCTTGGATCGATCCCTTGATCATTATGTAGTGTCCTTCCTTGTCTCTTGTAACATTCTTTATTTTAAAGTCTATTTTATCTGATATGAGTATAGCTACTCCAGCTTTCTTTTGATTTCCATTTGCATGGAATATCTTTTTCCATCCCCTCACTTTCAGTCTGTATGCGTCCCTAGGTCTGAAGTGCGTCTCTTGTAGACAGCATATATATGGGTCTTGTTTTTGTATCCATTCAGCAAGCCTGTGTCTTTTGGTTGGAGCATTTAATCCATTCACATTTATGGTAATTATCGATATGTATGTTCCTATGACCATTTTCTTAATTGTTTTGGGTTTCTTTTTGTAGGTCCTTTTCTTCTCTTGTTTTTCCCACTTAGAGAAGTTCCTTTAGCATTTGTTGTAGAGCTGGTTTGGTGGGGCTGAATTCTTTTAGCTTTTGCTTGTCTGTAAAGCTTTTGATTTCTCCGTCAAATTTGAATGAAATCCTTGCCGGGCAGAGTAATCTTGGTTGTAGGTTCTTCCCTTTCATCACTTTAAATATATCATGCCACTCCCTTCTGGCTTGTAGAGTTTCTGCTGAGAAATCAGCTGTTAACCTTATGGGAGTTCCCTTGTATGTTATTTGTCGTTTTTCCCTTGCTGCTTTCAATAATTTTTCTTTGTCTTTAATTTTTGCCACTTTGATTACTATGTGTCTCGGCGTGTTTCTCCTTGGGTTTATCCTGTATGGGACTCTCTGCGCTTCCTGGACTTGGGTGGCTATTTCCTTTCCCATGTTAGGGAAGTTTTCTACTATAATCTCTTCAAATATTTTCTCTGGTCCTTTCTCTCTCTCTTCTCCTTCTGGGACCCCTATAACGTGAATGTTGTTGTGTTTAATGTTGTCCCAGAAGTCTCTTAGGCTGTCTTCATTTCTTTTCATTCTTTTTTCTTTATTCTGTTCCGCAGCAGTGAATTCCACCATTCTGTCTTCCAGGTCACTTATCTGTTCTTCTGCCTCAGTTATTCTGCTATTGATTCCTTCTAGTGTAGTTTTCATTTCAGTTATTGTATTGTTCATCTCTGTTTGTTTGTTCTTTAATTCTTCTAGGTCTTTGTTAAACATTTCTTGCATCTTCTCGATCTTTGCCTCCATTTTTTTTCCGAGGTCCTGGATCATCTTCACTATCATTATTCTGAATTCTTTTTCTGGAAGGTTTCCTATCTCCACTTCATTTAGTTGTTTTTCTTGGGTTTTGTCTTGTTCCTTCATCTGGTACATAGCCCTCTTCATTTTTATCTTGTCTATCTTTCTGTGAATGTGGTTTTTGTTCCACAGGCTGCAGGATTGTAGTTCTTCTTGCTTCTGCTGTCTGCCCTCTGGTGGATGAGGCTATCTAAGAGGCTTGTGTAAGTTTCCTTAGGGGAGGGACTGGTGGTGGGTAGAGCTGACTGTTGCTCTGGTGGGCAGAGCTCAGTAAAACTTTAATCCGCTTGACTGCTGATGAGTGGGACTGAGTTCCCTCCCTGTTGGTTGTTTGACCTGAGGCAACCCAACACTGGAGCCTACCTGGGCTCTTTGGTGGGGCTAATGACAGACTCTGGGAGGGCTCACACCAAGGAGTACTTCCCAGAACTTCTGCTGCCAGTGTCCTTGTCCCCACAGTGAGCCACAGCCACCCCCCGCCTCTGCAGGAGACCCTCCAACACTAGCAGGTAGGTCTGGTTCAGTCTCCCCTGGGGTCACTGCTCCTTTCTCTGGGTCCTGATGCACACACTACTTTGTGTGTGCCCTCCAAGAGTGGAGTCTCTGTTTACCCCAGTCCTGTCAAAGTCCTGCCATCAAATCCCACTAGCCTTCAAAGTCTGATTCTCTAGGAATTCCTCCTCCCGTTGCCGGATCCCCAGGTTGGGAATCCTGACGTGGGGCTCAGAACCTTCACTTCAGTGGGTGGACTTCTGTGGTATAAGTGTTCTCCAGTCCGTGAGTCATGCACCCAGCAGTTATGGGATTTGATTTTACTGTGATTGTGCCCCTCCTACCATCTCATTGTGGCTTCTCCTTTGTCTTTGGATGTGGGGTATCTTTTTTGGTGAATTCCAATGTCTTGCTGTCGATGATTGTCCAGTGGCTAGTTGTGATTCTTGTGTTCTCACAAGAAGGAGTGAGAGCATGTCCTTCTACTCCGCCATCTTGGTTCCTCCTATATCTGTCATGTTTGTAATTATTTTCTATTCATTACCTTTGTTTTTTGTTTCTTTTCCCTCTTCTTTTTCTGCTTTCTTTGATTTTAATGGAGCATTTTGTATGATTCCACTTTGTCTTCTCTTTTAGCTCTGATCTGCTATTATTGTACTGGAACCCTTGTATAGTGATAATGATTGGGAGAGGAAAAGTGTTCTATAATTTTAAGATTATTTCTCAGTTTTAGTGGGCCTATGTCCTTGGGCTGTGACCTTCTTAAATGTTTCTTAGCTTCCTCCTGGAGGTAAAATGCATGAAAATGTGTCCCACACCCCCCACCAAGACTATGGTCCCTAGGAGTTTTTCACTCTCAAGCTGACCACATGCAGCCTTCAGCAAGTCACTGAAATTACTATTTAATAGTTGCTACCAATTTATGGCTCCAGTGACTTCAGCTCCAGATGATCAGATCTTATCTGTGATTCTCTGGATTCACCTGTGTCTACAGATTTCAGGGTAACAGTTCACCCTGCAACCTCAGTTCTCTAATGGGTCCAAGAAAAGTCATTGAGTTTCAGTTTGCTTAGCTTTTCCTTCTTTTGAAGACAGGAGTGACAACTTCCAAAGCTCTTTACCTGTAGGAGCTAAAATAGAAATCCTCAGCACTGGTGGAAATGAAGGGTTCTAGTCCAAGCTAGGACTTTAAAGCCTGATCCAAGGCTGCAGGATGTAAATCCAGGAGAAATCTAAGATACAGGATCAGGGTCAAGCAGGGCTAAGAATCCAGTTCTTAGAAAGCATCAATCCAGAAGGGCCTGGGCAAGAGGTTGAAAGTCAGATTGAAGCAGAGGGGCTGCAAGCAGAGAGGGCCCAAGGGCAATGAGAATGATTCCCAAAGGAGTGAAGACCTTTTCAATTGAGAATCTGAAGAAACAGAACTGTTAATGGTGGAAGTGGGTTTGAGCTGGAATGTAAACTCCCATTTACCTTAGTAATTTTTGTGTGACAAAATTGATGAAAGGACACACTCTCCTTTTCCAGTTCTTGCTGCCCTAATGCTAATCTACTGCTATTGCCACAGCCTAGCAGCTAGAGTAGACTCCTTGCTGGTGTGCTTATTTCCAAGTAGCCCCTCCATTCTACACAACATACCACTGTCGGGCTTCAGTGACTGAAATGCTGTTGTAATGATGTTATTCCACTGAACAAGGATATATTGTAGCTCCATTTTGCTTGTAAGTCAAAGTTCATAATCTTCCAAGACTACCTAGGCTGGTCCCACTCTGACTACTACCAACCTAAATAAGGAGGTAAACTGAGGCAAGCTTGAATTACTAGAAATTGAGTTTATTTGTGAATAGCAGAGAAATTGCAATTCAGGAAAGGCATGCTGTAGCAAGCTACAGGCAGGTCCATTGAGGGTTTGGGGCAGGCTCTATTTATGTGCAGGGAGCCAGAGTCCAAGCAGTAAGTCCATTGGCTTGAGGACGGGGAGATATTCTTGGTGGATATTCATTGATCAGGAGGTAAGTCTCAATCCTCTGGAAATTGGGCATTTATAGGGAAATTAGTCTCTCAGTTATTAAGTTCTGTTCTTCTGAAGGAGTGTGCATGAGATTTTCCATTTTATATCCTCCAGTTCCATTTTAGATTGAAGTCCTTTCACACTACATAAACCTTTGCCCCAATAATTGTCCATCCAGTTAGTTTTAAATATCAAAAAAGAAAAAAGGTGGGCAAAGGACATGATTAAGTGATTCACAAAGTAATAAATACAGATGGTTACTAAACCATTGAATAGATAACCAATCTAAGTAGTAATGAAAGACATGCAAAGTAACACAGTTTGTCAGTTGTTATTTTTTCACCCGTCAGAAAGAGGGAAAATTTATGACAAATTCCACTGGTAGAGAGGTGAGAATGGGTTGCCAACTGGCATAATCTTTAGCTATTTATCAATAACCTAAAAAGTGTTCATGCCCTTTGGCCTAGTTTTTATCCTTCTCGAATTTGCTTTCAGAAGATAATCTGAGCTCTTTATCAGAATATGCCTATCATGTTTTATTTACAAAACCAAACATAATGGGAAACAATAGGGATTTTGAATAATATATATTTTAAGTAAACATTTTAGTAAATTGATGGAATATTTAAAACCATTAAAAAATCATGATTTTTCAGAAATTTTTTCATGGCTTATTGGTCTTTCTTTCTAAATGGCTCTAAGGTCCATCCAGTTTTCCCTAACTGTATACCACCTTAGTCCAAGCTACTAGCCTCTCTCATAAAGTGTTTAGGATACTATTACCTGGCACAGAGAAAGTGTTCAATAAGTGTTAGTTGTTATCTTTCTTATTCTACCCATATCACTGCAGTAGCCTCAACCACTGCTTTCCGCATACCAACTTTTGCCCCCTTTCCAGTTCGTTCTCTACACTGTAACCTGTGTAATCTTTTAAAAATGCTAATCTAATGCCACCTTGCCTGCTTCTCCAGAACAGTCATATATCCTCTCCCTGCAGACCAGACCCACTTTCTGCCGTCAGGCCCTCAAATGCAGCATGCTCCCCCCTGCCTAAGTGCCTTGTTCCTTCCGCCTTCACCACTCACCATACCAGGAATTCCCTCCCAGAAAGTTTGTATTATCCTTCAGAAAACAGCTCAAGAACCACTTCCTCAGGCAACTTTTTCTTGACCTCCTAGAGTAGATCAAGACCACCTCTTCTATTTTAGCACAGATTGTGATCTCACTCACTAGGTCTGAAAACTAAATCTTGTCTGTCTTATTCAGTACTGAGCATTCAATAAATATGTGTTGACTAAATTTGCTGAATACATATTTATTGGATGAATGAATGAAGTTGTTGAAAAAGTTCATAATAACTTGCTTTAGTATGCTAATTTTTTTTCTTTCTACACTAGTCAGCCATTAATTCAGTCTTCGTTTAACTACCTCTCTGCCTTCTCATATGTCTATGGCTTTCTTAACCAGAAAAACCTCTAATTATATTTATCTCATGTATAACTACCCTTCCATGTATGCTGAATCAGTTAGATATGAATTAAAATATTGAAATCCTTATCCCTCCTGGTGTGGGGAGGAGGGCAGGTGGGGCCTGGGAGGAGTCCAAGCCATTTATTTGCCTTTTGCAGTGAGCAACCTCTCCTTCCTTCCCAGCATGTAAGTGTATATGAGCATTTTCTATATGTCATATCTTGAAAAAGATTGGGAAGCACAGGTCTAGAAATAATAGGTATTAAGCCTCAATACCAACCCGCTGATCATGAAGCAATAGTCACATTTAAATTTTGATTGAAGGGAAAACATCTAAGTGGAAATGCCACTGGGGTCAAATAATTTTTGTATCCCACTATAGAAAGATCAGATTTACTCTAATTTTCTTTTTTATACAGGGCTAATATTTTAGGTCTGTTGTTTCACTTGAATTATGCTTATGATTTTTTTAACATATAAATGACTAAGTTTGCTGAATATCAAAGAAAAGACTCTATGTTTAGTTATCCAGGGGGTTAAAATTGAAATGCCAATATTGAAAAAGCTAATTTTTGCATAGAGGAGTGTAGTAGTGCAAAATAGTATGAGGCAGGCCCATAGGCCTAAAGTCAGAGTAACTAAAGCTGTTTTAATATAGATTAAATATTTTCCCAAGCCATAATACCATCAGTGTATCACTCCTGATTATGCAAGTTTTGGATTCTGAATATTTAACCTATTTGCCAAGATGGTTTGTTGTCTTATTCCATTGGGTCATGGTATTGGAAGGAACTGAACCTATTGGCAGATAATCATCAAGTGCCCCTTGAGTACCTGCTCTGTGCTCAGCAGAGTTCTGAGATTTGTCTATACAGAAGTAGCTCAGGACATGACCTTCAGTCTCAAGGAGTTTGCAAGCTATATGGAGTGATATATTAAGATAATATTGACATAGATGAGAAAATAATTATTCCAAGCTGTGTTTGGGCTGAAAATGACAGTACCAATTAGAAAACTAAATGCAAAGCTGCAAGATAGTTGAGAGGTGAGTTTGTGCTCAGTTCACTTTTATATCTGCTCAGTGCTTGGGCAGTACTATGTAGTAAGTATTTAATGAACATTTGTTGAACAAATAAACAAATGTTAATATAAATTGTGTGGTTCTATTACTAGTGTAAGAATCAAACGAGAGGGAAATCACTGAGGGCTGAGTATTCAGAGGAATCTTTATAGAGGAGTTTCAGACTGAATTTTGAGATATTTGGTGAGGGCAATAGAAACCACATTCTTTCATTCAATCAAAAAATATTTATTGAATACCTACTATGAACATAGGCATGGTAACATATGTGAGCAGCGAATATTCTTGAGGCTGTTACTATAGTGAAGGTCAGCTTTGGAGGAACATTAAATTAAATTTCAGTCATTTTTATATGACCAGATTAAGGAATGCCTTAGAAGTCAGTCAGGGGACTTCCCTGGCAGAGCAGTGGTTAAGACTCCGTTTCCAATGCAGGGGGCACGAGTTCGATCCCTGGTTGGGGAATTAAGATCCCGCATGCCACATGGAGCAGCCAAAAAAAAAAGGTCAGAATAATTTGAAGAGAAAATGACCATTGAAAGTTGTTTGTTTATTTGTTTTGTTTTGTTTTAGTGAGAGGAGTAATTCAATGAAAGGATTTATTTTAGGAACCTTGGTTTGAAAGTGGTATGTAGGATTATCCTGAACATGTTGTTGTTTCTTCTGTTTTTAAAAAAGTCTAGGGATAGATTTTTCACAAACTGTCATGGGGGTCTATGAGAATGTTCTGTTGCCCTTTTAATAAAAAATCCTTTTGTTATATCTTAACTACTTTTTCCTGTTGCAATGTAATTCCATTTCTTGAGTTTGGAGTTCTGGAAATAGAGAACTTTTTCCTTGTTCTAGTCATAGTAACTTCCGAAATGCTATAGAAAATAAGTCCCAATATAGCCTTTTCCTCACCTGGTAAAATAACTCCAGCTCCCTTGACTGTTCTGAAATGGTTTGTTTCTTGAGCGTTAAAACACATTCCTTGACTGTTAAACTCTAATGATATCTAACTAGGTTCTCTCACATGGCCCTGATTTCTCCCTTTGTTTTTACACTTAAGCAAGAGTAGGGATAGTGACAATTACTTCTGAAGATTAAAGAGCTAGACGCTCCTAAAATAATCCCATTTCAAGAGCAGTTTTTGCGGGTAAAGAAAAGTCAACCCTGTCCAATGCAGGATAAAGAATTCTTTATCTGGTGGAAGCTCAAATATTTTACATTCTCTTTATTCCTCACCATATCACCATCATCATTTGTTATGTTACTTCCTTAACTCTTTTTATAGCTCTTGTCATCCCCAAGGACTAGAAAAAGACTTACAGCAATAAACATCCAGAGAGACGTCCCTTCTTCCTTAGGACACCTATACATCTAGATACGGACGAGAAGGGTCAACTGACATGCAAGAATAAAGACAAGTTAGCTGAGAACTCTAGGCAAGTCCTGTCCACTGGATGGTGTTTCCTGATGGAGCTTTAATGGGCCCAAATGGCCTGCTGGACCTCTCTAACCAAGGATTCCATTCATGGAACTTAAGCTGTCAGTTAAAGAGCAGTGCTCAACTGAAATTGTCAAGGGTGTAGAAAAGGCTAGAGAGGAATTCAGGTGTCTTTGTATATTAAAGGTTGTTCTTGTGAGATCACTAACCCACCTCATCCAAACTGATGCACATTAAAATGGATTTGTTACAAAACAAAAGGACAGAATATTAGGGGATCCAAAATAACCCACGCCCTTCTGCTCTTTTCTTGTTTTACAGTCTGAAAGAACCCACTTCAAATAAGGAAGGGAGTCCAATTTTCAAAAAGCAATTCTCCCTTTTTTTTTTTTCTCTTTCTGAGTGACACTCACACAGTAGCAGTGGTAAAATAAACAACAATGTGTTGGATTTTGTTTCTCTTTATCTATATGACATTTGTGTCATCACCGTAGCTCTAATCCATATTCAGGTCTTCATGTTTGGTGTGCAGTAATATGTAAATTATCTCGCCAGCTGCATGGAGCAGTGTTTGTTTATTCTATTTCTTTTGGCACTGCACAGAACTGAATTTCTGCCAAAATGGGGCTGCTTCAGGGAGCACTAATGCTCCAGGAGGAAGTTTTGAAAGGAAACGCACATCATAAGTCTTCACTCTGTGAAGCAGCAAAATCAAAACAAACTTTCTGTTTACTAAAATATCGGTATTATGAATATAAAATAATGTGTTTGTTAAAATATAATGAGCACGCTGCCCATCTCCAGGACGCCTGGTGTACGTGGGCTTTGGAAATGAGGGCACAATGCTGCGAAAGCTAGTGTATTTTTATTCTTGGAAAGGAAGTAGGTGAAATGAAATAGACAGAGACAACATCTAGAAGTTTAAGGGGAAAGAAATATTTTAACATGCATATTAATCTCTGGAAGCACATGGCATTTACATGCATTTAAATGTGGACAGCTGTGGCGTTTAAGTGTTAAAAAATTTCATTAATGATGCATAGAGCTATCTACTTCTGTTGGCAGGCCTTTCAGTCTTCAATCTGACACTTCCTTTTTTATCCAGCAAGCTAATTTCCCCTCTTTTGTGAGGAGTAACTGTTTTCACACTACTGCTTACCCAGCAAGCCTCCTTATTGTTTCATGGTTAATTATCTTCTCCAGCTTCACCTTCCCCAGCAAAGGAAGCAGGGCTATGCCTCCCCAGCACTAATGAAAGCTGGGTTTTATGGGTACACTGTGTAAATAAATGCAAGGTCTGATCAGACAACATAATAAACGAGTTCCTAAAGTTTATGGAGTCAGAGCTCATCTAGTGGTTTTACTGAATAATGAGGGAAAATGGTTAATTTTGTGGGAGGGGGGACTTTAATTTTGGAGAAAAAAAACAAACTCTTTGTTACCTTAGTATAGAACCTATCCGTAGATAAACATAAGGGATCCCTGTTTATCTAAGTGTTCCCCATTCTTCCTAATAACAGCAATGATATCTGCCAGGAGAATGTCTTGCATGGAGTAGGCCTTTGAAAAACATTGTTGATTTGGTAGGAGGTGGAGGTCACTTGGCTTTATATTTTCCTGATTACTTGCCATTTATTAAGGAAAAAAAAAAGTAGCCAAGCTTTCTGTAGTCAAAGTATGCCTCAGTCTGCACTGACTGCAAGGAAAGCAGAGATGTCACAAATGCTACCATGGTCACGTGCTTGGAGTAGTAAATTGAGCAGGTCTGGCCCAGGTGATTAGCTCCACTGGCCATCAGTATCTTGCCTCTCTGGACTATAAACTCAGTATATTCTATTAGTTGCCAGCTCAAGGGCCCATATCTGAAGAGTTCAGGGTTTGAAATTATTTTTGGTTGTTTGTTACATTGAAAAAGGATTTTAAGGGATTAAGGTGACCCTAAGCCTCTAATATTCTTTTTTTTTTTTAATTTACAAAGTGAATTCACATTTTGAGATCATTTTTCCTCTAGAATGAATTTTTCTTTTTAACGTCTTTATTGGAGTATAACTGCTTTACATTGTTGTGTTAGTTGCTGCTGTATAACAAAGTGAATCAGCTATATGTATACATATATCCCCATATCCTCTTGCGTCTCCCTCCCACCCTCCCTATCCCACCCCTCTAGGTAGACACAAAGCACTGAGCTGATCTCCCTGTGCTATGCAGCTGCTTCCCACTAGCTGTCTATTTTACATTTGGTAGTGTATATATGTCAATGCTACTCTCTCACTTCGTCCCAGCTTACCCTTCCCCCTCCCCGTGTCCTCAAGTCCATTCTCTATGTCTGTGTCTTTATTCCTGTCCTGCCCCTAGGTTCTTCAGAACCATTTTTTTTTTTGTTTTTTTAGATTCATATATATGTGTTAGCATACGGTATTTGTTTTTCTCTTTCTGACTTACTTCACTCTGTATGACAGTCTCTAGGTCCATCCACCTCACTACAAATAACTCAATTTCGTTTCTTTTTACGGCTGAGTAATATTCCATTGTATATATGTGCCACATCTTCTTTATCCATTCATCTGTCGATGGACACTTAGGTTGCTTCCATGTCCTGGCTATTATAAATAGAGCTGCAGTGAACATTGTGGTACATGACTCTTTTTGAATTATGGTTTTCTCAGGGTATATGCCCAGTAGTGGGATTGCTGGGTGGTATGGTAGTTCTATTTTTAGTTTTTTGAGGAACCTCCATACTATTCTCCATAGGGGGTGTATCAATTTACATTACCACCAACAGTGCAAGAGGGTTCCTTTTTCTCCACACCCTCTCCAGCATTTATTGTTTGTAGAATTTTTGATGATGGCCATTCTGACCGGTGTGAGATGATACCTCATGGTAGTTTTGATTTGCATTTCTCTAATGATTAGTGATGTTGAGCATCCTTTCATGTGTTTGTTGGCAATCTGTATATCTTCTTTGGAGAAATGTCTATTTACGTCTTCTGCCCATTTTTGGATTGGAGTGTTTGCTTTTTTGATATTGAGCTGCATGAGCTGCTTGTATATTGTGGAGATTAATCCTTTATCAGTTGCTTCATTTGCAAATATTCTCTCCCATAGAATGAAATTTACATTTCTTTGATTTGGGAACCGTTGATTTGGGTTACAGTTTGAATTAAGGTCCCAACATTTAAAACTCTCAAGAGCCTCCTTCATGACAACCCAGGAACAGAGCTTCTATTCCAACGAAGACTGAGTTTTTAAATCTAATCAGAGCTCAGAATCATTACTATTTTTCCTTTGAGATCTCAAAAAAGAAAATCCCCCAGGGATTCTACATTTTTTTAAAATAAATTTATTTATTTCATTTATTTTTATTTTTGGCTGTATTGTGTCTTCATTGCTGTGCACGGGCTTTCTCTAGTTGCGGCCAGTGGTGCTACTCTTCGTTGCAGTGCGCAGGCTTCTTATTGTAGTGGCTTCTCTTGTTGCGGAGCACGGGCTCTAGGCATGTGGGCTTCAGTAGTTGTGGCATGCAGGCTCAGTAGTTGTGGCTCATGGGCTCTAGAGCACAGGCTCAATAGTTGTGGCGCACAGGCTTAGTTGCTCCGCGGCATGTGGGATCCTCCAGGACCAGGGCTCGAACCTGTGTCCCCCCCACACCGGCAGGCAGACTCCCAACCACTATGCCACCAGGGAAGCCCAGGGATTCTACATTTTTAACATGTCTAAGGACTCTAAGAATCAGAAGTATAAAATCTCTTGGAAACTTACTTCAAATACATTTACTACCTTCTAGGAAAATTCATCCTGAATTTTCTAGCCTAAAGTGTAATTTGTATATTCTCCAGTCATTTTTATGGAAGGAACAGTATAGCTCAAGGGAGCTATTCTAGCAAGTCTGAGGTTTTTCAGTTCTCCTTAAGTCTAAAAGCAGTTGTCTTTAAAGGAGGCTATTAAAACAAAAATGTAAATCAAATCAAGTCAGATGTATAAACAAGGGTTAAGCCATTTAAGAAAACAAATCATAACTGACTTCCTTGTTAATCATGTTAAACATTGGGCCAATCAGATAATAAACTGAGAAAAGCAAGAAACAAGTTTGGTTGACTGGCACAAATAAGATGGAAAAGAGATTAAAATGGTATGTACCATTTTTGGTCATTCCAACATTTTTCTTGGTTTTTTTCTCTGAATGGTGAGTTGTAATCACACTATTAGAATTGAATGGAAACAAACAAAACGAATCCCATACCCCTATTTATCTGAGAGGAGCAAACCATTAAAAACAGCAGTAGCTGGGACTTCCCTGGTGGCACAGTGGTTAAGAATCCGCCTGCCAATGCAGGGAACATGGGTTCGAGCCCTGGTCTGGGAAGATCCCACATGCTGCAGAGCAACTAAGCCTGTGTACCACAGCTACTGAGCCTGCACTCTAGAGCCCGCGAGCCACAACTACTGAGCCCGCACGCCACAGCTACCGAAGCCTGCCCACTCAGAGCCTGTGCTCCGCAACAGGAGAAGACACCACAATGAGAAGCCCACGCACTGCAACGAAGAGTAGCCCCCACTCACTGCAACTAGAGAAAGCCCACGCACAGCAACAAAGACCCAACACGGCCAAAAAAATAAATTAAATAAATAAATAATAAATTAAAAAAAAGAAAACAGCAATAGCACAATGTTGGTTCTTAATGCGGACCTTTAGAGAGTGAAAAGACACAACAATTCTCTCAACTACTGGTTTGGCCAAAAAGTTCGTTCGGGTTTTTCCGCAAAATAGTACCAAAAACCCGAACAAACTTTTTGGCCAACCCAATGATATGTACTTCACAAAGGACACTGATCCTGGACGTGAGCGAACTTTGTCAGCTGATATTTGGCTTTGCAGGCAGACTTCAGCGTGTTGGCAAAGCTCTCCTTGTATATGAAGCTACCTCAGAATCATGACACAAATCTGTGTTCTTAAAATTCAGTCTGAAAGTTGGGAAACTAAGTCTATGTCAGTAAAACTTCACTTGTTTACAAGACTGTTCACCTCCTCTTTACTACAAATATGCTTTGTAGGTTTTAAAAAATTGTAGGTTTTATTAATGGGAGCTCCTTATCATAAAGGGAGGAACAAGAGTATACTTCTCGCTAAGGCAAAGATGAGGCAAAAATTACATCCCAAGGCACAAAACTCAAATGTTATGTCAACTTTTGACAGTCAAAAGGCAAACACCAAACAGAATGATGACAGAAGAATGGGGCCAGATGTTATCATTAGGGGAAAAAATCGTTTATGCAACTTGGCACGTGGGTCTGTTGTCATTCAAATAGTTTTACCATGTGGCAGAATGTAGAAAATGCCACCATTTTACTGTGGTCGGGTTTTTTACAACTTTATTGAGCTTATTTTTCTTTTGTACTTCATTTTATTGGTTTCAGTTCTACACAGTACTGAAGAGGTCAGATAAAGAAATTCGTTTTATTTAAAAATCTCTTCCCAAGTTGTTTTTTTAAATTCATTTTTAAATAATCCTAAATGTAGATACTTTCTTGCAACTCTAGGGAAAATTTTCTGGAAAACAGACTAGTGACTAAAAATAGAAAAATAAGCCAATTTTCCTATTCAGTCTGTTCTGAATACAATAAAATTTCAATGTTTGCACATAAAGCAATATTTAAGATAAAATAATTTATTTTCCAGTGGAAGTAGATTATTTTTCTAGTTATAATACTTTTAATGAAATATTCAGAGTTGGGTGGGAAAACAACTTTTTCCTACAGTGGATGCTTAACGAATAATGATTTATACAATAATTAATTTGTTTAAAAAATAGCTTGATGCAAGGCATTCATGTTTTGCCACCTAGCTTTAATATACCAACACTGAGGTTACTGCATCTAAGAGTTATTTAGACATTTTGACAGTATCTAAATTTCTTTAATTTATTGGCACAAACATGTTGCCACTTAGTCAAAATAGTACTGTGACACCGAAGTTATAGAAAGGGCAGAAAGAAGTGCTTATAATTTGTGTTTCCTTCTTTCTTCTATGGAATTCCTCCTTACAGCCTTACAATCACCCTGTTTATAGAACCTTAAATTTCTTGGCAACCTGTTCTTCACACAAAAAAATCAAACTTAAAAGTATTAAATAGGAATTTTTTGTTTTTTTGTTTTCAAATGGATACAGAGTCAGGATGGGTTACTGTGTCTGAAGTTGAGGGAAGAGATGTTAGAACAATTGAAGAGTTTCCTGTACATTCTATGGCCTCCACGGTTTCTCCACTTGTGCTCTCCTTCCACGACTGGTGCTGGAAGACAAGAAAGTGGTGAATAGCACCTGGTAGGACCAGGCTCCCAATTTCAACAACAGCTTTCCTGTGGAACCTGGATTCCTTCAGGTTACTCTCAAGCACATCCTGTGCTCCTTTCCTCACCCACCAGCCTCTAGGACCTGCCCTTTCCAAGGCAACAAATGACTTTCTTCTTGCTAATTCACTGGCTTTCCCTCACCTCCCATTCTTCTTCTCTTCTCTGCTTCTATAACACTCTTAACCACCCACTACTTTAAAAGGATTCTTCTCTCAGTTCTCAGAATTTCATACCAGTCCTACTTGGATATTCCTCCTGTGTTTCTTTTGCTGGTTGCTCATCCTTCCCTTGAAGGTACCCACAAGGCTCTGTCCCATCTGCCTTTGCTTCTTACTCTTCCCTCTTCTTGCAGTATCCCCCTCCTCCAGCCCTTTCTCTGAATGCCTTTCTCCTCAATGTAGCCTATACAACCTTCAAAATAATAGACAATCAGGCCTCATGTGGCTAAACCTATGGTAGGAGAGTCTGTAGGGTGAAAAGAAGCAAGACAGAACTGTGGGTCACACTGTCATTTAACAGTCGGCTTGAGTGGATTTTACAAGGAGGCTTAGCATCAAGGTAATCAAAGGAGGAGAAAATATCAAGAAAAATGGAGTCAAATGCTGTGGAGGAATCAAGTAAAATAAGGGCGAAGGAGAATCAGTTGGACTGGGCTGTCAGAAGGTCACTGTTGACCCTCCCGGAGGGTTCAGCAAATAAGGGCTCTGGTAGTCACACTCTTTCTCTCTCCTCAAGAGACTCTTGCATCTAAATGAGTGAAGCTGAACTAAGGGAAGTATTATACACAGGATGGTCTGTCCTTCAACATTTCTGGGAATGATGAGCATGCATTCAGACCAAACAAAGAAGCCTGTAATAAAAAATTATCTTTATTGATAATATATGTACAGTGATGTAAATGAGTTCAGAAATATCTGTTGTAATATTTTTGTAAGCAAGTTCCTCAACAGAGCGATGGTGTCCTGTTATGTTTGATGATGTTACAGGTTCAGGAACTCAGTAGGACTGAGGACTACTATTTGCTTGGGTTTTTTTGGGTTTTTTGTTTTTTGAGGTTTTTTTTTAGGTGAAATTAACATAACATAAAATTAATCGTTTAAAGTGAGCAATTCAGTGGCATTTAGTACATTCACAATGTTACATAACCGTCACCTCTATCTAATTCCAAAACATTTTCATCACCCCAAAAGGAAATCCCGCACCCATTAAGGAATCGCTCCCCATTCTCCCCTCCCACAAGTCTCTGGCAACCACCAATTTTGATTCTGTCTCTATGGATTTACCTAGTCTGGCTATTTTATATAAATGGAATTAGACAATATATGGCTTTTGGTGTCTGACTTCTTTCACCTAGCATAATGTTTTTGAGGCTGCTAGCTCTTATAACTGAGCAGTAGTACCAGTTATACAGTCAAAAATTCTACATGTGGTTTTGTCATGGCAAAAAAACCTCAGGACCTTTCCCCAGAGTTCTTCAACTATTCATGAGACCACAGACAAGTCTTTCTTTGCTCATTAAATAATTTTTTGAGAACCTGCTCCCTGCCAGGCACGGTTTTAGTTGCCAGGGCACTAGTGGAGACAGGACAGAGGAGCCCCTGCCCTCATAAAGTTTATAGCTGGGAGGAAAACCCCTGATTCTCAACATTGAACTCTCTTTCGTCCCTGGTTCCTATTGAAAACTAAGGCAATTTTTGCTATTGTAAAACTTACTTTAAAACAACATCTAATGGATTTTTCATTTTCAGCTAATTCAGAAATATCTGTGTAGCCAAGACTAGGAAATACATCCATGTCAGTACTCATTTTAGTGAGATTTGTGAGATGACTTTGGGTTTTACTTGTCTGTTTTGAGTTTCTGATCAGCTTTGTTATTGAAAAAGAGCATTCACTAGAACAGTTTTTGATCATTAGTGTGAGATAGAATTTCAAAGCTTTTTCTGAGCTGAGACAAGTTACTTTAACATTATTGTCAATCTGATAGATAGTGAGCAGGATTTGATTGCTCTAATGTGTCAGTTGTGATAGAATTTCACAGACAATGGACCTGCCTTTTGAAAAAAAAGATTATTTTCAGGAAATAGAAAGTCCTTGAGCTATGGGCCCTGCTGAGGGCTGGACAGGCGTCTTTTCTCATCTGGCTATTCCTAAGGGATAAGCCCAGTGAGGACATGCAAAGACAAACCCACACCCCATTTACAGTGCAATGAGAGTGAGTTAGGGGCCTAACTGATGTTGATTTCACTGGATTCCATGCATGTGGTTGCACTAAAGAGCTTAGTCAACAAACCACCAGTCTTTTTTTTTTTTTAACTTATTTATTTATTTTTGGCTGCGTTGGGTCTTCGTTTCTGTGCGAGGGCTTTCTCTAGTTGTGGCAAGCGGGGGCCACTCTTCATCGCGGTGCGCGGGCCTCTCACTATCGCGGCCTCTCTCGTTGAGGAGCACAGGCTCCAGACGCGCAGGCTCAGTAATTGTGGCTCACGGGCCTAGTTGCTCCGCGGCATGTGGGATCTTCCCAGACCAGGGCTCGAACCCGTGTCCCCTGCATTAGCAGGCAGATTCTCAACCACTGCGCCACCAGGGAAGCCCCAAACCACCAGTCTTAATGCAAACCTTGATAAGGTTATTTAACAGTCAGCTGCACTATCCTCCTCTGTCTTCACAGGCAGTATATGCTGACAGCTGCAGTCCTTGTACCACTACTGTGTGTCAGGCCCTTCCCATAGGACTTTACAGACATCTTATCATTTAAAGCTCCCAACCGTCTCTAAGATAGACACAGCGTGCTCTGATTATCTTGAATAGATAAATGGTGGAACTGAGGCACACAGATGTTAAATAACTCGTCCAGGATCATACTGCTAACCTGTGAAGGGGGGGATATCCAGGATTCAAACCCAGATCTGTTTGCCCAAAATCCTAAAATGGTTGATAAACAGTGAACATTTTTGCTTTGTATCCAATTTTGCTTTTCATCTATATTTTTTCTTGCTAACTCTGAATCTGTTCTCCGCCCAACAAGCGACAAAGTACTACAAACTCTGAATTCTCATAAAAGCTGTCTTTCTATTTATTAAGGACTAGCTCTTCCTTATGGTTGTTGATGTTGTTTTTAAAAAGTTTCTACCTCAGTCTAATTTGGGAAAATAATTATGCATCTAATGATCAGACACTTTGGTTTTTGCATTTGGAGGGGTGGGAAAATATTGCATCAAAAAAGCAGAGTGAGTATACGAAGGGTGGAATATCCCCTCATTTAAATGGATTCCCCCACCCTGATCTATATATTATTTTCTCCCTGTTTCTATCACCGCCTCAGGCTTCCCTGTGTTCTGCTTTTTGCCCTAGGGTAAATATGCTTATCTTTATTCAATTACGGTTAATGCTGTTTATGTTTTTGTTATTTTTATTTATTGTATGTTTTTGTTGTATTCTACTTTTCCGCAGATAAATCTTTCCTCCCAGGGCTTTGCAAGTGGTGTTGCTTAATAAATTCCTGGATCTAGAATAAACAGGGGAACACAGATTGCAAGACCTCCTAATTCTTTTGGCCATTCTGAGCACCAGAAGTTTGACTGGAACATTCAGTTCATCCTAGTCTTTTTGAGATACTTTAGTTTTTCAAAAGTTGCAACTTTTTAAAGGAAATTAAAGGAATTCAGAGGTAGCTATATCAGAACTCTGTTGGGTTTTTGTTTTATAGAATGTCAGGTTCCTTCATCTCCACTCTTTAGCTGATAATTTGTTTCTCATTGCTTATAAAAATCTACCATTTAACCTGAAATATTATGAAAATACTAGAAATGCAATCCTGGGATACCTAACTCAAAGTCATGCAAGTACAGAAGGAAATTAATTTAGATATGTATTACTTGCTGCAACTGGAATATTGGTTCTTTCATCATCATCATCATATTTCTCCAGCCACTTTTTAGTTACTTTCTCTCTATATATTACACTAATATAAATAACCTGCCTCCAAGAATAAAAAATAAAGTAACACCAATTAATTCCACTTGGTCTTGAGCAGATCTGTAAAGATGTGTGTGTGTGTGTGTGTGTGTGTGTGTGTGTGTGTAATTCTTTATATAGAGCCCTTGGTTTAGGCCAAAATTCTGCACCAGTGAAACAAGTTTGTAAATGAAAGGACTTTGCACAAATGAATTTAATTCAGAATTATCTCTGGAAAGCCAGACTCTCTATTGGAACCTCATGTACTACTCACCATCCTTTTGGCTTCACAAATATTCTTAGATTTTTTTTCTAAATCCATACTTGATTTATCACTTTATCAAAGACAGGAACGCTTGTGACTTTTTAAAAAGTACCAGACAATTCCTCTAGAGAAAAAACAACAACAAAAAATGCTTAACTAGCTTGAGGATTATTGGCTATTTTGGGCTATCATCAAAGAGAGCATTTGACCAAATAATTTTCCAGCCAGTTAACATCACTCTGTACATATGTCTTTTTTTTTTTTCAAAGACAACTTTTTTGTTATATAAATATTGTAATGTCCTTCCTCCTGGAAACTTTTCCTATTTTTTGCCCCCAAGGTATGTTTTATGTTTGAAGTTAAATCTTGAAGAAATGGAGATTTTATTGAAAATATTGACAGAATTTAATTCACAACAGAAAAAAAGTGAATGAGGGCAGAGTGAGTAGCACTTCTTTAATATGTAAAATTTAAAGTCTAAATTAAATGATTTTCTAATGGATCTTGTCAGATATTCCCTGCAGTTGACATAAAAATTTTTTGGAAGTTACAATAAATTTAAGAGATTTATAGGAAGAAAGAATTAAGAAGGGTAAAGGACAATATTACATACAAAAGTTTAATCTTCTCCTATGGAAATTTTCCACTCTAACTACTTTATTGAGCAAAAGATTAGTTCTTTTAGATGCTGCTGCAAGTTTTATACTTCTGTAGGCTTGCATTTGTAAAGCCATAAAGGCAGCATTTGGTCAGAAAATGACTGTGTCATGGAAGGCAAGTCCGAATTACAGGCATCACTTGGGCTAAGCTCCCGGCGCACATCCAGATGACAAGGTTCCTGCAGCTAGTGTGAACCCCCGGGTTTGGGACTGTCACGGAAAATCTGTGCTTCTAAATGTTAAAGTCAACCAGAGAGTCACAGAGAGAACTCCTTTGAAAGACGAGTTCAATTATTTATTAGCATTCTCAGAGTACAGTGTCTCCAAGAGAGTATTTGAAATTAATATACTATTTGATTAGACTGATTGATTGTTTCTACAGCTGAAAATTTTAACATTCATTAGCCATACTAACTGGTCATTAGTACTTCCTTTATCAGCAAGCAAAGAATAAACAGAAATTCTAATAAAAATTCATCACGGTGAACATACCCCATACCTAAGCGAGCGTGGTGATGGCCAGTGTACTAGATTAACTGCTGTAACGTTGGCAGGGAAGATTCTGTTATAACATTTAAGAATATCCCTTAATTAATGTTTACTTTGTATCTGGACTCTTTTAAACTTAAGTAGGCTATACAGATAATCTCTTACATATCCAGTATAATAAAGTGCTAATGGTTATTTTATACTTAATGTGTTGGTGTGGTATCCTTCAACTATTAGTTTCAGGAAGGACTGAGGACTTCTTAGGAAAGTTCTGCGAATGTGCTGCTGGTAAAGCCTTTTTCCCACTCCTGAGGAAGAAAAGCATCATGGCCTGTTTTTCAACCAGACTGTTAAAATAATTCTGAATCGTAATGCAAATATGCTCACCTGTTAATACTGTGGGACACCTCTCTCTACCTACCATGTCATGAATCCCTTGTGGTTTTTATAATTTTTTTAAAATTTATTTATTTTATTTATTTATTTTTGGCTGTGTTGGGTCTTCATTGCTGCGTGCGGGCTTTCTCTAGTTGTGGTGAGCGGGGGCTACCCTTCGTTGTGGTGCACGGGCTTCTCATTGCGGTGGCTTCTCTTGTTGCAGAGCACGGGCTCTAGGCGCGCAGGATTCAGTAGCTGTGGCATACAGGCTCAGTAGTTGTGGCTCGCGGGCTCTAGAGCGCAGGCTCAATAGTTGTGGCGCACGGGCTTAGTTGCTCCGCGGCATGTGGGATCTTCCCGGACCAGGGCTCGAACCCGTGTTCCCCACACCGGCAGGCAGATTCTCAACCACTGCGCCACCAGGGAAGCCCGCCTTTGTGATTTTTAGAGCAAATTGAAAGGAATGATGAGAAGGGTTCTCCCTTCGTGAATTAACTCAAAGCCACTCTAGAGCAGTTCTCCATATGCACTGAGAATTATAGCTGCGTTATACTGACTGCTTCCTCAGCCCTTCACAAGCATTAGCCCATTTAGTACTCAGAATTACCTCCAAAGATAGATAGTGCTCACCCCCTTGAAAAAGTGACATGAGGAGACTGCTGCTTGGAAAGGTTAAGCAACTTGCCCGAGGCCACGCAGCTGGTTAGCAGCAGGTCAGCACTTCAGCCGCTCTGCACCGTTCTAGAGTCCTGTTCATCCACCTGGCTACCCCGCATAAGCATAAGCTGAACCGCAGGGTTCTGTTTGAGTCTCTGTTTGTAGGTGAGCCTGTCAGGGCCTGCAGTACCTATATCACCTCTCTTGGTTCTAGCATGAATCCAGACAGCTGGCCAGCAAGTGAGGTTGGTGGAGGAATACAGAGTCCAGGAGCCCATTCAGCTTCTATGTCCCAGAATGTGTCAAGCTCCACCAAGCAGGGTTAAAATCAAGAAGTCCAAGGAAAGATCAAGGTCCCAACTGTGCAGGCAGAGAGCAGCATAAGAGAATCTGGGCTACTTCATCCTTGGAGTCAGGAAGTCCTCAGATAGTTGTTATTGTCGGGCTGCAGGTGGGCTGGAGGAGGAGGTTAGTGCCTGTTAGAAATAAGGAGGCAATAGTGAGAGAAGTTAACAAGGATCAAAGTGGAGTCCCTGTCATAGAGAGGGACTGGGGAAGAGAGGGACTGAGAGAACTGTAATTAAGAAGCTGCCCTGCAGCACTGGGGCCTGAGACTCAAGGTCCAGAAAGATGTAGGTAAGGAAACCAGTTGGAGGTTGCTCATCTTGGGTCTGATTGGGAACAGAGCCAGATTCTGAAGAAGAAGAACCCTGAAAGGGAAGACAGTGGAAAAGATAGACACGTGAGAGCCTCTGGCCTGTGAATGGCTCTACAGGTAGATACAACTCTATTCTCTTTTCCCAGGCAGAAGCTGCTTCAAGTGGAGAACCCAGGAATAGAAGCAGGAGGGGGTTCACCATATGTGGCTGCAGATAGTACTCCATTATGAACTCCAGAACTGAGATAACATCAGAGTGAATATTCCCTAAAAGATGTCATAAGCTATACTCTTTTTACCTTTATTTACCTGACAGTTTTATCTTCACCCAGTCCAAGGTTAAAAATGTATTGATAGAAGAATCAATAGGAAATGGCTAATTCCATGTATTACAATTTGACTGTAATAATCTTACATTTTAATCTATGCTATTGCCCTCAGTGACAAATTACTATTGATAGAAAAGCATTTTTCAATAATTTTGGATGTTATTCCAGAGAGGAATAGAGCTGATAATTATGCTATCTTTCAAATTCATGCTTGGGGCAAATTTCTTTCCTGACTCTTCCAAGAGATTTTGAATGGATAAAATTTTCATGTTTGTGTTCCCTAATTCTTCTTCTTTTTTTTCCCCTTCTCCTACTCAGGAGACTTTGAATGTGATTGATCCTGGCTTGATGGACCTAAATGGGACAAATGAGGATGCCCTGGAATGGGATGAAACTGACATAAGTAACAAGTTAATTAGTTTGAATGAAGAATCGAATGACCTTGATCAAGAATCCCAACCTGTCTTGCCTTCCTTAAAGCTTGAAGAGACAGGTAGTGAGGACCCCGGTTATGAGGAAGAGGCAGGTGACCACGGGGAATCTCAGTGTGCATCGAGTATCACTGCCCTGTCCAGTCCACACATTTACCAAGTGTACAGCCTCCACAATGTTGAGCTCTATGAAGACAACCACATCCCATTCCTGAAAAACAATCCGAACTTCACGAGCATGACACAGTCTAGTGTTTTAACTAAGAGTCTCAGTAAAGACTCTTCATTTTCATCTACCAAGTCTTTGCCAGATCTTCTAGGGGGTTCCAATTTGGTGAAACCCTGCCCATGCCACGGAGGAGACATGAGTCAAAATTCAGGCAGTGAGAGTGGAATTGTCAGTGAAGGAGACACCGAAACCACTACCAACTCTGAAATGTGCTTGCACAATGTGGTGGATGGGTCCCCAAGTAACCCTGAAACTGAACGTCTGGACCCACAAATGGGAGATGCAGTTAACGTGTTAAAGCAAAAGTTTAAAGATGAGGAGGAACAAATTAAGCTTCCAAATAGCTCTCAGTTATCCATTTCACCAGTCGGTTGTGTAAATGGAAAAGTTGGAGATTTAAACAGTGTTACCAAACATACCCCTGATTGTTTGGGAGAAGAATTACAAGGAAAACATGATGTGTTTACATTTTATGATTACTCGTACCTCCAAGGCTCAAAACTCAAATTACCAATGATAATGAAACAGGCACAAAGTGAAAAAGCACATGTGGAGGATCCCCTGCTTCATGGTTTTTATTTTGATAAAAAATCCTGCAAATCTAAACATCAGGCTACAGAGTTACAACCAGATGCACCTCCCCATGAAAGGATTTTGGCAAGTGCATCTCATGAAATGGATCGCAATTCATATAAAAGTGGTGATGTAGAGAAGACATTCACTGGCATGCAGAATGCCAAACAGCTCTCCCTTTTATCTCATAGTTCCTCTATTGAGTCTCTTTCTCCAGGGGGTGATTTATTTGCATTGGGCATCTTTAAAAATGGCAGTGACAGCCTCCAGCGAAGCACTTCTTTAGAAAGTTGGTTGACATCCTATAAAAGCAATGAAGATCTTTTTAACTGTCACAGCTCTGGGGACATAAGCGTGAGCAGTGGCTCAGTTGGTGAACTGAGTAAAAGAACATTAGATCTCCTGAATCGTTTGGAGAATATCCAGAGCCCTTCGGAGCAAAAGATAAAGCGAAGTGTTTCCGATATCACTCTTCAAAGCTGTTCCCAAAAGATGTCTTTTCCTGGCCAACTGTCATTGGACATAGCATCTTCTATCAATGAAGACTCGCCAGCATCTCTTACAGAACTTAGCAGCAGTGATGAGCTCTCTCTTTGCTCAGAGGATATTGTGTTACACAAGAACAAGATCCCGGAATCAAATGCATCATTCAGGAAGCGCCTGCCTCGTTCGGTGGCCGATGAAAGTGATGTCAATGTCAGCATGATCGTGAATGTCTCTTGCACCTCTGCCTGCACTGACGATGAAGATGACAGTGACCTCCTCTCCAGCTCGACGCTCACCTTGACAGAAGAAGAACTATGCATCAAAGATGAGGATGACGACTCCAGTATTGCAACAGATGATGAAATTTATGAAGAGTGCAACTTGATGTCAGGGCTGGACTATATAAAGAATGAGCTGCAGACCTGGATTAGACCGAAGTTTTCCTTGACAAGAGATAAGAGAAGGTGTAATCTCAGTGATGAAATAAAGGGCAGTAAGGATGTAAGTAGTAGTGAGATGAACAATTCCTCTGACACCCTGAACATAGAGGCCCTTCTAAATGGCTCCATAAAACATCTCTCCGAAAATAACGGAAATAGTAAGAATTTACCCCACACCTGTGAGTTAGGGACAAAGGGTGAAAATAAGAAAAATATTTTCAAAGTTAATAAAGATCCATATGTGGCAGACATGGAAAACGGCAATATTGAAAGTATTCCAGAAAGGCAGAAGGACAAACTGAATGAGATTTCAAAGGAATCAGAAAATCTTGGTCCAACTGGGAAAAGGATTTCAGAGAGTGAGCATTGTAAGTGCAAAGCATTTATGGATAGCTCAGATGATTCAAATATTGCTGGAAAGGAATTTGTTCCCCAGATGGTTAGACATCTTCCAAAGAAATGTCAAAATCACCACCATTTTGAAAATCAAAGTGCTGCTTCTACTGCCACTGAGAAGTCTTGTCCAGAACCGCCTTCAGAAACCAGTGTTATCAACAGACAGGACTCTGAGGTACTGAAATCTTCATCTGATGATGCACCACATATGGCTGGAAAATCTGCTGGTTGCTGCCTAGCACTTGAACAAAACGAAACAGAGGAAAATGTTTCTATCAGTGACAACGTTTCCTGTTGCAACTGTGACCCAGATGTTTTCCATCAAAAAGATGCCGAAGATTGTTCAGTACATGACTTTGTCAAGGAAATCATTGACATGGCTTCAACAGCCCTGAAATGTAAATCTCAACCTGAAAATGAGGCAGCTGCTCCCACTTCATTAACTCAAATCAAGGAGAAGGTGTTGGAACATTCTCACCGGCCCATCCAGCTGAGAAAGGGGGACTTTTATTCATACTTATCTCTCTCATCTCATGACAGTGATTGCGGGGAGGTCACCAATTACATAGAAGAGAAGAGCAACACTCCACTGCCACCGGACATGACGGACTCTGGCTCAGAAGACAAGGAAGACACCGAATGCTTCTTCGAGGCCTGTGTTGAGGAGGCCCCTGCTGAATACCCGTCCTGTTTCTCCAGCGCTCTTCCAACCGCACCTGCGGTTCCCAGTGACGCTCCAGGGCCACTGCAAGCGGCAGCAGGCCCTTCCACGTTCAGTGACACTTCTCTCCCCGTCGATGATGCAGACATGATGGCTCTTCCGGGTCCTCCCCCTCCAAAAAGAGGTGATGTAGGAAAGGAAGTGCATGGTTTACCCCAAGCTTCTAATGTCCATGGAGAAAGCTCAGAGTTAACTACTCCTTCAAGGCTGAGCGGTGAAGAGGAGAGTTCAGAAAACCCAGATGAGTCTGGAAGGCCAGAAGAACAGGATGCTTCTTCAGCCCAATCTAGAGTTCCCGGATTCTCCTCGAAGGCAAAGCCGCCAAAAGACACGGCTGCACTGCATCCCAACCCCAAAACTTTAACCTGTGAAGAAGATCTTCTGAACCTTCATGAAGAACGACATAGAAATATGCATAGGTAGAATGTAACCCTCTCCAAGCATGAAAATCATCTCATTGAAAGGTACGTATAGTCCTCATGTTTTAATATATATATATATTTGATATATTTTAACATATATTTAATATATACATACTTAAAATATGAATTTTAGTCAACAAAGCTATGATAGGAGAAAAGACTAGTCAGGATAGCTGGTCATGGCAGATATTTACCTGAATAAGACATTTAGATGAAAGAACTACTCCCAACAATGCAAGTAACTATGAAGCAAAAGGGGGAGAAAACAGTCACAATTGACATTTTTAGTTACATTACCTTTATTACATCGTTATGGCAAGAAGAATAAAAAATTTGAGGAAGTAGTCAAATAATGTAGGGCCTCAAATTCTTCCATTAAGGGAGGAAAAACGGTTCTGCAAATTGCAATTATACCCTCTGATCAGAATGCATGCACAGTGACAGCGGTCCCCGCTTCAGCTTCTGTGCACAGAGATGCCCGCTTCTTTCAGTGCCTGGAGATGAACAATGATTAGGTTAAAGGCTGCATCTCCTGATCTGAGCCTTCCTTTAACGCTTCTGTCTAATGTAACTATCATCACATTTGCTTCCCCGGTGGAACGCTGTGCTGTCACAGCTCCTAATCATGACCAAGTCTGAGGATTCAAATAGGAGGGGAAAGTTGATGTTAAAGAAGAGGCTTTTATTTATCCACACAGAGACTGAGAACAGGCTCAGAAAGCAAATGCAGAGCGAATACGTGACAAGTTAATGGTGTTTTGATAAGAACAGAATTTTTGAATTTTGCCTGAAGGTGACAGGCTGATTTCCATCCAATTTTTTTAAGAAAGTCATTCTACTCCTCGTGTTTAATAAGACAGCTATTGATTGATAATGCTGATATGATGATACAGCTCTAAAAGTGACACAAAAATTCTGTTATTTCCCGTTTCTAAGCCCCAATGATGAATATACTTTCTCAATCAAGTTTAAAGAAGAAAATTTCAGATTTTGAATGTGAGAGTTGTATTTCACCGAAGTGTGAGGTACTGAATGCCGTCTCCACCCGTACTCCAGAAGCTTAATGCAGTAACCTAAACTCGTGCTATAGGAAATGAATTACAGAAGCAATCTACCCTAATTTGTTAACTTATTCAAATAACAGTTATTACACTTAACTATGCTAAAGATTATCTTTTTTGTGGCAGATTGTTTATTTTTTGATGAGCCTAATTACTGATTTTCTAAAAGTAATTTACATTTATTACAAATACATCTTTTAAAATGTGACAGATAAATGTTGTTCCCATAATGTATTATGAAAAAAGTTACTATTTAAAAACACATTATTTAATTTGAAAGATGAATGGCAAACATCATTACTTTTTTTCCTGCAACACCTGTGCCCTCAGCTCATTAAAATGTGTGATTCTGTGTAGAGCTGCTAGAAATGGGGAGTGAGGGGGGGAATCTATACCATATATATATACCCTAAAAATAAACTCAGTATGCAAAATTGAAGAAAAGCATCCTACTTACTAATATAGCTCAACTAATTTTCTGTGTTTCAGACTCTATTTACAATTGGTTGCAAGGGAGAACAAAAGTAGGAGAGAGAGAAATGTATTTTCTGTGAAACATGTCCACCCTATAACCACATTCTCTATCAGTATGCAGTAAAACTGACCAGCAAGGGAGAACAAATGTAGGAGAGAGAGAAATGTATTTTCTGTGAAACATGTCCACCCTATAACCACATTCTCTATCAGTATACAGTAAAACTGACCATGAAGGGAGAACAACTGCGATTCCATAAGCTGCTTCAAAACAAGTTCTATTAGAACCAATTGTACCGCCGGCTCTGCTAACCTCCGCAAAAGGGCTGGTAGAGCCTGGCTGATTTTTGTTTTCTGAAAGGGGATCAAGGCTTGGAAACAACACCACTCTGAGCACGACATCATGTGACTGTGACCCTCAAGTCACCAGTCACGCTGAGATCTGGTCTCAAGAAGCTCTGGCACTGGAGAAGCCTATGGGGTGCACTCCTGCCTTTTTGATGCTCCGGGGATTTCTTCTCTCCCCTACACAGATATAGAATTGGAATGAAATGTAATGACTCACAGCTCCATCTTTAGACTCAGGGATGGGAATATACTGATGGATCTGTGTAATCCTCACATTTTACAGGCATGGACAGTGTAAAACTATCAGCCAGCCCACTTTCCAGTTAGCAATATTTTGTGGGACCCTGTGGTTCAATGCCTGGCTGATCTCAGGCAATGGGAGAAGCAGCCTGATTTTACTTCTGCAGAACTCACATCGCCCCCCAGTGACTTGTTATCAGCCTAAGGCCATTTAGGTAGCCATATTTACTGGGCCTATTCAGTTTTTTTCAGTATCATATAGACAGAACATCTGGATGCCTAAACTTTTCACCAGTCATTAACACTGGGCACCTGGTATAAATATTTACATATTGTTAAAATACTACCAACCAGGACAAGTTATTTAATCTCAAAATGTTGACATGCCTTCTGTGTTAAATGTCAGGAATACATAGCAAAATTATTTGGTAAATAAGAGGTTTCATGTCTATAAAAGCTTGATTGTTGTCATTGTTCTTCCTATAAGAAAAAGCTCTACTTTTTTAAGCCATTTGAAAACCGTCAGCTGGGGTGCTCTTTATATCAGGAAAATAAAGTTCACCAAATTCAGTTTGCTTTTTTTCCCCAGAAGTAAGTTCTCAGATGATGAAATTATTGAAATGCCTTCTAGAAGAGCTATAACTTAGAATAGCAGTTACAGTCTGCAACAGTAACAGACTTTTTTTTTCAAAATTTTGGAACACATTTTTCATTTACTGTGTTCTAATTAAAAACCCACTGAAACTGAGAAATTTTAACATGATCTAACACAGTATGCATTTGCACTGATTTCCGGGTACACTGCTGTGCTTTTCACTATTTTCATATATGTGTCACGTTTCTACAAAAGTAGAGAGGTCAGTTACAGCAAATCACATCAAAGGAAAGGTAACTGGATAGATCCAGATATTTCTGCCTAATTTGGAGGAAGCATATAATGTTTTTCTGGGGAGCCTCCTAGGACCTGCCTAAGAGATGTACTTCGCGCTCATCTTTTTGCTGTATTCTGTATTCCTCATCATAAGCCTCTGATCTTTGGTGAATGATTTAACCCTAAACTTCAGGCTGGATAAATCCTGTGGTACAAAAATTGAACTCATCACATTCAGCCAGTGTATACACTTTTTTACCTTTTGGTTTGCTCTGCTCTTTGGGCTTGTTTTAGTGTGCAGGGGTACCGTATTTACTTAGGATGTATATATTTCCTTCAGAACTTTTTAGCTCTATTGCCTTTCCTGCTTTATTGGTCTGCAAAGAGTTGGCCTATAGATTTTAGGTTTTAGGCAATCACTTGTATTCGTACATGCTCAAGTATACACATATACTGTAAAAAATGCTGCTGCTCAGTTTTTACAAACTGGGAAAGCTGTAAAAGCAAACGTTTCTCATGTACACAACACATTCTATTAATTGGATTGACATTAAGTGTTTAATGTGACCCAAAGCTGACCAAGCAAGTTTAAGAAACTACTCTCGGTGATAGAGTATTAATTTTTCACTAAACAACATAGGTGTAATCTTATCATATTTACCTTTAAAATCACTTTAATAAATCAAGGTCTTGGTGGATGTGAAGTGTTTTTTAATTATCTAGCACTTCTGAATAACGAGCCCTGCCATGCCAAGTAACAAAGATTTTATTGGGCATCACCCATCTCTCTCTCTCTCTCTCTCTCTCTCTCTCTCTCTCTCTCTCTCTCTCTCTCTCTCTCACACACACACACACACACACACACACACACACACACACACACACACACACACACACACACACACACCCCAGATCTCTGTCTCAACCAGTTTGTCCTGCCCCTTTCCACGTGGGCCAAGTTGAAAGTCTTGATTATGCAGAGGAATTTAAATACCATCATTTAGTGAGACCATATCTGCCTCACCTAAGGATTCCCTACTCAGTGGCCAGATTTCAAATGAGTCGTGTCCTCAGCATTTGAACAATGCACCATGCTTTCTTGAGTTACTGCGTTATTTTACTGTACCAAATTTTGTCCCATCTGTTCCTGTCTGTCTCTCCCTGTTCTTGATAATTTGCCTTCTCTCCCCAACATCCTGTGGCTCCAGCCAAACCACAGTTGCTCAAGTTTTTCTGGCTCTCAAACAGGTTGCAAGATTATAGAGAAAGAGAGAGCAAGACAGAAAGAATGAGAACATTTACTTCTAGAAGGTCAGTAAAGCAACCTGACATCAGACATCAGACTTCAGAACTCATTTTAAACCCATACAAGCAAGAGCCTGCTATATTTGAGAGCTGGTCAGAGGACCTAACGTAATTGTACCCTGCATTGCCTAAACCTGGAATTTAATTGTTCCTCACACTCGACAGGTCGCTTTTAGCTACTCAGAAATATGAAGAACCAATTGAGTTTGTAACAAATTTGTATCTGAGCCATCAGATGTACAGAAATAATTGAATCATTCTCATTTGCACAATGCTGTCTGTGCTTTAAATGAAATGCATTCCTATTTGAGCTAGAAGCCCCAGTTGTATCCTTTTATAGGCAAGGGACTGAAGCATTTGGGATTATCACAGTTATGAATATTTCCCCATTATAAAATAATGGAATTGTTCAATTCCACTGTCACACATATAGTGATTGAAGGGAAGGTTAAACCCGAGGGTCAAGGCTCCCAGTTTGTGAATCACTGTTGATATTTTGCTGCATCACTTGGCATTGGCAGCCTCACATTTTCATATTGATTTGAGACTTCTTGAGTGTTCAAAACTGAGTTCACAAGCAAAAGAGTAGGTGAGATCCAGAGAAAAGATCAAACTTGATGATTTTTCTTTTCTTTAAAACCATGTCTTTTTAAAATATATATTTTTTTCACATTGATTCTGAAACATTTGGGCTATTAAAATCACTGTATTTTATGTATCCTTTTATTTCAGAACATTAGCAAGTAGTTCTAAATGGCAACCTTCATTGTTCTTCAAAGGGGCTCAGTTTTGCAAATGAAACAGACACTTCTGAAATCTTTTCTTGTCACTTTTGTGTTTCTTGTAGGTAAGCCTGGCTGCAACTCAGGGGTGGCCTCATATTTCCACCCTGGGCTGGTCTCTGGTTCCATCGTGTCACTGCCATTTGTTACATTGACCTCTCCCAAGATGAATCTTTCTTCCGAATGCGGTTGTCCACATGAGCCTTGTGATCTGGATGTGTGCCCTGGTTCTCTGTAGGTGGTTGTCTTTGAAGTTCAGCAAAGCTGCTTGTTCTCCCATGGATTCCTGTCCCAAGCTACCTCTACCGACCCCACCTCTCCAGAGAGACTTTTCAGTTTGCCTTCTCCCCTCCCCATCTACTCTCTAAAATTCTGCAGTTCACCAAATTGATGGTCCATTAAATTCACCTGTCTGGAATGACCCCCTGCTGGTACTTGACCAATTTCACGTTTCAGTCTGGATTTTTTTTATGGTATGGTGCCTATGTTCATGGAAAGAGGTTTATGTAAAAGGCCAACATTTGATTTGATTGCAGCATAGAGAAGAAACCCTGGCCCTTCTTTCAAAATTAAGCAACTTTTAAAAGCGCCATTTTATTTATTTCCTTTAAAAAATAATAATCTATGCAGCACTTCAGGAAACAACTATATGGTGTTGTATATTATAAACTGGTGACATTCTACTATTAAATTATGTACAACATTTTTGTTTTTTATGCTTCTTGAGGTGGCAATGAGAAAAAAGTTTTTTAAAAAAGTGTGCCTTGCTGTATTTCTTATACCATTTATTAAAAAGCTGCTTTCACGGTAAAATTATGTTGGTTTGAAAGGAGGAAATAGCAAGGTTAAGATGTGTGAATAATTTCTGTATATATGTATAACCAAGTACAAACACTGATGTATAATGACAGTATAAAATGCTTTCATTTTTGTGATGTCTAGTGATGTGGAAAATATAAGCCTTAAATCCATTAGATTGCATGGTAATTAAAATTGGCATAATAAACATAGTTTATTGGGGGAAAAGGAAAATTAGTGATCTCTTCTACCTGTGTTCTTTACCAAATTATTGCATCTGGTTCTGGAAAAGTGTGACATGTAGCAGCTTCCAAAGTATCCATATTGTATGAGACTTAAAATTTCTTAAACTATACATGATGCTTTCACAATTTCCAAAATCTTTCTGGTAACTATAAAGATCTTGGAACACAAATGATTAAGTGCCAGTTCCCCTAAACCAATAAAAATTTATCCTAGATATTTTATTTCTACTTATCATTAATGGTTTAGTGTTGGGTTTCAGGATACCTAGTATATCTTGTATTTATTTTATATAATTATTTTGAATGGGTTTGATGGAAGGATGGTAGAGAAGTATAAAAAAAGTTGATTATTTTTTGATTTAGACTATAGATTTCAGGTGTATTTATTTTGTGTAAAAGAAATTAGCTAAGAAATATTCCATTTAGTCTTTACTGCTCTTGTTAAATGTAGTTTTGAATTTATATCCTAATACCTACTAAAGTGCCTGACACATAGTAGGTACTGAATAAAAATTTGCTGAATTGAAGTATTGAATTAGGTAATATGGATGACATTTATCTATTCATTTTGAGAAACCTACACTAAAACACTTATAAACAATTAGAAAGATGACGAAATGCAATATAAAACCATACAATATATAATCAGTTTATATCAAATTACAAAAAGAAATAATGTAGATTCAGATAGTCACAGTAATGACAATCATTCATTCAACTGATAATTCATTAACATCTTTTACCTGCAAGGCATTGTTCTAGATGCAGGGGATGCAATGATGAACAAACAAAAGCCCTGCCCTCGGGAGGGTTACCTACATTACGTACGAGGTGGACACACAGTGAGATTCAGTAGTTGTCCTGTACATGAGGAAGAGAACAAAGCAGTGAAAGAGGCACAAAGACAGAAACAGCAATGAAGGACAAGGAGGAAAAAAAGGGTTAAAAGAGAGTGGAAGTTAGTAGAAAATAGTGCAGCTTTATTGCAGGGATAGTAGGAGAAACAGTAAATTGTGAGACTTAATGAAGGGTATTTTAAAATGTTAGGTTGGAGCTTTTGTATGTAATATGCTAAGTAGTAAGGAAACTTTGCATCGTCTTTGTTTTGCACCTGATTTTATTTATTATTAGAACTTTATTAGTACCACACCAAGAACAGTTAAAAAATAATAGTCTATAGTTCTGCCACTTAATAACTATTTGTATTGTTATGCCTCTTCTAATCTTTTCCATACATATTTCTAAATTGATGAATCATTCTAGGCTTTTTAATGGGTAGCAATTTGTTCAAAAGGGGTTTTAGGCAGACATCTAGCTGCAGTATTCAAAACGATTACAGGGGAAAGAGATTAGAGGTAAATGCCTCGTTAGGAGGCAGCTGTAGAAAATAAGCTAGGCTCGAGATGATCACAGAGTACACAGGATTAGCAGCCCAGGCCATAGAGAAGGAACAAATCCTAGAGTCTCTGAAATACCTAAGAGCATTCTGGAGCTCCATTGAGGTACGGTATTACTTTATATACTGAGACAACCTAAATTTTCCTTGGGTAGTAATTAACAATGCCAAGTCTAAGTCTATTGGTAAAACATTTGAAGAGCAAACTGACCGAGATATTCTATTTACCTGTTGTGTGCTCATTGGAGACTTTGAGGTACTGAAAATATGTGTTTTTTAATTATCCGCTTAGTATTAACACCAAATTTGTAGCATGACTTTCCGGTTTATTGAACAGTGCTTTTTCAGGCTGGAAGTGACGGAATAGCCTCAATCCTTCGCTCTAGGTAGGCACGAACCCCCTGCCCCCCACCAGGCAGCCTTGAAAACGGTCACACCAACCCTGCCTACACACTTTCAGTGACAGTGGTTCATTGTCTGTCAAGGCAAGCTGTCCCACCGTTGGATGCGTCTCTTTGTTAGAAAGTTATTTCTTAGGTTGCTAAAATCTGCATAGTTCTGCCTTCCCCTCGCCTTTAATTTTGCTCAGTGGTCCTAGTTCTGTCCTGATGAGCCGCCCAGAGTATTTCTGCTCCTTTCTCCTGGCAACCCTGAAGAGAGAGACCAGTTAGCCATCCTCTCCCAGCTGCTGTGATTTCTGTTCTTCAGTTCCCTCCACCACCCTTCGTTTGTCATGATTTTCAGATCCATTTAAACCTGACTGAATGTTAAGAGGCAGAATCCTTGAAACTGAGGAACTGTCTTGCTCATCATACATGTAGAAAAATAGCCGAACATTTAAATGGTAAGTTTTCTCTCAAAATATATCCAAGATATATGTTTATTCTATTATTGTAAATTTCAATAAATAAATAAATAAGTGAATAAATAAGAATTCATTACTTCCTTCAGTGGCCCAGTCCAGTGCCGGAGTCATGTTGAATCCTTTCCTTACGTCAAATCTGAACCTAACCTGTTTCCATATAAAGCAGGGTCCCCCCACTCCGTTTATTCATCCAGTCATTCAACAACATTCATTCATTGACTGGCTACCCGTATGAGGCAATGTGTTTGGCGTTAGAGATACAAAGGCAACTAAAACACGGTTTCTGCCTACAAAGTGTTTACTGTTTTTTTGTGAAAGTGGCTTTCATGTCCTTGAATAAGGTAATTTCTCCAAATTAAAAGATGACTCATTTATTTTGTTTCCTATCTTGTTTCCCTACATTTTCAAAAATCTAGTGAGCAAACAATATGCAGAATTACCTGGTTGACTACTAGAAGTGGTTTTTGTATTTGTAAGTTTTAATTGCAGAAAAAAATATATTTCAGATTTCTGGTCACTGAATAAATATGCATCTTATGCAACAACAGAACAATCTAATTTCAGGGCTTTTGAGAAGCTTAGTTTAATAACTTTGTTGTGTTTGATTAGCCCAACTCAGGTTTCACCAATGCTGTAATTTTCCTGGGAACAAATTAGATGAAAATATCAAAACACACTGAAATGATCCAGCTATTTCTTACAAGTCAGATTGTTTTAATTTCTAAATGGAATTGGTATTATCTTTAGAATTTTAACAAATACTTAATTTTTCCAGCACCATATAATTCTTATCTTTCAAATTTTTCTAACTTGAACCAACTAAATTTACAACTGTCTCTTTTTTTCTATATATTCTTTTTCCAATTTTTATTTTGAATGTTTTCAGGCCTATAAAAGTTGAGTGAGTGGTACAGTACAGTAATATTTGCATACTCATCCAGATTTATTTATTCCTGATATTTTACCACATTTGTTTCATCTCTACACACACACACACACACACACACTTCTGTGTGATCAAACCATTTGAAATTAAACTGCAGATCTGTAAATGCTTCAACATGTATCACCTAAGAGCAGGGCCATTATTCTACAAGTCCACAACACCATTCTCACACCCAAGAAACTTAACATTGATACAATAATACCTGATAATACATACTCAAATGAATTTCTCCAAATGCCCCAATAGTGTCCTTTTACAGTTGTTTTTTGCTTTAATCCAGGATCCAAGCAAAGGTCACACATTGCTTTTAGTTTTCCTATCTTTTTAATCTTGAACAGTTTCCCTGTGCTTTTATTCTTTCTTTCTTTGGTCATTCATAACTGACATTTCTGAAGAGCCCAGTCCAGTTTTATAGAATGACCCACAGTCTGGATGTGTTCGGTTTTCTCATTATTCAACTCAGGATAAACTTTTTTGTCCAGGAGAGTACATAGGTGATGTTATGTTCAATAGCTACTCTTTAATGAAGGGCGAATGATCCACTGACATTGTTCATGTGTCTGGAAGTTCCCTGCCTACTCTTACAGCTCATGCTTCATTAGGCTAAGGCAGGGGTCAGCAAACTACAGTTTGTGAGCTAAATCTGGCCCACTGCCTGTTTGTTTGGCCTATGAGCTAAGAATGGTTTTTAAATTTTTAAATGGTTGAAAAACATGAAAAGTGTTTCGTAACATGTGAAAATTACATGAAATTCAAATTTTAGTGTCCATGAATAAAGTTTTATTGGAACACAGCTACACACATTTGTTTACATATTGTCTATGGCTGCTTTTGCACTATAATTGTAGAATTAAGTAGTTGTGATGGAGACCATATGGCCTGCAAAGCCTAAGATATTTACTATTTGGCCCGTTACAGAAAAAGTTTTCTCATCCCTGGTCTACAGTACCCTAAATTCTGACACCATTTTCTTAGAGGTAGATAGATATTCATTTGCAAAATCAATGTAAGTTATTAGCACCTGCAATAGTTATTTTTTGCTTTCTAGATTTTATTGAGTTCTCGATTTCAGTTTCATGTGTCCTTAGTAAAATAAAGTGTGCTTTGTTTCATAAACTTAAAGATAGTTCTACATCCATGGTTGGTTTAAGGATTTAAATTTGGTTCACTTACTACAGGCTGGGTTTGATTTAAAGGGTTAGTCAATTACAGACTAAGTCATTAAGTTCAATCAAAACCATCAGGAAAATTGACATAACCTAAACTCAACTTCAATTCACCAGTAAACTGGAATCCCTTTTCTGAATGTTTTTCTAAAGTAGTCCAAAGAAATTTAAAACCAATCCATTTCAGAGTCAGGATTTTCAAATTTATTTTTCAACCCAAACAAAGGTGAAACCATGATCAAAGATTGTTTAAGATACACTTGCATTTCCTAAGGACTGGTCATAAATAACAATCTGAATTTACCAAGGAAATAATTACTCACGACAGACCCTGCTGTGGTCATACATAGACACTCTTATTGAATAGATGTTCAAAGGTAACAGTCTTTCTTTACCTTTTTTTTTTTTTTAAAGAACATCCATTTTTTATTTTTATATTTTTATAAATTTACTTATTTTTGGATGCATGGGGTCTTCATTGCTGCGCACGGGTTTTCTCTAGTTGTGGTGAGCGAGGGCTACTCTTCCTTGCAGTGCGTGGGCTTCTCATTGCAGTGGCTTCTCTTGTTGTGGAGCACGGGCTCTAGGCACGTGGGCTTCAGTAGTTGTGGCACGTGGGCTCAGTAGTTGTGGCTCACGGGCTCTAGAGCGCAGGCTCGGTAGTTGTGGTGCCCGAGCTTAGTTGCTCCACGGCATGTGGGATCTTCCTGGACCAGGGCTCGAACCCGTGTCCCCTGCATTGGCAAGTAGATTCTTAACCACTGCACAACCAGGGAAGTCCCTTTACTTTTTTTATTAATTCACTTTTGACATCACTGCCATCTCCCACTGCCATGTACCTAGAGAGGGGACACTCAAAGACAGTGGTCTTTTAGCCACTTTCTCCTCCTTAAAAAGCAACCACTGCCTTGCATATAGCAACAGCCTCTTAATTTGAGACTTGTCATGTATTTGCATTTCCAGAGTAAAATAATGAGTGACAGATGCAAGTCAGGCCCACAATATTAAGGTTTCTGCAGCAAAGGCCTTTGGGCCAATGCCTTGAGACCATTCTGATTCTTGACTAATGGGCCCTCACCAAAGCAGAAAATATGAGGATTGTTTGTACTTGTGTTTTGAAGTAAGCCAGGACATGCAACTTCAAAGCAACTTTTCTCAGTCTCTTTTCTGTTGCAACACGCACAACATGGAAGGTGTTCCCACGTGAGACACTTCCAACTTCTGCCAAGCACTGATTAGCAATTTCCAGTCAGGAAAGGCTGTGCCCCCTTCTCCCCCACTCATGAAGGAGATCTTAATGCAGCTGAGTGGGGTGACATTAGTCTATGAATAGCTAATTCTTTGAAGACAATCTAATTCATACGTAAACAAAATGTGATTCCTAAATATTGGTACTTCATTATTGGTTACAAATCCCTTGTGATGTCATGTTTAAGAACCACTGATATGGAGGCTTGCACTCTCTTGCTTGAAAGGAAGTGCCCCAAAACCTGGGAAAGGACTTCCAAAGAACAAGAGAATCAACACCCCTGTGTGTGGATGTACAGCCCCAGATGCTCCGCAGCCACAAAGAACTTGTGCTTTCTGGTGAGTACGTTCTTCAAAAAATGTGAATTTAAGAGAAGCAGATGTAAAATGCAACAAAACTTGGCCTCAAACTTACATTGGTGAAATGGCTCATTTTGATGATTTAGCCTAAGTAACTTCACTCCTTGTTAACTACAGAGGCATAAGATATGGAACATCAAGATTTTCCAGATGCTCACAAAACATTTTGTGTCTCTACCACATAAGCTGCCATGTTCATCAACTTTACAGACTGTGGCGTTGCTCTTTCTCCTTCTTGACCTATTTTATGTAGGAAATTTGGACTAGTATCACCAGATGTAAAATTTGGTATTTTTTTCCACACCATCAAGATACATAATAATGGATTTTATTAATTTAATAAATAGTATTACTAATTAATTACATGATTTAATAAAAACTATACTAAAATTATTAAAACATTTATTTGTCCTTGCACTTAACCTTCCATTTAAAAAAAAAAATTCCACCTCCCTATAAAAAAATGGGCCATTACTGGCATAAAACAAATATTATTCAGCAAAATTTATCCAAGGACTAAAATGATTTAAGGCATTAGGAACATAAAAATGCATCAGATCCTCTTTAAATCCCTATATTCCCTAACCACTGGTTTATAAAAAATACTCTAAGGTTTATAGAATTAATCTGGTTCTATTAGTTGATCAAGTTACTTACACTGTCAGCAGTTCAAAACAAATAATTCCCTCTGTGTGTGCATGTTTGCTTGCTTCCGAGTATGTTTCACTTATTTTAAAGTGTCTTTTTTATATAGAAATCCAAGTTGCTGAATTTTATCTTGTCATTAAAATGGTGTGAAAATCAAATCAGTCTGCATATAGGTTCTCTCATCCTTGCCAATCTCAAATGATTGATGACGCTTACAGCAAGGTTTTGTGAAATGCAAGCTCCTTAACTTTTCAGAAACAGGTCATTTTTAACAGGTATACCATTTGCCCCTCTTCTAATACTTTGTTCAGTGTTCTAAGTTTAGGATTATTCTCTTATAATATACTAAGGATACAAACTATATGGAAAAATATTTTATAGAATGTAAAATTACTAATTATTTAAAGGCTAAGAGGCATTTTTCAACGTGAATGAAATATTTAATTGCTATATTTAAAAAATAAAAGATTACAGATTCTCATTGGTTCAGAATGATTGAACATCAGAATATTCTTCTTCTTAACCTAAGGGTCTGATTATTTAAGTTATGTGTGACTTCCTGGCAACTTAAAACATTTTTTTAAAAAATGTAATCTTGGATGATTCAGCATCATAATGATTACCATTTATTGTTCAGTATGGTAAATGAGTAAGTTATAGGAAATCAGGCTAAGTCGGTAAACACACTCTGGATATTATTTTTTAAATCAATCTAAATAATAACAAAATAAATCATTATCACTTGAGTGCCCACTATGTGCCAGGCACTGTGGTAATTTTATGCCCATTTTACAATAAGGAAATTGAGGACTGGAGAGGTAGGTGAGGGGCTGTACCCCGCAGACCTGCAAGCCCTGTACTTGCCCAGCCTCAAGACCAAGGGAAGAGCCCGGCATCAGTGACAGAGACATAAATGGTTTAATGTATGGGGGAACTTACACATCTAAAGCAAAATCCTGGAGCAACACCCCACTGCGTGCAGCAGGCGGTGGGCAGGATACGGCAGTAATCTTCGCTACCAGGGGAAGAGGGAGAGTACCAGTTATAGGGGGAAATGACATCAAGTTGGCTTATCGGTTGCCAGGGAAACCAGCAGAGAGGTGCACCCCTCACAGCCCCTTTGATAAACCAACATAGTGGAGATAGTCCTGATCTAAAAATTAGAATAATTGCTAGCTGGGGCCAAGGGCGAGTACACAGGCATTTCCTGATTAGGCTCTATGATTGAGAAGGAAGGTCAGGTGAGTAAGTTATAGGTGAGGCAGGGACTGGTCGAGCAGGGGTTGTACAGAGAGCAAGAGAACGGCCACCTTGGGTGGCCTGACCATACAGCAGGCTAGTTATTACTTGTTTCCTTTTCATAAAAGCAGAGTGTGTGTGGAGGAAAAAAGCTGTTTCAGAAACTCATTTCCCATCTAGATAAATAAGGATTTATTTTACAGAGTTCACTTAACATCCATACATATGTTACTAAATTTCCTGTCTATATTATACATTGAACATGTAACTCATGCCAAAACTGAAGAAAGGACTTTTCATTTTTTTTTTTTTTTAAATTTATTCATTTATTTATTTATTTATGGCTGTGTTGGGTCTTCGTTTCTGTGCGAGGGCTTTCTCTAGTTGCGGCAAGCGGGGGCCACTCTTCATCGCGGTGCGCGGGCCTCTCACTATCGCGGCCTCTCTTGTTGTGGAGCACAGGCTCCAGACGTGCAGGCTCAGCAATTGTGGCTCACGGGCCTAGTTGCTCCACGGCATGTGGGATCTTCCCAGACCAGGGCTCGAACCCGTGTCCCCTGCACTGGCAGGCAGACTCTCAACCACTGCGCCACCAGGGAAGCCCAGGACTTTTCATTTTTAAAAGTATTTCTTATAAAAATTCTATATGAAGAAATGATAGCTAAATTAGCACTTGAAAAAGACAAACGAAAATTATATACTGTATATAATTATGCCTCATTATGACCTCTGCACATTTTCTAGAAAAGTTAGGCATTAAAAACACACATAACAGGAATACCTTAAAGGTCAGAGCCTGATGAAAGAAAAATGCAATAGTTAATTATGAAGGACGAGATTAATGTTCTAGTAGGAACGTACATTTTTGCTTGAGAATACTTAAAATATGCAATTTCCCTTTCATGTATTTTGTTTCATATCTGAAAGAGGTGATGGAGAGAGAAAATTCAAAGTATAAGTATAAATTAAATTTTAATTTAATGAAATGAAAATGTGGGCTTTTTATCTGATTTTTCTTCACTTAGGTCTTTTTGCCCCTAAAGGTAGTAGTTTTAAGAGTAAATACTGAGGTCTCAGTTTGTAAAAAATTTATCTCAAAATTTCTCATTATCTTCAAAAGATATTTTCTAAGATGGCAGAATTCCTGGATCATATTTGCTGAGTTTCACACTGGCAACACACCTAACTATACACATTTTTTCCTCACATGTTTATTGGAGTATAATTGCTTTACAATTTGTGTTAGTTTCTGCTGTACAACAAAGTGAATCAGCTATATGTATACATATATCCCCATATCCCCTCCATCTTGGGCCTCCCTCCCACCCTCCCTATCCCATCCCTCCAGGTCATCACAAAGCATCTAATTGATCTCCCTGTGCTATGCAGCAGCTTCCCACTAGCCATCCATTTTACATTTGGTGGTGTATATATGTCAATGCTATTCTCTCACTTCATCCCAGTTTCCCCTTCCCCCACTGTGTCCTCAAGTCCGTTCTCTACGTCTGCATCTTTATTCCTATCCTGCCACTAGGTTCATCAGTACTGCTCTTTCAGATTCTATATATATGCGTTAGCATACAGTATTTGTTTTTCTCTTTCTGACTTACTTGACTCTGTATGACAGACTCTAGGTCCATCCACCTCACTACAAATAACTCAATTTCATTCCTTTTTATGGTTGAGTAATATTCCATTGTATATATGTGCCCTATCTTCTTTATCCATTCATCTGTCGATGGACACTTAGGTTGCTTCCATGTCCTAGCTATTGTAAATAGTGCTGCAATGAACATTGTGGTACATGACTCTTTTTGAATTATGGTTTTCTCAGGGTATATGCCCAGTAGTGGGATTGCTGGCTTGAATGGTAGTTCTATTTTTAGTTTTTTAAGGAACCTCCATACTGTTCTTCATAGTGGTTGTATCAGTTTACGTCCCACCATAGTGCAGGAGGGTTCCCTTTTCTACACACCCTCTCCAGCATTTATCGTTTCTAGATTTTTTGATTATGGCCATTCTAACTGGTGGGAGGTGATACCTCATTGTGGTTTTGATTTGCATTTTTCTAATGATTAGTGATGTTGAGTATCCTCTCATGTATTTGTTGGCCATCTTGTATGTCTTCTTTGGAGAAATGTCTGTTTAGGTCTTCCACGCATTTTTGTTTGTTTTTTTGATGTTGAGCTGCATGAGCAGCTTGTATATTTTGGAGATTAATCCTTTGTCAGTTGCTTCATTTGCAAATATTTTCTCCCATTCTGAGAGTTGTCTTTTCATCTTGTTTATGGTTTCCTTTACTGTGCCAAAGCTTTTAAGTTTCATTAGGTCCCATTTGTTTATTTTTTGTGTTAATTTCCATTTCTCTAGGAGGTGGGTCAAAAAGGATCTTGCTGTGATTTATGTCATGGAATGTTCTGCCTATGTTTTCCTCTAAGAGGTTTATAGTATCTGGCCTTACATTTAGGTCTTTAATCCATTTTGAGTTTATTTTTGTGTATGGTGTTAGGGAGTGTTCTAGTTTCATTCTTTTACATGTAGCTGTCCAGTTTTCCCAGCACCACTTATTGAAGAGGCTGTCTTTTCTCCATTGTACATTCTTGCCTCCTTTGTCAAAGATAAGGTGACCATATGTGCGTGGGTTTATCTCTGGGCTTTCAATCCTGTTCCATTGATCTATATTTCTGTTTTTGTGCCAGTACCATACTGTCTTGATTACTGTAGCTTTCTAGTATAGTCTGAAGTCAGGGAGTCTGATTCTTCCAGCTCCATTTTTCTTTCTCAAGATTGCTTTGGCTATTCGGGGTCTTTTGTGTTTCTGTACAAATTGTAAAATTTCTTGTTCTAGTTCTGTGAAAAATGCCATTGGTAGTTTGACAGGGATTGTATTGAACCTGTAGATTGCTTTGGGTAGTATAGTCATTTTCATAATATTGATTCTTCTAATCCAAGAACATGGTATATCTCTCCATCTGTTTATGTCATCTTTGATTTCTTTCATCAGTGTTTTTTGGTTTTCTGAGCACAGATCTTTTGTCTCCTTAGGTAGGTTTAATCCTTGGTATTTTATGCTTTTTGTTGCAATGGTAAATGGGAGTGTTTCCTTAATTTCTCTTTCTGATCTTTAGTTGTTAGTGTATAGGAATGCAAGAGATTTCTGTGCAAAGAGATTTTTGTATCCTGCAACCTTACCAAATTCATTGATTAGTTCTACTAGTTTTCTGGTGGCATCTTTAGGATTTTCTATGTATAGGATCATGTCATCTGCAAACAATGACAGTTTTACTTCTTCTTTTCCAATTTGTTTTCCTTTTATTTCTTTTTCTTCTCTGATTGCCGTGGCTAAGACTTCCAATACTATGTTGAATAATAGTGGCAAGGGTGGACCTCCTTGTCTTATTTCTGAGTTTAGAAAATGCTCTCAGTTCTTCACCACTGAGAATGACTGCTGTGGGTTTGTCATATATGACTTTTATTATGTTGAAGTAGGTTCCCTCTATGCCCACTTTCTTAAGAGTTTTTATCATAAATGGGTGTTGAATTTTGTCAAAAGCTTTTTCTGCATCTATTGAGATGATCATATGGTTTCTATTCTTTAATTTGTTAATATGGTGTATCACATTGATTGTTTTGCATATATTGAAGAATCTTTACATCCCTGAGATAAATCCCAGTTGATCATGGTGTATGATCTTTTTAATGTGTCATTGGATTCTGTTTGCTAGTATTTTGTTGAGGATTTTTGCATCTATGTTCATCAGTGATATTGGTCTGTAATTTTCTTTCTTTGTGATATCCTTTAACTGGTTTTGGTATCAGGATGATTGTGACCTCATAGAACGAGTTTGGGAGTGTTCCTCCCTCTGCAATTTTTTGGAAGAGTTTGAGAATGATACGTGTTAACTCTTCTCTAATTGTTTGACAGAATTCACCTGTGAAGCCTTGTGGTCCTGGACTTTTGTTTGTTGGAAGATTTTTAATTACAATTTCAATTTCATTACCTGTGATTCATCTGTGTATATTTTCTAATTCTTCCTGGTTCAATCTTGGAAAGTTGTACATTTCCAAGAATTGTCCATTTCTTCCGGGTTGTCCATTTTATTGGCATATAGTTGCTTGTAGTAGTCTCTTATGATCCTTTGTGTTTCTGAGGTGTCAGTTGTGATTTCTCCTTTTTCATTTCTAATTTTAATGATTTGTGTCCTCTCCCTTTTTTTCTTGATGTGTCTGGCTAAGGGTTTATCGATTTTGTTTATCTTCTCACAGAACCAGCTTTTAGTTTTATTGATCTTTGCTATTGTTTTCTTTGTTTCTACTTCATTTATTTCTGCTCTGATCTTTACGATTTCTTTCCTTCTACTAACTTTGGATTTTTGTTCTTTTTCTAGTTGCTTTAGGTGTAAGGTTAGGTTGTTTATTTGAGATTTTTCTTGCTTCTTGATGTGAGTTTGAATTGCTATAAACTTCCCTCTTAGAACTGCTTTTGCTGCGTCCCATATGTTTTGGATCGTCTTGTTTTTGTTGTCATTTGTTTCTAGGTATTTTTTAAAAATTTCTTCTTTGATTTCTTCAGTGATCTCTTGGTTATTTAGAAGCACACTCTTTAGCCTCCATGTATTTGCGTTTTTTTACAGTTTTTTTCCTGTGATTGATTTCTAATCTCATAGAGCTTTGGTTGGAAAAGATGCTTGATACGATTTCAATTTTCTTAAATTTTCCAAGGCTTGATTTGGGACCCAAGATGTGATCTATTCTGGAGAACGTTCCATGTGCACTTGAGAAGAAAGTGTATTCTTCCACTTTCGGGAATATCCTAAAAATATCAATTAGGTCTATCTGGTCTATTGTGTCATTTAAAGCTTGTGTTTATTTATTTTCTGTCTGGATGATCTGTCTATTGGTATAAGTGGGGTGTTAAAGTCCCCCACTATTATTGTGTTACTGTCAATTTCTCCTTTATGGCTGTTAGCATTTGCCTTATGTATTGAGGTGCTCCTATGTTGGGTGCACAAATATTTATAATTGTTATGTTTTCTTCTTGGATTGATCCATTGATCATTATGTAGTGTCCTTCCTTATCTCTTGTAACAGTCTTTACTTTGAAGTCTATTTTATCTGATATGAGTATTGCTACTCCAGCTTTCTTGTGATTCCATTTGCATGGAATATCTTTTTCCATCCCCTCACTTTCAGTCTGTATGTGTCCATAGGTGTGAAGTGGGCTTCCTGTAGACAGCGTATATAAGGGTCTTGTTTTTGTATCCATTCAGCCAGTCTGTGTCTTTCGGTTGGAGCATTTAATCCATTCACATTCAAGGTGATTATTGATATGTATGTTCCTATGACCATTTTCTTAATTGTTTTGGGTTTGTTTTTCTGGGTCTTTTTCTTCTCTTGTGTTTCACGCTTAGAGAAGTTCCTTTAGCATTTGTTGTAAGGCTGGTTTGGTGGTACTGAATTCTCTTAGCTTTTGCTTGTCTGTAAAACTTTTGATTTCTCTGTGGAATCTAAATGAGATCTTTTCTGGGTAGAGTAATCTTGGTTGTAGGTTTTTCCCTTTCATCACTTTAAGTATATCATGCCACTCCCTTCTGGCCTGTAGAGTTTCTGCTGAGAAATCAGCTGATAACTTTATGGGGATTCCCTTGTATGTTATTTTTTGCTTTTCCCTTGCTGCTTTTAATATTTTTTCTTTGAATTTATTTTTTGTTCATTTGATTAATATGTGTCTTGGTGTGTTTCTCCTAGGGTTTATCCTGTATGGGACTCTCTGCAGTTCCTGGACTTAAGTGGCTATTTCCTTTCCCATGTTAGGGAAGTTTTCAACTATAATCTCTTCAAATATTTTCTCAGACACTTTCTTTTTCTCTTCTTCTGGTAGCCCTATAATTCGAATGTTGGTACATTTAATGTTGTCCCAGAGGTCTCTGAAACTGTCCTCAAATCTTTTCATTCTTTTTTCTTTATCCTGCTCAATGGCAGTTATTTCCACCATTTTATCTTCCAGCTAACTTATCCGTTCTTCTGCCTCAGTTATTCTGCTATTGATTCCTTCTAGAGTATTTTAAATTTCAGTTATTGGTTATTCATCACTGTTTGTTTGCTCTTTAGTTCTTCTAGTTAAATGTTAAATGTTTCTTGTATTTTCTCCATTCTGTTTTGGAGATTTTGGATCATCTTTACTATCATTACTCTGAATTCTTTTTCAGGTAGGTTGCCTATTTCGTCTTCATTTATTTGGTCTTGTATGTTTTTACCTTGCTCCTTCGTCTGTAACATATTTTTTTGTCATTTCATTTTTTTTGATGGGTGAGGCTGTATTCCTGTCTTACTTGTTGTTTGGCCTGAGGCATCCAGCACTGGAGTTTGCAGGCAGTTAGGTAGAGCCAGGTCTTGGTGCCAAGATGAGGACCTCCGGGAGGCCTCACTCCAATTAATATTCCCTGAGGTTCTCTGTTAGCCCAGCGGTTTGGACTCAGTGCTCCCACCACAGGAGCTCAGGCCTGACCCCCAGCCTGGGAACCAAGATCCCGCAAGCTGTGCGGTGTGGCAAAAGAAAAGAAAAAATGTAGCAGTACAATAACAAAGCATAAAAAATAAAATAAAAGTAGAAAGATAAATAATACATTAGGAAAAATATATATAATTGAAACATCTGCAACAAGGTAAAACAAAACCACAACAGAAAAAAGAAAGAAGAAAAAAAAAAAAAAAGAGAACAAGCCAAAAGGAGCAGAACAATAACAAAGTATAAAGAATAAAATAAAATTAGAAAAATAAAAGATTTATTAGAAAAAATAAAAATACAAATGAATCAATAACAACAAGGTAAAACAGAACCCCAACCTAAAAGAAGAAAAAAAAAAGGCCAGAAAAGCCTGAGCTATGGGGGGTGGAGCTTTGACAGGGGGTGAAACTTAGGCAGGGGTGGCGTTTAGGGTGGGGTGGGGCCTATGTGAGGTGATGTTCAAGTGTGGGGCGGGGCCTAGGCTTAGGATCTGCATGGAAGGGGAGAGGCAGCATGTCTAGAGGGGGACCTCCAGAGTGTGGAGTTCAGAGTTTAAAGGTAAGGCCCTGGATAAGGGTGTGTGGGTGGGGTTTAGGCCCAGCGTGGTTGGAGGACTTCTCCCAGTGCCGCGTGTAGAGGTGGGGCCCTGGGTGAGGGTGTAGGGGTGGGGCTTGTGTTCTGCACAGCAGCAGGGAGGCTCCAAGGGCAGAGGATTAGGCTGGGGAGCCCAACAGGCTCCACGGTGCCCAAGAGGGCAGGGAAAGTGCTGGATGTGCTCCCTTCCATTCCTCTGCGACCCCCCTCCAGGGTCTCCCCCATCACTGCTGGACCCCTAACCATGGGTGGGTCCCACTGGGTGTAGGAACTCCTTCCCTCCCCCAGCTGCCCCTCAGGGGCACCAGTCCTGTAGGTCCAGCCTTTACTTTTGCTCCGCCTTCCCCCCCCCCACTCCCTCAGGACCCACGCAGCTGGAGGGGGCCTCAGTGGTAGAGGATCAGGCACGGGATCTCAGCAGGCTCCCTGTGGCCCAAGTAGGCAGGGGAAACACTGGCCATGCTCCCTTTTGATCCTCTGCCCTCCCATTGGTCCCCCCTTTCCCCCTGCATGGCGTGGGACCCCTTCCCCTCCCCCAGCCACCCATCAGGGGTGCCAGTCCTGTCCTGCCTCCACTTCTCCTCCCCACTCACTCCCAGACACGTCCTACCCAGTCGCTGGGCGTTCCTCCCATCCCCTTAGGTGCCCATGGTCCCCCACCCGTGCCTGGTAGGTGCCCTAGTTGTGCGGAGACACGAATTCTGCGTCTCCTAGTCCACCATCTTGACGCCGCCCCATACACATTTAAAATAACAACAAATGACAACTTTTTAGTTTTATTAGAAAATAAGTTCAGATTTACAAATTATTACAAAAATAAAAATAGTGCAATAGTGTACCTATTGTTAATATAGGTACACTACATTGTTAATAGTGTACCTATTGTTAATATCTCAGCCCATTTGCTTTATCTTTCTACCTACCCAACCATATGGCTTTTTTTCTGAGCCATTTGAAGATAAATTATATACATCATGGGCTTTTATCCCTAAATATTTTATTATATATTTCTTTACAAGGATATAGGTGTGTTCTCTTAAATAACCATAGTGCAGTTGTCAACCTGATAAATTTACATTGATATATTTATGGATATAAATATAAAATATATGAAGTCTATTTATTTGATCTACTTTTCACATTCCAATTTTGTAAATTTCCTTAATAATACCCCTTATCGCACTTTTCCCCTCTTCAGTACACAGTTTAAGTCTTGAATTTAGTTGTCATGTCTCTTTAATCTCCTTCAATCTGGAAACATTTCCCCAGCCTTTCTTTGTCTTTTTATGACATTGGCGATTTTGAAGAATAAATTCCCCCTTTTTAAAATAGATTATTCTGGGACCTCTCTGGCAGTCTGGTGGTTAAGACTTTACCTTCTAATGCAGGGGGTGCAGGTTCGATCCCTGGTCAGGGAGCTAAGATCCCACATGCCTCATGGCCAGAAAACCAAAACATAAAGCAGAAGCAATGTTGTAACAAATTCAATAAAGACTTTTAAAAAAACAGTCCACATCAAAAAAAATCTTAAAAAAATAATAAAATAAAATAAAATAGATTATTCGTCATTTTGTGTTTGATATTTCCTTGTGATTGGATTAAAATTATGGATTCTCAACAAGAATATTGCATAGGTGATTTTCTGTCCTTCTCAGGGTATCATATGTAGAGACACACAGTGTTCATCTGCCCCACATTAGTGATGTTAATTTTGGTCATTTTATAGAGAAACACTTTAAAACCATGCAAATATCCTGCACCTCCTCAAAAATTTCCCTTTATTTAGCATCCATTGATAATTCTTGTCTGGCCCAATCCTTACCAAGATGGTTGCAAAATTGTGATTTTCCAACTCTACCACTCTCTTTACACTTACCAGGTGGCCCTTGGTATTTCACTACAATAAGATCTCTGCCTTCTCCCCTACTTATCTATTTATCGTAAGTATGAATTCATGAATCTCTTTTTTCCCAATTATTAATAATTCATTACTATACTCAGATTATTTTGGTATAGAAATTGTCCCAGGTTTGGCTAGTGGGAGCCTCTTCAATCTAGCTCTTCAATTCTTGTGACATCTTTTAAACAATCCCTTACTTTCTGGTATAACAAGGTGTTCCAGTCTTACCTTGTACCTACCTGCCCAAATTCTTTACCAGCCATTTCTCTGCAGAGCCTTGGTTCTTTTTAGTAAGGGTTGGCATTAGAGACCTAGATCTAGAGTGCTAGGTGTGCTTAGGGCTACTGAGGTGTTTTTGCTTTTTTGACCCTTCAGCCAACAAAGATAGGAAATACACAAGTGTGTATATACATATATGTACACGTATATGTGCAAAGGCATATTCATATGTACAGATGTATACATGCACATACAAACATGCATATGCATATACATAGACTTATTTTAGAAATCAGGAGTTTGTACCAGTTCCTCCAATTTCAATCCATCCCACAGATTCTTTCTTGACTTCTCCCATTCCATATTCGTATTTTCCTTCTTCCACCATGACAACACTGGATACCCACAACATTAACACATTTACTCATTTGCTGAATAATATAATACATTTAAAATGGTTTCAGAATTGCATCAGAAGTATTATAAAAAAACAAATCTGCTAAAAAGAGTTCAGAATTCATTTGCAGTTTCCCCATCCCCACATTCTCTCTCCCACACCCCCAACTCTGCTCAAGACTGAGGGTGTATGGTCAAATACTATGTTCTAAAGTTACGTTGTTACTAAGTTATCGGTTCCTTTCTCATCCTCCCTTCCTCCCTCCCTTCGTTTCTTCCTTCTTTCTTTCCCTTCTTTCTTTATTTTTTCCCTTCCATTATGACATTCATTTAGAACAAAATTAAGTTCATTGTTTCCATTTCCTTTCAGTTTTAGGTTATTTTCTTCTTCCCTTCAATTCTTATTAACTTAATTGTATTTTTGGATATGTAGAATATTAACATGCTTTCCAAAGTCAAAACTACACGAAAAGGTATATTCAAACACTGTCACTCCTTCCTCTAGCTCATCAACCTCGATTCCCCTCAGGCCTTGTAAGTCCAAAATTCCAGTGTCTTCTGGTTTATTTTTCCTCTGCTTCTTTCTGTAGTAATAAGCAGATATTATGAATATGTTTTTATTTTCCTTTCTTTCTAGCACAAAAGGTGGCATACCACCTGTGTCTTTTGCCTTTGATTTTTTTCATTTAATAATATCCTCTGGAAGTCACTCCATATCAATTCTTGAGATCTTCCTCATTCTTTTTTTTAACTATATGGCACTCACTGAAGTCACAACTTTTTTGAAGCTCTTTTGTAAATGCAAAAGGAGATTTGGAGTCCATTCCATGTCCATATTGTGTGAAAGGATTAATGATGAGAAACTTTTTTTTTTTTTAATTTATTTATTTTTGGCTGTGTTGGGTCTTCATTTCTGTGTGAGGGCTTTCTCTAGTTGCGGCAAGCGGGGGCCACTCTTCATCGCGGTGCGTGGGCCTCTCACTATCGCGGCCTCTCTTGTTGCGGAGCACAGGCTCCAGACGCGCAAGCTCAGTAATTGTGGCTCACGGGCCTAGTTGCTCCGTGGCATGTGGGATCTTCCCAGACCAGGGCTCAAACCCGTGTCCCCTGCATTGGCAGGCAGATTCTCAACCACTGCGCTGCCAGGGAAGCCCCGAGAAACTTTTTTTAAATAAGGTGTTGGCATATTGTTTTCTAAGAGCAACTGTGGTTTGAGACCATGTTCTCACGCTTCCCTTGATTTTCCCCAAGCAGTTATCTTTATCCTCCTGTCTCTTAGTTACACTCCATCCCATCCTTTCCCCCACCAACAAATGGTGGCTTTTTCAAGGCCTAGAGACATTCTTAAATATGTGCTGTCATCAAAAACTTTCTCTCAAGAGTGTCACCTCTGTTTGTACACTGCACAAAAAGAGGTCAGTCAGGATGAAATCATCCAGTATTCTGCTGGCCAAGTCACGCCAGCACACACGTGGGAATATGTCTACCCAGAGCAAGTGTCAAATTGTCCTAATTTTTCAAAAAGCACCATAGAGTCTAACAGCAGCTTCCTCCTCAATCCTTCTTCCTGATCATGTGACCATCATATCTCTCCATCCTACACTATCTGAATTCTAGTTTTATGCTAGTCTGCCCCTCCCATTTGTTCTCCCTCTGCAGTCTTATTTCTGCCCCCTCCACTCTACTGAAATGGCTCAACTACAATTCCTTGGGAAATTATAATCCTACCAGACAGCAAAGGAGCATCTGGCAGTTGAAACCTTTCTTGAAAGCCATTTTTCTTTTGACTTCTGAAGCCCACAATTCTCTCTTCTGCCTCCTACATTTTGACACATGTCTCTTTCCTCCCTTCTCACTGGAGGTCTTTCTCCAGGTTTCCTTCTTAGCCTACCTTTCTTTTCACTCTATAGTTCCTGTGTTATTTTCTACTTCCATGATTTCAACTCACCTCTAGGTGTAACGTTCCAGCATTTCATCACTGAGCTTGGCTTTTCTCAGGAATTCTAGATCTAGGTCCATTTATCCAACTGTCTTTTCACCTAATAGTTTTCGTAGGACCTCATACTTTAAAACCCAAACTTGTAATTTTTTACTCTTTTATATGATTGTCTATCTCACATAATGACATTAACTTTTCCCACTTGTTCAACATTCAGATTCTGGAATATCTCTGATATCTCTCTCTTACTCTCTCTCTCTCTCTCTTTAATGCCCCCAAATGTGACTAGAAAAGACCTGGTGTTCCTTCTTCCCCACATTTTGAAATTTTGTTTAAATACTTTCCATTCGCACTGCCACCCTGTTGCCAAGACTCCCCATGACTCACACATGGTTCATAGCAATAATTTTCCAATTCCTTTTTCATTCTTGGTTCAGGCATAGGACTTATCACTTTGCCTCACACATTTCATTTAATTAAGTCTTTTATGAATATCTAAATTTGTGTCTTACTAGAGCTGTAGACAATGCTTGTGAAATATAAGATGTATCCTTCTTCGGAAGGAAGGTTAGTAACTTTGTAATTCTCAATCCTTAGTCTGTAGAAGACTCACTGGAGAAGCTTGTGAAAATGAAAATTCCCAGTCCCCACATTTATTCTGATCCAGTAGACCTTGGGTAAAGCCTAAGTGTCTGTATAACACAGGCATCAGTTTATTCTTCTGCAGGTATTACATTGACCACACTTTCTTAGTCATTCCTCCAAACAATCCCTAACTCACTACCCAATCTATGTTTCATATGTATTTATACACTGCCTACTTTCAAAAGTGATGTGTGATATGAGACAGTTTACAATAAAATCACAATTAAGTGGAAAATCATTAATACAATAAAAGACATGAGCCAAGAAATAAAAATAGTGAGGGAATAATTATTTGAAAATCCAGACTAAGGGAAAGTACTGAATCTAAGCATAAAAATTTACTCTGAGCTTTTCAGCAATCAAAGTAAAGAAGAAAATGTGACCAATGAGAGTGTTCCTTATCTAATAAAAGGAAGTAACTTTTTTCCTGCACCTGAGCTTTGGGAGGAGGAATTTGCCCAATGAGTCTTTATTTGGGGACCATTGAATAACATAATAGATACTATAATTTAAGTCTACTTTTAAAAAAAAAAGAGTCTGCATAGAGCTACTTCTTACAATAAGCTTAGATGAAAACTGAGGGCACAACATGGTTGTATTTTGGAGAATCTTGAAAATGCCTGATTGGTGGATCCCTTTGGCAATTCCTTCTAAGTATCAATAGTCTCAGCCAGGCTTTTGACAGGGGATGAATAATACACAATTCAAATTTGAGATTACTATCTTGTTCTACTCACAGGTAGTCCACATTTCTGACTGAAAAAAAGATCAGATGTGTAGATGACAAAGATGTGGTTGCCCTGTGAAAATAAAAAGGCTTGTCTGATATTTTTATCTTAATGGAGAGTCACTTCACCTCTGTACAACAGAGAGCCAAATGAGCACTTTCAAACAGATCAAGGGCAATTCTCACAAAACAATTCAGTGTCTGCACAAATTGATAGAAACGTCAGAACTCTGTACCATAAGGCACAAAGGAGTTGGCCTGTCTTAGAAGGTTTTGAGGATAAGAAGTACCAAAGATCTGTCTTGACCTCAGAAGATCCTTAACATGACCCCTGTAAAAGGTTTAATTTTGAGACCAACTGCATACCAAGGTTTAACCAGGTAAATCACAAATTTGATTCTTAGGAATTATGTATGGCAGTCGGTTGAGCAGACTAGTTTAATATTATCCATTTAGATGTCAAAGCATGCCTGCCATAATTGATCATTTTGGTTTTAGGAGAATTAATATTTAGAAGCTTCTCCTGACATAAGTTGGCCAATAGGCTGAATTGCTTGTCAAAGCCACTTCTGTAACCATAGAGGAAGGCATGTCATCAACACATGAGAAATACTTGTCTTGCTGTGGCCAGGTCATCTAAAGACAAACAATTTGTTCAGTTATAAAATTAAAAGGAGGGCACTTGGGATCCAGCCCTGTTTTATGCCATTTAAAATGGACATTTCATCTGTCAAAAAGAAGGCTCATCCTAGCCACGTTAATTTGTGCCATACTGTCCAGCAGTAATGGCCCTGAGAGAGAATTATAAGCCTTGAATCTATGTTGAGATCATACACTTAGGCCTCTTTATGGATTCATTGACCAGTGATAAATCAATAAGTTCCATGAAAAGTCTTAAAATACTCCTAATTGAAAGACTGCATTTTACCTTCAGAAATATATGCTGCATGCTGATGTCTCATCTCCCTTTCCGTTGTCCTAAACTATTTTCCCAACTTACCCTCATGATTCTTCTTATACACTCCCTTATATAATAGTTATTTTAACATTTGTCTCATAGCCCCAATTAGCTTTCTGTTTTATTGGGTCGTCTAAAGCTTTGAACTGTCATTCTCTAAATTTATAAATGCTCTATGTCTTTGCTAAATAAAAGAATGAATGACTGGTGGGTGAATGACTAAATGGGTCATATTTCCTACTCTGTTTATGATCAAATACAAAGTTCCCAAGCATAAAATTTGGTGACACAGAAGTAAGAGGCAAAAAGTCAAAGAACACGATGAATGTGATCTGTGTCCTTTAGCTCAAGAGGTTGTTTTGGCTTTCTGCCAAGGAAATTTGGAATTGTGTCACTCCAGATTTTCAAAGTACAGATTATTGGAAATGGATGGGCTCCACCAGCACTTGTCATGAAGTGACAGATCTTGTCACATTGGCCAAGTCATTGTAATGTTCCAGTTGGATTCCTCTAATGTTCCTTTCCTAAGGAAAATCCAAGGAACACCTAAACAGTCTGAATAATGAAGACTGTAAATTCCTTAATTTTCTCATTTCTGTCCTGGCTCCTCCTATGTGTTCACAAGCTTGTATTTAGCCTCCAAAAGGTTTTCAGTTGATTGATAACATTTGTATGTAGATGCCAGCTCTTTTTCAGACCGTCACACAACCAAGTCATTATTTCCTATATTTTTCACCTCATGGCACATACGAAGTGATGACATCCTACTCTGGAGTAAATAGAGGAGGTTGTGCATGGTGATGGGCCACCATGGGGGCTGAGAGGGCCCAGCCTCAGACAACAGTGACACCACAGGCTGGTGTCGGACAGAACTGAGTTTGGAAAGCTTTGGTCTTCAGTATACAAAATTAAATCTTGGAGTAGAATATGGTTATCAGGTCCAGCTTTTCATTCCTATGAATTAGATTTAATTACTCTAAACATCCAAGATAGTGATTATTTATCTTATGTTTGAAGGTTTCTAGAGGTTGTTGAGAGACTGTCCTGCGGTGGGAACATCCGTCGTTTGTGGACAGAAGTCCTTATGTTGTCCACAGAAAACAGATTGGTGGTTGCCAGGGGAAGCAGCAATCTTCTAATCTACTATCTACAGTCAGCTCCCTTATCTTCTCATATATGAAAATAACACTCTCATAAAAGTTATCCTTCAAAACCTTGACCAAATAACTTATCAGTCTCTTTTCAGGTAAATAAGGCCAATCCTTTCTATCTTTTATCCCAGGGTTGGTTTCCTATTTCCTCACTCAATGTTTTATTTTATTCTTCATTCTCTAAATTCACTGTGATTTCTCCACATATTTTTAAAAATACAGAAGTCAAAACTTGGCAAATTATTCTATAAAAATCTGGCCATCCCTGCCTGTGTGCCTATGGACTTACTCACCTCTTACTGTGGTCCACTGGCATTCTCCTGCATTATTCCAGTTAGTCCACTGATAGCATTTACACTTGTTCTTAACAAACAGATGAGAGAATGTGGACAAGGGACTCAAATAATAAAACTCTAAATATTAATATTAATCATAACTATTATTGAGTTAAGCACTGTAGTTAGCAGTGCCTGACAAATGTTAACTTATTTGGTTCTCACAATAACCTAACTAGTAGATATATTAGCATTCCTATTTTATAGATGAAGAAACTGAGGTTCAGGAACATTAGGTAACTTGTCCAGGGTTGGTCTTGGATTCAAGCAGTTTAGTTGTCTGACTACCGCCACTTAAGAACAGTAGTTTAGAATAATAATGAGCAAACCAATTTTACCTGTGTACATTATTTTGGTTCTTTTGTAGTTACCCTGATGCAGAAGCCAATTCACACTAAAAGGTGACTTCTATTGTACCTTCAAATTTTATCAATTCCCTACTTAGGAGGAGCAAGCACAACTTTAAAAGACTTAATGCTCCTCAAAATATACTTCCAAATATATTTTTCCTAATCCATTATGATAATTTTTTATTAAGGTACACCTGACATCTAACATTATACTAGTTTCAGGTGTGCAAAATAATGATTCAACATTTGTATATATTGTGAAATGATCACCATAATAAGTCTAGTTCACATCTGTCACTGTGCATACCATACAATTAGTGTACAATTTTTTTTCTTTATGAAATGTTTAAGATCTACTTTCTTAGCAACTTTCACACGTGCAATACAATATTAGCTATAGTCACCATGCTGTACATTACATCCCCATGACTTATTTATTTTATAACTGGAAGTTTGTACCTTTTGACCCCCTTTATTCTTTCTGCCCACCCCCATCCCTTGCTGCTTCCCCTGGCAACCACCAATCTGTTTTCTGTATCTATGAGCTAGTTTTTGTTTTTATTTTGGTTTGGTTTTAGATTACACAACCACATATAAGTGACATCAAACAATATTTGTCTTTCTCTGACTTATTTCTCTTTCATTTCACTTTCATTCTTTTTTATGGCCGAATAATATTCCAGTGTGTGTGTGTGTGTATCACATTTTATTTATCTATTCATCTATCAATAGACACTTAGGTTATTTCCCTATCATGGCTATTGTGAATAATGCTGCAGTGAGCATGGGGGTACAGCTATCTTTCCAAGTTAGTGTTTTTGTTTTTCTTCAGATAAATATGCAGAAGTGGAATTGCTAGATCATATGGTAGTTCTATTTTTTTTTTTTTTTTTTTTTTGAGGAACATCCATACTATTTTCCATAGTGGCTGCATCATTCCCGTCAACAGTGCACAAGGGTTCCCCTTTCCTCACATTCTTGCCCTTTGCTATTTCTTGTCTTTTTGATAATAGACATTCTAGGAGGTATGAGGTAATAGATAATCATGTTGCTTCAAGAAAAAAAAATCTTATTTATTTATTTATTTATTATTTTTTTAAACAGATTTTGAAAGGATTCTATTTATTCTTTTTTTTTTAAATCTTATTTATTAAGCAGATAGTTATATAGCACTCACTATGTGTCCAAATACTCATCTAGGTGCTTTACAAATATAAGACATATAAGTCTATGAAGTAGATACTACTATAAATATGGAGAAGCTGAGAACAGAGAAGTTAAATAATTGCCCAAAGTCCCAGAAATAGTATGGAAGTAGAACTGTGATCTGAACCACACGACACCAAGCACTGAATCACTCTACAGTCCTCTATTGTTTGCTGAGCAATGTGTTATTTATAGGATGTATGATGACTGTTTTAACTCTATTACTGAATTTAAAACCATCAAGTGTGTGTTTGTTGGTAGGTGTGTGTAGGTGATCATATGCATACTGATATGCCTTTAAAAAATCTAAATGGAAATGAAAACAAGCCCTCTTATCTCTAGATAGCTTTATTTTTGGTAACATAGTCCAAGAAACCTATGGTCAAATACACATACAAAGCTCAAGTTTCAAAGCTTCTGATGCCGTGACATAAACAGGAAGTCACCAAAATTCCTACCCGAGTTTGGTATACCCGAGGTTTCCAGTGGATCCAGAGTCCAGACAGGGCTAAGAGCCCTGCCAATTATCCTGGACGTCCCCATCCTCAAGACAAACTGAGGGGCCTCGAAAATATTTCAACCTTGTACCCATGTGAGCCTCAAGTCTGACTCTTCTTTTATCATTGGAGAGGATACTATTCAGCTATGACATATCTGTCAATTTTTAATGACATAAATACATCACATAAATACATCACAATTATTTTACATCATCAGATGTTGGTCATTGCATGTCTCATAAAGGCTGTTCAATTCGATTTAAACAAGGAATTTTATCACCTGACACCCTCTACCTGGTTAATTTTAAATAATGTAATTTGGAAGATATTTGGGAGTTCTGTTTTATCTAATTTCCCTATAAGGGACTTGGGCCATTTTGACCTTTGTTGAAATCAGCATATATTTCAATTTGGGGAAAGAAAAGAAAGAATGTCCCTTCTTATAGCTTATGTTTGATGTGTACAATTGCACCTGAAATAAGACACTAAGAGATACCAACTAGAATTTTAAAAGATACTGTATACGAATATAAGTATTGCATAAGCAAGCAGTAAAACCTATAGGCAACACTGCTAGAAAGGAGATAAGTTTGATGTGCTTTGGATGCACACCAACCACAGTAGAGGAAGAACTTTGGGCTTTGGAGTCACAGGGCCTCAGTTCGAATCCCAGCTCTGTCACCCACTATCTATATGTCTTTAGGCAAATTACTTATCCTTTCAGAGCCTCAGATCCCTCAACTGTATAATGAGGATACAACTAATTGGCAAGGTTGCTTTGAATATGAGAGATAATGTATTAATTAGCCCAGTTCCTGGCTCTTAGCTCTTTGTAGGTATATACATATATATATGATGTTCTTTATTACAAAGATCTATACTCATTTAAGATTTTGACATGAGAATTTAACCAAGAGAAAAAAGAAATGTTTTTGGCATTATCAAAATGGCAAAAAGAAGGTTTTGGCTCCCTTTTGGGGGCTCAAAACCTGGACGCTTTGTTGTGAAATGTCTAATACTGGGTGACCAACACATACTAATCCAACATACTGCATGCAGTGATGCTGGACCAAATGTTTGCTCTATCACCCTGGTTTATTGTGAGATACTTTATTTGAAACAAAAACATAAGAAAACACAGCTTCAATTACTAACTAGGTTTCCATGAGGCAGACAAACCTAATCAAAGTAGGACCATTTTGCACAGACTTAGAGCTCTACAAAGTGCCACAGGCAGCATGTATAGTCTACATACACTTTCCCAGATGCAGCAAACTGTGATAAATTATATCTCAACAAAGAAACTAGTCTTATTCAAAGCAAGTTTGGAAACAATATTTCAGGAGTCTAACCCTTCTTTAATCATATACTTTGATGGAAGAATGTTCTTATGCACATCAGCTCAGCTCAATTCCTTCCAGAAGGACTGACATCTTAAACTGCACTAAACAATGAATCACCTTGTCAAATAAAGTGCAAAATGGAAAACCTGTTACCAAACTCATCTGATATAATGACATTTACAACAACATGTTTGAGGTGATAAACCGACAATAATAATTATATTTCCTTTAGACTTTGATTGTACTCTGAAAGTTCGATGCAATCATACTTTCTTCCTTCAAGAAAATTTTACACCCCGACATTTAATTTCTGAAACTTCAAACCTTCTATGAACATGCAAATCACAGTTGGCATTAAAAGAAGCACTCTCAGCTCTCCTTCAGGAGCCTGGAATAATGATGACGACGATGATGTAAACAATAGCTAAGTATAGGAGACTCTTCCTGTAATTCAAGGTTGATGGAAGCATTTCAGTTCAGAAATGACAAATAGAGCACTTTCCTCTCCCTAACGACAAGATTTTGCTGGTGGACTTTCTTGAGGAGAATAAAAGCAGAAGCAAGGTCATGCAAAACACCAGATTGCAGCTGCATACGTGGAGCTTTTGCACACAGTAGACACTTAATTACGATTAAATGAATAACCATTTCTGGAAATTTTTCATATAATATTCTGAGCGCTCAGAAGACTGGGTCACTCCTCTCAGGGTGAGGTTTTAATTACCCTCACAGAGCAGGCCGGGTCTGGGAGCGCAGAGCCTTACAGACTACTCCTGGCTCCCTCTGCTGCCCTATAACCCTGCTTGGTGAACGGACTTCCCCACCAGCTCCTGGGCAAATGCCTCTCTTCCCTCTGTGGGGGAGGCCAAGCACTGGATCCTCTCGTACATTCCTGAATTCTCATCACAGTTGGGTTCAAAGCCTCTGGGCTCATGCTCACTAGCAGACTCCATCTACTTTGCTATTTGTCAGTAGCTCTGGCCAAAGGTTCAGTAGGAAAAATATTAAAACTTGGGACTAAAGTGAGATTTGATATACTGTTTGCAGATACCAGTTATCCATGCTCTATCTGTCTCGGAACTCCCCAGAGAATCAGGCACAGGCTGTAATCTTTTCTCAGAATATTTGTGATTAGAAAGTCTATTTACAACCCAACAGTTTAAAGGTTAAGAGAAACAAAAAAACTAAATCACATGTACAAAAATGGGACTTTTATTTCTAGACATAACTGTTTTAGGTCCTCTACTGAACATATAAATTGTATATTTTATATGTCTAGGAAGTTTTAATCTTACATAAGTGTTAACATATGTATACGTTAACATATAAGTATGTTATATACACCTTTTTTCTCTATGATCCCTAGATTTTATATGGCTTCCCATGATAGAGACAATAAACTCTAAGACTCCAGACCTAAATTATAAATGTGTTTATTAGGTTACTTGTTTGAAATACTTTGTCTACAGCTGCATCAATTATTAGATTGCAAACTCCCAGTGGTCTATGTCTTGTTCTAATGCTAGCATCATGCTTTCCAAAATAGTAGCACCCAACAAGTTGGTTAATATTGAAATGAATATAGATATTTAAATAAAGGATACACTGGATTTTTTCTAATACCAAAAGGCAGGGAGATTTCTAAGGCAGCTGGACTCACGCCAGACCCAGCACATAATAATTTCACAGCTCATATTTGTTAAATGAATAAGTGAGGAATGACAGGGGGATGTTTAATATATGGAATATGAGCCAGTCTCACAATATAGAACTCAAGGGGAGACGATCCTATTCATAAATGAACAAATCGGGGTGCTCTGAGGGTTTAGGCAGCAACAATGACGTCTATGATCAGTCGTGACAGGAACTTCATATATATCTCTAATGCATACACTGTCTCTAATGCTTTGCAAGACGTTTATTATGAAACCCATTGCACAGAAGATGATCAGCAACTTTTCTGAGGTCAAACAGCCACGATGGGGCTGAGCCAAGATTTGAAGGCAGGCCAGTCCCTTCCCAGACCTATTGTTTTCCCACTGCCCTGTGCTGTCCTATTGTCCCCTGAAGTCCACAGAGCCTGTGACAGTGGGGGCAGGGCGGGTGGGGAAAGGATATCAGGCTTACAGCCTTTCAGACTCATTACAGGGGATGGAGATTTGAGGTAGTGAGGTCAGTGAGGAGAGGATACTATGATTCTGTTGATTCTAAAAACGAAACTTTTCTACATAGGTACGCATATGACTCTAGCCATTTAAAAAAAAATTATTTTGACCCAAAGTGTAGAAGAACATTTGCTCATTCTTTGAAAACAATAAGAGGTGATTGGTGGCCGCATGCTGAAGTGGTTATCTTCTCTCTGCTCTACACATCATTATTCGTAAAATCATTGAGAGGGGAAAAATGATAGACTCCATATTGTGCAGGATACTGCTGCATTCAAATAGCTTTGTCCCTTTCTTAAGAAATCAGGCAGGAAAACTGGCTAACTGGAGGGCCAGCAAGTCCATGAATTCCACATAATGAATTCCAGGGGGAAGGACACATCCGGGCTCACAATCTAGTAAACGACTATGGCAGTGAAGAAATCAGGAGGTTGTCTTCGCATGCGCTGTGTCCGCAGGAGAAAGAGCCTCATGTAGTCTGCCAACGTCACCCGCGTAGAGTCTGGGCTAATGTCTGTATTAATTTAACTTTTCGCTGGAATTGCTGTTCAGCTTTTTCCTTTGGAATGAATCACTGCTTTACAAAATGAAAAATCTATAAAATGCAGCAAGGGCTCTATGACAATTAGTGCCGTATGCTCTTTTTTAATCCTCTTTGGAAGCGGAATTTTTCACGGTTCAGATACTGTTCCAATAATTAATTGGAAAATTTGCCATATTTTTCTGAATTAGCGTTCTTCATTTTCCTCCAGGGAAGAAGAGGAGGAACTGCAAAGCCTTAGAGCAACCTGGTTGAAACCACAAGTTAAATGATAGCAATGGTAATCATACTTTTCTGTGTCTCTCTCCGGGCCAGTAAAGTTCAACACGCTGCCCCTCAGCAGCCTCTGCTTGTGGAGTTCAGCCACCGGGAAGCGATGTGACCATCAGGTGTCAGCAGTGGACACAAATTTGGGAAACATCATGTCCAGAGTGCTCGCAGGTGCTTGCCAATTTCATAACTGCTAATTGAATCTATCGAAGTCCAAGCTCAAGTCAATTCACCAATATAACAAACATTCTTGAGGCACCTGCTATGTGTTAGGCTGGATGCTAAACACTGAAGATACAAAAATTTCTCAATTCAGAACCCTGGAAGTCAACCCTGCTTAATAATTTGTCCTCATCAACTACTATTCAACCCTTTGGCTGGTGCTATTTATTCTGTCTACAAAAAATCTATTACTTTCCAAATTTCTTTTGCAAGAGTCGAGGCACCATCATCTCTTGCCTCTACTACTGTATATTATCCAGCCATCCACCCAGCAAGCATTCACTGGACTCCTGCTATGCACCAGGCACCTTTGGGTGCAGGGAACATACCATTGAATGAGACAAACAGAGTCCCTATTCTCATGGAGCAGCATTCCAAAGAAGGGATACAGATAATTTTGAAAAAGAAGGAAAAACCAGTTAGTGATTAATATACTACTACTAATAAAACAAGGTTCTCTTTTGGAGGCAATGGTGGTAAGCAGAGATGCACTCAATTTTTGTTTGGCTCTTCATATTCAGACAAAATCTGCCATTTGTCTTTTTTTTTTTAAAATCTTTATTGGAGTATAATTGCTTTACAATGGTGTGTTAGTTTCTGCTTTATAACAAAGTGAATCAGTTATACATATACATATGTTCCCATATCTCTTCCCTCTTGCATCTCCCTCCCTCCCACCCTCCCTATCCCACCCCTCTAGGTGGTCACAAAGCACCGAGCTAATCACGCTATGCTATGCAGTTGCTTCCCACTAGCTAGCTATTTTACATTTGGTAGTGTATATATGTCCATGCCACTCTCTCACTTTGTCACAGCTTACCCTTCCCCCTCCCCCTATCCTCAAGTCCATTCTCTAGTAGGTCTGTGTCTTTATTCCCGTCTTGCCACTAGGTTCTTCATGACCTTTTTTTTTTTTCCCTTAGATTCCATATATATGTGTTAGCATGCTGTATTTGTTTTTCTCTTTCTGACTTATTCACTCTGTATGACAGACTCTAACTCCATCCACCTCACTACAAATAACTCAATTTCATTTCTTTTTATGGCTGAGTAATATTCCATTGTATATATGTGCCACATCTTCTTTATCCATTCATCTGATGATGGACACTTAGGTTGCTTCCATGTCCTGGCTATTGTAAATAGAGCTGCAATGAACATTTTGGTACATGACTCTTCTTGAATTGTGGTTTTCTCAGGGTATATGCCCAGTAGTGGGATTGCTGGGTCGTATGGTAGTTCTATTTTTAGTTTTTTAAAGAACCTCCATACTGTTCTCCATAGTGGCTGTATCAATTTTCATTCCCACCAACAGTGCAAGAGTGTTCCCTTTTCTCCACACCCTCTCCAGCATTTATTGTTTCTAGATTTTTTGATGATGGCCATTCTGACCGGTGTGAGATGATATCTCATTGTAGTTTTGATTTGCATTTCTCTAATGATTAATGATGTTGAGCATTCTTTCATGTGTTTGTTGGCAATCTGTATATCTTCTTTGGAGAAATGTCTATTTAGGTCTTCTGCCCATTTTTGGATTGGATTGTTTGTTTTTTTGTTATTGAGCTGCATGAGCTGCTTGTAAATTTTGGAGATTAATCCTTTATCAGTTGCTTCACTTGCAAATATTTTCTCCCATTCTGAGGGTTGTCTTGTGGTCTTGTTTATGGTTTCCTTTGCTGTGCAAAAGCTTTTAAGTTTCATTAGGTCCCATTTGTTTATTTTTGTTTTTATTTCCATTTCTCTAGGAGCTGGGTCAAAAAGGATCTTGCTGTGATGTATGTCATAGAGTGTTCTGCCTATGTTTTCCTCTAAGAGTTTGATAGTGTCTGGTCTTACATTTAGGTCTTTAATCCATTTTGAGTTTATTTTTGTGTATGATGTTAGGGAGTGTTCTAATTTCATACTTTTACATGTAGCTGTCCAGTTTTCCCAGCACCATTTATTGAAGAGGCTGTCTTTTCTCCACTGTATATGCTTGCCTCCTTTATCAAAGATAAGGTGACCATACGTGCGTGGGTTTATCTCTGGGCTTTCTATCCTGTTCCATTGATCTATATTTCTGTTTTTGTGCCAGTACCATACTGTCTTGATTACTGTAGCTTTCTAGTATAGTCTGAAGTCAGGGAGCCTGATTCTTCCAGCTCCATTTTTCGTTCTCAAGATTGCTTTGGCTATTCGGGGTCTTTTGTGTTTCCATACAAATTGTGAAATTTTTTGTTCTAGTTCTGTGAAAAATGCCAGTGGTAGTTTGATAGGGATTGCATTGAATCTGTAGATTGCTTTGGGTAGTAGAGTCATTTTCACAATGTTGATTCTTCCAATCCAAGAACATGGTATATCTCTCCATCTATTTGTATCATCTTTAATTTCTTTCATCAGTGTCTTATAATTTTCTGCATACAGGTCTTTTGTCTCCTTAGGTAGGTTTATTCCTAGGTATTTTATTCTTTTTGTTGCAATGGTAAATGAGAGTGTTTCCTTAATTTCACTTTCAGATTTTTCATCATTAGTGTATAGGAATGCAAGAGATTTCTGTGCATTAATTTTGTATCCTGCTACTTTCCCAAATTCATTGATTAGCTCTAGTAGTTTTCTGGTAGCATCTTTAGGATTCTCTATGTATAGTATCATGTCATCTGCAAACAGTGACAGCTTTACTTCTTTTCTGATTTGGATTCCTTTTATTTCTTTTTCTTCTCTGATTGCTGTGGCTAAAACTTCCAAAACTATGTTGAATAATAGTGGTGAAAGTGGGCAACCTTGTCTTGTTCCTGATCTTAGAGGAAATGGTTTCAGTTTTTCACCATTGAGAACGATGTTGGCTGTGGGTTTGTCATATATGGCCTTTATTATGTTGAGGAAAGTTCCCTCTATGTCTACTTTCTGCAGGACTTTTATCATAAATGGGTGTTGAATTTTGTCGAAAGCTTTCTCTGCATCTATTGAGATGATCATATGGTTTTTCTCGTTCAATTTGTTAATATGGTGTATCACATTGATTGATTTGCATATATTGAAGAATCCTTGCATTCCTGGAATAAACCCCACTTGATCATGGTGTATGATCCTTGTAATGTGCTGTTGGATTCTGTTTGCTAGTATTTTGTTGAGGATTTTTGCATGTATGTTCATCAGTGATATTGGCCTGTAGTTTCCTTTCTTTGTGACATCTTTGTCTGGTGTTGGTATCAGGGTGATGGTGGCCTCGTAGAATGAGTTGTGGAGTGTTCCTCCCTCTGCAATATTTTGGAAGAGTTTGAGAAGGATAGGTGTTAGCTTTTCTCTAAACGTTTGATAGAATTCGCCTGTGAAGCCGTCTGGTCCTGGGCTTTTGTTTGTTGGAAGATTTTTAATCACAGTTTCAATTTCAGTGCCTGTGATTGGTCTGTTCATATTTTCTATTTCTTCCTGGTTCAGTCTCAGCAGGTTGTGCATTTCTAAGAAATTGTCCATTTCTTCCAGGTTGTCCATTTTATTGGCATAGAGTTGCTTGTAGTAATCTCTCATGATCGTTTGTATTTCTGCAGTGTCAGTGGTTACTTCTCCTTTTTCATTTCTAATTCTATTGATTTGAGTCTTCTCCCTTTTTTTCTTGATGAGTCTGGCTAATGGTTCATCAATTTTGTTTATCTTCTCAAAGAACCAGCTTTTAGTTTTATTGATCTTTGCTATTGTTTCCTTCATTTCTTTTTCATTTATTTCTGATCTGATCTTTATGATTTCTTTCCTTCTGCTAACTTTGGGGGTTTTTTGTTCTTCTTTCTCTAATTGCTTTAGGTGCAAGGTTAGGTTGTTTATTTGAGATGTTTCCTGTTTCTTAAGGTAGGATTGTATTGCTATAAACTTCCCTCTTAGAACTGTTTTTGCTGCATCCCATAGGTTTTGGATTGTCATGTCTCCATTGTCATTTGTTTCTAGATATTTTTTGAATTCCCCTTTGATTTCTTCAGTGATCACTTCGTTATTAAGTAGTGTATTGTTTAGCCTCCATGTGTTTGTATTTTTTACAGATCTTTTCCTGTAATTGATATCTCGTCTCATAGGGTTGTGGTCAGAAAAGATACTTTATATGATTTCAATTTTCTTAAATTTACCAAGGCTTGATTTGTGACCCAAGATATGATCTATCCTGGAGAATGTTCCATGAGCACTTGAGAAAAATGTGTATTCTGTTGTTTTGGGGTGGAATGTCCTATAAATATCAATTAAGTCCATCTTGTTTAATGTATCATTTAAAGCTTGTGTTTCCTAGTTTATTTTCATTTTGGATGATCTGTCCATTGGTGAAAGTGGGGCATTAAAGTTTCCTACTATGATTGTGTTACTGTCGATTTCCCCTTTTATGGGTGCTAGTATTTGCCTTATGTATTGACGTGCTCCTAGGTTGGGTGCATAAATATTTACAATTGTTATATCTTCTTCTTGGATCAATCCCTTGATTGCCATTTGTCTTTGACCTCAGCCTTTGGATGGCAAAATACCTGAATGCCGATTTCAAGGTCATTTTTGGCATCCCTAAACTTGTCAATAATTAATGATTGGGTAATCATGTAGGTTTCCAGCATTACTAATGAAAGTGACATTAGTAATAAAAACAAAATATATCATTAAGATTCATTGTTAATACCTGAGTATTTATTTTCAACTATAGATAAGCATTATAGACATAATTTGGAATGAAATCTACTTTATGCTTTAACTTCTACAAAGACTCAGTTGAAATAAAAATTTATATTTATTATCACTATAACTGTAGAGTAGCTGCTATGCTATATGAAGATTACAAAAGCTGATAATTTTACTTATGTACAAATGCAGTTGTGAGGAACTTTTAACTAGTTAAATAAATAAGGAAAAGATTGGCAGATAAACAAATAAAACCCTTTAAGATGTATATTTAACTTTCAGTTATCAAACTCCATTTAGGTTATAATTTTGAGAAAATATCCTCCTTGGGTATCATTTGCATCTTATTAAGATGAATTAAAAGCAGAATGCCAAATTTTATACCTCAACATTTCCTAATGAGGCGCAACTTTAAAAAGCATGTTTTACAACACCCATGGTAAACCACTGTGTCTGTTCATACTGCAGACTACAGAGAGCATGAAAACAAGACGAGGCTTTCAGAGAAAAAGCAGGAAACCCCAAACTATCTTCTCCTCTACTGAAGTTAATAGGCAGTAGCGTTACAGTGACTGCGTGAGCTGTCAAGTGGTTGACCGTGCTGAGAAATAGTTTCTGTCCTTCAGTTTCAAACTTTCAAAATCCACTACTAAAACTTTCCATGACAAGATTGTAGAAATAATTACATTTATTTATTCAAATATTAGATTTATTTTTTAAGTCAGGCATCCTTTTTATAATGAACTAAATATTGAATTTGACACTTAGCAATTCAGCATTGATCCATAAAAGTTATTAGGTGTGCATCCAGCAAGAAGTAAGAAAGGCCTCTCCGAGAAGGGGACTACGTGCTGTCACCCAAAGTACAAGACTGAGCCATTCAGACAGTGATCTGAGTGAGGAGCATTCCAGGCAGAGAAAATAAATGGTGCAAAAGCCCAGCTTATCACACAGAGAGGAAGAAAGAAGTGGCTGAAGAACAGGAGGCAAAACACAACATTTTAAATCAACTATACTCCAATAAAAATTAAGAAAAAAGAAAAGAAAAAAAAAAAAAGACCAGGAGGCAGCAGGGAAAGGAGCACAGCTGAGGACTGAGAGAGGCAGGCAGGAGCCAGATGTTGGAGGTTCTCTTCCACTTTTGTCCCCTCCTCCACTGTCCCGACTCCCAGACCCCATTCATTCCACTCTCAGCATCCTGCAGAATGGTCTTTTTGCAATGTAGTTGTGTGCTATCACTCTGCTTAACATCCTGCCATGGTTTTCCACACCATTCGGAATGCTGCCCAAACTCCTTGCCAAGCCTCCAAGACCTGGCCCCTGCAGACTTTTCTAGGCAGATCTCAGGACTGTATCCCCTTTGCTCATTAATTTCCAGCCCCTTCTCTCTGCTCATCCACCTACCAATCTATGTTAAATCTGGCCTGTTGCCCATGCTATTCCATTTACCAGGATGCCCTTTTCTTCAGCTCTTTGCATGATGTGCAGCTCCTTTCTCAGGCCTTCTCTAACAACAACCACCAAAATTGGGTCTCCCTTTCCCCATCTCATGCTGATATCCCCCATTATCTATTTTCCCCCTTAAATTTATTTTCTTGTTTATTGACTGTCTTCCGCATGGGACTGAAAGCTACTTGAGGGTTGGTGCCATGTTCATTTTCTTTGCCATTGTAGCACCAGCACCCACCATGATGCCTGGCAATGGTAAGCCTTCAATTAATGTCCATTGAATAGACAAAAAAATAAAAATAAAAATAACAGTGATCCTTTAAGTTACAACACAGTAGGGGAATTTTAAAAACACAAAAACAAACAAACATAACAGTAACACATGAAATGAATATCTCTCACTACTAACTATTCACTATACGCCACACATATAGTGTGCTCAATGATTTCTTTTTTTCATTTATTACCCACAGCAAATTTATGAGCAAGACATTACTCTCCCTGTGTATTTCCTTGCCCAAAAGTCATAGCTGGTATATTGTGGAACCAAGGCCGGTCATGGAAGGCCTTGAATTCCATTCTCAGAAAGAACACTATTTAATTGGCATCTGGGAGGCACTGAAAGTGTTGTGAGCAAAGTAAAATAAATCTTAAAATATTTTATTAGTAGGAGTATTCATTCCCTGAATTATACTAGACCATCGTACTTTTAATGCTCTGAAAACTAAAGGGAGTCGGTGTCCCATTTCACTCCCAGGCTTTGCCTGAGGACTCAATTTCTGATTCCATTCCTTCAATTAAAGAGAATTGGGGTAACTTTTAGAATGGGAAATGCTCCTCTGACACACAAATAACCACAAGGACGATTAAAATGATAAAATCTTAGACCAAATGTGAAACATTTCTTCTGAGTGTTTATAATTATTTTTAGACATAAAATCATGTACTGTGCAAAAATTCATGAATTCTAACTTTCAAGAAAGAAAATAGCACAATCACAATAAGCCCTACCTAAATGTGTTTTCAAATACATTATTATTTATACCAACTTTTTTATATGAAATATTTTCAGTGTGCCTGGTTTGGGTCAATCCTGTTAAACAAAAAAAACCATGCAAAATTTATTTTTCCACGTGGCTAGGTATATTCCCAGGTCTTGAAGAAACAGATTATGTACTCATGTTCTTCTTTCTTCGAAACTATGAATAGAAAGTCAGGGACAAAAAAAATGTATCTTTGGGCAACACAATAATTTGCAAAAGGCTACACAATGAAACAAGCATTTTTCCAAGAGTTAAAAAAATAATAAGGGAGCACGCAAGCACACAAAAAATTAAATTTCAAGCTGTAAGGGCTGATTTGGAAATTTTAAAGAAGGGTACAATTCAGATATAGTTATATGACTTTTTTCCCTTAAAAATCCACTTGGTTATTTTCATATGTCATTAAATATTGTTCACGTTTTGTATAATTTATAATTCTTCAACAAGAAGTTATGTCATTATTTCTTTAGCAAAACTTTTTTTGTAGCAAAACTTTTTTGAAGATTTTTTTTTTAGTATTTCAGCTTCAGTAATGTAAAAAAATAACTCACTGGGATGAAAATCTTTTTCGATAATTAGCTTTATTAAGGTATAATGTACTTAAAATAAAATAATCCACTTAAAGTTTATATGTCAAGGAGTTTTGAAAAATGTATGTGTGCAACTAGTATTAAAATTAAGGTATAGAATACTTCAAAGAGAATGTCCCTTTGTGTCCCCCACTTCCCTGGCCTGGGCAACCTTTGATCTGTCACTATAGATAAGTTGTGCCTATTCTAGTTTCAGATAAATAGAATCACACAGTAAGTATACTTTTAGATCTGGCTTTTTTCACTCAGCGTAATGTTTTTGAGATCTATCCATGTTGCTTGTGTGACAGAAGTTCTTTGCTTTTTATTGCTGAGGAGTATTCTATTTTACGGATTAACTACAATTTGTTTTTCTTTCTCCCACTGAGATATTTGGCTTGCTTTAGATTGTGGCTATTTTGAAGAAAACTGCTATGAACACTTGCTTTCAAGTTTTCCTGTGAAGATGCTTTCATTTCTCTTGACCAAATACCTAAGTGTGGGATTTCTGGGTTACATGATAAGGGAATGCTTAACTTTTAAAGAAACTTTTAAAGTTAACTTTTAACTTTTAATGCAAACTCTTTTTCCAAAGCGGTACCCCACTGAACATTCCCACCAACAGTGTAGCAGTGTTCCACTTGATTCAAATCCTTGCCAACACTTGGTATGGCCAATCCTTTTAATATTAGCCATACTAATGTGTATGTAGTGGCATTGCACTGTGGTTTTAGTTTACATCTTCCTACTGACTCATGATATTGAGCTTTTTCGTATGCTTATTTGCCATCTGTATGTCTTCTTTGGTGAAGTGTCTCTTCCAATCTTTTGTCTAATTTTTAAATATATTGTTCGTCATCTTCTCATTGAGATTTGAGACTTTATAAATCGCAAATAAAAGTCCTTTTATCAGATATATTTAATACAAATATTTTCTTCCAATTTGTGTCCTTACATTTCTTAATAGTGTATTTTGAATATCAAAAGTATTTTAATTACTGAAATTTAATTTATGATTTTTTTCTTTTATGACTCGTGCTTTTTGTGTCTTGGGAAATTTCTTAGGAAATTCCTTGGGAAATTTTCTTACAAACAGCATTTCAATAAACTTTGCTAACTTACTGAATGAAAATAAATAATATGTTGCTATTTTCCTGAGATTAAAATATACTTAAACTCTATGACTTCAGAAGGCTGTGTGGGGATAAATGAGATCCACGTAAAGCAATTAGTCCAGTGACTCTGCATGTTATTGTTCATACATGTTAGTTTTTATTATGATTGTGTTTACCAGAAACTTGCCTTTCTTCTCTTATAAATTCCTTTGCACACAAAATTTTAAGAACTTTATAATCAGGGAACAAACTTCTTTTTCCATTTTCATTGCCAAATTTTTTCCCACATAGTACCTTTTTATCTTTTTAATTTTTCTCATTACATTTCTTCTGCGAGTTTTTTTCCCCCACTGGTTTTCAGATCTGAAAAGTTCTTCCTCATCCAGAATACATTCTGGATACAAAAATGTAATATATGGTACAACTGGCACCACAATATGATTGGGGAAAAGAAATCAACAAGTTATTTGGGGACTACTTATAAGCTACTTTAAAATTTAGAAATTCATATCACATCATAATTCAAAATAAATTTTAGGTGAAGTAAAGATCTAATTTTAACAATGGAGCAAAAGTGAAATAAGCAGGAACATGGCATCCATCACCTTTGCCACATTCTATTGGCTAGAAGCATGTTACAGGTCCCAGCCACACTGGGGGCCAAAAAGGGTGTGGCTCAGTGCAGAGATCAAATTAGGGCACGTCCACCACTACTATTCATACATGTTACAAAAGGAGTGAATCTCAAAATCATTATGCTGAGTGAACGAATGAATAAAAACAGACAAAAAGAGAGCACATCCTTTGATTATATTTACATAAATTACAGAATATGCAAACTAGTCTATAGTGATATGTTCCTCCTCAAGTAATACAACACAGAAATTCAGGGGAGTTTACACCTTGTGGAAAGAATCTTTGGCCAACAGGTGATGGAATCACTGGATAAATGCAACTCCTTTTTATCTTGCATCACTCCACTCGAACCTCACTTCTGCTCCCAAGGATTGTACCTCTTTTTTTACTGAGGTGTAGTTGATTTATAATATTATATTAGTTTCAGGCATACAACATAGTGATTCAAAATTTTTATAGATTATACTACATTTAAAGTTATTATAAAATAATGGCTATATTCCCTGTGCTGTACAATATATCCCTGTAGTTTATTTATTTTATACATAGTAGTTTGTACCTCTTAATCCCCTATTCCTATCTTGCCCCTACCCACTTCCCTCTCCCCACTGGAAACCACTAGTTTGTTCTCTGTGAGTCTGTTTCTGTTTTGTTGTATTCATACATTTGTTTTATTTTTAGCTTCCACACATAAGTGATAATATATAGTATTTTTCTTTGTCTGACTTATTTCACTAAGCATAATACCCTCCAGGTCCATCCATGTTGTTGCAAATGGCAAAATTTCATTCTTTTAAATGACTGAGTAGTATTCCATTGTATATATATACCATATGTATATAGAGGTATTGCTGGACACTTATGTTGCTTCCATATCTTGGGTGTTGTAAATAATGCTGCTATGAACATTGGGGTGCATGTATATTTTTGCATTAGTGTTTTTTTTCATTGTATATATGCCCAGGAGTGGAATTGCTAGGTCATATGGTAGTTCTATTTTTAGCTTTTTGAGGAACTTCCATACTGTTTTCCACAGTGACTGCACAAATTTACATTCCGACCAACAGTGTATGAGAGTTCCCTTTTCTTCATATTCTTGCCAACATTTGTTATTTGTGCTTTTTTTTCATGGTAGCCATTTTGAAAAGTGTGAGGTGATATCTCATTGTGGTTTTGAGTTGCATTTCTCTAATAATTAGCAATGTTGAGAACCTTTTTCTTGTTCCTGTTGGCCATCTACATGACTTCCATGGAAAAAATGTCTTTCTGGGTCTTCAGACCATTTTTTAATTGGGTTGTATTTTTTTTAATTGAGTTGTATGAGCTGTTTATATGTTTTAGATATTAACCCCTTATCAGGCATATCATTTGCAAATATTTTCTTCCATTCAGTAGGTTGTCTTTTCATTTTGTCAATGGTTTCCTTTGCTGTGCAAAAGCTTTTAAGTTTAATTAACGCCCATTTGTTTATTTTTGTTTTGTTTCCTTTGCCTTAGGAGATAGACCCAAAACAATATTACTACAGTTTACGTCAAAGAGTGTTCTGCCTATATTTTCTTCTAGGATTTTTATGGTTCTCAGTCTTACATTTAGGCCTTTAGTCGGTTTTGAGTTTATTTTTATACATGGTGTGAGGGAATGTTCTAATCTCATTCTTTTACATGTTGTCCAGTTGTCCCAGCACCACTTGTTGAAGAGAATGTGTTTCCCCCATTGCACAATCTGGTCTCCTTTGTCATAGATTACTTGACCATAAGTGTGTGGGTTTGTTTCTGGGCTCTCTTCTGTTCCATTGATCTATGTGTCTGTTTTTGTGCTAGTAACATAATGATTTGACTACTGTAGCTTTGTAGTATAGTCTGAAGTCAGGGAGCATGATACCTCCAGCTCTGTTCTTTCTCAATGTGGTTTCGGCTATTTAGGATCTTTTGTGTTGCGATAAAAATTTTAAAATTACTTGTTCTAGTTCTGTGAAAAAAATGCCTCTGTTGTTTTGATAGGGATTGCATTGAATCTGTAGATTGCTTTGGGTAGTATGCTCATTTTAACATATGAATTCTTCTGATCCAAGAACACAGTATACCTTTCCATCTGTTTGTGTTGTCTTCAATTTCTTTCATCAGTGTCTTATAGTTTTCAGAGTACAGGTTTTTTGCGCCCTTAGGTAGGTTTATTCCTAGGTGTTTTATGCTTTTTGATGGAATGGTAAATGGGATAGTTTCCTTAATTTCTCTTTCTGATACTTCATTGTTAGTGTATAAAAATGTAACTGATTTCTGTATATTAATTTTGTATCCTGCAACTTTACCAAATTCATTGATGAACTCTAGTAGTTTTCTGGTGGCATCTTTAGGCTTTCCTATGTATAGCATCATGTCACCCACAAACGGTGACAATTCTACTTCTTCCTTTTCAATTTGGATTCTTTTTCTTGTCTGATTGCTATGGCTAGGACTTCCAATACTATGTTAAATAAAGTGGTGAGAATGGGCATTATTGTCTTATTCCTGATCTTAGAGGAAATGCTTTCAGCTTTTCATTGTTGAATATGACATTAGCTGGGCATATCAGATATGAAGTTTGTGTGTGTGTGTGCATATGGTCCTAGATTTTGAGTATATTGGAAATATTTTACAGACACAACAACACTCAAGTCCAAGGAAGGAATAAGATAGAAAATTATCATAAGCCATTCTGTAGCGTAAAATTACATGTTTCAAAAGTTCCACCATCAAACGTAGGTATTGGGAAAGAATTACAATAGAGAAGAAACAAAGATAAATTATACCATACTTCATTGCAATTCTGTTTGTCTAGCCACACTTGGGACTAGCACACAAAGAACATGGTCAACACCACCAAGTTCTGCCAAATTAAAAGGTAAATTTCTAATGTAATAACACTTAATGAATGTGATAGACATTCATAGCATTGCATTTGGAATTTTACAGTATGGAAAATAAAGGAAAATAGTTTTATTCAATAGATTTTTTTTCAAATGATTCTACTATGCTTGGTAAGATCCTTAGAATTTTTTTTCCTATGCATTTTTAATTGTTTTTTAACATCTTTATTAGAGTATAATTGCTTTACAATGGTGCAATAGCTTCTGCTTTATAACAAAGTGAATCAGCTACACATATACATATAACCCCATATCGAATCCCTCTTGTGACTCCCTCCCATCCTCCCTAACCCACCCCGCTAGGTAGTCACAAAGCTCCGAGCTGATCTCCCAGTGCTATGTGGCTATTTCCCACTAGGTATCTATTTTACATTTGGTAGTGGTGTATATATGTCCATGTCACTCTCTCACTTCGTCCCAGCTTACCCTTCCCCTTCCCCGTGTCCTCAAGTCCATTCTCTATGTCTGCATCTTTATTCTTGTCCTGTCCTTAGGTTCTTCAGAACCCTTTTTTTTTTTTTTTAGATTCCATATATATGTGTTAGCATATGGTATTTGTTTTTCTCTTTCTGACTTACTTCACTCTGTATGACAGACTCTAGGTCCATCTACCTCATTAAAAATAACCCAATTTTGTTTCCTTTTATGGCTGAGTAATATTCCATTGTGTATATGTGCCACATCTTCTTTATCCATCCATCTGTTGATGGACACTTAGGTTGCATCCATGGGCTGGCTATTGTAAATAGAGCTGCAGTGAACATTGTGGTACATGACTCTTTTTGAATTATGGTTTTCTGAGGGTATATGCCCAGTAGTGGGATTGCTGGGTCATATGGTAGTTCTATTTTTATTTTTTAAAGGAACCTTCATACTGTTCTCCATAGTGGCTGTATCAATTTACATTCCCACCAACAGTGCAAGAGGGTTCCCTTTTCTCCACACCCTCTCCAGCATTTATAGTCTGTAGATTTTTTTATGATGGCCATTCTGACTGGTGTGAGATGACATCTCATTGTAGTTTTGATTTGCAATTCTCTAATGATTAGTGATGTTGAGCGTGCTTTCATGTGTTTGTTGGCAATCTGTATATCTTCTTTGGAGAAATGTCTATTTAGGTCTTCTGCCCATTTTTGGATTGGGTTGTTTGTCTTTTTAGATATTGAGCTGCATGAGCTGCTTGTATACTTTGGAGATTAATCATTTGTCAGTTGCTTCATTTGCAAATATTTTCTCCCATTCTGAGGGTTGTCTTTTGGTCTTGTTTATGGTTTCCTTTGCTGTACAAAAGCTTTTAAGTTTCATTAGGTCCCATTTGTTTATTTTTTGTTTTAATTTCCATTTCTCTAGGAGGTGGGTCAAAAAGGATCTTGCTGTGATTTATGTCATGGAGTGTTCTGTCTATGTTTTCCTCTAAGGGGTTTATAGTATCTGGCCTTACATTTAGATCTTTAATCCATTTTGAGTTTATTTTTGTGTATGGTGTTAAGGGGTGTTCTAATTTCCTTCTTTTACATGTAGCTATCCAGTTTTCCCAGCACCACTTATTGAAGAGGCTGTCTTTTCTCCATTGTATGTTCTTGCCTCCTTTATCAAATTAAAGTGACCATATGTGCATGGGTTTATCTCTGGGCTTTCTATCCTGTTCCATTGATCTATATTTCTGTTTTTGTGCCAGTACCATACGGTCTTGATTACTATAGCTTTGTAGTAGAGTCTGAAATCTGGGAGCCTGATTCCTCCAGCTCCATTTTTCGTTCTCAAGATTTCTTTGGCTATTCGGAGTCTTTTGTGTTTCCATACAAATTGTGAAATTTTTTGTTCTAGTTCTGTGAAAAATGCCATTGGTAGTTTGATAGGGATTGCATTGAATCTGTAGATTGCTTTGGGTAGTAGAGTCATTGTCACAATGTTGATTCTTCCAATCCAAGAACATGGTATATCTCTCCATCTGTTTGTATCATCATTAATTTCTTTCATCAGTGTCTTATAGCTTTCTGCATACAGGTCTTTTGTCTCCTTTGGTAGGTTTCTTCCTAGGTATTTTATTCTTATTGTTGCAGTGGTAAATGGCAGTGTTTCCTTAATTTCTCTTTCAGATTTTTCATCATTGGTGTATAGGCATGCAAGAGACTTCTGTGCATTAATTTTGTATCCTGCTACTTTCCCAAATTCATTGATTAGCTCTAGTAGTTTTCTGGTAGCATCTTTAGGATTCTCTATGTATAATATCATGTCATCTGCAAACAGTGACAACTTTACTTCTTCTTTTCTGATTTGGATTCCTTTTATTTCTTTTTCTTCTCTGATTGCTGTGGCTAAAACTTCCAAAACTATGTTGAATAATAGTGGTGAGAGTGGGAAACCTTGTCTTGTTCTTGACCTTAGAGGAAATGGTTTCAGTTTTTCACCATTGAGGACAATGTTGGCTGTGGGTTTGTCATACATGGCCTTTATTATGTTGAGGTAAGTTCCTTCTATGCCTACTTTCTGGAGGGTTTTTTATCATAAATGGGTGTTGAATTTTGTCAAAAGCTTTTTCTGCATCTATTGAGATGATCATATGGTTTTTCTCCTTCAATTTGTTAATATGGTGAATCACATTGATTGAGTTGCGTATATTGAAGAATCCTTGCATTCCTGGGATAAATCCCACTTGATCATGGTGTATGATCCTTTTAATGTGCTGTTGGGTTCTGTTTACTGGTATTTTGTTGAGGATTTGTGCATTTATGTTCATCAGTGATTTTGGCCTGTAGTTTTCTTTCTTTGTGACATCTTTGTCTGGTGTTGGTATCAGGGTGATGGTGGCCTTGTAGTATGAGTTGTGGAGTGTTCCTCCCTCTGCTATATTTTGGAGGAGTTTGAAAAGGATAGGTTTTAACTCTTCTATAAATGTTTGATAGATTTGCCTGTGAATCCATCTGGTCCTGGGCTTTTGTTTGTTGGAAGATTTGTAATCACAGTCTCAATTTCAGTGCTTTTGATTTGTCTGTTTATATTTTCTATTTCTTCCTGGTTCAGTCTTGGAAGGTTGTGCTTTTCTACGAATTTGTCCATTTCTTCCAGGTTGTCCATTTTATTGGCATATAGTTGATTGTAGTAGTCTCTCATGATCCTTTGTATTTCTGCAGTGTCAGTTGTTACTTCTCCTTTTTCATTTCTAATTCTGGATTTGAGTCTTCTCCCTTTCTTTCTTGATTAGTCTGGCTAATGGTTTATCAATTTTGTTTATCTTCTCAAAGAACCAGCTTTTAGTTTTATTGATCTTTGCTATTGTTTACTACATTTCTTTTTCATTTATTTCTGATCTGATCTTTATGGTTTCTTTCCTTATGCTAACTCTGAGGGGGGGTTTGTTCTTCTTTCTCTAATTGCTTTAAGTGTAAGGTTAGGTTGTTTATTTGTGATGTTTCTTGAGGTAGGATTGTAGTGTTATAAACTTCCCTCTTAGAGCTGTTTTGCTGCATCCCATAGGTTTTGGGTCGTTGTGCTTTCATTGTACTTTGTTTCTAGGTATTTTTTTATTTCCTCTTTGATTTCTCCACTGATGTCTTGGTTATTTAGTAGTGTATTGTTTAGCCTCCATGTGTTTGTATTTTTTATGGATTTTTTTCCTGTAATTGATATCTAGTCTCATAGTGTTGTGGTCAGAAAAGATATTTGTTACGATTTCAATTTTCTTAAATTTACCAAGTCTTGATTTGTGACCTAAGATATGATCTATCCTGGAGAATGTTCCATGAGACTTGAGAAGAAAGTGTATTCTGTTGTTTTTGGATGGAATGTCCTATAAATATCAATTAAGTCCACCTTGTTTAATGTATCGTTTAAAGTTTGTGTGTCCTTATTTATTTTCATTTTTGATGATCTGTCCATTGGTGAAAGTGGGGTGTTAAAATCCCCTGCTATGATTGTGTTACTGTCGATTTCCCCTTTTATGGCTGTTAACATTTGCCTTATGTATTGAGGTGCTCCTATGTTGGGTGCATATATATTTTCAATTGTTACATCTTCTTCTTGGATTGATCCCTTGATTATTATTTAGTGTCCTTCTTTGTCTCTTGTAATAGTCTTTATTTTAAAGTCTATTTTGTCTGATATGAGAATTGCTACTCCAGCTTTCTTTTGATTTCCATTTGCATGGAATATCTTTTTCCATCCCCTCACTTTCAGTCTGTATGTGTCCCTAGGTCTGAAGTGGGTCTCTTGTAGACAGCATATATACGGGTCTTGTTTTTGTATCCATTCAGCCAGTCTATGTCTTTTGGTTGGAGCATTTAATCCATTTACATTTAAGGTAGTTATCAATATGTATGTTCCTATTACCATTTTCGTAATTGTTTTGGGTTTGTTATTGTAGGTCTTTTTCTTCTCTTGTGTTTCCTGCCTAGAGAAGTTCCTTTAGCATTTGTGGTAAAGCTGGTTTAGTGGTGCTGAATTATCTTAGCTTTTACTTGTCTGTAAAGGTTTTAATTTCTCTGTCAAATCTGAATGAGATCATTGCTAGGTAGAGTAATCTTGGTTGTAGGTTTTTCCCTTTCTTCACTTTAAATATGTCTTGCCACTCCTTTCTGGCTTGCAGAGTTTCTACTGACAGATCATCTGTTAACCTTATGGAGATTCCCTTGATGTTATTTGTTGTTTTTCCCTTACTGCTTTTAATATTTTTTGTTTGTACTTAATTTTTGATAGTTTGATTAATATGTGTCTTGGCCTGTTTCTCCTTGGATTTATCCTGTATGGGACTCTCTGTGCTTCCTAGGATTGATTGACTATTTCCTTTCCCATATTAGGGAAGTTTTCAACTATAATCTCTCAAATATTTTCTCAGTCCTTTTCTTTTTCTCTTCTTCTTCTGGGACCCCTATAATTCGAATGTTGGTGCATTTAATGTTGTCCCAGAGGTCTCTGAGACTGTCCTCAATTCTTTTCATTCTCTTTTCTTCATTCTGCTCTGCAGTAGTTATTTCCACTATTTTATCTTCCAGGTCACTTATCCGTTCTTCTGCCTCAGTTATTCTGCTATTGATTCCTCCCAGAAAATTTTAAATTTCATTTATTGTGTTGTTCATCATTGTTTGTTTGCTCTTTAGTTGTTTGAGGTCCTAGTTAAACGTTTCTTGTATTTTCTCCATTCTCTTTCCAAGATTTTGGATCATCTTTACTATCATCACTCTGAATTGTTTTTCAGGTAGACTACCTATTTCCTCTTCATTTGTTTAGTCTGGTTGGTTTTTACATTGCTCCTTCATCTGCTGTGTGTTTCTCTGTCTTTTCATTTTGCTTAACTTACTGTGTTTGGGGTCTCATTTTTACAGGCTGCAGGTTTGTAGTTCCTGTTGTTTTGCATGTCTGCCCCCAATGGCTAAGCATGGTTCAGTCAGTTGGGTAGGCTTCCCTGTGGAGAGGACTGGTGCCTGTGTTCTGGTGGATGAGGCTGGATCTTGTCTTTCTGGTGGACAGGTCCACGTCTGGTGGTGTGTTTTGGCGTGATTGTGACCTTATTATGATTTTTGGCAGCCTGTCTGCTAATGGGTGGTGTTGTGTTCCTGTATTGCTAGTTGTTTGGCACAGGGTGTCCAGCACTGTAGCTTGCTGGTTGTCATGTGGAGCTGGGTCTTAGCATTGAGATGGAGCTCTCTGGGAGAGCTTTCACCATTTGATATTACGTGGAGCTGGAGGCCACTGGTGGCCCAATGTCCTGAACTTGGCTCTCCCACTTCAGAGACACAGGCCTGACACCTAGCTGGAACACCAAGACCCTGTCAGCCACACGGCTCAGAAGCAAAGGGAGAAATAAATAAATAAATAAATAAAATAAAATAAAATAAAATAAAATAAAAAGTTATTAAAATAAAAAATTAAAAAATTATTAAAAATAAAAAATAAAAGTAATTTTTTAAAAAACTGACAGACAGAACCCTAGGACAAATGGTAAAAGCAAAGCTATACAGACAAAATCACACAAAGAAACATACACATACACACTCACAAAAAGAGAAAAAGAAAAAAAAATATATCTATATATAAAAAAAAAAGGGAAGAGAGCAACAAAATCAATCAACTAATATACCAATGATAATAAACTCTAAATACTTAACTAAGATAAACTTAAAACCAGAAACAAATTAGATGCAGGAAGTGAACCCCAAGTCCACAGTTGTTCCCAAAGTCTACTGCCTCAATTTTGGGATGATTCGTTGTCTATTGAGGTAATCCAAAGATGCAGGGTACATCAAGTTGACTGTGTAGATTTAATCCGCTGTTCCTGAGACTGCTGGGAGAGATTTCCCTTTCTCTTCTTTGTTTGCACAGCTCCTGGTGTTCAGCTTTGGATTTGGCCCCGTCTCTGTGTGTAGGTTGCCTGAGGGCATCTGTTCCCACACAGACAGGACGGGGTTAAAGGAGCAGCTGATTAGCAGGATCTGGCTCACTCAGGCCGGGGGGAGGGAGGGGTACGGAGTGCTGGGCGAGCCTGTGGCGGCAGAGGCTGTCCTGATGTTGCACCAGCCTGAGGCGTGCCGTGTGTTCTCCTGAGGAAGTTGTCCCTGCATCACGGGACCCTGGCAGTGGTAGGCTGCACAGGCTCCTGGGAGGGGAGGTGTGGATAGTGACCTGTGCTTGCATACAGACTTCTTGGTGGCTGCAGCAGCAGCCTTAGCGTCTCATGCCCATCTCTGGGGTCTGCACTGATAGCCGCAGCTTGTGACCATCTCTGGAGCTTGTTTAGGCAGTGCTCTGAATCCCCTCTCCTGGCACACCCCAAAGCAATGGTCTCTTGCCTCTTAGGCAGTTCCAGACTTTTTCCCTGACTCCCTCCTGGCAAGGCTAGCTGTGGTGCACTAGCCCCCTTCAAGCTGTGTTCAGACAGCCAACCCCAGTCCTCTCCCTGGGGTCTGACCTCTGAAGCTGGAGCCTCAGCTTCCAGCCCCCACCCACCCCAGCAGGTGAGCAGACAAGCCTCTCGGGCTGGTGAGTGCTGCTCGGCACCGATCCTCTGTGCAGGAATCTCTCCACTTTGCCCTCTGCACCCCTGTTGCTGCGCTCTCTTCCATGGCTCCGTAGCTTCCCCCCTGCCACCCCCCGTCTCCGCCAGTGAAGGGGGCTTCCTAGTGTGTGGAAACTTTTACTCCTTCACAGCCCCCTCCCAGAGGTGCTGGTCCTGTCCCTATTGTTTTGTCTCTGTTTTTTCTTTTTTCTTTTGCCCTACCCAGCTAAGTGGGGAGTTTCTTGCCTTTTGGGAAGTCTGAGGTCTTCTGTCAGCATTCAGTAGGTGTTCTGTAGGAGTTGTTCCACATGTAGATATATTTCTGATGTATTTGTGGGGAGGAAGGTGATCTCCACGTCTTACTCCTCAGCCATCTTGAAGGTCTCTCCAGATATGACCTTTATTACGTTGAGGTATGTTCCCTCTGTTCCTACTTTGTTGAGAGTTTTTATAATAAATGAATGTTGAATTTTGTCAAAAGCTTTTTCTGCATCTATTGAAATCATTTTATCATTTAAAAAATTTTCAATTTGTTAATCTTGAGTATCACATTGATTGATTTGTGGATATTGAACTATCCTTGCATCCCTGGGATAAATCCGACCTGATCATGGTGTATGCTCCTTTTAATGCATTGTTGAATTTCATTTGCTAATATTTTGTTGAGGATGATTACATCTACCTTATCAGTGATATTGGCTGGTAATTTTCTTTTTTTGTGATGTCTTTGTCGGTTTTGGTATCAGAGTGATGGTGGCCTTGTAGAATGAGTTCAGAAGCATTACTTCCTCTTCAATTTTTTGGAGTAGTTTGAGAAGGATAGGTTTTAACTGTTCTCTAAATGTTTGGTAGAATTCACCTGTGAAGCCATCTGGTCCTGGACTTTTGTTTGTTGGGATGTTTTGAAATTACTGATTCATTTCACTACTGGTAATTGGTCTGTTCATATTTTTTATTTCTTCCTTGTTCAGTTGTGGGAGATTGTACATTTCTAGGAATTTGTACATTTCTACTAGGTTGTCTCTTTTATTGGCATATAGTTGTTTGTAGTAATTTCTCATGATCCTTTATATTTCTGTGGTGTTGGTTGTAACTTCTCCTTTTATCATTTCTGATTTTATTGATTTGGGCCCTCTCTCTTTTTTTCCTGTTGATTCTGGCTAAAGGTTTTTCAATTTTGTCATCTTTTCAAAGAACCAGCTCTTAATTTCATTGATCTTTTCTATTGTCTCTCTAGTCTATATTTCATTTATTTCTGCTCTGATCTTTTTTTACTTCTTTCCTTCTACTAAAGGAAAAGTGTTTGTTCTTTTTTCTAGTTCCTTTAAATATAAGATTTGGTTGTTTATTTGAAACTTTTCTTGTTTCCTGAGGTAGACTTGAATTGCTAGAAACTTTCCTTTTAGAACTGTTTTGGCTATGTCCCATAGATTTTGGATCATTGTGTTTTCATTTTCATTTGTCTCCAGGTGTTTCTTGATTTCTTCTTTGATTTCTTCAGTGACCCATTTGTTGTTTAGTAGCATATTGTTTAGCCTCCATGTGTTTGTGTTTTCTACAGTTTTTTTCCTTGTAGTTGATTTCTAGTCTCATAGCATTGTGGTTAGAAAAGATGCTTGATATGATTTCATTTTTCTTAAATTTATTGAGACTTGTTTTGTGGCCTAGCATGTGATCTCTCTTGGAGACTGTTCCATGTGCACTTGAAAATAATGTGTACTCTGCTGCTTTTGGATTGGATGGTCTATATATATATCTATTAAGGCCATTTTGTCTACTGTGCCATTTATAGCCAGTGTTTCCTTATTGATTTTCTGTCTGGATGATCTGTCTATTGATGTAAGTCAGTGTTAATGTTCCCTACTATTATGTGGTACTGTCAATTTCTCCCTTTATATCTGTTAGTATTTGCTTCATGTATTTAGATGCTCCTGTGTTGAGTGCGTATATATTTACAATTGTTATATCTTCTTGGATTAATCCCTTGATCATTATGTAGTGTCCGCGTTTGCCTCTTGTAACAGTCTTTGTTTTAAAGTCTCTTTTTTCTAATAATAAGTATTACTACTCTGGCTTTTTTGTTGTTGTTTTTCCATTCACATGGAATACATTTTTTTTCTATCCTCTCATTTTCAGTTGTGTATGCCTTTAAATTTGAAGTGAGTCTTTTGTAGGCAGCATGTATCTTTGTCTTTTTTTATGTCCATTTAGCCATCCTATGTCTTTTGATTGGAGTATTCAGTCCATTTACATTTAAAGTAATTATTGATAGGTATGTATTTATTGCCATTTTGCTAATGGTTTTGGGGTTGTTTTTGTAGTTCATTTGTGTTCATTTCTTCTTTTGCTCTCTTCCCTTTGATTTGGTGGCTATCTTTAGTGTTACGCTTGGATTCCTTTCTCTTTTGTGTGTATGTATATATTATAGATTTTTGGTTTGTGGTTACCATGAGGTTTGTATATAGCAATATAAATATATATATATAATTATTATACCTTGTTTATCCCTTAAGTCTGAATACAATTTAACAACACTGCATATTTACTCCCCATCCCAAAAACGTTTAATGATTTTGACATCATATTTTACATTTTTTTGCTTTGTGTATTCCTTAACTACTTATTGTTGATAAGGATGATTTTACTACTTTTGTATTTTCACCTTCTTAGTAACTTTATACGTGGTTGACCTATTACATTTACTGTATATTTGCTTTACCAATGAGATTTTTCTTTTTGTAATTTTCATGTTTATAGTAACCTTTTCTTTACCACTTAGGAAAGTCCCTCTCACATTTCTTGTAAAGCCGGTTTCATGGTGCTGAACTATTTTTGCTTTTGCTTGTCTGTAAAACTCTTAATCTCTCCTTTAAATCTGAATGGTAATCTTGCTGGGTAGAGTATTCTTGGTTTTAGGTTTTCCCTTTCAATTTTAATTATACCATGCCACTCCCTTCTGGCCTGCAGAGTTTTTGCTAAAAATTCTGCTGAGTCTTATGTGGGTTCCCTTGTATGTAACTAGTTGCTTTTCCTCCCTGCTTTTGATATTCTCTCTGTATATTTAATTTTTGCCATTTTATTTACTATGTGACTTTGTTGTGGACCTCTTTAGATTGATCCTAGTTGGGACTCTTTGTGCTTCCTGGACCTGGATGTCTGTTTCCTTTCCTAGGTTAGGGAAGTTTTCAGCTATTATGTCTTAAATATGTTTTCTGACCCCTCTTTTCCTTCGGGGCCCCCTATAATGTGAATGTTAGTACACTTGATATTGTCCCAGAGGTCTCTTAAACTGCCCTCATTTCTTTTTATTCTTGTTTTCTTTTTTCTGTTCATCTTCAGTAATTTCCACTACTCTGTCCTCTGGCTCACTGATTCATTCCTCTGGATCATTTTATCTACTGTTGATTCCTTCTAGTGTATTTTTAATTTCAGTAATTGTATTCTTTAGCTCTGTTTGGTTCTTCTTTATATTTTCTAACTCTTTGTTAAAACTTCTAACTTCTCATACTGTTCATCCATTCTTTTCCCAAGTTTTTTGATCATCTTTGTGATCATTACCTTGCACTCTTTATCAGGTAGGTTGCCTATCAACTCTATACTTAGTTCTTCTGAGGTTTTATCTGGTTCTTTTGTTTGGAAAATGTTCCACTGTCTCCTCATTTTTCCTAATTTTCTGTTTTTATTTCTATGTGTCTGGTCAGTTGGTTATGTTTCCTTGGAGTGTGTTCTTATGTAGGAAATGTCCTATGCATCCCAGCACCACGCTCCCCTATGATCACTAGAGCTACTTGCCCCCTATGTGGTCTGCATAGATTCTTCAGTTGTGGCGGGCTGACTACTCTGGGTGGTCTGGTAGGTGTGGCTGGACCCTGGTCCAGTTGATTGCCAGATCCTGCTCTGTGTGGAGCTTGCTAGCCACTGGTTGGTGGGACCAGGTCACAATGTGCCTGACTGCTGAACCACATAGGGTCCTATGGCTTGTGCTGGCTCACTGGTGGGCAAGCCAGGTTCTGGGGTGTGTTGTGGGGTTGCAGTTTCCCAGGTTGGCCTGATGGTTGAAGCTGGTTTCTGACTCAGCTGGCTGGGGTTCCAGGATGTCCCAAAGCAGGTACTGGTCCATTGGTAAGGGGGTTGGATCCCAGGGCAGCTGGCTGAGGAGTCTAAGGTATTTTAGAGCTGGTGTTGGCCTGATAGTGGGCAGGGCCAGGGCCCAGTGTGTCCCAGGGTTAGGGCCAGCTCACTGGTGATGGAGCTGGGTCTGGGGTATCTGGTTGTATGGCTTTAGGGGTTCTTTCTGAAGCTCATGTCAACCTGCTGGTGGGTGAGGCTGCATCCTAGGTCCACTCTGACAGACCCAAAGTCTCCCAGAGATGAAACTGACCACTGGTGGTCAGGGCCAGAGCCTGGAGTGTCCCACGGCTGGTGCCAGCCTGCTGGTGTTTGCTGGGTCCTGCCACAGCAGGCTACAGGGCTGCAGTGGTCCTGGGGCTGGTGTCTGCCCACTGGCGGGCAGGGCTAGGGCCCAGGGTCTCTGTATGTAGTGCATTGGGATACTAGGGTCTGGCACCAATGCACTGATGTTTGGGGCTGGGTCCTTGGCCCTCTGGTGGATGGAGCCATATCCAGGGGTGACTTCAGGCTCTGGGCGTCTGAAGCCAGCCTGCCTGCTGGTGAGTGTGGTTGTATCCCTGCCTGGCTAATTGCTTGGCCAAAGGGATCTCAGTACTGGTGTCTACAGGCTGGTGGGATGGGCCAAGGCTGGGTCCCAAGGCTAGTAAGGTACAGGGAGGATTCCAAAATGGCAGCAGTGTCTGTGTCCCCAGGATGACATCCAGTTGCTTCCTGTTTCTCTGGGAAACTCTCCAAGATCAGCAGGTGGGTCTGACCCAGGCTCCTTTCAAATTACTGCTTCTTCCCTGAGTCCCAGAGCATGTGAGATTTTGTGTACTTCCTTTAAGAGTGGAGTCTCTGTTTCACACAGTCCTTAGCCTCTCCAGAAAGTAAGCCCTGCTGGCCTTCTAAGCCAAACATCCTGGGGGCTTGTCTTCCTGGTGTAGGTCCCCTGGGCTTAGGAGCTCAATGTGGAGCTCAGACCCCTTACTCCTCAGGGAGAACCTCCAAAATTGTAATTATTCTACCATTTGTGGGTCACCAACCTGAAGTTATGTATCTTGACTATACCATGTGACTCTGCCCCTCTTACCCATCTCGTTTGGTTCCTTCTTTATAGCTTTGGTTGTAGAAGAGCTTTTCTAATAGATTCCAATCTTTCTCACCAATAATTGGTACGTATGGAAGTTGAATATTAGCTATCTATTGTTCTATAACAAATTACTTGAAGTAGTTGTAATTTTGGTGGGCCCATGAGAGGAGGTGACCCCAGGGTCTTCCTACTCCACCATCTTTCCAAGAGTCAGGATTGTACTTTTTAATAAAGGGTTTGTACATAGGCGTTCTGCCTGGGGTTCTACTTTCTGGGGTACCCAGGTTAAGACACGATTACAAAGAGAATGTCTTCATACTATTATTATCCATATAAAGACATTCTTAAACTGCTCTGTTACTACTTGCAGATCTTAATAAGCTAGAAGTTGACATAGTCTCCAGTCACCCCTCTCTGGCTACTTGGAGAATGGTGGGAAATATGTAGAAGAGAGCATGAGAAAAAAATCAAGGTAAAATCTGATGCTGGCATAATCTTTCTTTAGTTGGCATCACCTTTCAGGTGTAGCCACCAGTGTGTGTATATTTTCTTCAATTCTTTTTTCTTTCTTATCTCGATTTCATAAAACAAACACAAAATAAGCTAAAACTAAAATGCTTTTGTTAAGACATAATAACATCTTCCTCAATGTCTTAGGATATCACAAAACCACAGATCCTCAGGTCACTATATTTGGCTTCCTTTCTTGTTGATGCCTAAAGGGCATGGAAAATATTTGAGGATTAAAAATACTCAGCCAACTACATATGACAAATGAGCCCAAATGCCAGTCTCCAGAAGCAGCAAACATAATGGTGTGGTGTCACCAAGATTAGAGACAAACCTCTATCTTCATTAGAATCAGCCAAACTAAAACTCTGAGAATAGATTTCAGTTCAGTACCAATACCCTAAAAGTATTGGAAGCTTCCTGCATGCTGTGACTGGAGTCATCAAAATCTGTTTGTCCTCTAAACTCTATTTCACTGACTTGCTAAGTTTCTTGAAATTCTCTGGGGTTGCTTCTTTAGTTTAATACAGATCTGTAGAAGACTTTGTTAAAATTGCAATGTGTTATCTTGTAGTGCTCAAACCTTAATCCAGACCCAGTTGTTGATCATATTAGAATAGATTTGTTTACCAGTTTATGAGAGAACTTAACTCTAAAGAAATAGTACACAGGAAAAGAAAATTTTCTGGGAAAAAGATTTGATAAAGATTCCAGAAAATCTGGAAAGTGAGATGGCAGTGAGTAGATTAGAATAGGCTAGATTGGTGTAACAAATAGACCCCCAAAGCTTAGCAACATCAGAACAAAGAGCATTCCTTGCTTACAAAATAGTTCACATTGCTCTACAGTCTTCCAGGATCCTGGGCTGACAGTAGCAATGCCATCTTTACCATGTGGCTTCAAAGGTTAACCCTGAGGGTTGCATCCCAATTGGGCAGAAAAGGAAAACAGCAGAGGGAAGCACACTTGGGGGGGTCATGAGCCAGGTTTTAAGTTATACTACTTCCTACCCTCACAGGGCAGAAGCTAATCACATGTCTTCACCCAACCTCAGGGAGGCTGGACACTGTGGTCTAGCCGAGTGCTCAGGACGTTGAGAAAAATAGGTTTTGGTGAACAGTTAACAACCTACAAGGAGACAGGCCTGAGTGGGGCTTGGTTTCCAAGGTCAGGTGTTTTTGAGGCAACTAGAGTAACCTGGGGAAATTGGATGGAACGTATGGAAGTTGAATATTAGCTATCTATTGTTCTATAACAAATTACTACAAAACATAAAGCCTTAAAACAACTGTAAAATTTGTTTATTGTTTCTATGGATCAGGAATTCTGACCCCACTTGGCTAGGCAGTTCTGGCTCAGGGTTTCCCATGAGGTTCATTCAGAAATTGATTGGGGCCATAGTCATCTGCAGGCTCAGCTGGGATTGGAGGATCCACTTCCAAGGTGGCTCACCCCCATGGCTGCCAAGTTGGTGCTGGCTGTTGGTGGGAGGATTCAGTTCCTCTTCACAGGAGCCTCTCCATAGGGCCCATTGATTGTCTTCATGATATCATCACAGGCTTCCCCCAGAAAGAATGAGCTAAAAGAACATTGCCTTTGATGACCTAGCCTAGGAAGTCACCTCTGCCATATTCTTTTGGTCACACAGACCACTCATGATTCAATATGGGAGGATATGCATAAAAGCATGAATATTGGGAGGCAAAGATCTTAGGGGGCAATCTTGGAGGCTGGCAAAAATCAACTTGAAATAATCCACAGTCAACTATCCTATCCATTAATTAGCACCTCATTGATGAACTGTATATATTAGCTGCACACACTAAAAGCAGACTAAGTCAACCTGATTCATAGCCTGTATATTCACATTTCTTTGGTATCAATCACTTGACACCTGAAACAAATCACATAACAGTCTTTGAAGTAAGCATCAGGAAAGGTTTCCTTGCTCTCTAAGTTCTCATTCTCACTCTCCAATGAACTTACTACACCATCATAGCTCTCCTACGTGTCCCTAACCACTTATCCAGAAACATACTTCTTAGATTTTAATCTGGAAGCCTCATATTTGTAATTCCCAGGATTCTTTCTCCTGTAATCCCCATACATCATTAAGAACTTAAACTAAGAAATAAAAGAAATAGAGAGCAAGTCTTGTCTTTCTGTTTTCTCCCTGGAGTTTTTATTATGAAAAATCTGGACTTTCTAAGAGGAAAACTGACACCTGAGGAGCTGATTTACCCTGACTGTGGTCAGGTGCTGGATTTCCTAACAATATGGCTTTGTTGTGTTTAGTGTTGGTTATACCCCTTGCATGTAGAGTGATTAACTAGGAATAAATAAGATCCAACATTGGCATGGTGCCCAGTGACAGTAACTCAATCTAGTACCATATAGGATATATCCAGTCACAAGCAAGCTCAAAAAGAGTCTGCCAAGAAAAAAATAATCAACTTTATGCATCTCAGAATGCTAATTTGTAGCTGATAACCTGAACTTTCTGAATCTCTGGATGCATTGAAACTTCTTTTTATCTCTGGACCTACATATGGGGAGGTGCTTTAAGACCAGTGGTACCTGGATAAATTAATGAAGTAGGAAGAATTTTATCCTCTTTCCACCAATTGATCCACCTTAGCAAGATAATGTTTCCCAGAATTCAGTAAATTGAAGCTATGGAAGCATAACTCTGTGTAAACAAAAGAGTAATCCATAAACAAAGCATGGACAATAGGAGAAACCACTATGACATCAAACCTGACAGGCTTAGCTGCCAGGCAGGCCACTGAGGCCTTCGGGAGATTACCTTTTCTGCCCCTTTCTGGACATGGCTGTGGACATGAATGTCTGTGGGTGGCATCTCCTGAGTCTTTCAAACACTTGGTGGTGGCAACTTATTATCGTTGCCCTAATACCATTTTCACAGTGGAAAATACTCTCGGTGTTATTTATATTGCTTGGGTAGAAAAAAGGGAATATTTCTGAAACTATAAGTGATGACCACACAACGTGACAGTGATGAATGTGTAGTGCAGAAAGGGATGCTTCTCTCAGAGGCCTCTGCGCCTGAACTTCAGAAAATGGAAACCGCCTAAAGAGAAACTCAGATTGTCATCTTTTTTTTTTTTTTGCTGATAAGAAGAAAAATATTTATCAAATCTGGATCAAATTAAAGTTGTTGCTTCTTCAAAGAAAACACTGAGTCAAAATACTTAGGTTTCCCTTTTGAGTTTAGGATTATTTGCTAAGAATAATGTCTCCATCATAACCTTTCCTTCAAGTATAAAAATGATGTTTCCTAAAAGCTACAGGGTCTTTTCTTTAGTGCTTACCTCCAGCACGATTTACTTTTCTGGTCATTTCTAATTGAATAGAACGCACATAAATATTTCTTTAGAATTTCCTAGTGTTGTTCATATGTAAATATATGTAAATTTGATATATATGCTCTCGAAAATGTATTTAGCAGATGGTAAAGGAAACCAAATTTTAAGATATTAGGTTCCTCCTGAAACTAAAAATCAAGATTTACGTTCCCTTGACAAACTGGACTATAGCAATGTTTAACTGTTTAACTATTACCATTGTATAATTTCAGCAATTTCTTTAGGAGTATATTTGGAAAATGGCAGGGTAGACAATAGTAAATGTAAATTTGATACCCTCCCTTGAAAGTTTTTTTTTTAACCCCAACATTTTGCCACCAGCATACTGTAAATTGGTTTAAAAAAACTTCTTTGGAATAAGGTAAATCCTTATTCCAAAGTTTTGGAATCTTGTAATTGGGTAATTGCAGGATGTCTGATTCCTTCTAGTCCTTGACTATTAGGACAAAAGAATGGGAGTAGTTTCCTTGATGTACTCAGGATAAAGTTTCGAAACAAAGAGCAACAGAATCTGTCAGAAACAATTTGCTCTCTTATCTCTGTAGACTGTAAAAGATACCTGAATCAGACTTATGATGTCTAAATCACAGAAAGAACCCCTGTACTTTTCCAAACGTGCCACCCTATCTCTCAATTTTCTCATCTTTTCCTTTGCACATGTAACTCTTCCCTTGCCTAGAACACAGAGGCTCTGCTGGTTTCCATGGTTAGCCACTGCTGGTCCTATCAAACTAGATGGTATCTCCCCTGAGTGGTTTATACACTTGCACACCACTTAGCATATATCTCCATGACAGCAATTATCCTTTGGGGTTTTCTTTGTTTTCATGGTCTTCCCCACAAGACTGAAAGATCACTGAGGGCAGGAATTGTCAGCAGAGAATTTTGAGTGCCCAAGCTCAACTCAGCACAGCAGGTAGCATGTAATCAATACCACTGGATGAAGAAATAAATAGACACATTTTATATTCTCCAAGTGTGCTTTATTAGGTTACCTCTGTTCAAGAAAAAAGACCATATTTTGGAATTTTATAAGAGTTTCTTCATATATTGCTTTTTTTCTTTCTTCCAGTTTTATTGAGATATAATTGACATACAGCACTCTATAAGTTTAAGGTGTACAGAATAATAATTTGACTTACATATATCATGAAATAATTACCACAATAAATTTGCTTAATGTCCATCATCTCATATAGATACAAGATTAAAGAAATAGAAAAATTTTTTTTCCTTGTGGTGAGAACTCTTAGGATTTAACCTCTTAACAATTTTCATATATAAATACAGCAGTGTTAATTATATTTATCTTGTTGTATATTATATTCCTAGTATTTATTTATCTTATAACTGGAAGTTTATAACTTTTGACTACTTTCATCAAATTCCCCATCTCCCCACCCCCTTCCTTTGGTAACCAGAAAGCTGATCTCTTTTTCGATGAGTTTGTTTATTTGGTTTTGAAGTATAATCAACAGCATTATGTTAGTTCCTGGTGCAGAACAGAGTGATTTTAAATTTCTATACATTTCATAATGATCACAACAGTAAGTCTAGTTACTATCTTTCAGCATACAAAGATATTACATTATTATTGACTAAATTTCCCACACTGAACATTTCACCTGTGAGTCATTTATTTTGTAACTGGAAGTTTAAAACTCAAAATCTCCCTCACCTACTTTTCTTCTCCCTGTAAACCCCTTCCCCTCTGGCAACCACTTGTTTGTTCTCTGTATCTATAACTCTGTTTTTGTTTTGTTGTGTTTATTCATTTGTTTTGTTTTCTAGATTACACATATAAGTGAAATCATATGGTATTTTTCTATCTCTCTCTGATTTATTTCACTTAGCATAATACCCTCTAGGTCGATCCATGTCATTGCAAATGGCAAGATTTCATTCTTTTATATGACTGAGTAGTAGTCCATTGTATGTGTGTACCACATATTTATCCATTCATTTGTTGATGGGCACTTATGTCGGTTCCATACCTTGGCTATTGTAAATAATGCTGTAATGAACACAGGGGTGCATATATGTTTTCTAATTAGTGTTTTCATTTTCTTCAGATAAATACCCAAGAGTGGAACTGCTGGATCATATTGTAGTTCTATTTTTTAGTTTTTTGAGGAAGCTCCATACCATTTTCCGTAGAGGCTGTACCAATTTATATTCCCACCAACAATGTACAGGTGTTCCCTTTTCTACACATCCTCACCAACATTTGTTATTTGTTGTCTTTTTGATGATAGCCATTCTGACAGGTGTGAGGTAATATCTCATTGTGATTTGGTTTGCATTTCCCTGATGATTAGCAATGTTGAACATCTTTTCATGTGCCTGTTGGTCATCTGTATGTCTTCTTTGGAAAAATATCTATTCAGGATCTCTGCCCATTTAAAAAATTTTTAATCAGGTTGTTGTTGTTGTTGTTGTTTTGATGTTGAGTTGTATGAGTTCTTTATATATTTTGGATATTGATGCTTCATTGCATTTATTGTTGACAAATATCTTGTCCCATTCAGTAAGCAGCCTTTCCATTTTGTTTATGGTTTCCTTCACGGTGTAAAACTTTTAAGTTTGATATAGACCCTTTCTTTATTTTACTTTTGTTTCCCTTGTACCCAAGGAGACTTATAAAAAATGTTGGTAAGACCAGTATCAAAGAACATACTATGTTTTCTTCTATAAGTTTTATGGTTTAAGGTCTTGCATTTAAGTCTAAGCCATTTTGAGTTTACTTTTGTATATGGTGTGAGAAAGTAATCCAATTTGATTCTTTTGCATGTAGCTGTCCAGCTGTCCAATACCATTCATCGAAGAGGCTGTTTTTTGCCTCCTTTGTCCTAGATTATTTACCCGTATAAGTGTGGATTCATTTCTGGGCTCTATTCTGTTCCATTGATCTATGTGTCTGTTTTTGTGCCAGTACCATACACACTGTTTTCATTACTGTAGCTTTGTAGTATTGTCTGAAGTCAGGGAGCATGATTCCTTCAGCTGTGTTCTTCTTTCTCAAGGTTGTTTTTGCTATTCGGGGTCTTTTGGTTTTCCATGCAAAATTTAAAATTATTTGTTCTAGTCCTATGAAAAATGCCATTGGAATTTTGATACGGATTGCACTGAATCTATAGATTGCCTTGGGTAGTATGGTCATTTTAACAATATTAATTCTTCTAATCCATGAGCATGGTATGTCTTTCCATTTGTTTATGTCATCTTCAACTTCTTTCACCTATGTCTTACAGTTTTCTAAGTACAGGTTTTCCCTCCTTAGATTTATTCCTAGATATTTACTCTTTTTGATACAATTATAAATGGGATTGTTTTCTTAATTTCTCCTTCTGATAGTATGTTGTTAGTGTATAGAAATTCAACAGATTTCTGTATATTAATTTTGTATCCAGCAACTTTACCAAATTCATTGATGAATTCTACTATTATTTTTGGTGGTGTCTTAAGGATTTTCTATGTACAGTATCACGTCACTTGCAAACAGTGATAGTTTTACTTCTTCCTTTCCAATTTGGTTTCCTTTTATTTCTTTTCCTTGTCTGATTGCTGTGGCTAGGACTTCCAATAATATGTTAAATAAAAGTGGTACGAGTGGGCATCCCTGTCTTGTTCCTGATCTTAGGGGAAATGCTTTAAAATTTTCACTGTTGAGAATGATGTTAGCTGTGGGCTTGTCATATATAAGCTTTATTATGTTGAGATATGTTCCCTCTATACCCACTTTGGACAGTTTTAATCATAAGTGGATGTTGAATTTTGTCAAAAGCTTTTTCTGCCTCTACTGAGATGATCATATGACTTTTATCTTCAATGTGTTAATGTGGAGTATCACATTGCTCAACTTGCAGATGTTGAACCATCCTTGCTTCTCCAGGATAAATCACACTTGATCATGGTGTATGATCCTGTTAATGTATTGTTGAATTCAGTTTGCTAATATTTTGTTGAGGATTATTGCATCTAAATTCATTAGTGATATTGGCCTATAATTTTCTTTTTTTATGACATCTTTGTCTGATTTTGGTATCAGAGTCATGCTTGCCACATAAAATGAGATTGGAAGTATTCTTTCCTCTACAATTTTTTGGAATAGTTTCAGAATGATAGGTGTTAACTCTTCTCTAAATGTTTGATAGAATTTACCTGTGAGGTCATCTGGTCCTGGACTTTTGTTTCTTGGGAGTTGGTTTGTTTTTTTTGTTTGTTTGTTTTTTAACTGATCAATTTCATTACTAGTAATTGGTCTGTTCATATTTTCTATTTCTTCCTGATTCAGTCTTGGGAGATTGTACATTTCTAACTATTTGTCCATTTCTTCAAGGATATCTGTTTTATTGATGTATAACTGTTCATAGTAATAGCTTATGATCCGTTATATTTCTGTGGTGTCAAATCTTAACTTCTTTTTCATTTCTGGTTTTATTTCTCTTTTATTTTCTCCTTGATTAGTGTGGCTAAAATTTTATGAATTTTGTATATCTTTTCAAAGAACCAGCTCTTAGTTTCATTGCTCTTTTTTAGGTGTTTTTTTTTTAGTTTCTCTTTCATTGACTTATTTATTTATTTATTTATTTATTTATTTATTTATTTATGTGCTCTGATATTTATTATTTCTTTCCTGCTACTAATTTTAAGGTTTTATTTGTTATTCTGTTTCTAGTTCCTTTAGGTGCAAGGTTGGGTTTTTAGTTTAATTTTTTCTTGTTTCCTTAGGTAGACTTGTATTACTATGAACTTTCCTCTTAGAACTGCTTTTGCTGTGTTCCATGGATTTTGGATAGTTGTGTTTCATTTTCATTTGTCTCCAGGTATTTCTTGATTATTTTTTTATTTCTTCAGTAACCCATTGATTGTTTAGTAGCATATTGTTTACCCTCCATGTGTTTGTGTTTCTTTGCTGTATTTTTTTTCCTTATAGTTTGTTTCTACTCTCATAGCACTATAGTTGGAAAAGATGCTTGATATGATTTGTCTTCTGTTCTTTTTATTTATTTATCTTTTAACAATTTTATTGCAGTATAATTGCTTTACAATGGTGTGTTAGTTTCTGCTTTATAACAAACTGAATCAACTATACATATACATATATCTCCATATCTCCTCCCTTTTGCATCTCTCTCCCACCCACCCTCCCTATCCCACCCCTCCAGGTGGTCACAAAGCACCAAGCTGATCTCCCTGTGCTATGCAGCTGCTTCCCACTAGCTATCTATTTTACATTTGGTAGTATATATAAGTCCATGCCATTCTCTCAATTCGTCCCAGCTTACCCTTCCACCTCCCCGTGTCCTCAAGTCTGTTCCCTATGCCTGCTTCTTTATTCCTGTCCTGCCCCTCGGTTCTTCAGAACTTTTTTTTTTTTCTTAGATTCCATGTATATATGTTAGCATACGGTATTTCTTTTTCTCTTTCTGACTTACTTCACTCTGTATGACAGACGCTAGGTCCATCCACCTCACTACAAATTACTCAGTTTCGTTTCTTTTTATGGCCGAGTAATAGTCCATTGTATATATGTGCCACATCTTCTTTATCTATTCATCTGTTGATGGACACTTAGGTTGCTTCCATGTCCTGGTTACTGTAAATAGAGCTGCAATGAACATTATGGTACATGACTTTTTGAATTATGGTTTTCTCAGGGTATATGGCCAGTAGTGGGATTACTGTGTCTTATGGTAGTTCTATTTTTAGTTTTTTAAGGAACCTCCATACTGTTCTCCATAGTGGTTGTATCAATTTACATTCCCACCATAGTGCCTGTAATTGATATCTAGTCTCATAGCATTGTGGTCAGAAAAGATACTTGTTATGATTTCAATTTTCTTAAATGTACCAAGTCTTGATTTGTGACCTAAGATATGATCTATCCTGGAGAATGTTCCATGAGACTTGAGAGGAAAGTGTATTCTGTTGTTTTTGGATGGAATGTCCTATAAATATCAATTAAGTCCACCTTGTTTAATGTATCATTTAAAGTTTGTGTTTCCTTATATATTTTCATTTTGGATGATCTGTCCATTGGTGAAAGTGGGGTGTTAAAATCCCCTGCTATGATTGTGTTACTGTTGATTTCCCCTTTATGGCTGTTAACATTTGCCTTATGTATTGAGGTGCTCCTATGTTGGGTGCATAAATATTTACAGTTGTTATGTCTTCTTCTTGGATTGATCCCTTGTTCATTATGTAGTGTCCTTCTTTGTCTCTTGTAATAGTCTTTATTTTAAAGTCTATTTTGTCTGATATGAGAATTGCTACTCCAGCTTTCTTTTGATTTCCATTTGCATCGAATATCTTTTTCCATCCCCTCACTTTCAGTCTGTATGTGTCCCTAGGTCTGAAGTGGGTCTCATGTAGCCAGCATATATATGGGTCTTGTTTTTGTATCCATTCAGCCAGTCTATGTCTTTTGGTTGGAGCATTTAATCCATTTACATTTAAGGTAATTATCAATATGTATGTTCCTATTACCATTTTCATAATTGTTTTGGGTTTGTTATTGTAAGTCTCTTCCTTCTCCTGTGTTTCCTCCCTAAAGAATTTCCTTTAGCATTTGTTGTAAAGATGGTTTAGTGGTGCTGAATTATCTTAGCTTTTGCTTGTCTGTAAAGGTTTTAATTTCTCCGTCAAATCTGAATGAGATCCTTGCTGGGTAGAGCAATCTTGGTTGCAGGTTTTTCCCTTTCCTCACTTTAAATATGTCCTGCCACTCCTTTCTGGCTTGCAGAGTTTCTGCTGAAAGATCAGCTGTTAACCTTATAGGGATTCCCTTATATGTTATTTGTTGTTTTTCCCTTACTGCTTTTAATATTTTTTGTTTGTACTTAATTTTTGATAGTTTGATTAATATGTGTCTTGGCCTGTTTCTCCTTGGATTTATCCTGTATGGGACTCTCTGTGCTTCCTAGGATTGATTGACTATTTCCTTTCCCATATTAGGGAAGTTTTCAACTATAATGTCTTCAAATATTTTCTCAGTCCCTTTTTTTTTTCTCTCTTCTTCTGGGACCCCTATAATTCGAATGTTGGTGCATTTAATGTTGTCCCAGAGATCTCTGAGACTGTCCTCAATTCTTTTCATTCTTTTTTCTTCTATCTTCTCTGCAGTAGTTAGTTCCACTATTTTATCTTCCAGGTCACTTATCAGTTCTTCTGCCTCAGTTATTCTGCTATTGATTCCTTCTAGAGAATTTTTAATATCATGTATTGTGTTGTTTATCATTGTTAGTTTGCTCTTTAGTTCTTCTAGGTCCTTGTTAAACATTTCTTGTATTTTCTCCATTCTCTTTCCAAGATTTTGGGTCATCTTTACTATCATTACTCTGAATTCTTTTTCAGGTAGATTGACTATTTCCTCTTCATTTGTTTGGTCTAGTGGGTTTTTACCTTTCTCCCTCATCTGCTGTGTGTTTCTCTGTCTTTTCATTTTGCTTAACTTACTGTGTTTGGGGTCTCCTTTTCGCAGGCTGCAGGTTTGTAGTTCCCTTTTTTTTGGTGTCTGCCCCCAGTGGCTAAAGATGGTTCAGTGGGTTGTGTAGGCTTCCTGGTGGAGGGGACTTGTGCCTGTGTTCTGGTGGATGAGGCTGGATCTTGTCTTTCTGGTGGGCAGGTCTATGTCTGGTGGTGTGTTTTGGGGTGTTTGTGACATTGTTATGATTTTAGGCAGCCTCTCTGCTAATGGGTGGGGTTGTGTTCCTGTCTTGCTAGTGTTTTGGCATAGGGTGTCCAGCACTGTAGCTTGCTGTTCGTTGAGTGGAGCTGGGTCTTGGCATTGAGATGGAGCTCTCTGGGAGAGTTTTTGCTGTTTGATATTACATGGAGCTGGGAGGTGTCAGTTGGACCAATGTCCTGAACTTAGCCCTCCCACCTCAGAGGCAAAGGCCTGACACAGGGCTGGAGCACCAAGACCCTGTCAGCCATATGGCTCAGAAGAAAAGGGATAAAAAAAGAAGGAAGGAAGGAAGGAAGGAAGGAAAGAAAGAAAGAAAGAAAGAAAGAAAGAAAGAAAGAAAGAAAGAAAGAAAGAAAGAAAGAAAGGAGAAAGTAAAATAAAAAATAATTATTAAAAATTAAAAAGTAATTAAAAAAAGAAATCAAAAAAGAAAGAAAGGAAGAAGGGAGCAACCAAACCAAAAAACAAATGATAACGAGCTCTAAAAGTAAACCAAAAAAACAAAAACAAAAACAAAAATGGACAGACAGAACTCTAGGACAAATGGTAAAAGCAAAGCTCTACAGAGAAAGTCACACACAGAAGCACACACATACACACTCACAAAAAGAAAAAAAGGAAAAATATATATATATTGTTGCTCCCAAAGTCCACCACCTCAATTTTGGGATGATTTGTTGTCTATTCAGGTATTCCACAGATGCAGGGTACGTCAAGTTGATTGTGTAGATTTAATCTGCTGCTCTTGAGGCTGCTGGGAGAGATTTCCCTTTCTCTTCTTTGGTCACACAGCTCCTGGGGTTCAGCTTTGGATTTGGCCCCGCCTCTTCATGTAGGTCGCCTGAGGGCATCTGTTCTTCGCTCACACAGGACAGGGTTAAAGGAGCAGCTGATTAGGGGGCTCTGGCTCACTCAGGCCAGGGGGATGGAGGAGTATGGAATGCGGAGCGAGCCTGCGGTGGCAGAGGCTGGCGTGACGTTGCAACAGCCTGAGGCACGCTGTGTGTTCTCCCGGGAAAGTTGTCCCTGGATCATGGGACACTGGCAGTGGTGGGCTGCACAGGCTCCCAGGAGGTGAGGTGTGGATAGTGACCTGTGCTTGCACACAGACTTCTTGGTGGCTGCAGCAGCAGCGTTAGCGTTTCATGCCTGTCTCTGGTGTCCACACTGATAGCAGTGGCCCCCCGCCCCCGGAGCTCGATTAGGCAGTGCTCTGAATCCCCTCTCCTCGCGCACCCCAAAACAATGGTCTCTTGTCTCTTAGGCAGTTCCAGACTTTTTCCCGGACTCCCTCCTGGCTAGTTGTGGCGCACTAGCCCCCTTCAGGCTGTGTTCATGCAGACAACCCCAGTCCTCTCCCTGGGATCTGACCTCCGAAGCCGGAGCCTCAGCTCCCAGCCCCCACCCGTCCCAGCAGGTGAGAAGACAAGCCTCTCAGGCTGGTGAGTGCTGGTCGGCACTGATCCTTTGTGCAGGAATCTCTCCGCTTTGCCCTCTGCACCCCTGTTGCTGCGCTCTCCTCCATGGCTCCAAAGCTTCCCCCCCGCCACCCACTGTCTCCTCCAGTGAAGGGGCTTCCTAGTGTGTGGAGACTTTTCCTCCTTCACAGCTCTCTCTCGCTGGTGCAGGTCCTGTCTCTATTATTTTGTCTCTGTTTTTTCTTTTTTATTTTGCCCTACCCAGGTACATGGGGAGTTTCTTGCCTTTTGGGAGGTCTGAGGTCTTCTGCCAGCGTTCAGTAGGTGTTCTGTAGGAGTTGTTCCACATGTAGATGTATTTCTGATGTATTTGTGGGGAGGAAGCTGATCTCCACGTCTTACTCTTCTGCCATCTTGAAGGTCTCCCCCGTTCTGCTCTTTTTGGATGGAATGTTCTATATATATCTATTAAGTAAATCTGATCCAATGTGTCATTTAAGGCCAGTGTTTGCCAGTCGATTTTTTTAAAATAAATTTATTTATTATTTATTTATTCATTTTTGGCTGCGTTGGGCCTTTGTTGCTGTGTGTGGGCTTTCTCTAGTTGTGGCAAGCAGGGTTACTCTTCATTGCAGTGCACAGGCTTCTCATTGTGGTAGTTTCTCTTGTTGCGGAGCACAGGCTCTTGGTGCACAGGCTTCCATAGTTCTGGCACATGGGCTCAGTAGTTGTGGCTTGCAGGCTCTAGAATTCAGGCTCAGTAGTTGTGGTGCACAGGCTTATTTGCTCTATGGCATGTGGGACCTTCCTGGACCAAGGCTCGAACCCATATCCCCTGCATTGTCAAGCAGGTTCTTAACCACTGCACCACCAGGGAAGTCCCTCCCCATCAATTTTTGTCTGGATGATCTGTCCATTGATGTAAGTGGGTAAAGTCCCCTACTATTATTGGAGACTTTACTGTCAGTTTCTCCCTTTATGTCTGTTAATATTTGCTTTATATTTAGGTGTTACTATGTTGTGTACATATATATTACAATTGTTGTATCTTCTTCTTGGATTAATCCCTTGTTAATTCTGTAATGTCCTTTTTTCTCTCTTATTACAATCTTTGTTTTAATGTCTATTTTTCTGATATAATTATTGCTACCTTGGCTTTCTTTTGATTTCCATTTGCAATGAATACTTTTTTCCAGCCCCTCACTTTCAGTCTAGGTGTGTCTTTATATCTGAAGCGAATCTCATATAGGCAGCACATATATGGGTCTTATTTTAGTATCCATTTCAGACACTCTGTGTCTTTTGATTGGAGCATTCAGTCCATTTACATTTAAAGTAATTGTTGATAGGCATGTGTTTATTGCCATTTTGTTAATGGTTTGTGGTTGTAGATCTTTTTTGTTCATTTCTTCTTCTTTTGCTCTCTTCCCTTTGATTTGATGACTATCTTTAATGTTATATTTGGATTCATTTCTCTTTTGTGTGTGTGTATTTACTATAGATTTTTGGTTTGTGGTTACCATGATACATACATACATACACACACAGAGACACACACACACACACACAATTATTTTAAGTTGCTGATCTCTTAAGTTCAAATGCATTTTAACAACCCTACATTTTTACTCCCTTCTCCCACACTTAATGTTTTTGACATCATATTTTACATCTTTTTGTTTTGTGTATTCCTTAACTACTATTTATATAGATGATTTTACTACTTTTGTGTTTTCACATTCCTAGTAGCTTTATAAGTAGTTGATCTACTACCTTTACTTTATATTTCCACTGAGATTTTTTTCCTTATGTAATTTTCATATTTCTAGTTGTGGCCTTTTCTTTTCCATTTAGAAAAGTCCCTTAAACATTCCTTGTAAAGCTGATTTCATGTTACTGAACTGTTTTAGCTTTTGCTTGTCTGTAAAACTCTTGATATCTCCTTCAGGTCTGAATTATAGCCTTGCCAGGTAGAGCATTCTTGGTTGTAAGTTGTTTCCTTCCATAACTTTAATTATATCATCCCAGTCTCTTCTGGCCTGCAGAGTTTATGCTGAAAAGTCAGTGGAGACTCTTATGGGGGTTCCCTTTTAAGTAACTAGTTACTTTTCCCTTGCTGCTTTTAATATTCTCTCTTTATCACTAATTTTTGCCATTTTAATTACAACATGTCTTGGTGTGGACCTCTTTGGTTTGTTCCTGTTTGAGACTCTTTGTGCCTCCTGGACCTGGATGTCTGTTTACTTTCCCAGGTTAAGGAAGTTTTCAGCAATTATGTCTTCACATATGATCTCTCCCCACCCCCTCTCCTTCTGTGTCACTTTTAATGCAAACTTGATGTCCCAGAGGCCTTTTAAACTGTTCTCATTTCTTTCTGTTCTTTTTTCTGTTCAGCTTCAGTGATTTCCTCTACACTGTCTTCCAGTTCGCTGATCTCTTCCTCTTTATCATCTAATTTACTGTTGATTCCTTCTAGTGTGTTTTTCATTTGTTATTGTATTCTTTTAGCTCTGTTTGGTTCTTTATATCCTAACTCTTTATTTGAAACTTCTAACTTCTCATTGTGTTCATTCATTCTTCTCCCAACTTTGTTGAGCTTCTTTATGATTGTTACCTTGAACTCTTTAGCAGGTCGATTGCTTATCTCCACTTCACTTAGTTGTTCTTCTGGAGTTTTATCTTTTTTTTTTTGTTTGGAACTTATTCTGCTGTTGACTCATTTTGCCCAATTTTCTGCTTTTATTTCCACATATTTGGTAAGTTGGTTATGTTTTTTGATCTTGGAGAATTGACCTTTTGTAGGAGACATCCTATGGGGCCCAGCAGTGCACTTCCCTCTGGTCACCAGAGCTATATATGCTCTAGGCGTGCCCTCTATCTGGGCTGCATGGGCCCTTCTGTTGTGGTGGGCTGACTACTGTGGGCACACTGGTAACTGTGGCTTGTCCCTAGCCTGGTTGGTTGCCAGGCCCTGCCTAGTATTGAGGCTGCTGGCTGCTGGTGGCCAGGCCTGAGTCACAAGGTGTCTGACTTCAGTGCCTTGCAGGGTCTCAGGGCTTGTGATAGCCCACTGGTAGGTAGAGCCAGGTTCCAAGCTGGCCTGTCATGGGCCTGGGGGGTCCCATAACTAGTTTCAACTTTGAAATGAATCATAGAACAAAATGTAAGGACTAACTACACAAATTCTATACAAAAACAGAAGAAAAATATTAGTGGCTTTGACTTATGCAAATCTTTCTTAAATAAGACATAAAGAGTAAGAAATATAAAAGAAAACATTGATAAAATGAACTTCATGAAATTTAAAAACCTTTGCTCTTTGAAAGATAGTTAAGAAAATTAAGGTAAGTCATAGACTAAGAGAAAATATTTGCAATATATATCTGATGTAAAAAGTTGTATTCAGAATATATAAAGAACTTCTGACAACCAAGAAACAAGAAAACCTAATTTAAAGAGGAGAGGGTTGTGAAGGTGCAAAAGACTTAAATAGATACTTCACAAGAGAAGATATACAGGTGCAAATAAGTACATATAAAGGTTTATTAGGCATCAGGAAAATACAAATTAAAACAACCATGAGATACCATTTCACAATCACTATAATTGCTAAAATTAAAAGGTCTGACAATACCAAATACTGGCAAAGGTGTAGAATAACTGGAACTCTCACATATTACTGGTGAAAATATAAAATGTTTGGCAATTTCTTAAACAGACATCCACCTCATAGCCAAATATTTCTACTTCTAATTAGCTGCCCAAGATAAATGAAAATATTTTTTCCACAAAATGACTTGTTTTTAGCAGCTTTACTTATAATAAACAAGTCTGAAAACAACCTAAATATTCAACAGGAAAATGGAAAAACAAATTGTATAGTAATATAATAAAATAGTATATATTAAAAAGAAGTGAAATATTCACACACACAACATGATGAAACTCAAACACATGTTTAGTGAAATAAATCAGATATAAAAGAGAACAGATTTTATGATTCCATTTATGTGAAGTTCAAGATTAACCAAAACTGTTTTATGGTGATAAATATCTAAAACAGCCATTGCTCCTGGTGGGTTCAGAATTGAGTGGTAAGAGGGATAGGGAACCTTTTCAAGATGATGGAAGTGTTCTTCTGATGGACATGGAGATATGCTGCCCCTTTAAGAATGACCTTGTTGCCTCAGCAGCTGGGGGTGTTGTCAGTGAAGATTGTTCAGCTGTCAGCCCTTTATAGGATTGCTTCAGCTGTAGAGACCCACTCATCACAGGTCATTCCCTTCTGGGGATGATCCACAACCAATGATTAATCAAAACAGAAATTAAATGTCTGGCCCTGTGGTCCAACATGAAACAACTCCGTTGGGCCATCCCAGCTTCATAGCTCCCCATAGAGTGGGCTGAGGCTGTTGGGCCTGCTTTGCAGCAGCAAAACAGTATGACATGGTTGCATTATTTTTGAAAAAGACTATTCTTTCCCCATTGAATTGTCTTGATACCTTTGTCAAAAATCAATTAACATACACTTAAGAGTTCATTTCTGTACTCTCAATTCTATTCCATTTATCAATGTATCTATCCTTATGCCAGTGTTGTACTGTTTTGATTATGGTAGTTTTGTAGTAAGGTTTGAAAACACTGTGAGACTTCCAATATTTTTCTTCTCTTTTAAGATTGTTTTTGGTGATTAGTGTCTTGCATTTTATACAAATTTTAATGTCACTGCCAATTTCTCAAAAAGTAATATGTGGCTGAGATTTTGACTGAGATTACATTGAATCCATAGGTAAATTTGGGGAATATTGCTTTCTTAAGAGTATTGTCTTCCAATCTGTGAACATGGATGTCTTTCCATTTATTTAGGTTTTCTTTCAATATTTCATAGTTTTCAATGTGTACATCTTGCACTTTTTCTATTAAATTAATTTCTAAATATCTTACTCTTCTTGATGTTATTGTAAATTGAATTGTTTTCTTAATTTAGTTTTCAAATTTTATTGCCAATATATAGAAATATTGATTTTTATATATTGATCTCATATTCTACAACTTTGCTGAATTCTTTTATTAGTTCTAACAGTTTGTGTGTGTGTGTGTTCTTTGGGATTTTCTATATGCAAGGTCATGACATCTTTGAATAGAGATTGTTTTACTTCTTCCTTTTTAATCTGGATGTTCTTCCTTTCTCCTTCCCTCCCTTCCTTCCTCCCTTCCTTTATTTCTCCCTTCCTTCCTTCTTTCCTTTCTTTCTTGACTAATTTTCCTGGCTAGGACTTCCAGTAAAATGTTGAATAGAAGCAACAAGAGCAGACATTCTTGTCTTGTTTTTGATTTTGGGAGAAAGCATTCAATCTTTCACCATTAAGTATGATGTTATCTGTGGATTTAATTTATTTATTTTGATGTGGACCATTCTTAAAGTCTTTATTGAATTTGTTACAATATTCCTTCTGCTTTTTATGTTTTGGTTTTTTGGCTGTGAGGCATGTGAAATCTCAGCTCCCTGAACAGTGATCGAACCTGCACCCCCTGCATTGGAAGGTGAAGTCTTAACCACTGGACCACCAGGGAAGTCCCCATTTACTTTCTTTTTTTTTTTTTAATTAATTAATTTATTTGGTTGCGCCAGGTCTTAGTTGCATCAGGACGACTGCTTAGTTGCAGCTCCAGGGCTCCTTAGTTGTGACTCGTGAGCTCCTTAGTTGCAGCACATGGGCTCCTTAGTTGTGGCATGAGAACTCTTAGTTGCGGCAGGCATGTCATATCTAGTTCCCTCACCAGGGATTGAACCTGGGCCCCCTGCATTGGGAGCGCAGAGTCTTATCCACTGTGCCACCAGGGAAGTCCCATGTGGATTTTTAACAGATGGCTTTTGTCAGGCTGAGGAAGTTCCCTTGTATTCTTAGTTTGTTGAATTTTTTATCATGAAAGGGAGTTGGATTTTGTCAAATGCCGATACTGAATTTATTGAGATGATCTTATGATTTTTGCCCATGATTCTATTAATATAATGCATTATATTGATTGATATTTATATGTTAAAGCAACCTTGCATTTCTGGGATAAATCCCACTTGACTATGGTGTATAATCCTTTTATACACTGCTGAGTTCAGTTTGCTAGTATTTTCCTGAATATTTTTGCATTTATATCCATAAAGAATATTGGTGTACAGTTTTCATTTCTTATGATGTCTTTGCCTAGTTTTGTTATCAGGGTAATGCTGGTCTCAGAATGAGTTGGGAAGTGTTCCCTCCTTCTCAGTTTTTTGGAAGACTTTGTGAAGGGTTTGTCTTAATTCTACCCTACGTTTGGAGGAATTCACAGTGAAGCTATCTGAGCCTTCTCTGTGGGAAGTTTTATTATTATTATTATTACTAATTTAATCTCTTTATTTGCTACAGTACTACTGAAATTTTCTATTTCTTCTTGAGTCAGTTTTGGTAGTTTGTATCTTTCTAGGAAATTGTTCATTTCATCTGGATTACATAATTTGTTGGCATACAATTGTTCATATTATTCCCTATAATTCTTTTTATTTTTATAAGTTTGATAGTGATGTATCCTCTTTCATTCTTGTATTTTACTAATTTGACTCTTCTCTCTTTTTAGTCTTGCTAAACCAAATATTAATCAAAAAAGCAAAGTGAATAATGATTCACAAATACTATGCTATCAATGTTAAATTCAAAACCACACAACTATTATAAAAACTTTATTGATAATATTTATAGTAAAAGTCTTAAAATCTTCAGGATACTGGTTTCCTCTGTGGGAGGAAGGGGAGGAATAGGAGATTCAAATATATCTGTAGTTTAGACCTTTAAAAAGATACTTTTAACATTTATTAAATAAAGGTGGTAGATAAAGTAAAATTATCTTATTCTCTGTGTCGTTATGTATATTAGACATATTTTATAATTAATTTAAAAATTGGATCATGTTAGTCCCTTGCTTAAGACTCTTCAGTGGCTTCCCATGACACTTAATGCAATTCAGACTCCCTACCTCAGGTCTTCCATGATCAGACTCTTACCTCTAACACCCTGCCTCATGCTGTTCTCCTCTTTGCTTGTTAAAGCACAGCCAGCCTGGCTGGCCATACTTTTTCAATTCAGGTTTCCTCAGCCTCCCTCTTTTCTGGGCACTTCTGTCTCATTCAGCTTAAATGTCATCTTAATGCGGCCATTTCGGCATATTCACCATCCCTGCACATTTCTTCTCTTTTTGTTACAGAATAGTTTTCATTCCATTTCTTGTCTGTCTTCCTCACTGTGCTGTAAGCTCTAGCCGGGAATTAGTTTGCACAGTACTCTGTTCCTAGCCTCTAGCATGATGACTGTCATATACATGTGCTCACTGGATATGGTCCAGTGTAATATAAAGATTGTGAATCTGTAACCGTAACTTTAGTGTCTTAGATATGTCACATATCTTCATTTTCTTTAAATCAAATTAAACTCAACCTCAAGGCCAAACCCTGCATGGATGGTGGGAAATGCAGCATTAATCAACATAGATGGTTGGATGGGGGGAGGGTATGCTTACCAGCGTCCTCTGCTTTGGGACCCCCAAGTCACCACTTGCGGCCCCACTCCACTCTCATGTAAGGTCTTCTACATCCTTTGGCCCCAAACAATGCTCATGTTTGCAGGCACTGCCATCTCTTCCGTTCCACCCTAGGACACCTAAAATAATTTCTTCAGTGATAAGAAACTTTTGCAAAAGACAGTAAGAGCGTTCACTTCAAATTCTTCCCTGAGGCAAGGGTAGTTACATAATGAAGGTGATGAGAGAGGAATAAATGTAAGAGGGAAAAACATAAATTAATATCTCAGTGAACTGTTTTTCCATGGGGAAAAAGAAATGACTAAATAAATGAATGAGTGTAACATCATTGCTAAAGCTAATAGTTTACTATTATTGCAGCTGTTGGTTGTCTCCACCACCGTTACATTTACATATCTACTTTTCCCATGATCTTTCAAAGGCTTACTATTGCTCTTAGTGTAGAGACCAAAAACCTTAACAAGGCATGCAATGTACTCCGTGATCTAATCCCGAGCTTTTTCTCCAGCTGCACTCCCCCTAACTCTACGGCAGTAGTTCTGAATTCTGGCTGTGCATTAGAATCACCTGGGGAACTTTAAAAAATATATACCATAGGCCACTCTCACCCCAGAATGATTGTATCTAAATCTTTGGGGTGGTGTCCAAGCCCTGGTATATTTTTAAAGCTCCCCAAGTCAGGGTTGGTACTCAAAGCTGGGAACCATTCCTACATTCTCTAGCTGCAGTGGCCTTTTTTCTACTTACTGCAAAATAAAATGATTCTTCCCAATTTTTCAAACGAGGTTGGCAAAATGACATTCATGTCTAGCTTTTTCCATCATGGATGACTGACCAGTAATCTTCATACCTCAATCCAGCTATTCTCCTCAGGGAAGTCTTCCCTGAGCCACCAAATGAGGTCAGGCCCCCTGTTCTATGCTCTCATTGCACCCAATGCATTTGCTTTAGAGCATTTATCATGGTTTGTAATTATTCTTTTGTGTGACTTTTAAAAAATTAATGTCTGTCTCCCATGTTAGATTGTAAGCCTCATGAGGGCAGAGAATACTGTGGAATTTCTTCATAATTCTATGCAGAGCTTAGGGCATTTTAGGGAAGTAAAAATTTGTGGAATGAGCACTTGAATGAATGAATGAATATAGAAATCTGTGAACATTATACTTGGAGTATATGATCAAGTATATAGTATATAATAAAGACAAGAAATGACAATCTTTTTTCTTTTCTTTTTTTTCTTTCTTTTTTTCTGATAAAGTTTGGAAGATCTTGAAAATACTTCTATAGATGATAAGTTAACAAGCCTAGTTTTAAAATAGTTTGTTTGTGATTTTTAACATCTACACCAAAGAGCATTAGTGAATAGTTTCAGAATTAATGAGAAATATTTGATATTTTAATTATTTTAATTTAATTTTCCAACTTGAATAAAGAAAACTGAGTCTTGTGAAAAAAACAAAACAGAATATCTTGACATGGCACTGAATGAAGAAACAAATAACTTCCAAAGCCTTACAGACTACAATATTTGTAGATAGGTGCAAAAGTCATCTCTACAACACCAGAAACATGTCAAAACAAAATTAGAGTATCCTCTCCAGGAATTTTTTAGGAGATAGAAACAGATTCTGGATTCTGTAACATCTTGTTTTGATCATTTATTTACTCAAAAACAAGCAAACAAACCCTCAGTTCAGATGCACTGTGGGTTTTCAGTGAAGTCCTGCTTAATTTGAGGCATTTCTTTTAAAATTTTATAGACTTGTCCCAAAAAATTCTTGATTAAAAAAACTATAGAATTTTACACCAATAACTTTTTTCATCTTTCTTTAAAATGTGTTAGTATTAAAGGACTATAGTTTATCATTTAAACTCTAAGTATGAAAGATATTTAGTTTTATTTCTCAAAGTTTAAGAAACTGCTTAGATGAAAAAATCATAATTTATAGGTTGAGTCATTTAGTTCTTAGGATGCTTTTTTATCTTTAGCCATACAATTGCCTTCATATGTGACTTCCCTAATTGTAATGCCTATGGTGGTTATATTAGAATATATAAGATACTACTTTGGTTTCTTTTAAAGATTATGTCTGGGTATCTCTGCTCTATTCTGTGCAGATGTAAGTATATATGTCACTATTTCACATTTAAGGATAAGTAATAGTCACAAAGTCCTTAAGCAGCTGTTTCTAATGTTCTGCTCTGTGAGTTGTGTAGATTAGTGGCACCCAGCTCAGAAGGGAGGCAAAGGCTCTCACCGAGCTCAAAACATTTGCCTCCATCACGCAGGCTCTTGATAACATTTCTTAAACTATCATGACCGATTTCCCCCTTCAGCTGACTGTAGAAATGGTTGACCTGTTTGCATTTATAGAGGACTTTTAAAGCAATATTTATGAAGTAAATGTCATTGAGTATCTGCCGTATGCCGGACACCACGTGGAGCCCTGGAAAAACAAAGGTAAATAAATGCATCCAACAAATCCTGTTTTCAGCAAAGAAAAAAAATAGTTATTTGTATCACTTAACTGTTGGGATTTTTGTTGTCAAAGAGTTTGTCTTTACCTACATGGCACCTTTTTAATAGAAGGAAGATAATTACGTTTGTTGGCCACCCACTAAGGGCCAGGTATTTCATATACATTAACAAATTCAATTCTATGCCTCAGAACAAGTCTCTGGGATAAGAGTTATTTTAGCTTCATTTTTCAGATGGGAAAACAGAGGCTCAAGGTTTTAATCACTTGCCTGTGAATGAGTGGCAGAACGTTACCATGCTAACTGGGGAAAAGTCTCTGGAAACTAAGAACTCAGTGGAAACGGCAGAAGATGGGTCTACATCTCTCTTGCTGAAGGGTTGCTCATTAGAGGATCAAAGCAAGATGTCACTAAGAATATTAGAGGGAGGGAGGTGGGAACAGCGGCACAAGGGGAGAAATAGATGCTTTTGCAAATGGCAGCGGGGTAAGCTTGAAAATGAGACCACCCTTCTCAGGTGCTCCACATTAGCGAATTGCTCTCCACCCTCCCCTGTGAGTCAGTGAGCTTTAACACCAGCAGTTCTTTTGTATTAAAAGCATGACACCCATTTTTCTGCTATTTGTACAGAGTCACTTAACAATGAAGCGATGCAAATATTTGTATCCAGGCGCTAGGCACACTGTATTTCAATCTATGACCCGAGGGTAGTAGTTTATGAGGTACCTCTAATGGTACCGAGCATGTTTCCCCAATCTATATTCACATCAGTTCCATTTTCAAATGAGTCAAATGGGAAGCTGAAGTTAGCCAGTCAGAGCTTAACACCTCTGATTTATGGTCAGAAGTATCTTAATAGGATCATTCATTTTCCTTCGCTCGTTCAGAACATCTGATGTTACAAGTTTCTAGAAATGTTCGTGTATACTCTGGTTCTGCAAAAATATAATCTTTATCTCCAAAAGTGACCTTCAAATGAGCAGGAAATGAAAGCCAGCCGTTCTTTCTCAGTCACCTTGCCTTGCTTTATTGATGTGTCATAATGGAAATCTTGAGAGCCAGAAATCTCAGAATTATTATGATATTTAATCTTTTTTAGGGTAAGTGTAAATGTGAAGGTGTAGGGCAGAAAGCATTAGTTTAGGCCTGGCTTTATGAAGTCTCTCTTTCTTGCCCTTTTTCTCCTTGTTCAGTTGCTTTAGAGAGGATGTCTCTTCTGCAATCCGCAGTGTCTGGGCTTTTGTGAACTTGGTCTTCTACTTTTTATATCTTCATAAGTGACTTGATTTATGAAATTGGTTGGAACAACTCTGAGCATGGGACCCCGACCCACACTCCCCTTCCCTGTGCTGTCCCTTCCCCCTCCCCTCCTTCCTTATCTGAGCAGCTCAGCACTAGTTCCTTTGTTCCTACTACATATTTTACAAATATTTGTAAACAAACCTAACTGCAGTCTGTTATTAGTTTCCGTTCGCTCAGAAAAATATCTAAACACATGCTTTATTCAGTGTGAGGCTGCGCGTGTCAGGACACAGAGTTCTAAGCCCAGAGCATTCAACTTTCTAAGTAGCAGGGGCTTGTCAATCAATGATCTTGCTCCAAAGCTAAAATCTTGCTGTTATTCTACGTCTTGAGAATGAGCTCCCAATGCCAAACCATCAGAATATGTACAACACATATCCCTAGAATTGGTACTCTAAAATATTCTTCTGTTGGGATGAACTCTTAGTAATGGATCAGTTGCTTATCTGGGGTAATCATTTATTCTCCTGAAGCAGAAATGATCGCTGACTACTTGATCTAAATGCATCTCAAGGGTAATAAAAAAATTAGGGTGAATTGGTGAATTTACAGTGCTGCTCTAGTCAATATAAAAATAACCCTTCTAACATCATGATTTCTGTCTTAGCCCCAAGATCACCCCAAAGTACTTGGTTTTAGCTGTGCACTGAACTTGTCTGAGACTACCAGATATATATATATATATTTTAATGTATCAATCACCTCAAACATACTTTAGAAAAAAACACTGTGTTGACTTTATGTTAATTGCTAAATTACTAAATTCTCATTGCAAAAAAATCAAATATAGTAATGTACAAAATGAAATGTAAAAGCTGCTTCTTAGGGTTTAATTTGTGTCTTTCTAAGTCTTTTACAGAAAAGTAGATGTATAGATATGATATTCAAATATATTTAATAAATATATAACAAAGCTATATTTCTATCCTAATATTTGTAATATGTCCTCAGCTTTATAGTTTCCAACCCTTTCCTGAAGGCTGTAGACTGTGGCCAAAACACCAGAGGCCTGTCTTGAAACTGGGGAGCTGACATCTTAGCTATACAATTGGTCCAAACTGAATGGATTGAACAACTGACACATTACATTTTAAGGTCTCAGGGAGATATTTCATGATCAGATTGAACAGACCACATATTCTTTCCTTTAGGGAGGCCATAAAATTTCCAGATTATGGGAGCAGATCTTGTGCTCAAGTATGCAATTCTCTATTTTAAGCTTGATTTTTCTTTTATTAAGATCTGTCAGTGGTACTTTGGTTACGTTCCCTCCTGTGGCCAAAGACTCCTTCTCTACATATTTGTTTTTAGAATCATGTGGTTTTTAAGAAGATGGACTTGCCATCTAAGAGACTGTAATAAGAGGCATTCTTTTGTTGCTGAAAAGATCTAGCTGAGTTAATGACATTGTTAACATAAACCGATGAGGCCAAAATGTTTATGATAGCTCAAAAATAATCATAAAGCCAATGGGAAGTTTCTGCAGAGTAGAAAAATACCTCTTCTAACTCATAATAAACTGAAAAGAAAAGAGTCTGGTTCAGTATTTTACTGACAAACAAGGGAAGAAGGCAGGGGAGGTAGAATCCCTCATACACTAGTATGGTATAAAAGTCAAGTCCAAGAGGAAGAACAAATTCTGGATTTTTTTTTTTTTTTCAGATAAATTTTACCAACTGAAAGGTGAGTCATGAATGAAAGTATTTGAGTTTTATTTTCTACTGGCAGCCCCTTTAGCTTAGATGTTTGGTCCCGCAAAGTAGGATTTCAAAATCTTTGTTCCTCTGAGTATACTGTTGTCCCATCCAGCTCGCTCTGTCAGTCTCTTTTGCTGGTTAGAAACCTGCGGTGCAAAATAGCCACACTACAGCTATTTTTTTTATTGTCTCTTTTCCGTTTAATTTCTATCAACGGCATCAGAATCAGCCGCTTGCCTTTCTATTGTTAATGTCCGCTAGAATTGGTCAAGCTCCTCGCTTTCCCATAAATAGGGACATAACAGGAATCCAGTCTAGTTTCGCTTTCTCTTTTCTTCTCTCTTCAAAATCAGAGTCAATAGTCAGCAGTTTGCGCTCACATAAATCTTGTTATTGTTTATACCAACTCACCCTTTCTAATGCTATTAGAACCACAGTGGACAGAGACCCCAGAGATTTGCTCATCTTAAAGCTTTAAAACTGCACCACTTTTATGACAACAGTAAAGCCTTGAGCTGTCACTTTACCCCTACGACTGTTACTCACCGTGATTACTGGCATTTCTTTCTTGCTCATTCCCTCCTGCTCCCATCCCCCGCTTGATTGTTTGGAAAAAGGTATTTGGAACAAATAAGGTAAAGGACTAATGATTAGCAATTCTTAGTTGAGCTGTATAAAACTCTGTGGCTGCCTAGAGAGAACTTGTATCTGTTTGTTGTATATACATATATCTTCCTGAGAACTCAGCCCATTTTTCTGATGGATTTTTTTTTTATGTTGCTGATTTATTTATTTTAACATCTTTATTGGAGTTTAATTGCTTTACAATGGTGTGTTAGTTTCTGCTTTATAACAAAGTGAATCAGCTATGCATATACATATATCCCCATATCTCCTCCCTCTTGTGTCTCCCTTCCACCCTCCCTATCCCAACCCTCTAGGTGGTCACAAAGCAACGAGCTGATCTCCATGTGCTATGCGGCTGCTTCCCACTAGCTATCTATTTTACGTTTGGTAGTGTATATATGTCCATACCACTCTCTCACTTTGTCCCAGCTTACCCTTCCCCCCGACCCACTGCCTTGTCCTCAAGTCCATTCTCTACATCTGCATCTTTATTCTTGTCCTGCCCCTAGATTCTTCAGAACCTTTTTTTTTTTTTAGATTCCATATATATGTGTTAGCATATGGTATTTGTTTTTCTCTTTCTGACTTACTTCACTCTGTATGACAGACTCTAGGTCCATCCACCTCACTACAAATAACTCAATTTCATTTCTTTTTATGGCTGAGTAATATTCCATTGTATATATGTGCCACATATTCTTTATCCATTCATCTGTCGATGGACACTTAGGTTGCATCCATGGGCTGGCTATTGTAAATAGAGCTGCAATGAACATTGTGGTACATGCCTCTTTTTGAACTATGGTTTTCTTAGGGTATGCAAATCAAAACTACACTGAGGTATCACCTCACACCAGTCAGAATGGCCATCATCAAAGAATCTACAAACAATAAATGCTGGAGAGGGTGTGGAGAAAAGGGAACCCTCTTGCGCTGCTGGTGGGAATGTAAATTGATACAGCCACTATGGAGAACAGTATGGAGGTTCCTTAAAAAACTAAAAATAGAACTACCATTTGACCCAGCAATCCCACTACTGGGCATATACCCTTTCTGGTGGGTTTTAAGGGAGCTCTGAGAACAAGAGGGATAAAGAAAAATATGGCCTTCTTTACCTTATATGAGGAACTGGCTGTGTCCAGCCATGATCCTGCTAGGGCCACATGGCAGTTCAAGGCTGAACTCTGCTGAACTCGACTGCTTCCAGACCGGGAGGTTCAGGCAAGGTATTAGCTTCTTTGGCATTCAGTTTCCTCCCTGGAAACATCACATCTGCCCCACAGAGCTGCTGTGAGGATCAAATGAAATGATGTATGTGGATGAGTATTGTAAACTTGTGATCATACCATAAATATTCAAGCTTATAAACTTATTGATTAAAAGAAAGGGAAAGAAAGGTTTGGATGTGCAAAAGAACTAGAATTCACCTGCTCAGACATTTAAAATTCACAGTCAAATGGCCCATCAGTTTTTGAATTTAAAGACATATTTTAGAGTGTACCTCTACAAAATTGGAACTTTAATTTTCTTTTTTTTTTTTGGTTTTCACAGTTTTGTAGAGTCATAAGGTATTGTTATCCTCATTTTACAAATGAGGATATTGGTACAGAAAAGTTATGTCACTTGCCCCAGGCCGCTTCTTACTTGGAATCAAAAGCTTTCTGATTTTGACAGCCTAGATATTTGTCTCACAGCCTCCAGAGAAAGGAGAGGATTTATGTGGGAAGTTCATCCTCAGAAAGGTTACATGTTCTCTAATGTATGTTCATTTTGCATTAACACTTTGCTCCATCCCAGAACTGTATTAACTGTATCTTACATTTTATTCTGCATTTCCCTAATAATATAAATCTGTTTTTAAAAATCTCATTGCAAAAATGCATTGAGAAGCAGGGTTAATAAATAGAGAAAATAGGCCAGAGAAACTTCCTAAGTGCCTAAGTCAACCACACATTTTCATGCTGAAAGCTCCCTCTTTCCTTTTTCTTTTTCTTCTCTACAAGCATAAAATGTGCAAAACACATAGTGGTTTATTTGAACACTGTGGGATGGTGAAGGTGGTGTTAGAACTGACCCTTTCCATTGAGTCATGGAAGAATGGAGAGTTAAAATCTACTGTCTTGCTTACCCGGAAGGATTTTTTTTTAATGTTCATATTTAAAAATGCACTTGGATCAATGCTTTGGCTCATTCTTTGACAAGTAAGTTTACATATGAACAAAATAACAGTGTGCAGGATGAAATGAATAATCTGTAAAGTGGATATGTCTGGAAATTTCTAGGCATTTTGGTCTCTGAACCTTTTGTGGAAATTACTTAGCCTAACTTCAGTTTCTCAACCAATATGGCAAACAATTGACCTCAGAAGAATAATCCCAGAAGCTCCCAATTTACGAGTGGGTTAGAACTAAGTCAGTACACAAGTCAATTGTTTGAAATTTGAAATTTACTTTTTTCCTGGCAGTATTTCTTTGAAACACAATTTGGGTCCCCAGCTAGTCTGCAAAAACTTCACCCATAGTGACTCAAGGAACTCTAGTGTCATTCCAGGAGCAAAAATCACTCTCACCTCTCACACATCTCCCTGTCCTGGTGGCATCAGAATCAGAGGAAACAGATTCAAAGGACGATGACTGCTTCACAGAACAGGTAGATGGAGATTTCTGAGGTCTAGAAACTTCTCTCCTGCTATGTTTGTCAGACAAAGTATTCCTCTAAATAAATTTCTCCCCAGATATGACAGGGGAACGAAGGGGTGGTGCCCTTAAGAACTATGTGTTTGGGTTGTGCTTCCTCCAAAACTTTTCCTGCATGTATATTTCCTTTTTTTTAAAAAAAATTTTATTGAAGTATAGTTGATTTACAATGTTGTGTTTAATATCTGCTGTATAGCAAAGTGACTCAGTTATACCTGCATATATATTTTTCATGTTCTTTTCCATTATGGCTTGTCATAGGATATTGAATATAGCTTCCTATACAGTAGGACCTTGTCCTACTATACAGTCCGCTATACAGTAGGACCTTGTTGTCTATCCACCCTGTATATACTAGTTTGAATCTGCTAACCCCAAACTCCCAATCTGCATGTATAATAGATTTCTTAAGTCTAGAATTTATTACTTGAGGAATCACTGCTGGGATGCCTAATCCCCTTGCACACAGGGCATGTGTGTGCAAGTGAACGTGTTGAAGACTCATCTGCACAAAACCTGTCTTGGTGATTTTGTCCCTCACAAACAGTTATTATTTCCAAAACAGAAATAATGTCTTAGGACTTTAAAATGGCCATTAAAAATCTATTTGTAAGCTATACAATCAAAAAAGCATCAAATTTGAGTTGGGAAATAAACTTTCCTCTTTCATTTCAGATAGAAAAATTATACCATGTAGTATCTTCTAGAAACTTCTTTGTATTTAAAGAAAGGTAAACATAGTCACAATTTAACTTCGATGTTATGAAGATTTACATTCAGCAGATGGTTCCTAAGAGAGGACAAATTAAAATTTGCCGGTCTCTAAATGGATATGTAAAGTTAAACATTGATCTCATGTAGCCTTTTAGTGAAAAACTAAAAGCTTAAGGACCAGCCCAAATATCTGAGTGAAAATAAAGCCTTACATTCAACCCTAACACCCTCTTTTGATCAAAGACCATGGATATGATATCCTAAACTAAGAAGGAAATTGATGCGTATGGCAATAATAGCAGAATGAGCGAATCCTATTATTAGGTGATTAACCCACGCTAGACTTGGAATATACGCCATTACATCTCTGTTATCTTCCCTCTTAGCTTGCTAGCAAGTGCAAGCTGGGCTCTTCTCAGTCTCTGGGATGACTTCGGAGGAGGTGGGGGAGGCAGAGGGCACATGGCCCCATATGAAGTGGTCTTATCCCAGCCTTCCGATCTTTGTGTTTCAGAGTATTAACCAGATTACAGGTCATAATCTGTAAAAGCTCCCCTGCTAGTGCCCTGCTTGACTTCTTTCCAGATGAAATCGCTTCAAACAAATCCTGGATCACAAAGAATACTCTATTTTGTGTCTGGAGCCAAAGAGGAAAATAAAATGCATATAGAAAGACAAGTATCTGCCAAGGGTAAAGAGCTAGATTGATGAGGTTCTGCGTTTATCACCTCTGGAAAAAAAATTGTTCCTGTAAAAGAAGCCAACTGCAACATTTAGGATGAAGTAATTCATCTAGTGATTCTTCTTCCATCTGAACTTTTCATTTCCTTGTGGTTTTTTATGGATGCCCAGTTTAAATGTGTCTAGATAAGCACATGACTTATTTATTGGCACTAAGAGCTTTTTATAAATTTAATATAATTTATGGATTTTTAATAATCCCTCTAATAGTTTCTTTACATGAGTTACTACTTTTTTTTAAAGCCAAATTTCATTTGCTTTATGACAGCAAATGAGTGAAAGAGAAAATTAGGGTTTAAATAAAAATGTATCCCACTTGGCAGTCCAAACCCATCCTTCGGCTCATAAAACACTACTGATGGGGACACCCTATTATTTTTAAGGGTTCATGAAGTAGACAGAATTCAGTTGTTCCCATTTGTTCTCTCAGCATACAGACAGGATATTTATGGGAAAGCACTCTCAAAACAAACAAACAAACACAAACAAACAAACAAAACCCCATCCTCCCCCTTAAAAACAAACAAATCTTCTCACTGGGAAGGTCTGGGGTAAAGCAGTTGTAATCAAGCTTGCTTGCTAAATGCCCTCAATTTTTCAGGAGCAATTTCCCCTATCTTTTACAAAGCCTTTGCCCCCCACCCCCCAGAGGATAACTTTCTAATTCAATAGATGTTTAGTATCCTTTAGTTTTTCATTTGTAAGCTGTGTAGAACTTGTTTCTCAGGCAAATAACCTGGTGACATCTTTAAAGTAATTCCAACAGGACTAGCCTACAACAAAAGCCATTGGTCTCTAGATAAATATTCCCTGGACTAGGAAGTGTCTTCTTCTTTCCCTGTACATCTCTTAGCTGCACACCACAGATGCCCACACGGGGGTGCTTCTCTGTGTGTTAACTCTCATCTGTCACAGCCCTTCCTGGTCCCTACCTCCTATGTCGATACATTCCTATCAGTGAGATAATTCAGAAGACCTCATTCCTTCCTTAGTCACCTTTAGGTAGAGCTTTGAGCCTCATCTGGCTCTGATCACTTGTGGCACTGAAGCCAGCAAGCACCATAAATGAGGGCGAGCGAGGAAGCTACCACTCTATAATGAGATTCCCTCTCCCCCCGATTAGAACTCCCAGGTCCTTCCCTTGCTGGGACCTGCCTGCATCTCCAGGCCGTGGACAGTTTCCCCAAGACTTCAGTCCATGACTCCTTAGAACTGTTCTTTGGGTTCTACCTCCCCTGTTCTGATCTGAACTTTCGTGTAAAGTTCACTTTTTAATAATAGTTTTAATAATAGTTTTATTGAGGCATAGTTTACATACAATACAATTCACTCATGTGAGGTGTACAGCTTGATAAGCATTGGTATATATGCAGTCATGTAACCTCCACCAAGATATAGAACAATTCCATCACTCTAAAAAGTTCTCTTGTGCCCCTTTGTAGGAGAGGCCTTCTTATGCCCAGCCCTAGGCAACTACTGACTACTTTCTGTCATTATAGTTTTGTCTTTTCTAGAATTTCATATAGGAATTATACAGTATGCACTCTATTGTGTTTGAATATTTCAGTTAGCCTAATGTTTTTTAGATTGATCAGTATAGCTAAATGTTATTAATATTTCTTTCCAATTTTTCACTAAGTATCTACCACAATATATTTATCTATTTTTTTAAAAATAAATTTATTTATTTTATTTATTTTTGGCTGCACTGGGTCTTCGTTGCTGTGTGCGGGCTTTCTCTAGTTGCGGCGAGCGGGGGCTACTCTTTGTTGCGGTGCATGTGCTTCTCATTGCAATGGCTTCTCTTGTTGCGGAGCACGGGCTCCAGGGCATGTGGGCTTCAGTAGTTGTGGTGCATGGGCTCAGTAGTTGTGGCTCGCGGGCTCTAGAGCGCAGGCTCAGTAGTTGCGGCGCATGGGCTTTGTTGCTCCATGGCATGTGGGATCTTCCTGGACCAGGGCTCGAACCCGTGTCCCCTGCATTGGCAGGCAGACTCTCAACCACTGCGCCACCAGGGAAGTCCCTATATTTATCTATTGACCAGTTGAGAGATTCATATCAATTTTGCTTCACATCTTCCATCTCTTCTGAAACTGATTTGGAAGTGAATTTCTTGAGTTTCAAGGTGTCTGCTTCAAAAATTTTACTTAAACATATGTGCATTTAAATATAATAGAAAAGGTCCAAAGAAGCAGAAGGAAGAATATTTCATTGTACCAACAGTTTGTGGGAAATGAGGAATTATTCCAGTGTGGGAGATTAATGCCATATTGGAAAGGTGGAAAGTTCCTTTAACATCTGAAAGAACAGAAACACTGAATAGTCATGTCTCTCCTGTTGTCTGTCCTGATTCCCATGTCTGTTTGAGATAAAGTTACTTAATTTTCCTCTCCTGACTTATATGTTTCTTCTAATGGCCACTTAGATTACAGGTAAAACACTATTGATAAGGAACTTCCACAGTTATTTAAACATGTAAGTCCCATGACAGTTCTTTCACATGTGGCCTTAGTATTTACTTTTTTTTCTATCTACATCAGTGTTGACATTTAAAAATCTGATGAAAAATTATTTGAAAAGAATTGCAATTTGACTGAGCTCACAAGTCAATCTGATAAAAACTGGTTGATCTGAGTTGATATAATCAAAAGTTATGACTTCTGCTGTGTTTTTCAAAATTTAATGTGCATAAAATCACCAGAGGTAACTTGACAAACACGAGGTTCCTAAGCTTCACCTTTCTGGATTCTGATTAAGAAGCTTGGGGTACACAGTTTAACAATCTGCGTTTTCTAAGTATTCCAGGTGATTCTGAAGCAAATGGTATGTAGATCTCCTTTGACATGTGCTAGAATGCAAAAGGTTGACATAAAAGGCTGGTCAGACTGGTTATTTGGCAAACTACGCATGTTAGTAAGGACTCTTTCAGTTGCAAGTGACAGGAACCTAAATCAAACTGACTTAAACAAAGCAAATGTATATTGACTCATATAATTGGAAAGTATGGGAGTAGAACAGGCTTCAGTAAAGATCTGTCTGTCTTCTGGCTTTCAAAGGATGTCATCAGAATACGAGTTCTTTCTTCATCTTTTGGATTTGTTTTCCTTTTGTTGCTTCCTTCAGAAAGAACCTTTGTAAAAGATGGCGAGATGGCCACCAATAGTTCTGTGCTTATACGCCATCTCAGTAACTTCACCGGAAAGACAAAAGTCCCATGATTGAGTCTCACTGGAAAGTTTTATCACATTTCCATCCCCAAAACATCCAGAATGTTCTAAATGGCCAGGCCAGAGTCAGGTGCTCCCCTCCCCCTCCCAAGTGAGTGAGTGTATGTGTGTGTGTAAGCACGTGTTTGTGTGTTAGGAGATGGAGGGCATGGATCAGCTGCAATTAAATCCCATGAACCGACTGTAGGGTAGGGGTGATTCCCTCCTCCACCAACCAAAAAATCAATATGTCAGCTATAAAAAGCAGCACAAGTCTGCTATATTACACATTTCACATAAACAGATGCCAGTAAAATACTATATTTTTATCTGACTAGCTGTGTATATAGATAATCTTAGATTTAAACTCCTAGTGACAGAGCACAAAAACCAACTTCTTTGATATGGGGCTTCGTAAGCACATGCCAATACATGCTTAACAGATACATTTTCATGTCTAATATCAGCATTGTTATAACCAATTAGCTTTGGAAGAGCCTACTATTCAGGAAAGGAGGGAGGGTACCCAACAAGACTGTTTCTGTGGATTAGAGTCTCTTGGATGGTTAGGATGACGTTTTTTGAAATGTGCTTTGAAATCCATCACTTAAACTGCCATTCCTAACTATGATGATGGGGTGAAGAATTATATTTGAGAAAAAAATCTGTTAAAACTACCTCATCATTGAGAGGTGAGACGTAAAGTAGGAGGAATTAAAAAACAAATAGCAGAAATAATTGACAAAACTTGGATAAAGAAGAGGAATTTTAAAAGCTGTGTATACGAATGCAGCCATGACTATAAGAGTGAAATGATTCTCGTGTGCAAAAATGTGGGCAGAGAAGAGGAGAGGTATGGTCCAATTGGGTTATCACAACTTGGCTCTGCATTAGAAAGACCAGACCTAGAATAGCTATGGGCAAGAGACCTACAAATGTAAGCATTTTTATCAGTAATGTTACATTGTGAAATAATTCCACAAAGGGTCATCTGTGAAGAAATTTAAGGCTAGGGTGAGCAGTACACAAAAGAAAAAACAAAACAAAACAGTGACATAAAAGAGCGGCAGGAAATGGGGAGCCCATGACCTGAAAGGTCTCTTTTGATCTCACTTTTCTATGATTCCAAAACAAATGTGTCTCCTTTGTGAATTCTTTCTAAGCAATAACAATTCGAGGTTCAGTTGAAAGTCAAACATGTCGGCCGCTCTCCCGGGCCTGCCGTCTGATACGGGGCTGGTGATCCTTACAGCTTGTGACTCAGCAGGTTCAGGAAGTAACAACAGATGTCTTTTCTCTGTTTGTTATAACTCATGACCAATGTCTCTTATAACCTAGAATTTTAGCCCAAAATGTCTAAAAATGACGAACCTCAGCGCAGAATAGACAAAATATTTTATGATTTATTGGTTCAAATTTCAAAAGTTCAAGGAATATGGCAAAATTTGGTGGTAATATGGCAAAAAATTTCTCCAGGAATCTAGCAGTCTATCAGAATTGTGTGTGTAATTTTTAAAAATTACACAATTATATATACATATATATTTTTTAACTTTCCCTAATGGACAGTACATGGTATTATTGTGTATGGAAATAGTTTGTTTCTTGACATTTTCTCTGAGATGAATTGACCATGTATCCTACTTAGAGAAAAGCAAGTTCAATGAAGCTATAGTAACTTAGCCACCACGAAAAAGACAAAAGACATGAATGTGAGTTGAAGTGACTTTAAGGGCTAGATATAGGATGACATCAGCATGTTGGCAAGAAACAGAGACACACAGCAAGGCTAGACTGTCTGATGTTCTATCCAGGATGGAACAAATGAAGAGGAAGACAAATGCAAAGCTACAGAAATAAATACAGCTGTCTAAAATATGCCCCTTGTGGTTATTAGTATATTTATTTTCTAGCAAAGAGGAAATTAACATATGTGATTCCTATATCACCTCCCTTTTTTCTTTACATGCTTTTGTCTCTATCAGCTCTGCTCTAGCTCTGATCTGCCACCTACTCCAAGAGGATCCTTTGGAAACCTGTGTCCTGTAATAAACTCCTCCTGTGTCTTTCAGGGATCCTTCCTCCTCACCTAACTGAAACTTGAGCTTTACGTGACCATGAAACCTTTCTTACTGTCCACTTAATGGCTTCTACTTTCAGATAAGGGTCTTAGGTTAATCCAGGAAAGCAGGTCTGCAACAAGGGCTTGCATTCAGTTAGTATATTTGAAGAAGCAACCCCAGGAAACAGGATGGGGAACCCGGAGGAGTGAACCCAGGAAGGAGGGAAAGTCAGTCCAAAGATGTGTTATCAGACCTGTCACTGCTGTGGACAACAGGAGGCCAATCCATCTGGGAGGCTCTGAGGAGCCTTCTGGAAATCACCTCAGAATTATTTGCCTGACAGATGGAAGAGGGGAGCGTGTATCTACCAGCGAAGTGTTGGACAAGTACTGTCTGAATCGGTGTTAACTCCCTCCATTTTAGATTGCACGTATGTGAAGGCCACATTTTATTGTCAGGCCCTGGGATAGAAGGTAAGAGCTGAGTGTATTCTAGAGCTGAGGTACTGTCAGGTCACCTGTGTGTGCAGTAACCAGTGACCAAAGGGGACATGAAAAGAGACACGTGACATTTTCTCTGCAAGAGGCAACCAATTCCTTAATCACTGCTGCACCTAGTTCATTATCCTCCTAACTTTACCCAGTCAACAGTCCTCTTCCGGAATCCATGACCTCTCCCCAAACCTCTCTCTCCCTCACCTCAGCTTCTGGTCACCCAGATGCTGCCCAGTCTCCCCAGTGATAGTGGCACTGAAGCCTCCACCATCCTCTACAACCCGTGTCTGTCACCATTTTTCTTGGCTTCAGTGCAGATGGTGATGACCCGATAACTCCCTGGCCTCACAAACCCTCATCTTCAGGCATCACTCAACTTCAGTTGGTCCCGGCACAGCCTCATCTGTGGCTACACTATCACCCAGGCCCTCCACACTTGTACACCTTGAATTGAATACAGGGATTTAAAAAAATATGAAACCTATTCACTTCCTCATTCCTTCTGCTCTTCTCTTCGTTCTCACTGCGTCCTCAAGTCCTTCCCTTCTTCCCAGCCCATATCCAGGCGATTCTGGTTTTATCTGCTTCCTTACCCAGGGTGGACTTCTTGAAAAGAACAATCCTGTCAATAACACATGAGATGTCACCTTAAAATCTTATGCCTCTTTTACCTACTGTCACCTTTCTTGGTTCTGCATCCTTGGTTCTTATCAAAGTTTGCTGGAGGAAATTCTCAGGGCCATGATAACAGACTCAGCTACAAATTCACACTATTTCATCTCTGCTTAAATAGCAATCTTATGCTCGAGGTTTCAACCTTGGGAAGTGTTCAGGACCTCTATAATCAAGCTTCTCACATGCCCACACATGCCTCAGTCGTTTCCCTAACGTAGGAGTCTGTTACTTAGAATATCTTTCTGTCTCCTTTGGACTGTCTACATTCTACTCATTCTCCACACATTACATTGGTGTGTGTTACCCTTTCCTTTCTCTAGATACCTATTGTATATGTAATCTGCAGTATATTTGGTTATACACTGTTTTTATTATTTTTAATTATTTCTCTTCTGTTTGAGACTTTAACGAGGGAGTATGCTTCCTAGGAGCAAGGACTTTATCTGATTCATCTATTGTCCCAACAATGGTGACCACCCATTAAGCACTTACTACAAATACCCATGGACTTCATTTCAGTGAGGCAGAGCTTTTCACTGGAAAAAGCAACCTACACGTGCACACTTGAATCTCAAATAGTATAAACTAGCTCTTCAAAATTCATAATCAAAATGAATTGGCATAATTAGCATCATCTTTTTATTTTTCTCTGAGTATTGGTTGTGAATGACCTAGCTTCATGGGTATATTGGACCGTGGGAATCATCCCTCAGTTTACAGTTCCAACTAAGCACAATGCCAAAGTGTTGATCTAAAACTATGTGGATGATGAAATATAAATGTAGCTTGTGTCTACACATCATAAACACTTAAATTAAAATATGAAAATATAAAAATATGGAAACATAAAGGTTTGACTGCTTTTTAAATGTTTTTGAAGAGATGTTGACAGCAATAATTTTGGAATTTAAATATTTGTTTGGAATTTATACAAATCAGAGCCAAAACATAAGAATTTAACTCACAAGTTGTGTTTGTGAATGTTGAAGAGTCATTAGAATAAAACATAATTTAAGCAAATAACACTGCAAGTCTCTCTTAAAAACACATTTAATAAACATTGATCTAGCCCAGCCTCCAGCCCCATGCCAGAATTCTCTCTAACATCCATGTCAACCTACGCTTCAATGATAGGAAGTGTAGGTTGATAGGAAGCTCAGCAGCTCTTAAGGCAACACACTACATTTGGAGACGTTTCATTTTTCAGAATTTCTTCATCACTTTATTTTATAAGAGTCACACAAGTTCAGATAGCTAGGGGCCAGGCACATGCATAAATGAGTACGGCAGATCAGGTGTGCAATAGGGAGCGGTGGGGACTGTGGTGAGTGGAAGGCACTGCCCTGCTCTTGCTAGATGCTGCTAGAGGAGTGAAGGGCCAATGCTTCCAGATCTTCCTGTGACTCAAAAGATGCTGAAAATCCAGATATATATATGAAGTCTTGTGGCTTTTCAACACAAGTAACTAAGTAAAAATGTTAGATAAAATACTCTGGAGGAGGGTGGTAAATTAAAAAAATATATTTGTGGGCTAAACCTGGCTTGAAGCCCTTCAGTTTTTTAATTTCTAAGTCCTGTCTTACATTTTCACCTCTGGAAAAAATGTATTAAATTTCTACTCTTTTACTTTAAAAAAGAAAAAAAAATCAGATATTTAAGACCAACTATTGTTCTCTATACTTACCCCCGTCTTTTTAAAATTCCTTGAGTCTTTTGAACCCAAAACACATTTAGGTTGAAAAATAAATTACATGTATCTTTATTGAGAGAGTCATGATTTAGAGGGTTCCTTAATGCAAAATATTGATTTCTATTATGATTGTTTTCCTTAGTTTTGGTCCATCGGTAACTTTCCATTTGTAAACCAGGCCTAGTATCCTCTTGGCCTCCCAGCTTTATGTCATAAGCAAATTAGATAAGCATAGCTTCTCTGTCCTCATTTAGAGCATTGATTAAAACTAAGTTTAGCTTTCCTGGATCAAGATAACTGTCCCATGATAGGCCGCTAGTCCCACTGTCCTGACTCCCTACCAGCTGGCATACATCACTCAATAATCTCTAAATCTCTGGGAAATATAACCACCCTTTTCAAGATGTCAAGGTGGAGTTTATCAAATATTCTATTAAAATTTAAAAATACATTGCGTACATTATCTTCCTTATTTGCCAACTCAAATTCCACTTAAAAAGGAGCTTAGATCAGTACCATTGTGTCGCACAACTCAGGGGAATTTCGTTCATAAAAAAAAAAGATACAAATGAACTGATTTACAAAACAGAAACAGACTCACAGACATAGGAAACAAATTTATGGTTACCAAAGGGGAAAGGTTTGTGGGAGGGAGGATAAATTAGGAGTTTGGGGATTAACATATACACACTATTATATATAAAATAGATAATCAACAAGGACCTACTGTATAACACAGGGAAGTCTACTCAATATTCTGTAGTAACCTATATCAAAAGAATCTGAAAAAGAATAGATATATGTATATGTATAACTAAATCACTTTGCTGTACACCTGAAACTAACCCAACATTGTTAATCAACTATACTCCAATATAAAATTAAAAAAAAACAAAAAAACTCTAAGCGTAACTCATAGAACACAATGTGGCTGGTGCCCCCTGGAGTTGTGCATCCACCATAGCCCTCAATGAGGTTAATTTGGTAATAAATCCCTTGTGGCATCTGCACATATATGATAGCTCTTGGTAATCATGTTCATGGGCCAGGCTTTAAACAATAACAGAAACAAGGATTATAAAAACCTGATTAACAATTTGCTGGCATCAGACATACTTCAGTATACTTTCCTTTGATAAATATTTTGGTAACATTTGAACTTATACAAGAAATTATAATTTGGTCACATAATCAATTTTTAATCTTAGTAAATGCTATGTAATCCAGAGAAAATCTAAATATCTCTGGCATTCCATATATATTATTCACTTACACTTATAAAACATATCTATTGTAGTCAAGATTACCTATTAGAGCAGAGATGGATAAATACTTTTGTAAAGGGCCAGATAGTAAATATTTTAGGCAGTGCAGGGCACGTACAGTCTCTGTCACATATTCTTTTTTTTTTCTAGCAGTTACAAATGTTTTAATAGCTTGTAATTCAATAAATAGTAAGTATTGCCTCACTGCTTTATTTTGGCTTTTTTTCTTCTGTTTATTTTTGGTACTATTTCCATACACTGCCCTAAGAAGTTTTAGCTATTTAGTAGTTTTTAGATCCTTACAATAACCCACGGAAATAGGCTTTACTATTGTCTCCGTGGTTTAGATTGGGAAATCAAAGCATAGCAGGGGTTAAGTAACTTGTCCAAATTTTCAAGGTGATTTTGCTCTTACAAAGAATTTCTTAAAATTGTATCTTACATACATTCAAGGGTGGAAATAAGTACAAAATGTATATGGGGAATTGTGATTTATTTCTATATAAGGTAAAGTGGTCTCAGCCTTTTCCATTTTTTTCCTTTACACCACAGAGTGCAACTGCAGATGTGCGTGTTTCCACTATATTTTGGAATGATAAACTGATATGAAAATATTTTAAATAGCATGCCAAAAATGTCTTCCCTGTGCACAAAATGGACAAAGTCCAAATGTTAGTTTAAATTTCATATTATCTACCAATCTTCCCAGAAGAATCTGAAAGATTTTATTGTTTAAGTCACGTAGTTCTTCTGAATAATCTTTCCTTTGTAAACAGTTGGCAATCCAAACTCTGGATTTTTCCACTTAATGTTCAAAGGAAGCTCATTTTTAAGATCATTTTTAGTCAGCGTATCTGTCACCTTCCTTTTTAACCTTTATTTTGCCATTGCTTTCTGGTGCTGGTCATTATTGTACTTGCAGCTTTAAACTGCTATTCATTTTCTTCTTTAACACTGCAGTTTTCTATTCACCAAGATTTACATTCCCTCCATGTTTTTTCTAAAACCAAAAATTAGTGATCTTTTTTAATAAAAGCTATAATTTTTACATTAACCTTGTTTCTTCTTTTAATTGGTGTTCTTCTTTTAATTGGACAATAGTGGAGGGCTGGTGATGGGTGTTACTTATTTTGAGAATCCTGCTTCAGTGAAGTTGTTGTGAAGTAAAAGCTTGACATGAAAACACTCCTGAAGGCCTTTGACAGGGGTGAGTCAGAAGAAAGGAGAAGGAGAAGGAAGAGGAAGAGGAAGAAACATGGGGGGGGGGGAGCGGGGATAGCACTGGAATGTCCTCATCAAGTCAGAAATTAGAAGCCAGTCAGAAGCAGGTGACCAAAGGGTTTCTTCAAGTTTAAATACAAAGCCATGTTCAGGTGCATAGAGATCCAAGTTGATAAGAATTCCTCCCCCACCCCCACCACCAGCCCAGCTAAATAACAGAATGTTTCCTTCAACAGGTGTATGATGCACATTCAAGAGGAAAACCCACAGCTAAGATAAAGTGATCATGTTGAAACCCCTTTCAGACAAACAAGTAAGTATTCACATTTCTTATCGTTTTCTGGTTTTCCTCTCAGTGGGCTAATATGTAGCTACCTCTGTCATCATTAATTGTCCACTGTTCTTTTTTTTTATTGCTATAATTTTAAAAATTGAAGTATAGTTGATTTACAACTATACTTCAGGTGTACAGCAAAGTGATTCAGCTATATATATACATATAAACACACACACACATATATATTCTTTTTCAGATTATTTTACATTATAGGTTATTACAAGATATTGACTATAGTTCCCTGTGCTATACAGTACGTCCTTGTTGTTTATCTATTTTATGTATAGTAGTTTGTATCTGTTAATCCCAAACTCCTAATTTATCCTTCCCCCCTTTCCCCTTTGGTAACTGTAAGTTTGTTTTCTGTGTCTGTGAGTCTGTTTCTGTTTTGCAAATAAGTTTATTTGTATATTTTAGATTCCACATATAAGTGATATCATATCATATTTGTCTTTCTCTGTCTGACTTACTTCACTTAATATGATAATCTCTAGGTCCACCCATGTTGCTGCAAATGCATTATTTCATTCTTTTTGATGGCTGAGTAATATTCCATTGTATATATACCGTATCTTCTTTATTGCTCCACCTGTCGATGGACGTTTAGATTGCTTCCATGTCTTGGCTATTGTACATAGTGCTGCTATGAACACTGGGATCCATGTATCTTTTTGAATTAGAGTTTTTGTCTTTTCTGGATACATGCCCAAGAGGGGGATTGCTGGATCGTCTTGAATGCATTGTAGTTAAATTATCTCCTGCAAGAAACTTAAAATGATGCTTTGAAGGAGGGTTCCCTTACCTAGAGCTGGTTTGTAAATGTAAAGCAGTATAAGGAAAGAAATTATATGGGATTTAAAACCTAAGTTCTTTTTATTTTAATTTGGACAAAGAAGATGGCTAGAGAATTAGAAGATTTAGGTATTATTATATTCAATCCACAAAGTTTAATTTACTTAACATATTTTAAGCATTCTTTCAAGCTTGACAAACAACAGTTCCAATCTTAGTTCTCTAATTTTACACAAACCACAGTTGAAAAAGAACATACTAAATATCTCTGAAAATTTCAATTAAAAGGCTTAAATTTTTTTTGCATCACCACAAATATCCAGTATTTGAAACTGTCACAAGTTTTCCAACATTTCCGCCCCCCTAATTTCCATGGATTTAAACCTCTGACACTGTTACATTTTTTAATTACCTAATTTTTAGTATTGGTTTTCCTGCCGCAATGTTTCAATGAATAAAACTGTGTTATTTTTCACACAGCTATCTAATTAATAGGACATACTTTTACCAGATTACAATAATTAGAAAGCATCATTTAGAGGAGAATCAACATTAATTTTCTATAGTGTAATATATCATGGTGAAAAGAGAATAAAGTATACAAGGAGATCAGACCATGGGATATTTTTATATGGTGTTTTCAAATCAACTCTTTTATAAAAATGATTTACTTGCCAATTCATTCAAGAACCTAGTTGGTTATGGTTTTTGTGCTTTTATTTTCAGGGACAAATATTTCATGTCCCCTTAGATGGTATTTACTCAGAAAGTTTCATATGCGGGGCCCTGAGCAGAGTGTCCTCAAAGAGTTCACTGGAAATGCTGTATGGAGTTGAACACTTGTGCACTAGAAAACACTGCTGGTCACAACCAGTGGGGAAGAACCCGGATGCTCTTTCACATCACAGCAAACCATTTATTGTAGAGAAAAGAGTGACCTAGTCAGAAAGACATGCTGTTGTAGAGATGTAGACAGATATTTAGAAGGTAAATAAATACATAGGTATATCGAGAAATAAATATTTGCATATAGAGGATGTTAATAACTGCGGGGTACCAGAAGAGTTTTAAAACTCTTATTGAAGCACAGTGTGCATGCAAAAACTGTAGGCGTAAAACTCCTACAATTTTTTACAAACGATCTGTGTATAATCCACATCCAGATCAAGGGACAGAATATTATCAGCATTCCTTAAACTATTCATCTTCCAACTTGAGGGTAACCCCTTCCTATTTTCTAACAGCATGGAGTCGTTTTGCTTGCTTTAGAATTTTATATAAATTGAAACACTCTGTATGTACTATTTTGTGTCTGACTTCTTTTGCTCAGCCTTTTGTTGGTGAGATTTAGCCACATTGTATGTAGTCGTAGTTCTTTCATTCTCATTCTGTCTTTGCATATGCCTTGATTTATTTATACATTCTGTTGTTGATGGGTTTTTTGGGAAATTTCTAGCTTAGGGTTCTGTTTTGGAAAAACCTATGGTTCTCCTCCTGTATCTTTCTCTTTTTCTTTTACTTCTGACATGTGCAGTCACCAGATGTGTGGGATTTTTCTCCACAACAAGCAACTCCCTATGACACCAGCTGGATATCCTGCAATTAAACTCAATTCTGGCACTATCTACCTGGAGATAGTGAGAGATCCCACAGGTGAAGGGCTCTGTCCCATAATGCTGCCCCTCACTTCAGATGCCAATCACAAGTACTAGGTCCCCAGGTTACCCATAGCTTTTGTCCAACTTGGCTGCAAATCGGAGGTGCTCATCACTTCCTTCCCCTGGGATTTGATTATTTGCTAGAAGAGCTCACAGAACTCAGGAAAACACTTACCAGTTTATTAAAAGATATGATAAAAGATACAGATAAAAAGCCAAATGAAGAGATATATAGGACGAGGTCTAGGACAGTCCCAAGAACAGGAGCTTCTTTCCCAAGGGAGTTGGGGTATGTCACTCTCCCTATTAGTAGACATGTTCACCCACCTGAAAACTCTCCAAAACCTGTACTACTGGGATTTTTATGGAGGCTTCATCACACAGTTAATGTTCAATCCTTAACTCCATTTCCAGCCCCTCTGCCCTCTTTAGAGAAGAGGAGGACAGGGCTGAAAACTCCAAGCTTCTAATCATGGCTTGGTCTTTCTGGTGACCAGCTCCCATCCAGAAGCCATCAAGGAGCCCACCCTGAGTGCCTCACTAAAACACACGATGCTCCTAGTGCTCTTATCACTTGAGAAATTACAAGGGTTTTAGGAGCTCAGTGTCAAGAACCAGGGACACAGACCAATAAATATATTTTCTATTATCTCACAGGTTCATATGAATAGTGCTGCATAAACATGCTTGTGCATGACTTTTGGTTAATAGATGTGTTTCTATCGGGTACTTGCTTGAGGAAGAGATGCTTGGTCACAGGGTGCGCGTGTTCTTTGGACAGTGCTGGTCTTCCAACATGGTTGAGCAGTCTACTGTCCCACTGGCAGCAGTTGAGAGCTGTTGCACGGAGCTGCTGGCTTGTGGAACAAGCCAGACAGCAGCAAGCTACTGATCTTACCTGTCCTTTACATTTTAACTGTTCCAGAGAATATGTAGTAACATCACACTGTTTTAATTTGCATTTTCCTGACGACCACTGTGATAAACGTAAAAGCACATTGCCACAGTAATCAAATCCTCATAACAATTTATAGTGATGAGGAAACTGGGCTTCAGCTGATTTGTGATTTACTCAAGTTCACTCAGCTTGGATGTGGTGAACCAGGATTAAAACACTAGGTTTTGCTCATTAGTGAAGCACATAATAATAGACTTTTAGAGTCAGAAGGGAGTTTTCAGACTATCTTATCCAAAAGTTTTTCACAGATGAAGTAATTGAGGTCCAGAGGGTTGGCTGTGTTCATTACTTCAGAGATCATATTACATTTGGGGGTTTTGTCTGGTGGGGTACAATGGCCTAGAGGTCTGAATTCAATTCACTACCTACCAGCTGTGTGGCTGAGACAAGTCACCTGCTTTCTCTAGGCATCTATCTTTTTTCAAATTTTTATTGGAGTAAAGTTGATTTACAATGTTGTATTAGTTTCAGGTGTACAGCAGAGAATCAATTATACATATACATATATCCACTCTTTTTTAGACTCTTTTCCCATATAAGTCATTACAGAGTATTGAGTAGAGTTCCCGGGGCTATGCAGTAGGTCCTTATTAGCTATTTATTTTATATATCTTAGTATGTATATGTCAATCCCAATCTCCCAGTTTATCCCCCCCCCCACTTCTCCCCTGGTAACCATAAGTTTGTTTTCTACATATGTGACTCTATTTCTGTTTTGTAAACATGTTCATTTGTACCATTTTTTTTAGATTCCTCATATCAGCGATGACATATGATATTTCTCTTTCTCTGACTTACGTCACTCAGTATGACAATCTCTAGGTCCATCTATGTTGCTGCAAATGGCATTATTTCGTTCTTTTTTATAGCTGAGTAATATTCCATTGTATATATGTACCACATCTTCTTTATTCACTCCTCTGTCGATGGACATTTTGGTTGCTTCCATTTCTTGGCTATTGTAAATAGTGCTGCAATGAACACTGGGGTGCATGTATCCTTTTCAATTATGGTTTTCTCCAGATATATGCCCAGGAGTGGTATTGCTAGATCATATGGTAACTCTATTTTTAGTTTTTTAAGGAACCCCCATACTGTTCTCCATAATGGTTCTACCAATTTACATTCCCACCAACAGTGTAGGCGGGTTCCCTTTCTCCACACCCTCTCCAATATTTATTGTTTGTAGATTTTTTGATGATGGCCATTCTGACCAGTGTGAGGTGATACCTCATTGTAGCTTTGATTTGCATTTCTCTAATAATAATTAGTGATGTTGAGCATCTTCTCATGTGCTTTTTGGCCATCTGTATGTCTTTGGAGAAATGTCTATTTAGAACTTCTGCCCAATTTTTGATTGGCTTGTTTGTTTTTTTTGATATTGAGCTGCATGGGCTGTTTGTATAATTTGGAGATTAATCCCTTGTCGGTCACTTCATTTGCAAATATTTTCTCCCATATTGCGGCTTGTGTTTTCATTTTGTTTATGGTTTCCTTTGCTGGTCAAAAGCTTTTAAGTTTAATTAGGTTGCCCTTGTTTATTTTTGTTTTTATTTTCAATACCCTAGGAGGTGGATCAAAAAAGGTATTGCTGTGATTTATGTCAGAGAGTGTTCTGCCCATGTTTTCCTCTAAGAGTTTTATTGTATCCGACCTTACATTTAGGTCTTTAATCCAGTTTGAATTTATTTTTGTGTATGGTATTAGAGTGTTCTAATTTCATTCTTTTACATGTAGTTGTCCAGTTTTCCCAGCACCACTTATTGAAGAGACTGTCTTTTCTCCATTGTATATTCTTACCTCCTTTGTCATAGATAAGTTGACCATGGGTGTGTGGGGTTATCTCTAGACTTTCTACCCTGTTCCATTGATCTATATTTCTGTTTTTGTGCCAGTACCAAACTGTTTTGATTACTTTAGCTTTGTAGTATAGTCTGAAGTCAGGGAGTCTGATTCCTCCAGCTTCGTTTTTCTTTCTCAAGATTGCTTTGGCTATTTGGAGTCCTTTGTGTTTCCATACAAATTGTAAAATTTTTTGTTCTAAGTTTGTGAAAAATGCTATTGGTAATTTGATAGGGATTGCATTGAATCTGTAGATTGCTTTGGGTAGTATAGTCATTTTGACCATATTGAGTCTTCCAATCCAAGAACATGGTATATCTCTCCATCTGTTTCTGTCATCTTTGATTTCTTTTATCAGCACCTTATTGTTTTCTGAGTACAGGTCTTTTGCCTCCTTAGGTAGATTTATTCCTAGGTATTGTGTTCTTTTTGATGCAATGGTAAATGGGATCATTTCCTTAATTTCTCTTTCTAATCTTTCATTGTTAGTGTATAGGAATGCAAGAGATTTCTGTTTATTAGTTTTGTATCCTGCAACTTTACCAAATTCATTGATGAGCTCTAGGAGTTTTCTGGTAGCATCTTTAGGATTTTCTGTGTATAGTATCATGTCATCTGCAAACAGTGATAGTTTTATTTCTTCTTTTCCAATTTGGATTTCCTTTCTTTTCTCGTTCTTCTCTGATTGCCGTGGCTAAAAATTCCAAAACTATATTGAATAAAAGCAGAAAGAGTGGACATCCTTGTCTTATTCCTGATCTTAGAGGAAATGCTTTCAGTTTTTCACCATTGAGAATAATGTTAGCTGTGGGTTTGTCATATATGGCCTTTATAATGTTGAGGTAGATTCCCGCTATGCCCACTTTCTGGAGAGCTTTTATCATAAACTGATGTTGCATTTTGTCAAAAGATTTTTCTGCATCTATTGAGACAATCATATGTTTTTTATTCTTCACTTTGTTAATGTGGTGTATCACACTTATTGACTTGCGAATATTGAAGAATCCTTGCATCCCTGGGATAAATCCCACTTGATCATGGTGTATGATCCTTTTAATGTGTTGTTGGATTTGGTTTGCTAGTATTTTGTTGAGGATTTTTGCATCTATGTTTATCAGTGATATTGGCCTGCTATTTTCTTTTTTTGTGGTATCTTTGTCTGATTTTGGTATCAGGGTGATTGTGGCCTCATAGAATGAGCTTGGAGTGTTCCTTCCTGCAATTTTTTGGAAGAGTTTCAGAAGGGTAGGTGTTAACTTTTCTCTAAATGTTTGACAGAATTTGCCTGTGAAGCCATCTGGTCCTGGACTTTTGTTTTTTGGAAGTATTTAAATCACAGTTTCAATTTCAATACTTGTGATTGGTCTGTTCATATTTTCTATTTCTTCCTGGTTCAGTCTTGGAAGGTTGTATTTACCTTTCTAAGAATTTGTCTATTTCTTCTAGTTTGTCCATTTTATTGGTGTATAGTTGCTTGTAGTAGTCTCTTATGATCCTTTGTATATTTCTGTGGCATCTGTTATAACTTTTCCTTTTTAATTTCTAATTTTATTGATTTGAGCCCTCTCCTGTTTTTTTCCTGATGAGTGTAGCAAAAGGTTTATCAATTTTGTTTATCTTTTCAAAGAACCAACTTTTATTTTCATTGATCTTTTCTATTGTTCTTTTTGTCTCTATTTCATTTATTTCTGATCTGATCTTTATGATTTCTTTCCTTCTACTAACTTTGGGTTTTGTTCATTCTTCTTTCTCTTGTTGCTTTAGGTGTAAGTTTAGATTGTTTATTTGAGATTTCTCTTGTTTCCTGAGGGAAGATTTTATTGCTATAAACTTCCCTCTTAGAACTGCTTTTGCTGCATCCCGTAGGTTTTGGGTCATTATGTTTTTTGTTGTCATTTGTCTCTAGGTATTTTTTAATTTCCTCTTTGATTTCTTCAGGGATCCACTGGTTGTTTAGTAACATATTGTTTAGCCTCCATGTGTCTGTGGGGTTTTTTTACAGTGTTTTTCCTGTAATTTATTTCTAATCCCATTGTGTTGTGGTTGGAAAAGATGCTTGATTGATATCAATTTTCTTAAATTTACTGAGGCTTGCTTTGTGGTCCAAGATGTTATCTATCCTGGAGAATGTTCCATGTACATTTGAGAAGAAAGTGTATTCTGCTGCTTTTGGATGCCCTATAAATATCAGTTAAGTTCATCTGGTCTAATGTGTCATTTAAGGCTTGTGTTTCCTTATTCATTTTGTGTCTGGATGATCTGTTCATTGGTGTAAGTGGGGAGTTAAAGTCCCCCGCTGTTATTGTGTTACTACTTCCCCTTTTATGGCTGTTAGCATTTGCCTTATATATTGAGGTTCTCCTATTTTAGGTGCATATATATTTATATTATATTAATATATATATATGTATAATATATTTATATATATTTATTTTTATATCTTCTTGGATTGATCCCTTGATCATTATGTTCTGTCCTTCCTTGTCACTTGTAATAGTTTTTATTTTAAAGTCTATTTTTCTTGATACGAGTATTGCTACTCCAGCTTTCTTTTAATTCCCATTTTCATGGAATGTCTTTTTCCATCCCCTCACTTTCAGTCTGTACGTGTCCCTAGGTCTGACTTGGGTATCTTGTAGACAGCATGTATGTGGGTCTTGTTTTTGTATCCATTCAGCCAGTCTATGTCTATTGGTTGGAACATTTAATCCATTTACATTTAAGGTAATTACTGATAAGTATGTTCCTATTGCCATTTTCTTAATTGTTTTGGATTTGTTTTGGTCGGTCTTATTTCTTCCATTCTTCTTTTGTTTTCTTTTCTTGTGGTTTGTTGACTATATTTAGTGTTGTGTTTGGGTTGATTTTCTTTTTTGTGTTTGTATCTATTGTAATTTTTTGGTTTGAAGTTCTCATGAGGTTTTGACAAAGCGGTCTATATTATGTACCAAGTTGTTTTAAGTTGCTGGTCTCTTAATTTCAAATGCAGTTCACATTTCCTGCAGTTGTCCTCGCTTCATGTTTGTGGTGTTGATATCATATTTATGTGTGGATGATTTCCTACTATTACTTTATTTTTTAATTTTTTTAAACATCTTTATTGGAGTATAATTGCTTTACAATGGTGTGTTAGTTTCTGCTTTATAACAAAGTGAATCAGCTATACATATACATATATCCCCATATCTCCTCCCTATTGTGTCTCCCTGCCAACCTCCCTATCCCACCCCTCTAGGTGCACACAAAGCACTGAGCTGATCTCCCTGTGCTATGCAGCTGCTTCCTACTAGCTATCTATTTTAAATTCGGTAGTGTATATATGTCCATGCCACTTTCTCACTTTGTCCCAGCTTACCCTTTCCCTTTCCCATGTCCTCATGTCCATTCTATACGTCTGTGTCTTTATTCCTGTCCTGCCCCTAGGTTCTTCAGAACCTTTTTTTTTTTTCTTAGATTCCATATATATGTGTTAGCATATGGTATTTGTTTTTCTCTTTCTGACTTACTTCACTCTGTATGACAGACTCTAGGTCCATCCACCTCACTACAAATAACTCAATTTCATTTTTTTATGGCTGAGTAATATTCGATTGTATATATGTGTCACATCTTCTTTATCCATTCATCTGTCAATGGACACTTAGGTTGATTCCATGTCCTGGTTATTGTAAATAGAGCTGCAATGACCATTGTGGTAAATGACTCTTTTTGAATTATGGTTTTCTCAGGGTATATGCCCAGTAGTGGGATTGCTGGGTTGTATGGTAGTTCTATTTTTAGTTTTTTAAGGAACCTCCATACTGTTCTCCATAGTGGCTGTATCAATTTTCATTCCCACCAACAGTGCAAGAGGGTTCCCTTTTCTCCATAGCCTCTCCAGCATTTATTGTTTGTAGATTTTTTGATGATGGCCATTCTGACTGGTGTGAGGTGATACCTCATTGTAGTTTGGGTTTGCATTTCTCTAATGATTAGTGATGTTGAATATCCTTTCATGTGTTTGTTGACAATCTGTATATCTTCTTTGGAGAAATGTCTATTTAGGTCTTCTGCCCATTTTTGGGTTGGGTTGCTTTTTATTTTGGTATTGAGCTGCATGAGTTGCTTGTATATTTGGGAGATTAATCTTTGTCAGCTGTTTCGTTTGCAAATATTTTCTCCCATTCTGAGGGTTGTCTTTTTGTCTTGTTTATGGTTGCCTTTGCTGTGCAAAAGCTTTTAAGTTTCATTAGGTCCCATTTGTTTATTTTTGTTTTTATTTCCATTTCTCTAGGAGCTGGGTCAAAAAGGATCTTGCTGTGATTTATGTCATGGAGTGTTCTGCCTATGATTTCCTCTAAGACTTTTATAGTGTCTGGCCTTACATTTAGGTCTTTAATCCATTTTGAGTTTATTTTTGTGTATGGTGTTAGGGAGTGTTGTAATTTCATTCTTTTACATGTAGCTGTCCAGTTTTCCCAGCACTACTTATTGAAGAGGCTGTCTTTTCTCCATTATATATTCTTGCCTCCTTTATCAAAAATAAGTTGACCATATGTGTGTGGGTTTATCTCTGGGCTTTCTATCCTGTTCCATTGATCTGTATTACTGTTTTTGTGTCAGTACCATACTGTCTTGATTACTGTAGATTTGTAGTGTAGTCTGAAATCAGGAAGCCTGATTCCTCCAGCTCCCTACTATTACTTTACATTTGCATTTACCGGTGAGCTTTCCCATTTGGCATTTTCTTGTTTCCAGTTGTGGCCCTTTCCCCCCCATGTCTAGAGAAGTTCCTTTAGGATTTGTTGTAAAGGTGGTTTTTTTGGTGCTGAATTCTCTTAGCTTTTGCTTGTCTGTAAAGCTTTTGATTTCTCCATCAAATCTGAATGAAAGCCTTGCTGGGTAGAGTATTCTTGGTTGTAGGTTTTTCCCTTTCATCACTTTAAATACATAGTGCCACTCTCTTCTGGCCTGCAGATTTTCTGCTGAAAAATCAGCTGATAAGCTTATGGGGATTCCCTTGTATGTTATTTGTTGCTTTTCATATTTTTTCTTTGTCTTCAATTTTTGTCAGTTTGATTAATATATGTCTCATCATGTTCCTCCTTGGGTTTATCATGCCTGGAACTCTTTGCACTTCCTTGACTCGAGTGACTGTTTCCTTCCCCATGTTAGGGAAGTTTTCAGCTATAATTTCTTGAAATATTTTCTCAGGCCCTTTCCCTTTCTCTTCTCCTGGGACCTCTATAATGCAAACAATGGTGCATTTAATGTTGTCCCAGAGATATCTGAGGCTGTCCTCATTTCTTTTCTTCTTTCTTTTTCTTTATTCTGTTATGTGACAGTGATTTCCATCACTGTGTCTTTCAGCTCACTTCTTCATTCTTCTGCCTCCGTTATTCTGCTATTGATTCTTTCTAGTTTATTTTTCATTATAGTTATTGTGTTGTTCATCTTTGTTCTTTAAATCTTCTGCCTCTTTGTTAAACATTTCTTGTATCTTCTTGGTCTATGCCTCCATTCTTTTTCCAAGATTTTGAATCATCCTTACTATCATTACTCTGAATTCTTTTTCGAACAGATTGCCTATCTCCTCATCATTTAGTTGTTCCTGTGGGTTTTTATCTTGTTCCTTAGTCTGCAGCATATTTCTCTGTCATCTCACTTTGTCTAACTTTCTGTATTGTGGTCTCCTTTATTCAGGCTGCAGGATCATAGTTCCTCTTGATTCTGGTGTTTGCCCCCTGGTGGGTGAGGTTGGAACGGGGGCTTATGTAGGCTTCCTGGTTGGAGGGACTGGTGCCTCTGTTGGGTGGAGCTGGGTCTTGTCTCTCTGGTGGGCAGGGCCATGTCAAAGGGTGTGTATTGATGTGGCTCTGAGCTCTGTATGACTTTAGGCAGCCTGTCTTCTGATGGGTGTGGCTGTGTTCCTATCTTTTTGGTTGTTTGTCCTGAGGCTTTCCAGCACTGGAGCCTGGAGGTTGTTGGGTGGGGCCGGGTCTTGGTGCTGAAATGGGGACCTCTGGGAGAGCTCATGCTAAGCAGTATTCCCTGGGACCTCCACTACTGTTGTCTTTGCCCCCACAGTGAGCTATAGCCAACCTTTGCCTCTTCAGAAGACCCTCCAAGAACCCTAGGTAGGTCTAGCCCATGTTCCTATGGAAGTACAGCTTTTTGCTGGGTTCCAGTGCACATGAGACCTTGTGTGCATTCCCCAAGAGTGGAGTCTCTGTTTCTCCCAGCCCTGTGGAGCTCCTGCACTCAGGCCTCACTGGTCTTCAAGGCTAAATGCTCTGGGCGTTCTTCCTACTGATGCCAGACCCTTAGACTGTCTTGGAGGGCTATTTTTATGTGGGAATGTCCCTCTGTAGCCTGTGTGGGTCTAATATCTTTTGGTGCAAGGGCTGTTTTTAGTACAGATGTCTGCCACCTCTTTCCTCAGTGTATGCTGACTGATATCCTCTTGATAGGATGTGTGACTGATATTATGGTGACAAGAGCCTGCACTGGATACTGAGCAAGATATTTGCTCCGTGGTTGTCACTGCCCAGTCAGGGACAGTGTCTGCTCCCTAGTTGTTGGAGTAGAGGCCCCCAGCTCTGTTTTTTAGCTGTGTTTCTGATCTGTGGTGCAAAGTATGTGGGATTGGAGCACTCCCACTGGGAGAGAAGCCACTGAGTATTCCTCCTGTGGAACTGTTCATCTGTGGGTTGCTCTGTTGTGTCCCCTTTCACCCATTGTGTGGGCTCACAAATTACACTCTTTTTGGCACTGCTCTCGGCCCCACCTTAACTGTGGGTATGCCAGAATAGGTCCAGGTGTCTCTCAGGCATTGTTTTCACCAGCCTCTCTCCCCATGCACTGGCCCCTGCCTCCCCAGGCAATAGGAAAGGCTCCTGCCCCATCCCTGCCAAGGTGGGTTCTCGCTTCCCTGGCCACCGCCACCTCCTCCATGCCCCCTCCCTGCTGGGGTGAGCTCAGATGCTTTGGGGCAGCCTCGAGAGCAGACACCTGTGGGTGGCCCACATGCAGAGGTGGGTCTGAAACCACAGCTAAGCCCCAGGGGCCATGCAACTAAGGAAGAAGAGCTGAAATCTCTCCTCACAGCTGTGCAAACCATGGATTTACACCCCTGTGACCAGCATTGTAAACTCAGCACATGCAGAACATCTGAATGGACAGTGCGTGCTCCTGCAGCCGAGATGGATCTAGCTTTAGCAGCTGTGGACTTTGTGGGTATGTACATGTGGAGGCTGGGCCAGGCCAGAGTCTGAGCTGCCTCCATAGTGCCCACAATGGGTCCAGTTCCATGATTACTGCAATCCTGGAACCTGACCTCAGTGGATCTACACTAGTGGCATGGTGTAAACAATGCCTGAGAGTCACCTGGGCCAACTGCCGGCATACCCACAGTTAAGGTGGGGCTGAGAGCAGTGCCAACAACAGTGTAATTGGTGAGCCCACACGATGGGCGAAAGGGCACACAACAGAGCACACCCACAAATGAACAGCTCCACATCCTCCTACTCCTTTCCTTCTACACCTGTTATTCTTTAATGAGGGCTCTATGGGCTCAAAAATGTTTTTTTAATTTAATTTTTATCTTATATTATAGATGATTTCCAATGGTGTGTTAGTTTCAGGTGTACAGCAAAGTGATTCAGTTATACATATACATATATCTATTCTTTTTCAGAGTCCCATCTATATGCAGAATATTTTTAAAAAATTTTTTTTAGTGAATAATCTTTCTTTTTAAATTTTATTTATTTATTTATTTATTTATTTTTGACTGCATTGGGTCTTCGTTGCTGCGTGCGGGCTTTCTCTCGTTGTGGCAAGTGGGGGCTGCTCTTTGTTGCGGTGCGTGGGCTTCTCATTGCGGTAGCTTCTCTTGTTGAGGAGCATGGGTTCTAGGCGAGCAGGCTTCAGTAGCTGTGACACGTGGGCTCAGTAGTTGTGGCTCGTGGGCTCTAGAGCACAGGCTCAGTAGTTGTGGTGCATGGGCTTCGTTGCTCTGTGGCATGTGAGATCTTCCCGGACCAGGGCTCAAACCCGTGTTCCCTGCATTGGCAGGCGTATTCTTAACTACTGCACCACCAGGGAAGCCCTATATGCAGAATATTGAGTAGAGTTTCCTGTGCTACACAGTAGGTCCTTGTTGGTTAATCTATCTTATATATAGTAGTGTGTGTATGTTCAAAAATATTTTCGTGTGTGTTTATAGCCACCCAGAAGACAATTACGATAAAAACCTCAAGTTCTTGTGGTTACAGCTGGCACAGACTTGAATGGTCCTCAAGCAGCCTGTCCTCCCTCTGTGCCATGATTGCTTGTCCTCAACTGGGCTCAGCTGTCCTCAGTTTTTAACCCATATTCCAGTGGTTTACTGGGTAGCTCCACCTGGATACCTACAGGCACCTCAACTTAACATGTCCCAACCCAAACATGTCCCCGCCTCTGCTCCACCAACCCCTGTCTCCAGTCCTATTTGTAAACCTCTCTCTTTTCCCTGTTTCCTCCTTTGTTTGAAATTAATGTCACTGACCTCCACCTTTCATCTAATCTACATTCCTGTCTCCTTTACTCCACTGCGTTATCCCCAGTTCAAGAGCTCATCACCATGCCTCTTTCTATTGGAACAGTTTTTCCAAAAGGGTCTGTAGCTCCAGTATCTTTTTCCACTAATGTACCCTCCACAATCTTGCAGACTTTATCTTTCTGTATTATGATATGATCATGCCATAATCTTGCTAAAATTAAATTAAAACCTCTTTAGTGACTCTCTATGTACAATGAGGTAAAATCCAAATTCCATGGCTTGGCCTTCAAGGTCTTTAAAATCTGGCACCTGCCTACTTTGTACACCTGAGTGTAATTTCTTGTTGCTCATTTTGCTTTGCTGCTTCACCTCCATGCCCCACTGCAGACCCTGTCTGCTCTCTAACCACGCTCCATTCCTGGCCTGAAACATGCATGTTCCACTTCATCTACTAGAAACTGCTAACCTGGAATGCCCTTTCCTTCTACACCTGTTAAATTTCTACTGATTTCCTCACCTGTGAGGCTACTTTTATCTTACCTTTCATTTGCCCAGGCCACCTTCACCTTCTCATCTCTGCTTTCACCTCTCACAAAGCTCTACTGCAGCACTTCTCACATGGTACGCTAGTCATTTGTTTCTGTCTCTAACTTCCCTACTTTTTGGAGCTCCTCAAGCATCAGGGTTGGGTCCGTCCATCTCCATATCTCCAGTGCTGAATGAACATAGATGCTCAGTGAATATGACTTGAGTGTACTAATGAAGTTACTAAACCTGAGGAGGCAAAAAACCAGACTTTCCTTAGTAGCAAAATACCGAGATACAACTTTCCTCCTTTCTCATTAATATGCTCGAGTTTCATTTCTTTGCTTTTCTTGTCATCAATATTTTGTTAACTAGGTGTTTGCAAGGATGGCACTTTTACGTACACTTTAAGTGCATCTATTTGCAATTATGGCATCTTGAATCTGAAGATTTGCATGGGGCTCCTTGAGGCTTTAAATTGAATATTATAGATGAAATTTCTGAAATCAAATTTATCTTAAAAAATAGAAGCCCAGAGAGTTGCCAAGTGGAGTATAATGGAGTGCACTCTCTTCATTGCCCTCTTCAAATGTGGTCTGCTCCTCTCTGTTCCCATTTTGCGGTGTGTAAAACTGATCCACTAAGCTAATTATATGATGGTGAGCATGTGATCAAGCATAATGTTGCTTTTAGAAAAATCTGGAACATATGAAAAAAAATCCAAACACATTTTAAAATTAAAATAATATAATGCCTAGGTAAAACAAATAAAAATCTACAAATAAATCTCTGAAATAGAAAGCCCCAGATTGTTTATAAGCCCTTTTCTAGAAAATAAAAACTTATAAAAGAATCAGTTACTCATAAATGTAGAAATGCTTCACCTTTTCCTTAAGGTATTTTATGTGGACACGATCATCACTCAAAAACTTAGCTTTTAATTTAACCTTTAAAACCTAAGAATGCTGATTTTTTAAAATGCTGCTATAAGAATACATTATCATAACGAGGAAGTGCACTGTCAAGACAAAAGAGTCTCCATGATGTTCTTTACAGTAATTAGGTAAATAACAATGCAGTAGAAAAAGTTCATTTGAATTTTCCAAAATGGTTTTCCTCTTACAACATTCCAGATTTTTAACAAGTTCTAAATAAGTTTTAAAAGACAGAAATGTGCTGAAAGGAGAATTTTCAGGCCAATCACAAAAGGAAAAATTAATAAGGATTAAACATTTCTCACACTTTGTTCAAAAGTGTGTATTTTGATTTTGTTCTCACTTAAGTAGTGCTAAATTATAATATGAAGCCCACGCTAGTAACTACTCTTCAATAGCCACATTATCCAGGATTACTGGCATTAAATACTAAATTAGCAGTAGCTGTTATTGTTTATAAGTTAATTTTTTTCTCTTTCTCTGAGTTCTATGAATTACACTGTGTAACCTCCCTTTTCTGAAGGGACATAGGGTGTCACAGTGTAAATAATTGTGGCCTAGAAACTGAAGACTTAGAGTCAACATGTGATTTGCCAGCAAGTGGTTCTGTGACCTCTGATGAGTCACTCAACTTTTGCTGACATTGGATTGGATTGGAACCAGACTCTGCGTGAGGTTGTTTCTAATTCTTATATTAAATGATCCTTCCTGGGCCCATATTAAAGAGGATTATGCCTTAAAACACATCACAGTTCAGTCCTTTCTCTACCATTTTTGTATTAAGACTCATCTAGTTGAAAGTGACTAAATCCATCTCAAACAGCCTGAAGCCAAAGAGACAATTTATTGGTTCATAAAACTGAAAAGTCTAGGAGTGGATCTAGGTCTCAAAGTCTGGGGGTGTTCCAAGGGCTCCAAATGTGTCATCAAAATCCAGTTTCTCAAATTCTTCTTCTCAGCTCTGCTTTCCTTTGCCTTGGCTTCCCTCTTGGTTAGGCTGTCTTCATGAGGTATTCTCTGGCAACTCCAGACTTACCTCATCTTTACAGCAAGCAACACCAGTGGGGAAAAAAAAGCATGTTTTTAACAAAGGTCCCGAGTGGCCAAGTCTGAGTCATGCCCTCTCTTGGAAGTGATGGGGGTCGGTGAAGATGGGGATGGTGGGGCATTTCCACATCAACAGAGAGGGGTGGTTCCTCAGAGGAAAACTGGTGTAAAGTTTGCATAAAAAGGGAAAGGGATGCTGAACAGACAAAAATAACAGGTGTCCCCTGGCAGCTTTGCAACTTGGGCCACTTCTTTGTGATGTGCATGGCTTTCCCTTTTTCTACACTGCCAGCTCCTCGATAGCAAGAACCATATTTATTCACTCTGTATTTCCTATCAAACCTACCACTGTTCTTTGAAATGAGAAGTGTTTGTTAATAAAATAACTGTGGCAGCTCTGGAAGTGGGACTCGGAGTGCAACGAGCTGACAGCCAGCCTCCAGTTGCAGTGACTTGAGGATCCACACAGCATTTGCGCCTAGGCCAGGCTGGGCCTGGGTGACCCTTGGCAATGACCAAACATGGCAGGGTTCTAGGGCCTGGCCATTTCTGCCCGATGCTATACTCCTCTATGGGTGAGTTTTTATTTGGAGCTTCCCACTGGGTTGGCCAATGCTTTGTTAGGTCTGTATGGCAGTCTGAGGTTCTTCCAGTTTGCTTCCTCCCACTTTCCTTTCATACGTTCAGACCTGCAACTCGTCTAAAGGTTTTCTCTGTCCAATCTTGCTTCCTTCCCCTTTACCTTTCACAGGTGTTACCTCTCCCAGTAGACCTTGTGCATTCCTAACTCTGCCTCAGCAGCTGTCTTCTGGGGGACCCAAACTGAGGATGAGATAGGCTTTGGGCCTGGGTTATCCAGCACTCCTCTGGCAATGAGGACCCCCATCTTGGTGGGAAGCAGAGCACACATAGTCCCTGTCACAAGGTGGTGATTCCATTGCTAAAAACTTCACAGGTGTTGCTGTGGAGGGGGGGACACCCTGATTGCAACAATGATTGAGGACTTTGAGAAGTGCTGCGCGGGAGATGGGCGGAGAATAATATATATAAGGGCAACGTATTTGGCTGCTGTTATTAGATTGAACTGAAACACTAGAGAAAAATAATGAAAAGCTAATGGCCATTAACAGACCAAAAATTAAGTGAGAAGTCCTGGGGACCTCTTTAGCAGCTTCAACAGCAGTCTTTATCTTCTGCAGGGGGTAAGCAGAAAAAGCCAATAACCAACTCCAGACTTAGAATCGTTGAGCTTCGGATGATTGAATGCTCAGTGGAGACAGACCTAATGAGCAGGGCACTAAGTGGGAGAGTCAGAAAGTTTGACATATGGGATAGGGAAGCATCAGAGTAGATAACCCTAAAGATTTTGGCTCCCCAGATTCCTCTGAACGTTCAGAGCCTGTGTAGGGCGCCTGGTCATCCCTACGTGGGCAGACACTGCTGGGGCTTCTTCCCAGCAAGGCAATGGGGGCTTCCCCTCAAGGTCTGCCTCTACCACTTCTGGCCGCCATGTTGGTAACTAGGATCAAGTCTCAGTGTAACCCAACTAGAGATGTGCTGAGCCTGAGAATTGAGAAATCAATCATATCCTAAATTAGCCAGCATATTCCAGCAGAAGCTGGGGAAGTGCCCCTGGGGATTAGATTTTGAAGGTGCTTGACAAAGGGGACCAGAACATGATACTGGATAAAGGAGACTTTATTGACTTAGAGGTACTCTGGAATATAGGATTTCGCCTGGCAAGGACCTCAGTACATGATATGCAGCCTTTGATCTGGCAAATGTATTTGTTTCTTTCTATCCTAATCAAGAAAAGTGAACAGAAATAGTTCTCTTTGGTCTACATGGTATAGACAACAGTATATATTCACGGTTTTGCCCCAGGGCTATGTAAACTGTCATAATATAGTCCTAAGAGATCTGGACCATTCAATATCCTTCAGAATATCACATTTGTCCATTGCATTGATCATATTATGTAAATCTGGCAGGTTGAGTAAGAGGTGGATAGCATACTGAAAGCCTTGGTAAGATACATGTCCTCCAGAGGACAGGAAATAAACCATATGAAGATTCAGGGGCCTGTCATATCAGTAAAATTTTAGGGACTCAGCAATCATAGAATCATAGACATGCTGGGACATCCCCTCCAAAGTAAAAAAACAAAAAAACAAAAAAACCCAAAAACCCAAATTGCTGCATCTTGTAAATCTTACAACAAAGAAAGAAGCACAATGCCTGGTAAGTTTCTTGGGGTTCTGGAAGCAACACATTCCACACTTAGGAATACTGCTTCAGCCCAGATACCAGGGGCAGGGTGCTGTGGCAGCTCCAGGCTGCATGAACAAGCAGCCCTGCTGCTTGGACTACATGATCAGGCATAGTTCATGATTTTGAAGATGTCAGTGGTGGAAACGATACAGTGGAATTTATGGAATACCGCAGTTGGAGAATCTCAATGCACGCCCCTGGGGTTCTGAAAGAAGTCCAAGTTATCTGTGGCAGAGAGAAACACACTTTTGAAAAACCATCAGGAGCAGTTGAGGTGGTGACTGAGGGCAAGGGAAATTTAGAGTGAGAGTGGGAAGAAGGGCAGTGAGGCACACCAGCTGCAAGAAGGACTGTAGTTCTTCTCAGGAAGAAAGACCCACTGGAGTCCTGGAGGGCTGCTCCTGATTGGAGACATGGATCCCTATGGCACAGGAGTGGCCTGTGGGTACCACAGAAGTGTGCCGCTTGGATCTCCCTTCAGGAGAGAACTTGCCATTCAGCTGTGAGACGGCCAACAGCCTCCAGGGGCAATGCTTGCATAGAATGTTACAGCTTTTGAGCCAAGACCACAGTCTTCCCTGGTGTCCTCAGAGTGACTGAGCATGGTAGGCCTGCCAGGGCCTGACCTCTTCTGCCCAATGTGGAATTCCTCTGACACACAACATGACTCCCCAGGGTTTCACAATCTGAGACTCTCCTTGCCCAATTCTTCCTCCCACTTTCTTTTCACAAATCTCAGATTTATATCCTAGTCTAAAGACTTTGCCAAATCCGACTTCCTCTTTCTTTATCTTTCCTGGGCGTTATTACCATCGCCATCCAACACACCACTTCTGAAACCTCTTGCACTCCTATCTTCATCTTTGCATTTAATTCCCAGTTGCAATATCTAAATAACTTGATTCTGATTTTGGCTAAAGTCTACATCACCCACCTGCTTCAGGAGCACTTGAACTTTCTTTCAACTTAATTCATGGAAACTGTTCACCTGTGCCCTGTTACACCACAAATTTTGCTACAATCACTGTCACTTTAGCTTCATTTCTCAAAACTATAGTGCAAGCCATAGCTTTGTGATCAAGAGACTGGGGTAATGATTTAAACTTCAGGAGTCCTTTCTTTACTACTTTTTACATTTGAATGAAAATAAAATTTAGGTCTTCGCTACATTCCTGTTATATCCTGCAACAGGTCTCTGTCAAAGGAGTTTTTGATTAGATGGTGAGGAGGGCATCCATACCACAGGAGGGCATGTGTACATGTGAGAAATATGAATACTTTGAATGCCAAGCATAGTTTTCCATTCTTATATCATGTGTTTTGCATGCTATTCTCGAGGTAAATTCTCCAAACTTATTTGGAATTATTTGTTGGTCTTTTCCGTCTCAGCAGTACCTCTGGAAGAACTTTGAAGATGTTTTATTTCACTGATATTTAAGGAACACTGATCTTAGAAAGGATCTGGTTTCCTTTTTCTTACCCTCTTATTTTTCCCCCACTGAGTTTAGTCTTCTCCGTAACTTTTATTAAGCTATCTTTGAGTTCAGAAGGCTGCGAGAATTTTTCTTTTAAAAAGGAAAGCTTGCCTACCAGCCAGTTTTATATTTTCCCCCAAGCACTCAACAGTCTAATCTTTTTCCCATTTAAAATGAGAAGGAGTTTAGCAAGAAATTGACTTGATGTTAGGACAGGAGCTTTGGGAAGCTCTAATCTCTGTGACAGCTTTAACAAACCAATCCCACTCTCTGACCTCCTACATTTTGAATAGGACCTGCTCCTTTCAGCTCTCCAGGTAGGATAGTAAGCCTCTAAATCACGTTTGTGAGGGCTCTGTATTCACTCTTTCTTTTGGCTTTCTCTTCCGTACTTTCAGGATCTTGAGTCTTTGCAATATATTCCCTAGTCTTTTAGAAGTAGAAGAACTTAGAAAGGAAATTAGACTTTGGTTTGCCTTTGAAATATTTGCTCAAGTTTCACTATCTGCACAGCCCCCAAAATGGTGATTTTTGGGAAATGTTTGGAACTGCTGAGTCTTTAAAGGAATGCTTTGTTTTCTATTTTCACATAAAGAAACAAATGACATAAATTTTTTATGCTAAGGAGAGAGACTTTTGCCTCAGAAAAAGATAGCTTTATAATGATCTGTAATATTGTTTATTGGTTACCAATAATTATCCATGCCAGTAGTCCTCAAACTTTCAGGACATCATAGTCACCTGGAGGGCATAGGTGCCACTCTCAGAATTTTTTATTCAATAGGTAAGAATCAAAAATTTGCATTTCTAACAGGTTCCCATCATGATGATGCTGGTCTGGGGACCATACATTGAGAACCGTTGATCTATACCATTACTATCATTACCCAATAGGAAAAAAAATCCCTAAAATTTCTATGAGCATTCCTAATTGAACTAGAGTGTTATGACCATTTTATATCATTACTGAATGAACTTAGAAGGGGAAGTAAAAAATATTCTGATTTATTTTAGGACCATTAATTATTAAAATATAAAAACTGTCAGTTATCTTCTCAATCTGATTGGTGGTATTTCATTCCTTTGTTTCTTACGTGAAAAATATATACAGCCAATAACATATACTTGTAAAACAATAATGCCGCTAAAAAATTTAAGCTATTTTAGTTGTCTTTATTTTTCTTTTTCTTTAGTTGTTCCAAGTATTTACTGGAGTCTGTTGCAATTAATGAAGTTTTTCCATCTATTAATGTGGGGCTAATAACATGTACTTTTTAGGGTTGTTATGAGGTTTAAAGAAGGGAGTATGTATAAAATGCCTAACATAGTACCTGACTACTAACAGATGACCAAGAAACATCAATTTTTAATTTTCATTTCTTTACCCATTTTAACACCACTAATTATTTGTGGGTACTTTAAAATACATGTATTCTACCCTGAAAAATCAGAGAAATAAGAGAAGAGAGGTACAAATTATTTTAATGTGGGATTATTTTCCATTAGATATTACAGGCTTTTTTTGTTTGTTTGTTTTCAAAACTGGAATAACTCCTTCCATGCAGACTAGGTATGTTATTTTAGACTATTAATGCAAACTAAATTTTTTTGATTCATACTATTCCCAAACCCATGTAACACCATCAATAACAGCTTCCACCTAGAATTGTGTTTGCATGTCAGTACTAGGCTAAACACTTTATATTGCTTACTTTATTTCATCCTTATAACAACCCTATTAAGTTGTCGTTTCTGACTTTTACAGATGTTAGTTCATCGCTATCTCCTCTTACCTATAGTGAAACCTCCACATGAGCAGCGGCTTTGTTTTAGGTCCTGCTGTAGCCCTTCTGCTTAAAAGAGTACTTGGCATATAATAGGTGTTCAAGGAGTATTTGTTGAAATAAATCCATGCATCTTTAAAAGGAAATGAATGAAAGGAACTCTTCCCTGAGAGGCTAAGTAATTTGCCTCAAGTCCCTGGCCAGGTTAAAATCCAGGCATTGGATTTCAAGTTTTCCCTTTCCTGACCCTGAACATACAATGTAGAATAGGAGTTTCCTAAACTATTATTAAAATATCTGAGCTTCTCTATAATTTTCAAATGGTAACAACAGTGCATGTAATATTGAAATGTGCTTGAAAAGAAACCTGGAGTTACAAGTTTAAAAGAAGCTCAAGTTGAAGGTAAGAGAGTCTTTGGTAGAGAATGGTTGAGGGAGCAAGTTATTCTATGGATATAACTTGTCTCTGCAGAACCAGATTGAAAATGTTAAGTCACCCAAGATCACCAACAGAAAGATCTCTCATTCTCAAACTGCTGAATGCCTGCAGCCTTTCCTTCAGTGAAAAGGGTGGTTGAGGTTTCCTAGAGTCCATGTTCCCACTATAAGCAATCTTGATTCTTGATACTTCTCCCTCATATTCTGAATATGGGTCAAAGGAACAATACTTGACCACATTAGTAGTGAATAAATAATATCTGCAGGTTTCACTGGGTTTAGTTCTATGTTATATATATGTTTAAAATTATACCTCACAATACAAGATTTCTTATTGCACTGAAATTCCAAAAAATTTGTCTTCTTCCTTTAAAAAAAAAAAGAAAAAATGTGATCATATTGTGCTCATATATCCCAAACATTTACACGAGAGAGAAATAAACTCCTATTTTATCTCAGCAGTTATTAATTTGGGTTGTTGTTACACAAAGCTGAAGTGATTTCATATACGGTATATTTTACTTTGGTGAGTTCAAAATTTCTTTTTAGAATAAGTTAAAAATAAAAAGTCATAATAGGGACTTCCTTGGTGGCACAGTGGTTAAGAATCTGCCTGCCAATGCAGGGGACACAGGTTCGAGCCTTGGTCCACGAAGATCCCACATGCCGTGGAACAACTAAGCCCGTGCGCCACAACTACTGAGCCTGTGCTACTGAGCCTGCATGCCACAACTACTGAAGCCTGCGCGCCTAGAGCCCGTGCTCCGCAACAAGAGAAGCCACCACAATGAGAAGCCCGCACACTGCAACGTAGAGAAGTCCCCACTGGTGGCAACTAGAGAAAGCCTGCGCGCAGCAACAAAGACCCAATGCCGCCAAAAATAAAAATTAATAAAATTTAAAGAGTCATAATAAACCAAGACCTTTGACATCAAGGCACTTTCCAAGTGAAAATGCTTCTTATCATTCTCCAAAATAAAACAAAATAAGATTGGCAAAACTTTTTGAACATTTGGTTTAGATTTCCCCTCATATATAATAACTTACAATTCTCAATGAATCTTCCTCAAGTTTATAGTTTTCTTTGACTATGACCACACAAATCCCTTTTTAAGAGGGATCATTTCTCAGTCAAAATAAGTAAAATTAAAACAGAGTTATGTTGGTATCTTACCTTTGTGCAAAGATACATGGATGACATTTCTCTGATACACATCATTTCTTGATTCCCCTGAGACAAAAACACTGAAAAGCTGTCTCTGTAAATAAGTCAGCCAAGAAGCTTCTTCTTCTACAACTTCCATCAAATACGTATCTCACAGTTGAGATATAATTCTTGAGCCAGATTATTTTAAATTCCATAAATGATTAATTCTTCAGTAGTTTATCATCTCTTTGAGATATGCCTTTGATTATGAATACTAATAACAAGTAGTGATTTAACTTCAGAAGATTGTTACTCTCCTTCTATTTGGTCTGCGTCTTGAGCAGCTGTCCAGGGTACTTAAACAAAATTAATTAGTGTAAATACTTAAATTACAGATCTTTCCCTTTTTCTTGTGGTTTGTGGGTTTTGAGACACTGAAGATGCTTTGCACAATAACTCAGTTTGTTTTTCCATTTTGAACAAGATTTTAAAATCCTCCAGCCTAAGAATGATGATAAATGATACAGAAAATATTTGTGGTTGCCTGTGAAGCTGTGTTAGAAAGATTGTACAACACTTCTTTGAAAATGGTGTTATGGTATTTTGCTTATGGAATAGAGATAATATGATTAAATATTATGTCTACATAGAATATGAACTTAAAGGTCACGGACTCCAGCTCTTTATCTGAATTCCTAGAAGGTAGTCATTTTGTTCCAAGTTAGGGAGGCTCAGCACCTCCAGAGGTGGCTCTTTTCAGGTTCTGAACAATGGAAAACCTCTTTCTGCTATGGAACTTAATCTAGCTCCTTCTGAGTTTCATCTTTCCAGCCTTCTGAAGTATCATTCTGATTTCTGTATTCCCATCTTTTTCTTGGAGAACAGAGGGAAAATTAAGTTCCTGGTCCCAGATCTTCAACATTAAGTGCTGGAATTGCTTTGTTAGAAGCTATACCCACTTCCTGGATAACAATATAAGAAAACAAAGTATCTATTTCTGAGTTCTACATGAAATCAAAGTCCCAAGTACAACATTCGTAATAATCTATTCATGATTTGATAGCAAACCAACACATAATTGCAAAGTGTATTTTCACTCTTTAAAAAAATACAGCAAAAAGGATGTTTAAACTTTTCCTCTTACTTATTGGTCATAATAATAACTTAGACACATACTCTTAAGATAGCAGTTCTCAAAGTGTGGGTTGAGGATGTTTTCAGGGTGTCCATGAAGTCAAAACTATTTTAATATACTATAGTAATGCTAATAATATAATAATATTAAAACATTATTTGCCTTTTTCATTGTGGATGTTTCACTGTGGATGCTGATGGTACAAAAGCAATGGTGAGTAAAACTGGTCGGGCATCAGCATGAATCAAGGCAGTAGCACCAAACTACACTAGTAGTCACTGTATTCTCCCCTGCCACACATTCACAGTAAAAAGCTGCCAGGTTCATTTGAGAATATCCTTGATGAAGCAGTAAGAATTATTAACTTTATTACATCTGGACCCTTGAACACATATCTTTAAATATCCTTTGTGGTGAAATAGGAAGTACTCATAAAGCATTTTTGCTACGTATCTGTAAGTATCTCAAAAAAATACTCGTGCCATTGTTTTCGTTGCAAGCTGAACTAGCCACTTTTTTCATGGAACACTATTTGAAAGAATAACTGACAAAATATGGGTATTCAGATGTGAGTATTTGACAGGCATTTTCTTGAAAATGAATAAAGTGTGTCTGTCACTTTGAAGATCCAACTGATGGTATTTAGCTACCAATAATTATATTTGAGATTCCAAGTGAAAATTAGAATTTTAGGAAACTTGTACCTGCCATTGTGAGCTTGACAGCTTCCCAGTATGTAGAGACTTTACTGAACAGAGTGGTAGAGATACTAGCAAATGTGATTTTTACTGATATTGTATAATAAAATGTGTTAACCTTTGGAAGATCTGCATAATCCAGTTAGTTAACGTTTTAAAAATTATCATTGCATATGATATAAAGCCATGTATGGACAAAAAAATCTACAGGCCAATGGATTTCAATGATTAGAGTGTGAAAACTTTTTTTTTTTTTAAAGTATTTCTTTTCTTTAATTTATTTATTTATGGCTGTGTTGGGTCTTCGTTTCTGTGCGAGGGCTTTCTCTAGTTGTGGCAAGTGGGGGCCACTCTTCATCGCGGTGCGCGGGCCTCTCACTATTGTGGCCTCTCTTGTTGCGGAGCACAGGCTCCAGATGCGCAGGCTCAGTAATTGTGGCTCACGGGCCCAGTTGCTCCGCGGCATGTGGGATCTTCCCAGACCAGGGCTCGAACCCGTGTCCCCTGCATTGGCAGGCAGATTCTCAACCACTGCGCCACCAGGGAAGCCCTGAAAACTTTCTTAATATGATTCCAGATTCCACATTACAGCTAACTTTTAAGAAACTACTACTTATGAGTGTTGGTATAATAACAGCAAAGAAAAATATCTACAGTTATATGTAAAGGCTATTAAAATTTAACTTAACTCTTTTCTAACCTTGTATCTATGTGAACCTAGATTTTCTTCACCAAAACAACTTATTGTAACAGACTGAATGCAGAAAAGATATGGGAATCTTGTCTTCTATTAAGCCAGATATTAAAGAAAACAAAAAAATATAAAACAATATCACTATTTCTTATTTGTTTGGAAAAAATAGTGTTAAAATAGTTTAAAAAATAGTGTTTAAAATAAAAAGTGTTATTATGTTAACATGTAATGAGTTTATTTTTAAAATGAACTAATAAGAAATTTTTGCATATATATGTTAATTTTGACTACATTAAATATTGATAGATGTGATGTACATAACCCAAATCTCTTTGAATGGCCTCCAAATGTTTCAGAGTTAAAGGACACTTGAGACAAAAATGTTTGGGAATCATTGTGCCAAGGAATACTCTGGTAAAAGATTACGGTTATCCGTACCCTCATTAACTTCAAAAGATTGGAAATAAAACCCATATATTTGTTTCCAGTAATAACCAATACAATAGTGGATCTGTTATCCACTATTTTATTTTATGCCTCTACATATCTATTTAAAAATCTTTACTATATTTAATTTTCTTTAATCAAAGATTGTTTATTTATAATATGAAGGTTGATAACAATACCAACCAGATATATTTCTTGTAACAAGGATGATGGGTAGGATACTGCATTGCACACCTTTTTTGTCAGTTTTCTTTATAAATATTTTTTAAAATTTTATAATGGAGTATAGTTGATTTACAATGTTGTGTTAGTTTCAGGTGTACAGTAAAGTTACTCAGTTATACATATACATACCTCTCTTCTTTTTCATATTCTTTTCCTATATAAGTTATTATAGAGTATTGAGTAGAGTTCCCTGTGCTATACAGTAGGTCCTTGCTGCTTATCTATTTTATATATAGTAGTGTGTTTATGTTAATCCCAACCTCCTAATTTTTCCCTCCCCCAACACCTTTCCCCTTTGGTAACCATAAATTTGTTTTCTAAGTCTGTGAGTCTGTTGCTGTTTCGTAATTAAGTTCATTTGTATCATTTTTTAGAATCCACATATGTGATATCATATGATATTTGTCTTTGTCTGTCTGACTTACTTCACTTAGTATGATAATCTCTAGGTCCTACACATCTTGCATATGATTAATGTCAGAAGTTTACTGCCCTTTGTGTAAAGCTGAACTTCAAGCCTCTAGAAAAGTGCACTGGACTTTAGGAAACACTTGCAGTAATTTTATCTGGTGTCTTTCTTGACTTTGATCAACAAAGTTAGTCACTTAGAACTGCAGGTGTATTGTTGTAGAATTTAAAATAAATAACTTTAGACTTGTCAACATTCGTAAATAGAGCATGTAAATATTTCATAAGTTATCTGGGTAACCATCAAGACCTTTCCCATCTCCAAGGAAGAGAACTTGAGAGAGAACTTAAGAGACCGTCCTCATGGTGATGACTACCTTTCGTTGAATAATTTACATGAGTCAGGCACTGTACTAAGTACTTTACACACTTTACATCGCTTAAACCCTACAACAATCCTTTGAGAACTACATATATTACTAGTTTTACAGAGAAAGGAACAGAGGCTTGGTGAAAATAAACAAATTGCTTGAAGTCACCCAGCTTATAAATGGTAGAACTGTAGTCAAACCCAGAGTGCATGATTCTTACCCCAAAGCTCCTGACCACATTTTATTTCTCTTCTCATCTTGTTCAAACCCCAACCCCCCATGCCACTTTCGTACTTTTTATGTAAATCTGTTGTTGCCCTTAGGACACTTTATTGCAATTGCAATAATTGCAATTGCAATTTCTTTATATATTTACTTCTGCTTATAAACCCTTGACTTCCTGAAGGAAGGAACTGTGCCCGAATCCCCATCAGGCAGGGCAAATCCATTTATGCTGACCTGAATTAATACCAGGTTAGGTTGTGGAAGCTGAGAGAGCTTAAAGAACTTGCTCTTGACCACTCAATCAGTGTGTAGCAAAGTTGGGATCTGAATCTAGACCTCCCAACTCAACCCTTTATCTTAAACACTGCAGGTCAGTGGTTCTCAAATATGGTGCCTGGACAAATGGCATCAGTATCATCTAGCAATTTGTTAGAAATACAGATTATTAGCCCCACCCCAGACCTACTGAATAAGATCTTGTAAAGGTAAGACTCAGAAATTTGTGCTTTAATAAGCCCTTCTTGTGATCTGATGCATGCTAAAGTTTGAGAATCACTCCTCTAGGTGAAAAGACAAAACAGTTTAATAAAAACAGAATGTTTGACACAGCATGGAGTGTAATAAAACCGTTTGATTTGCTATGTGATTAGGTTTTTAAAATATCCCATCCTACTGAAAATGAAAAATTCAAGTAAAAACTCATCTAGTATGGTTGTTTTCATTTTGAAAAAAATCAGTCCAAAGCAATGTCACTCCTTCAATCAAGCATGCACTGAATTAATAATTTTACAATTAATAAGAAAATTAAGTGAAGAAAAGAGTCCATTGGCTGTTTAAGTATGCTTACTTGGAGGAATCCAGCCAAACAGAAATAAAATTTCCAGTTAGCACTAGGTATAATTTTCACTGAAACAAAAAGTAGCATGGGCTGCTGGATCTGAGGTGCAAGTCACAACTCACATCTTAGTGGGTCTTTTCAAGTTCTAATTATGCTGACAGTCATAGAAGAAGCAAACTGGAACCAACATTTTGGGACTCCTTTATCATCACAGGTAGATTTAAAATTATCTCCTAAAATTTAGAGATATTTCAACCCCAAAATCAAATTCTCTATCATGAAAAAAGAGGCAAGAGCAATTTTTGAGATTGTTGTTTAAAGACAAATTAGTCTTTTAAATATGTTGAGACAATTTAGTTTTTTTGCATGTAAGTCTAAGTTTAGCTTTACTTAGATTCTATTGATTTGCACATGCTTTGGAATAATATTACCACGATGTGTGAATATTTTAACTAAAAAAAAAAAAAACCGTATGGATCTGAGACCCTTCCCCACTCACTAATTTTTTTTTTTAAACAATTCCTCCTCTTCTACTGCCTGCTGCTGATTTTAGAAAATAGCTAAAGGATTTTCTTCTCTTTTAACTAAACCTCTTCTGTTTCTAGCTATATATTTTTAAAGTCCTCTGAGAATTAGTTTAGCATAACAGTTTGAGATATTCAGTATTTGATATAGGTAGTAGTAATATGAAAAAATCCTCAGTACTCTCCTTATATATTATAAATGGACATACATATATTATAAATAATGATTTATTAGGTATTCTCTCTTAATTCCTTAGTTTCTCTTCTGGAATATTGAGAAAGACATTATTGTGAAGTTCACGTCATTTTTTTCTCCCCTGACATTGTAGTTTTGCTTTTGAATGGACTAGGGGACATATTAATTGCATGGCAAAGTTAGCAGTAAGAGCTTGAGTTCAATTTGGATTGAGGAGCAAAGATGGAAAATTGTTTAAATCAAATATTAAACCCCTCTACAGAATGTAAAATCTCCTTCCCATGATATGGAGGGACCTTAATTTTAGCTCACAGCTTTTCCTACAATGAAGACTCCTCTCTCAGATATCTGTAAATTATCTCACATGGTTTTTTTTTTTGGGGGGGGGGGCGCTGTGTTGGGTCTTCGTTGCTGTGCGCGGGCTTTCTCTAGTTGCAGCGAGCTGGGGCTACTCTTCGTTGCGGTGCGCGGGCTTCTCATTGCGGTGGCTTCTCTTGTTGAGGAGCATGGGCTCTAGAGTGCGTGGGCTTAAGTAGCTGTGGCACGTGGGCTCAGTAGTTGTGGCTCGCCGGCTCTAGAGCACAGGCTCAGTAGTTGTGGCTCGTGGGCTCTAGAGCACAGGCTCAGTAGCTGTGGTGCACGGGCTTAGTTGCTCCGCGGCATATGGGATCTTCCCGGACCAGTGATCGAACCCGTGTCCCCTGCATTGGCAGGTGGATTCTTAACCACTGTGCCACCAGGGAAGTCCTCACATGGTTTTTTTTTAATGGAAAAAAAAAAACCCTCTCATTGAAGCATGATCCCTTCAATAAAACACTCACCTTTTCAGAGTAAAGCATTTCTTACCTTATTCATTACATATAGTATTTTCATTCTGTTTATTTTGTTTTGCTTTATCTTATTCTGATCTCTGTGTACTATTTTATTTTCCTCTTAAACACGTGACCAAAGTAAAACAAAAATTGGTTACAATAAAGCTTTGTAGCTGCTCTCTCCTACCTGTCATTGGCAGCTTCTGACAGCCAATCATGAAAATTCAAAGTCAAACCATTTAACTCTAAGTCAATGGAAATGAATTTCCAGAGAATAGATATTTATATCACATGAGCAAAAGGCACAGTTGTACAATGACAACAAGGATAAAGATGTAAATATATATTGTGGTGGCTGTGTGTGTATCGTATGTATGTTTTCAGAGTTAAGACATCATAAAATCCTTTTCTATATCTCTACATAACCTAATATGTAGATTTTAGGTGGGGGGAGAAGGATATACAATGAGAAAATATACAGTTTAATGTTAACTGGAGCCCTTTTGGTTGGTTGAGTGCCAAAGCAACTTTCAAAATATTTCAAAACGGCTGCCAGCATGTAAAGATTTTAACTGAAAGAGTAGAGTAATGAAATCTGAATTACTAATGAGGGAATAAACTTATATTTTGCTTAAGGTCCTTAATGAACATGGAGATAAGAAGATGCAATAAGGAATTTGTCTGTCATGCATGCAAACCAAACTTCCAAATTTTTACATGTAAAGACAAAATACTGAAACAGACTTATCACATACATTCTAAGGTAACCTACTGTGCAAGTCTTCTTTGAGTAGTCTGTTTATTTCTATTTTAGAAAAGAAAGTTTCTGGAGGGGAGGAGCCCTATTAATTCTCTTAAATATAGACAGTTGAAAGCTTGGAACTCTGACGTTGAATGTGCTCATTAAACTCTATTTTAATAGTATCAAGTATAATTGAAGTAGCTTAAGCATATCTAGTTTCAAATGTCTAACAGCAGATCTCACATCTTCTTTCGAGTGGGATAGGTTTGCCCTTTGGGCTTCCAAGAAAAACTTGCCCTCCAAAAGAGAAGAGAAGCAGGATCACATATTTCCAGACCAACTAGTCTGTAAAATAAGTAGTCAATAAGATATAATAGCTGGTCTTTTCATAGAATCAATATTAAAACAATTAAAGAAGAAGGGTGATACTGTCTATAAATGTAACTCATGGATTGTGCAGAAAATAATCTAAAAGGAAAAATAATTTTCTAAAAATCCTGCTTTTTTTTGGCCAAAGAGCATTTTATCCACCTCTGACATCATTTAGCACATGAGGGACTGCCTCTGGATCCACCAGATCTAACCTGAAACATGGCATTACATATCGGAGTCAAAGTACACATGGAAGAAGCAGCCACTTGCCAGAAACCTCCACCAACTGGTTGACCTAGATATCAAATGCCAGACACAGGCACCAGCCCACAACGGGCCAATAATTCAGACATGCTATTTTATAGAAATCCACTGTCTGCATATATGTTCATTTTAAGCCTCATTGGTCAGCCGTTAACTGGGCTTCCTGTGGCCTACAGTACTGCTGGCCTTGACCTATGCAGTCAGAGAAGGAGAACTTTTCCCAACCCCTAGAACATTCCTGATCTGGCTATAATTAGCACAAACTCCCATTTCTTTCTACAGGAAAGCTTGCGCAGAGCCAAGAGGTGGTATTTGAGATCTCTTCAGACTCAGCCCTGAGGATGAGAGGTGGGGAGGGGAGAGCTCTGAGACCCGAGTCAAACTGCAAGGCCTGGCCTGGCTACGTCTGTGACCTGATCCCTCCACGGTGGCTTTCCACCTACCCACGTGACCCTACCCTCTCAGCACACCCTACCCTCGCCGGTTCAGTGACTTTGCGTTTGGCCACTGAACAAGTAGTAGTATCTCTTAATGAAATGCCTTTGAACTAGAAAAAGACCCCTTCCTAGGAAGGAGGCAGTCAGGACCTCAGATCTTCAACTAACTCGTGGGATCCCTAGCACATGCCACAGATGCTCATTACGATTCTTTTTACGTGCAACATGTGGGGGACGAAGCAGTTTCATATCTCCTGGTATTATCTGCCGTCCAAAGCATTTTCTTTGAGAGGAAAATGGAAACGCAGCTGCGCCGTGGGCCCGGCCAGCCAGAGCTGGGGCTCCCTCCCTCTGGCTCCCTGCGGCTGCCGGGCGCGGGCGGCTTCTCCGGAAACTGACTCGGGTTAGGGGAGCGCAGAGGTTGCTCAGCCAGAGCAGGACGCCGCCGGGGAGCGGACCGGCCTTTGTGCGGCTTGGCTGTTTTCCGGGAGCCACGAGGGTGGAAGGGGACGCCCAGGTCTGCGGCGAGGGTAGGCGTCTGGCCCCCAGACCTTGTGCGGGGACGCCGGGCTGGGCAGTCTCTACCGCTCTCGTCCTCGGCAACTTCTGGCCAATCGGCCCTGTCCCTCTGGGTCCCAGCGGCCGGCTGCGCCCCAGGCTCAAAGGGTTAAGCAGGTGCCTCGCCCGGCGAGGCGCTATTGGCAGAGGGTCGGGCGGCGCGGCCGCGGCCACCACGCTCCGCCGAGCCCAAGTTGGTTTCGCGCGGCGGGCGCGGCGGCCAGTTGTCCCCCAGCTGCCAGGCCCGGGCCTCTGCGCGCGGGGAGAGGAAGAGACGAGAGAACGAGATGGGGAAACCAACAGGAGCACCAGCCAAGCTTGTTGGGGGCGGTGGCGCGCAAGAGGAGGGGAGCCCGAGCCCCGCGTCGCGTAAGGGCAGCCCCGTCCTCCCGGCAACTCAGGTCCAGTGTCGCCACCCGGAAGAAAGAGGGAGGAAGTGGGGCCACTGGGGGTCCTGGGCAGGGGGTAGGGGTAATCATTCGCTCCCATTGGCCCCACCCATTATGCAGGCTAGAAGAAGTGCAAGTTGTCAGTAAAAGGGCGCGCCCAAACCACAGCATCCCTCCTCATCCCCTAAAGAAACGCCGATGTAACAATGTGGAGAAGTAACTGGAAGACACGAGGAAATAAATGCACGTGTTTTCTCTTTTTGTTTCCCTGGTGGTTGGAATTTGCAGAGTTCACCCCAGTTGTGGCTGCTAATTTATCCGTTTCATCGTTCGAAAGGGGCGATAGAGATGGGTCATCAGGGGCACACCCGAATCCCTCCAGCTGCACCTGCAGTCCCCGCCTCACAAGTTTGTCCAAGACCAACATGCCAGCCCACCAGAAGCGAGGAGAGTCCCTTCTTATAAAGGGAACAAACTCTCCATTGCACAAAAGCGCCTCCCCCCCCCCCCCCCTTTGCACACCATCCCTCCTCGATAAGCATCAAGTTCTCCAGTAGTCCAACTTGCAGTTGGCAACCCCCGCGCTGCCTAGTGTACAGAAGACGGGCAGAGAGGGGTCCCGGCCCGGAGGGGAGGTTCTGCGCCCCCATTCCTGCACACGCGGGCTGGAGTCCAGGTTACAGGGAGCCGCGGGAGGCGCGAGCCTGCTTGGATGGTGGTTATTTCTCTAGAGAAAAGAGGGGAGAGAGCGCGCCTGTCTTACACTTCGAGTCGGAAGTGCGCGGTGTGTGTGTGCGTGTTTGTGTTGAGGGGGCGGGAAAGAAAGGCACCCTCCGCTGCCCGTCATCCCCTTGCACCGGCCAAGTCCTCTCTAAGCCTCCCGGTGCATCCTTCCTCCGCCACCCCCTCCCCTTCTTCCCTCAGCTGGGCTCGCGCAGCGCAGTCGGAGCAGCCAGTGAGAGCAACATCCTGGAAAGAGGGGGGAGCACCACCGCCCCCCAAAAGGGAAAAAAGGACCCACCCTGACACGTTTTGCTGTTTGCAAGTCCCTCGCACGCCCCCCCGCACCTCCTCCTTGCGCTTGCGGCCCCCCCACCCCCACCCCGCTGCGCGCACATCAAAGCGCCTCTCCGCCGCGCACAGTGGCCGCGGCTCACTAATGGGATTGCAGGCTAGTGCCTGGCTCCGCTGCTGCCGCCGCCGCTGCTCGCGCTGCTGCTGCTGCCGCCGCTGCCCGAGCCCCAGCCCGAGCCCCCGCCAGCCCGAGCCCAGAGCCGCCGCGCCCGGGGGCCGAAGCCGCGGCGATGATCCGAATCTTTCCGGATTTCAGCGTGCAGGTGACGGCCGCGGCAGCCGGCGGGGCGGCCGCGGGGGTGCCGGCCGGCGCGGGCATGGGGAGGGCCGGCGCCGCGGCCAACGGCACCCCGCAGAACGTCCAGGGCATCACCTCCTATCAGCAGCGGTGAGTAGTCCCGCCTGGGCTGGGATGGTGTCCCCCCGCTCCGGGGTGCTGGGGTGGGACTCACTTTGCCTCCTGTTTTATGCGTTACAACACACATGCACATCGCCAGGGCTCACTTTGCTTGCCCCTCGTTCTACAGATAAGACAGGAAAAAATAATTCACAATTCCGATTGAAAGGCACTCCAGTGTACTGGCGAAGTCATATCAACCTTTGCCTTCTGCCTGGCCCCAAATCTAGAGTCTGAGCCCCGCGTAGCCAAGGAGTTACAGCGAAGTCTGAGGCGCAGAACAAGGTGCTTTTGCAAAGTTTGGGATCCTCGTCCCTTTCAGCGGAATTTTCTCAATGCTTCTGCCGGGTGCGGACCCGCGCTGACTGGCGGCCAGGGGGGCAATTGATCACCTGAGGCTGATTGATCATTTGTTTCCAAACAGAATGGGAACAGTTTTCACGTGTAGCCGTACACTTGCAATTCTACATAATAGTGTTATCATGTCACCTGTTACTACAGGGAAATACAGCATGAAATCCGAGTCTCCTCGGCGCTGTTAAGTATTCATCTTATACGTATTATAATGCAAATGCGTAAGATTCAGAGATGCAAGTTAGGAAGCAAATTTTACAAAGTTAGGTTAGGTGGGAAGAAGGAAGTTTTAAAGTATTTATTGTTTGCATTTCCTCCAAACATTTATGGATTAAAATAAATATGGTTGTGACATTGAAATAGTAAACATTCTTTGATTCAGTTAGGAAAGAAAGGGGGAAAAAATTACCACCACCACCAACAGCCCTAGAACCCTGAAGTTTTTCCTTAAGGACAACTTGCGATGTTGCAAGATTTTATCAAAAATGTAATCCACAAAAATGTGCTGAGAAAAACTAACAATGTAGTATGAAAGGTAAGCTTCCCATTTGTGGGGCTCAGTTTTATAGAAGATGGGAGGAGAAAAAGAACACATGAAAGTGTGAAATTAAATATTTGTGTTTCCCAGATTGCATACGATTAAACATCTGAGAGCTTTGCCAATGGCATTTAACTTAAAATATACACAATGCATAATTCAAATAACAGCTCCTATTCTTACCTTGTATTTCAAACTTCATTGATTTGAGAACCTTTGATTTGAACCAACAGTGTTTAAACTGAAAAGGTTAAGATAATCTATCACTGCCATATTTTGTGCCTTCTAACCAGTGGCTCAGCAACCAGAGCAGGTTTTGCATAACACACTGAATGTTTTCCAAGTTGATGCCCAGTATTGCAGATATTCTGTAGAAGACTTCATTGTATGCTCTGAGTATTGTCAGAAGTTTAAAAAAAAAGAGTCTTGAAAATAAGTCAAAAAGAGGCTATTCCTTGTCAAAGAGATTTTTTATTTAAATTATTTTAGTCTTGTTTTACTTCAGTGATTACAAGAACCTTTAATACAAAAGATCTGGGACTCTTTCAAACATAAAGGACCAGGAAAGAATTAGATTTTTCCTTTTCATGGTTCAGGTATGGTTTTATGGTTTTTTTTTTTTTTTGGTCACTTATAAAACATTTAAATGACAATAGAATCCAGTGATCACTTTAGCTAGGAAGTGCAGGCAATAGTCACAATAGTGTGGTCTCTGAAGTAGTGAGTCAAGGGTCAGAAATGTCAGATGGCCTTTGGATGATTTCAGGGACCTCCAGGGAACTTCAACTAACCCTTAAGATATGAATTGGGCATAAGAGGTGGTCATGAAATTTCAGCCTTTATGTTTACTCTCTGAGTGTTGGTGTCTTTCATCATAAAGATCTTCCCAGGGCCAATTTCCCTGCAAGTCAGGAGCACGCAGGGGTAATCCTCCATGGTCCCGCACTCAAACGCCGAAAGCTGTACCGATGCTTCCACCTTCATCTTTGAATTTGGGCCACTTTATCAAGTCTGAATCCCACTGCAGTTCTAAAGACTAAAGCTTTAAAAATAATCAACTCTAAACTCTAGCCTTTGGGATGTATTTTTCCCTTCTTCTCTTTTCATGTTCTGTCATATTGACAGAAGAGAAGGTGCTAGCTGTGAAAAATGTAGCTCTTGGTTTCGTTACTCAGATATGATGACACCTGTTACTGCCTTTAATTTCAGTTAATTTGGGGACAGGGGAGCGAGTCATGTGGGGCAAGAGGATTATTGGCAGGGTCTGAGTCACAAGTCCCCTGTCCTCTGGAAGTTTATTGGGAATGTGGGCCACCTACTTGTTAGGCTGAAGGGGCTGTGAAGGGCAGACAGATTCCACCTCAAGACCTGGATCTGTCTGTTCGAGTGAATGGCGACATCATTTTCCCCCAAAAACTTTGTTTTTGCATTAACTTATTTTGGGGAGTCTAATGAGGGACTGACAGGGGTGGGGGGTTTTCAAGCAAAGAGTGGCCTGTTGGAAGAACACAAGCTTCTCTCATTTGTCATCTTTGGGTAGAAATGCCCTAAGCTGGCTGTCCTGGAGCCAAAACTTCCAGCAGACAACTTTTCCCCCTCCCTTCTAGCCCCTGTCTATCTTGTACTCAACACTCTCCACTTCATTTTTCAATCACTCTCATCTTCTCCTACCTGTAGAGTGTACTCCAAAGAGAACTCAAACACCATCATGCAGATTAAACACGTCTATCACGAAAAACACTTATATTTTCCAAGTTTCTAACTCTCAGCCCCAGTGTACTGGAATGGTAGAACTGAATGGGACCCCTTTGCAGGTCTATTTTTTTCTTAAGCTTAAAGTAAAATGCAAAGTCTCTCATAGGATTGATGTTTTCCGTCTGGCTCTTTCATTTATTCAAAGTGGGAATGCTTTAAGAGTCCTTTCTACTTTCCTGGGTGACACATGACCGACCCAAGTCTCTGCCTAAAAAGCTGCCCACACCCGGCAGAGCGGTTTAGTGGAGAAAACGCTCTGACCAGGGGCTACCCAGGCAATAGGATTCCAGCACTGGCCCTGCACTGAGTGGCCCTTTCCCTAGGCCTCGCTGAGCTGTAAAATAAGGAGGCAGATGGGCTGGATCCCCGAGGCCCGCAGTCCGGTCGGGTCCCAGGTCCTAGGAGCCAAGTCGAGAGAAGCGTTTTATCTAACTGCGTTTAAACTCCTGGGGATTCACTTGTGAACCCCGGGGTCTGCAGACTTGCATGTGCGTGAATAATGCAGCTGCTCCGGCTTTGCAACGCTGCTGAGAGCACCCGAGCCACAAGGTGCCTGTGCCGCCGCTGCACCCGCTCACGGGGCCCTCGGGGCCGCTCCGCCCGCACACCCCCACGCGCTGTCCGCGGAGGCGCGCCCCGGACGCCGTCCTGTGAAGCCCGCTCCCGTGGCCTCCCAGCTCCTCTCTCTGTTTCTTTCCTCCTGGCCGCGATACTCGAGAGAAGGGAAGTGTTCGAAACTGCAACTGAGTGGCGTTGTTGCGCCGGCAGCGGAGCTTCCCAGTCCCCGAACGCGAGAGAGAGCGAGAGAGACAGAGAGAGAGAGAGAGGGGGGGGGGGGAGAGAGACACGGAGGGAGAGAGAGGGAGAGAGATAGAGACATGGAGGGAGAGAGAAGGAGAGAGAGACACGGAGGGAGAGAGAGGGAGAGAGATAGAGACACGGAGGGAGAGAGAGAGAGACACGGAAGAAGAGAGAGAGAGAGGGAGAGAGAGAGAGACACGGAGGGAGAGAGACGGAGGGAGAGAGACGGAGGGAGAGAGGGAGAGAGAGAGAGAGAAAGGGGGGTGTGTGTCTGCGTGCGAGAGAGCGCTCTGGAGCAAAGCAGCTGGAAAATGCCCAGAAATACTTTCACAGCGGTCAAGCTGGGAACCCCCTGCGCGTCCTCCCCGTCCCCGCCCCTCCCGGCCTAGGTCCCCACCGCCCCCCGCCGGGAGGGTGTGTGCCCCACCTGCCACCGGGCCAGCTCTGGGTGGCGGTGGTGGGGTGACTGCGGGGGGTGTGGCGGCGCGCGAGGCGAGAACCCGGAGGCGGCGGGGCCCTGGGCCTGGCTGCCCGCGGGGCCGCGCGGCCGCCTCCCCCCCCCGCGCCGCCGCCTCCCCCTCCTCCTCCGCCGCCGCCGGTCGCCTGTCTCCGCGCTGGGCATGTCTCGGGAGCCGGAGCGGCCCGGGCCGCGGGGGCTCTGCGGCGCATGGACGGCGGCGGCGCCTGGAGAGCAGGGGGAGGAGAAGGCGCAAGCGGCGGAGGAGGCGGCGACCTGCGGCGAGAGGCACCGGCGGCGCGAGGGGACGGCCGGCCGCCGGCGAGGCTCCGGCCCCACTACTTTTCCGTAGCCTCCCCGCCTCAGCAGCACGGCCGCCGCCGCCGCCGCCGCCGCCGCCACGGCCAAGGCCACGGCCGCCGCCCGCCTGGCCGCAGCTGAGCGCCGCGCACGCCCGCACTCACTCCCGCCACCCCACGCACACGCACACCCCCCCCGCCCTCCCCACGCCCCCCGCCCCAGGAGAGGGGAGAGAGGCAAAAAGTAAGAGAGGAAAAAAAATAGCAGGAAGATGGCGCCCACCAAGCCCAGCTTTCAGCAGGATCCTTCCAGGCGAGAACGGTAACACTTTTCTGTTTATTGAACCTGCCGCCGGGGCGGCTGCTGCCGCCGCCGCCGCCGCCGCCGCCGCCTCCGCCGCCGCCGCCAAGGTGGCGGGGCCCGCTCCGCAGCCCGCCTCCTGGGCCGCGAGCCCGCGGGGACCTGGTCGGCGGGCTGGCGGCTCCGCGCTCGCTCGCGGTCCCCGCGCGCATTGTCCGCCCGCGGTGGCTGCGGCAGCGGCGGCGGCGCCAGGCTCTCCGAGCGGTCGCACCTCCTCGGCTCGGCGAATGGAGTGACTCGCTGACAGAAAAAAAAAAAAAAAAAAAGAATGGAAAAGCAAAAAAGAAAAGAAAAAGAAAGAGAAACAAACAGAAAAGAAGGGGCTGCTGTGTGACTGGGGGCAGCGGAGCGGGTGGGGGGGCCGGGGGATCCCCGGGGCCGCCGCAGGTCCCTTGGCAGCTGCTCTCTAGGAAGGAATGAGGCTGGGGAGGGGGAGGGAAGGCAGGCGAGAAGGGGGAGGAGGAGAAGAGAGGAGGAGGAGGAGGAGGAGGAGGAGGAGGAGGCCGGGGGCGGGGAGCGCGGAGCTCGCGCCAGGCCCGGACGGTGTCGCCGAGGGGCTGTCTCCGCGCGGAGCAGCTAGGCCGGGCCGGGCGGAGAGAGAGGCGCGCGGCCGCCGCCTCCCTGCCGCCCAGGCTGCGCCCCCAGCCTCGGCAACTTGTGGGTCTCCTGCTTTGCCCTCTGTTCTCCTCTCCTGCCCTCCTCTCCACTCCCTTGCCCCCCAGAGAAAATAAGGAAAAGAAAGAAGAAAACCCTCCAATCCAAATCAGCAAGCCAACAGCGAGATCCAAAATGTGCCAACAGTTGGAGCATCTCTGCCCCGTTAGTTACTGTTTGGAGATCTGTGTTTAAAAAAGTTCCTGGTGAGAATTGCCTATCCAGGCAAGGAGCTCAGCCGAGCATGTCTGTTTGAAGTTAGTTAAACCAAAGCCAAAGGGAAAGGGAGTTTGTATTCAAAATTTCCTTAACCGTCCTACGTGGATGGCATTGTTAGATTTCGGAGTAACTAAGCACCCCTCCGCCCCACGTGGTTTTCCCTCCTGCTGTCCACCCAGCCCACTTTGTTTGGAATCCTATTTGCTATTAATTGGCAGCGTTAATGACATTAATTGCATATAGCATATTGGTTTGAGCAAAGTGAATATCTCTCTCTGTCTCCGAGGAGAAAATGCTCAGTAGGAAGTATGAAATGTTACCCATTGAATCGTGAGGAAAACAAATGCGGTTAGATATATGCACCCCCTGTCCCTCCGCCCCCCCCCCCCCGCCCCCAAGCAGCGATGTTTACTTTCCTCACAGGCTTAAGTGAACTTGAAAAGAAGATGAGGGCAGTCCGCAGTAGCAAGACTTAATTATTATTACGTGGGCAGTTTTATTTTTGGTACAACATAGCATTTAACCTATAGTTTACATCAAGAGGCGGTAGGGAGATATTATTAAACAAGCTATTCCTTTAAAAAGCTTCAGTTGCACTGTTGCTGGTTTCCTCCATACAGTAGGGACCGCAGAATTGTCAGGATTAAGGAAATAATTTTAAGTAGGTACTTAAGTGACTCATTCTAAACTCTAGCTAATTTCTATATAAATCATGTACCTGAGAGTAAATCATACACAGTCCAGTTTTTAAAGATGTTAAAAGTGGGTAGCATTAACTATCTGACAACTCAAAGCTAAAACGAACATTCAGTCTTAGTGTTTTATGAGAATTCACATATTAAGTACTTTACTCTCGTAGGTAGAAAAAATATGTCTCAGAGCATCGTGCAAGGCTTTTAATAATTACTTCTTATTTAACATGGTGATGAATACTTTTTGAAATCAGAAGTTTGTAATTGATTTCCTCCGTTCTTTCCTTCCTCTTTGCCTCCTTCATCCCCAGTTCTGCTGGTAGTAAGTGTATTTACTGGGATGGCCCCAGTAATCTCTCTAGCAGAGGCCTATTTGTGTGCCATTTTGGGAATTTCTCTGAGATGGGAATCTTGAAGATAGAATTAATTTCTAGAGGAAACTTCATAGCCTGTGCATGAGCGCGTTCTTTATCACCTGTCTCCATTTGGCATTCGAAGAAGGTAAATCAAAGTGCGCGATTTGTTATTCCGCTCCACTTGAGAGCTGAACTAAATAACACTTGGTCTGAAATTCTGATTGAAGTTGTAGGAGGATATACTGTATTTAATTTAATGCCCTTTAATAGCATCTTCTTGTTCAGCTCGGATGCTGTCATTTTAAAGGTTGGATCTGAGAAGGTTTAACCTGTAGGGAGAGGGAGTAGTACTAAGGAGGGAGGGGCGGAAGGAGCGATATAGAGGAAAGGAAGGAAGGAGTTATAAAACTAAATGTTTTCAAACAGTAATAACCACAAACTTGGCCCGTTATCCAAACAGTTGTTTTATGCCCCGAGGGTTCATTTTGTTATTAGGGTTTTAAATGTTCTTAACACTTTAAGTGTAAACATTACACATGTTAGTTGATTTGGTTTTGTAATGAGAAATGGGAAGTCAGATGGTTGGTTCAGGAGGGGGTGTTTTTCATAGTTACTTGCTTCAGCTAAGTAGTCATTTTACCTTTATGTGCACTTTGTGCCTGAACTTGCTGGTTAGTAGTATGATTTCTCTGTAATGGTTGAACACAAATATGTTTATAAAGGATGGCTTTCTGTGGACATGCTTTAAGTGATCTCCTCCCTTTTACTTAAAAAATGGTTTCCAAATCATTGATTTCATAAAGGCATTCATGGACACTATTCTTTACTGCTTTTCAAATATACCAGTAATCAAAAACTTGAAAAAATATATCTTTTGAATTGTCTTATTGTTTATTTATGACATATCTGACCTGAGTTTAATAATACAGTACAAAAGTCATTTTCTTCTAATAATGTTTACAGAGTAAATTTTGGAAAGAGAAGCTTTTTCTTGATAATGTCTTACATTATTATTTAGTACTCCTTAAATTTCTCTGACTCATACACACAGAAGGTGTCTCTTTGGAGCCTGAAAGAACAAGTTGAAAACCTTGTGCATTTAAACAAAACAAAAACCAAAAACCGAAAAAAAACTCCAATAGGCTGCAAAATTATATAGCACTACCACAGAGTGTTTCCACTATGTGAATGTATAACCAAGAAAATTAGACAGACAGAAGTGTCAGGCATCCGATATGCCCATGCTGGTTTGCAAAGCATATTCCATTTGCACAGGGCTTTTGGTTTAAAAAGTAAAGGTGGTGGTGGAGACTTTTTTGGAGGTATTTCTTCCTACAGTGTAAGCTTAAACACAGAGTGATAAATGATGATGTGCGTTGTCTAACACTTGCTTATATATAAATAGCTCCACAAGATTGCTTAAATGATAATCGAAAATATGAAATAGGATGGACTTCATATCACAAGGCCAAGGGTCTACAAATGGAAAAACTGAAATAATGAAATATTTCCAAGGCAACAGACTGTCAACAAGAACTGTAATGCATGGGCATATCATAGAACCACCAGAGAGGATATTAGATTGTATAGCTCTGGAGCCAGGAGTTATAATGACCTTCATTACGTAGGACCCTCCCACATTACAACATCCTTTCGTATTTCCAATTTCTGATTTATAAATTGAGAGACACAAAGCTACTTCAAATCTGTAATATGCCAATTACTAGATTTGATTTGTTACAATGAGCAAACTCGAATCCAACATTATTTAATGCTTTTGGTTTAAAAAAAAAAAGTTACATGAGTTATTTTTTAGCACCTAGTGGTATTATGAGTAAAGTTTTAGTCCTTGTGTCTTTAAAATATTCTTAAAAATATGACTTATTTTTGACTAAAAGTTATGGGAAATTAATGTCTTGTTCAGCAATGAATAGGTAAGAATTATATTGCAATTATCTACAGATTGTAACAGCTTGATATTTTTGGCAATATGAAGTTTGAGTTTTCCCCAAAATTCTTCTGCACAATGGTTGCCCCTACCTACAATAGATCTATTTTATGGGAATGCCAGAGTTTCCATGAACCCTTCAACTCTTTTACTCTGGCCCAGTGGCATGTTAAAATTGCATCTGTTTGAAACCGGACCTGATGTCCAGGGTGCCCTGCTCTGTGGTGAGGTTTTCTATGATGGTGTATCTGTACTGTATATGCTTTTATAAAGCAGAACTTTTGGGGGAGGATTTAGGCAGTTTAGCTTTTATTTAGTTATTTTTTAAGCTGTTGAGCTTTAAATTTTGCGGGATATTTGCAGGGGATATGTCACAGAGATTTCTGAATCATTCCTGGTAATGTTTTTCTCTGTAAACTTCCTTAAGTGCTTTATTATTATTACTAATGACCCTTGGATAGTCCATTTTTCTTTTCCTGTTTTTTCCTGCAATTCTAGTGATCCTCTTTCCTATGCAGAATGCCACGCACTAAATTTAAAGAAAATTAAGCACACGTGAGAGCAGAGCTAGCCCCTCCCCTGTTACGTTTACATGGCTACTTTTTCTATATTATAGCGTTTCATCTCTTGAATTAACTTTTAAAAAATTCTGCATTGCCGTTGGCTTAGAATCTAACTTCAAGTGCTTTATCAACATTTCTTTAATTGCATGCAATGGGTAAGGCTGAAACCTAGTGTAAGGGTTAGTATGTTGAAAATTGTAGTTCATTTGATTAAATATTAATTTTAAAATTTAAATGCTTCCAAAGTTGCTCATAATGGAATATGTGAAACTTTAAATATTTAAATCTATACTATGATTAGCTAAGAACTTCCTGAATTTATGGGAAAATTCAGTTATGTTTGCTTTGCATTTAATGTTAGTATTTTCACAGTAAATAGTGCCTTTTTTTTTTTTTTTTTCCTCGTTGGGCAGTGTAATAAACCAACTGTAACTGAATGGTATATTTTACTGCGCTGGGCCCCATTAGTGTGAATAGGATGTTTGCACTAGTAAGTTTGATAGAACCGTACATAGAATAATTTGTAGTAATATTAATAATAGTACAGTGCATAAGCAGGACATGGCTTAGTAAGAGGAAGGTGACTGCTACTATATCTGAAATTACTAGGGCAGTGACAAGATTAAACAACACTTGAAGTTGTCTGTATACATGTCTAAAGCGTAATGTTTTGGTGAATTGGAATACTTGTGATCTCGTGTACAAATCATGAGAGGCAAGATGAAAATCGTACACTACTGTTGTCCAAACTGCTCGTGGGCCCCGACTATAATTATTGATTGGTTTGTTCATTCAGCTTTATTCATCCAACCTCTGCAGTGGACCATCATGACTTGTGCGGGGGATAGTGGTGAATAATACACCCTGTAAGAGCAGTTGCTCTAGTTACAGACTTGTCTTTATATTGGATATGTGAAATATTATCAAGGGCCAGAAAACACCCTTTTCTGGAAGAGTAGGAAGTACAGAATTCATACACCTATAAATAAGGCTCCTTATCTCCTTTGACTTCTGTTAGCTTAGTGTTCTGCGGGGACAGGTATTCAGCCTGTAAAATATTGTAAGTAATGACTATAAAATGATTAGAGGTTCTTGGGAGAAAGAAAGAAAAGATGCTATATGATGTAAATGAAATTATAGCAAAAAATTTTAAAGATCTTTGATGGGATTTTAAAATGAAAATAGATCACATATGATCATAATAAAGATTTATTGGACATTACATGTTTCAGGCCCTGTGTTAAATACTTCGTAGTAATTTTCTCATTGGTTTCCCCACTGCCCTACAAGGGAAGTGCTAATATCCACATTTATGGATGGAAAACAGAGGCTTATTGTTCCCAAAGAAGGTGGTAGAGTTAGAGATTGAAATCAGGTTTGTCTCTAGAAATGTACTTAACTGCAGTGTGGAGGGGCCTACATTTTTGGATTTTCTAGAGTCGGGGATTTCTGAGCCGATGCCAGAAAGTTCCTATGGCAGAACGACTGTGTGTGCTGTGAGTAGTGAACTAGATCTCTGCTTCTTGGTCCTTCCTCAGATGTTTGGAGAAGTTCAGAAATGCCGTGTTTATAAAGTTAGAGGAAGAATCAAGAAATTATTCTCACTCTACCTTTTAACATTCCGGTAGTTTTGTGGGCAAGCTCCACAGCTGTCTATACTTTGGGGCAGATATTTTACTGAATGGTTTCAGAAGAATCAGTTTGCCATGTACATAGGCCTCTTTGGTCTTAGACTGAAGTATTCAGTGACCTCTTCCGCTCGTGTTATTCTTGCCTCAGAGTGTGCCACAGTTTAATCTAAAGATTACAGTTGAGATGTTTTTATTTTGGGATAGTTTTGCCACTGAATGGGTAGAAACAACCTCATAGGCTTTCTGAATAACACACTCTAGTTCCTGTATTTCTGGATGTTGTCTTCTGAGATATATAAGGACTCTTGTATATCTCAAAAGTTGGCCTCTTGCCAAATTATCTGGCATTATAATAATGACAGCAAGCATTTATATAGCACTGTGTACCAGGTACTGTTCTAAGGGCTTTACGTATATTAATTAACTCATTTAATTAAAAACATGTTAAAAATGGACCACAATAAATACACAAGTGATAAGTTATCCTTATTGAGTTCCCCCCACCCTCCTCCCAGACGCTCACACACTTGCCGCATCTTCAAGAAGGGAAAGTCTTGGTAACATTTTAATTCCTCTAATGCCAGGGATCACAGGGGTTGGTCTGGTGTGTAACAGTTCTTTGACAAAAGCTATACTTTAGGAAACTTTGTAGCATCTGACTCTATCACTGCTCATTGTAGAATGTATGCTAGATTTGAGGTAATACACAAGCATGCCACATTTATCTTCCCGTTTTTAGATCTAATACTGTCAACCAAATAGCTTCCTTTAAAAAAAAAAAATGTATAGTAGGAATTTCAGGGCTTGAAAGGGCTAGATAAGCAGCGCTTGAGTATTTGTGGTTGAAAGCTGAGTATTTTGCTTGTGTAACTTAATTAAATATTCACTTTTACATTCAGAAAATTTCTTGTTTACATAAAGAATAGGTTGCCTTGTGAAATGTTGGAAAGGGCTCATTTAGAGAGATGTTTTGCTAAAATATGCACGATAAAAAGCAACAGTCAATAGGAAGTATAAGTGAAAAATAGGCTACAAAATTTCAAACAGCATTCAGATCATCTTAAAAGAAATTATATCTGATTACAGTATTTTATTATCATCAGTATGCTAATGCAGAATTAAAGAGCTCTGACTTGGGTACTGAGGTTATATATAACATTAAAACTTAAATATTTATCACATATTTTGGAAAGTAGTGCCACATAGCATTTTAAGACCATTTTATGGAATCACAGGTCATTTCAGTAATATCTGATTACTTCTGATAGACTGGGGCTTTCTTCATTTGTAAGATTTATTTTAAAAATTTTATTATAAAGAAAAGTGTAATATTGGGTTAAGGGTCATCTTTAGTGAATATAGCTGAAATCAGTTATCCTCCCCCCCCACCCAACTATGACTTCCTTTCTGCTATTGTAACACTGCAGAAAAGGGTACTAGTTCTGAACTTCATTCAGAAGCACTTTACTCATAAAGACTGCAGTATTTTGGTAGGAGCAAGTGGAATGATTGAAACTGTTTGCAGAACCTCTCTTTCTGGTCCTAGAAAAAGGAGATATCAATAATAAGGATATTTTAGTAGCTAATATGTATTGCACTGATTGAGGGAGCATTTTTCCCTACAAAAATAATTCATTCCTGAAAATCTATTTCTTAAAAACATATCCATTCTATTCATATATATGAATGGGATGATTTTTATTTATTGTAGGAGATTTCTTTATGTTGTATACATGATTTATATATAAGCCATACATATATGTATATATAGTCTTTACAGTGTAACATATATAAAACATAAACCAGATATACCATGTATGTATAGATCTACCTGAAATGGGAAAATGTTACAAAGGTATCTTGAACATATTATAAATGTCTTACTTTAGATCAAGTTAAATTTAAATATATGCAGCGGATTGGTGACTTTTTTGTTTTCCTAATGCTTTAAGGAAAAGTAGGCTCATCATTTTTTTTTTGCACATTTTTATTGTTCTGTGTAAATGTAATTTGTTAATCCTGTGAAATTTGTCATAGATAAATTTGCTTGGATTATCTTGTCACCACCGTATCTGCATTCTTTTGTTCATTGCTTATTCATAATTTAACAGTCTGGCAGTGAGCCTTTTTGGGATGCTCACAAAAGATATATGACCTCTACCAGCTGCTGCTATAACCTGCAGAATGCACAGCAAGACATTAGAAACGTGAGGATTCCTCTACTGATTAAAGTGCTCTTCATTTAAACAGTCTGTTCATAAGAATCTCAGGAATCTCTTGCTACCAGCAGTTTTGATTTTTCTTCTTCCTAACAAAATTAGTTCTAACAATTGAATCCTCATTTGGTATGAATTTTTCAGATTATCCAAAGGAAGTTAGTTCCTTGAATGCTGTTTCTTCTTTATAGCTAAATACTTAAATGTTTTGTATTTGGGGGTATTAAAGTTATTCAGAAATGGTTTTATTGGACAAGAAAAAATGGAGAGTGGAGTAAATATCTCACATCCTAACCTTAGAAGAAATGGTTGGATTAATCCTACTTGAATCCAAGCACTTTACAGTTTATACTGTAAACATCCCATATTATGTAGTATGTAGCAGACATTAAAAATAGAATATAACTTGAAGTGTAACCACATCTTTAGGTTTTCATTATTCTGAATTAGTTTAACATATGAATTTATTCTCATCAACTCCCCCCCCCCCTACCCCCCAACTCTCTCAAGAAATCAGCAGATCAGTTTATGAGTAATGGCTAGTTTTGCCTCTCTTCTGTGCAGGCATATGATTACAGTTCAAAATAATTCATTGCTAATCCATGCAGTATTGGTTCATCTCCATCACTCTGTTCTGTGATTAGAGCCTCAGGCCTGCTGCCTTGCTTTCTGCCCTGATTTTCTTTAACTGCAACCCTTGTTTTAATATAGTTCTGTAGTCACCACTCTCCTACTCTCCCCTCTCCATTCCTCATATATATCGATTGCAGTAGATTAATATTTATTTGAAGCTATTTTTCAGACTTTGTGAAAAATGTATTCATTTCTTACTGTGAATCTTCACCTAAAGGGAAAATGGAGAGGGAAGATGTAGGACTCAGGTATGCAACTCTTCTTATAGAGTAAAGCTATTGCTTTTACCAATCTTCTTTCTCTGCTTTGGTCAATGTTTGTTGTTTATACACAAATCAGGAAGTTGAGTTTCCTTGAAAAAAATTTTAGGCAGATTAAGCTACAATGTTGACAGTTTATCTCTAGTTTGTAACAGTTCTAAAACGGCTTTCTGTATTTTGGAAGTACATACTGCAGTCAGTACAGTCACCACAATATACATTGATCAGCTTGCATTTTCAGGCAGGGACACAAAGCTATCATTTTCCTTAACATCAAAATTTGCCAATTTTACCAGAAGGTCATCTAACAGATTTTTAAAAGACTTTGTTTCAGATCTTAGTAGTCCTGTGTTCCTTTTAATAATTACTTTCGTCTCATTGTAGCTGTGTGTTTGAAAGTGTAGGTCAATGAGGATGATTGCATTCAGAATTTCATGATCTGTGTAGTGGAACAAATTGAAAGCAAAGCCTGTATCAATCACTGTGAAGGGAGGGTTAATTGTTACCGCTTCTCAAGCCTCTGGACAGATAAACCAGTAATGAAATACTTATTGCTCTGATATGTGAATGCTAAAGGATGAAACAATGGAAACAGAAGCAGTCTTCAGAGATAACCAAAAAGGCAAAGAAAAAAAGAATAAACTGGATGAAAGTATAGAACTGTGTACTGCATTAACTCTCTTAAAAGTAATATTGTTTTTAGCCTCCTACCCATCTTTTTTTCTGGCAGGTTAGGGCAGTATCATATATCAGGTTGCTAAAGCCAAATAAGAATATAAATGGAAAACTCTCTTTGTGTAAAAAAAAAAAAAAGTGTAGTTCTATGCTTTATATGAATTCCGTATATTTTATAAAAATAATGTTTGAATTACTATTTAAGGTTTTCTGTTTTTAAAAATTAGTGATGCTACATATGTTACATATGTTAAATATTATACATGTATAAATGGGTTAAATTCTAAAAAGGATTGTTTTATCTTTGAAGAGATTTTGGAATTATCGGTCCATTATAGACCAAAGCATAGAGGAAATTGTAAAATACATAAAGAAATAGTAAAATAAGAAGTACTGTTGCCAAGAAATCATGAGATAAGAGTAAACACATTTAACCATTTCTTCCATATGAACTTAACATTTAAACATCTGTTGGTTACTTATATGTTGAAATATATGCAAAAATATTTAGCCAAATTGAAGTCTTAGGCCCATGACAATCATCTCAACACAGTGGGTAGTTCTGAAAATTAATGAGAATGATAATACTGTAAAGACTGTTCCAGAGTTTGCCCAAATTCATTATCTAAGACTCTTGTTAAGAACATCTCAAAGAATTTTAACCAGGAAAATATATTAATGGTTCAAAAGCATTTTCAAAACCCTGAATTATAAAAGTATAATGGAATTATATATGCAAGAGTTATAGTTAGCAACAGAGATAGCAGAAGGTATTATGAAGGCATATTTTTCCATAACCTGTACTGCTCTTGCACATGGTTTCATCCAAGGGTTTAATCTCATACATTATTTTTTTGTTTTTAGGACAAGGAATTGGGATCATTTAAAAAATGAAATGGGGGAATTCCCTGGTGGTCCAATGGTTGGGACTCTGCAATTTCTCTGCCGAGGGCCCAGGTTCCATCCCTGGTCAGGGAGCTACGAACTCACAAGCCACGTGGATGGCCAAAATAAAAAAATATAAAATGTTTTTTTCCCCCATTAATGTAGGGAAGCCTATAGCTATAAAAAGTTAAATATATCTTTTAGTAGTCACTTCATATTTGGTACAAACAACTACTAACAAGATAGAACATTCTTAGCAAAAAGAAGGAACTGTCTTACACCTTTGTATTTATCTTCAGAAGGTTAAGAATTTCCCAAGGCCCGTTTCTGCATAGTATTGATGTGGCTGCAGAGCAACTTAAACAAATGGTTTGGGGCATAACACTTTCTATGACAGTAGCACCGTCCCCTAGCTAATGTGGTTTTGTATATTGTAAAAGATAACTATAATAAGAATGCTATAACATCCCTGGATCAGGATATTTAAACTGCTATTCAAATATGCTAGGACATAAGTCAGTAGAGAGCCCTAAAAGTCAAGCTGTGCAAAGGGCTGTCAGTTTCTATGTACAATAAAGGGCAGGCAAAAAGCAGGAAGAGTTCCATTACTCAATAATAAATGTGTTCTTAAGACAGGAGCCCATGTATATATCGAGATTGTCATGGCAATACATTATGAATTACCATTGGCTACTTTTGCTTGTTGGGTTCTAGTAGAACAGCAGGTAATGGCCTAAGTCCTGGTCACCAGTGTCAGTCTTTCATTATATTTGTAGGAAGTTGTACTTTACATAGGTCCTTTAACCGTTTACAGCCTCAGTTTCTTTATTTGTATATTGAGTTGCTAACATTTCCTTCCAGCTACAAAATTATGTGACTACATGATTTGAATTGCATGACTATATGATACAAAGTAACGCGCTGAAGTATTTGTGGATATTTTTTCTGATGGTATTAACATTTACATATATTCTTTATTTATAAAACTATTAAATAAAGTTTTTAGATCAAATGTGATGCTTGTCAAGCAGGTTTCAATCAATAAAATATAGGATACCTAAGTATTTTTCTTCTATGAAAACATCTTTGACAGGAAGCTTCTTATTGCAGGAATGTCCAGAGGGACATTGCAGAGGAAGCAATAGGCTGTATTAAGTTATATTTTAAAGTGACATATTATGCACATGACTCAATGTAACACTGAAGAAAAACACAAAAAGTGTTCAGTGATAAATACATTTGTTGGTTAAATTCAATCAAGACAGTAGAACAACTCTGGAAATATTTGAAAACCAGATGATATACCATAAAGAAGGAAGTTAATGTAATATTTGATGGCCAGGTGAGTGCTTAGGGGAATAACTAATCTCTGAAAATTTTGTGTGTTCCTAAAACATTTATAAAAGAATAAATTTCTGTAGTGAGATATATGCCCAAACTACAACAATTATTTATTTCTTTTTAACCTTGTTTTTCAAAGGAGCTTTCTTCTAATTCCTCTCCCTTACTTGTAAAGTTGAACTGATTTAGTGTTTGTAGTGTAGACAGATTTAAATATTTATGACTGGATAAGATTTCTTGCTTCTCATAGGCTAATGACTTTTAAAATAGATATATCGTCACTTATTTATTGTTTTCTTTGATAAATATTAATAGATACTGCAAGGAGGTAATTAACTTTTTTTCCTAATTTCTATATATATGCAGATTATCTAAATCTGTATTCTATATATTATCTGTAGATTAAGAGTATTTTATCCCCTAAACCTATTTTATGCTTAATTGTCAGTGATTATTTTGATCAGTGGTGTTAAATTTTTTCCCTAAAAACACTCTATTCCTCAAAAGGTAATTTTCCATTTTTTACTGTGAAAACACTTAGGAAAAGAAAAAAGCATGGTATGGTGTAGACTGGACTTCTGTAACTCCTATCTCTCCCTTTCACTCATCAAAACCCTTTTTTCAAAGCTGATTTTGGCTAGCTGTTAGGAGATAATCTGAATAGAACAATTGATAGTTAGGAATAAAGCTTATTTTCATTTTTAAAATGAACCAATAATAATAAACAAAATTTTAATTAATAGAACACAGAGAATCTTTAGTGTGTTCTTGCCTGTCTCTCCATATCACGTGTATATACCCCTTCCCAAGAGATACATCAGTCAACACTTTGAAATACCTCTTCCGAACATTTAACATCTCATTGTGACATTGTTTTAGAAATAACGTGTTAATTTTCTCACATTATTGAGTGTAAAAATGGATAAATGTCATGAGCTGGGTTAAATACATGTATTGTACATATTTTCCTTGGTAACCATTTTCTTTTTCTGTCTAGTTAAAAGTCTCTCACTGTGGTAAAGAGCTAGCACCAAGAGAAGAGATTTAGAATTGGGTGGTATGTTGTGACACCAAGGTTGGAAGTGTCCACTCAGTGCTGAAATAGAATTTAAATGTGGAATTTATAGATGGCTGTAGTGTTCTTTGTAGAAAGGAGTCTGCAGCAGATGTTTAGATTTGGGTTGAACCAAACCACAATAGGCTTAGCAAGATCCATCCCATTCCCACTTCTTCTGAAGTTCATTTACCAAGTCTTGTTCCAAGGGCAAACATTACCATCTAGCTATATTTTGCTGTTATTCGCTTGTTAGCAGCATTTGCTCTATACATGGTCAAAAAGACTTTTGATAGGCCCTGATTGAGTGTGGCCTCTCCTAACTTAAGCAGGAATCTTTAACCCATGGTCCATGTTATAGCAGTAGGTGAATGGGCTTCAGAGGATCCAAGAATCTCCTGAAATGGCATATTCATACATTTTCATCAGTTACACACGGGAGTATATTTTCCCTGAAAACCTGTCTCAAGAATTTTGAAGAGTCTGAGACTTTACCCTACTTGCAAGCTAATGGCCTGCTACAGTTTAATGGATGCTGGTAGAAGATGCAAAACCCCTGATTCAGAGATGAAGAAAAGTTTAATACAGCATTAGCAATAGCCAGGGTATCAGCATCTAGTTCTCTGAGCTCCAGTTCCTACAGGATGATACAAAGAAGACTAGATAATACCTGCACATGCAGTAGCTTGGGTTATAAGAAGAACTCCGATCTTAGGGAACCTAAACCTTTTAGAGATGTCTCCCCTTCCTTGTGAAGGGAGAAATGCTAGCTCTATCCTCCAAGACTGTTCTCCATACAAACAAACATTAATAGATAGTTTGGAGCAAAGGACGGTTAGTACCTTGCCTGCAAGATGCGCAGAAAATGCAAGAAAACTCATGGAGACTTGTCTCTCAACAATATGAATCACTGTTATGGGGATTTTTATAGAAGGGATGAGAGGATCTAGTGCTGAAATAGTCCTATAGTTTAGAGATCCTTTGAGCTTAATGCAAAACGAAGTCAATGATTTGGAAAGAAAATGACCAAGGTTCCAAATATGTAATCTTTCCAAAATTGCATATGATGCAGTATCTGAAGCTTATGTAGGTTTAGTTGATTCGGTAGTGGATGGATCCTTACGATGTTAATACATTCACATTCTCATGACATATTATATCACAGTAGATATCTGTCCTATTTTGTAGGCATGCTCTCTTCCTGGTTTGCTCTATTTATCCGTAAATTTTAACTTGCTGAGAGTTCACGTCGTGCCTTTGCATTATATCGTTTAAGTTTCTCCGTCACACAATAAGATAGGCTTTGCCAATATCTCCAATTTATAGATAAGGTCACAGTTAGTGAGGATTTGAAACTGGGCTCAAACCTTAGTTTGTGTTGACTTAGTATATGGTAGAGATGACATCCTTTTACCATACTAGCTTCCTTCTGACTCTTGTGGATTTATTTTCTGTTTTCAATCTTTATTCTGGGGCTTCTCCATTTTCTCACATCACCTTCCTTCATCATAATGTTCTTCGCTTTTCTATACCACCCCACATGGATCCAACTGATGATATAGGTCCCATCTTATATATTGCCTTTAATACATTCCATTGACTTGTAGGTATTGAGTCTTTTTGCATCCCCAAATTAGACTAGATCATAACCTTTCTTATCTTCTGATTTCATGGTACCTATCTCTGTAAAGCTAATGATTACAATTGCAACATACACAGATCAGCCAAAAGTTTGCAGATCATACCTAGCATTATGCTAAGGTATTACATTAAAGATTCTTATGAGAAGATTATGGTCTTGTTTAGCAAGTTATAATCTGTAGTTCTATTTCCTGCATGGTTTTTATAACATTCAAATGTGAATAGGTTTACATTTTGTGAGTTATGGTGGCATGGGTCATAATATATTCCTGTCTTTTGCATAGCAGGGCACTTTTCTATATACCATAATTTGTTGATGTATCTCACTTAAAAACCTTGCTTAAAATAACCTGTGGCTTCTAGTTAATTCAGATCCAGCTATAAATTAGGAGTTTACCTCCAATCAGTGCCCAATGACTTGGCACTTCGCTTTCTCCCTTTCTAGTGTTTTTTAAACATCTTTATTGGAGTATAATTGCTTTACAATGGTGTGTTAGTTTCTGCTTTATAACAAAGTGAATCAGCTAAACATATACATATATCCCCATATGTCCTCCCTCTTGTGTCTCCCTCCCACCCTCCCTATCCCACCCCTCTAGGTGGTCACAGAGCACCAAGCTGATCTCCCTGTGCTATGCGGCTGTTTCCCACTAGCTATCTGTTTTACATTTGGTAGTGTAGATATGTCCATGCCACTCTCTCACTTCGTCCCAGCTTACGCTTCCCCGTCCCCGTGTCCTCAAGTCCATTCTCTACGTCTGTGTCTTTATTCCTGTCCTGCCCCTAGGTTCTTCAGAACCATTTTTTTTCTAGATTCCATATATATGTGTTAGCATACGGTATTTGTTTTTCTCTTTGACTTACTTCACTCTGTATGACAGACTCTAGGTCCATCCACCTCACTACAAATAACTCAATTTTGTTTTTTTTATGGCTGAGTAATATTCCATTGTGTATATGTGCCACATCTTCTTTATCCATATAAATGCCAATCAAATATCTGGAGATCATGCTAAAATATCAAGCTGGAAGGTGCTCTTGAGGACGTGACAGTGGGACATAGAGATTGTCTACCTGTTGGCAAGCAAATCATAATTCATCATCAGAATCTATTGTTAAACTTCTAAGTGTTCATAACCAGAATAGAGTACTGTTAACCAAAATAATGGATGATAAAGAAATAAGTTATAGTTTCTTCTGTACTTGTCTTTCTATGTAGATTGTGACCTCTTTGGAAGGGAAGAAATTACTCTCCTTCATTTTGCATGCCCAGTGGTGAAACACGTTCCTGGAACAGAGCTAGGGAATGAAGTAATGAATGAATTTCAGTTCTAATTATGCCTATTTCGTATTTGTGTTTCATTCCCAAAATCCTCCTTATCTGTCAGAAATCTACAAACACCCTTTGCATACCGCATGACCACTGATCTAAAAAAGAAATTATTAGGGAAAATTAAACATTTTATAATTATAAAAATTTTACCAATGCTTAGAAATTTCTAGTGCATTCTGGGTTTCAGAGCTGAATTATTTACATTATCTGTTCTAGATTCCCTGAAGAGTATACCCCTGTAACTCTATAGAGAAGAGTCTTAGGTTCAAGATGTGTCAGGACTCTCTATTAAGCAGAGGACCAAGAAAATCAATTAGAACCAAATATGCCATTGATAGTTTCTTTACCTCCAAATGATAGCACCAAATGGATGAACTCTGAAGCAATGGAATATTTCCAATTAGAATCATATTAAACCTATTTGATAGTCAATTATAGTTCTATAAAATTTGAATTTCATTAATTCTGTATTTCACAAAATTGTACCTATAATAATTTAAGTTGATTAGACTAAAATTAAAAAAATTCAATCATGTAAAATAGAACAGATTACAGAGAGCTGACATTTTTCCAGGCATCTCTTCTCTAGTAGCACAGTTCATCCATCACATGGCCATGTGTACATAGTACCTATAACAAAAATCTTTGCACAGAAAATCACATATAGGGATACAGTGGAGAAACCATGATTAATTTAGCTTTTTACCATGATTGATTAATAGTGGTGAAGCTTGTTACTTTCATTCAAACCAGTAGAGGGATAAAATTTGATAAACTTGCTTGAACTTAATATATATAAAGAAATGAAATAATTAATGACTCTAGGGAAAGAATGGATCAGTAGTTCAAATATACTTATTCCTTTCTCTCTTTACTCTGAATGTTGCTCACTTTCTCCAAAGTTTATTATCTGTAGTCACTAAATTTTGTCTTCAGTGCTTATCAGGCATATTCAGATATATTGATGTATATCTTGAGTAATTTTAGGAATAAAATTTAGCTAGAAATTTATTAATGTATGCATAAAGAAGCACATCTAATTCCCTGGAACCAAAATAACATCTGATACCTTGATGTATACACCTAAATATGTCCACACACACACACACCCACACATGATACACATGGCAACAGAGCTCTGCCCTATGACACAGTTAGAAATTCTATTCAGTGTTAATCATGAAAACTCAATCTAATGGGCAAAAGCTTTCTATTTGCCCAATGAGAGCACTGAGTTCCAGAAACAAATATAACCATGCATGGTTATTTGGTCTGGTGCCCCAGTGTGATGATGATTTGATTTATTTTGTCTAGATCTACTCTGGCTTCCCAACTCCAGATAAAAGTGGTCTTCTGTATCCAATATCTATTTAGAAAGATTGCTCTCTTTCTGAAAAACACAGACCATCTCTAGACTCTGCTTTTCCACCTGGAAAATTTGAGCAACTACACATATGTCTTACAGTTTTAATAATATGTTAACAATTACTGCTTATTGCATTACTATTTTGTGTCACAGTGATAAGCTCTTTAGCACATTATCTTAACTTTCTCAGCATTTGAATTTGTTAATTTGTAACTCATTTTTGATATCTTTAAGTGTTGCTCATTATAAGCATTTATTTTCTATTCCAGGCACTTATTTTACATGTGCGTCGTCTCTTAGAAATTATGAAAGCCGCAAAAGTTTTGGTTTGGTTGACTGAGTCACTCTGTTATCCTTCTGTCTCTCACTTTGGAGAATGTATGCTGCTTAATCTCGAATTTGGTGGTGAAATCAAAGGAAGCATTATAAGCTGATGGAAGTTCTCATTTTCTCTTAGTTTTATAGGTTAGGACATTTTGTAGCCAAATGTAGAAACTCTCGCTTTTGAATCGTTGCTGTTATACTCCCTGCTTCCCACCCCAACTCAGTACAGGGAAGCTTCAGTGTAGCTTTCACATTTGACCACTCTTTCTACGCTCCTTTATCTCAGACTCACTCAGCGTTTCCTTAAATATACTTCATCAATTCCCTTAAAGTCGGACCTTTCCAGTTGCCACCTAAAGGTTTGTTTTTCTTTTTGAAAAAACCTGTGACCCCTATTCTCTACTTTGATTTTTTTCTTGTCTTCTTATGAATTCTTTAAAATGAAAGCTCTCCTCTCCCCAAATAACTGAATGCTTCCAGAAGTGTTAATACCCTCTTTCTCACCCCATGAACTTACCGTGACCTTCAGTTTTTCTTAGCCAACTATAGTCAGCTTCCTTGTATATCTCCACACCGGAGGTGACCTATTACCTATAGACACTTTCAGTCTTTATCTCCATAATCTCTTGGCAGCATCTGACACTTCTGATCACTCCTTCCTTTCTGTGACGCTCTGTTCCCTTGCCTTGCATGATGCCATGCTTTTCTGGTATTCCTCCCAGCTCTCTGTTGTTCAGGGTTCTGGCCTGATTTCTATACCCCTCATTCTCTCCTCCCTACAGGAGTCTACCACTTATTTCCATGGCTCATAAAAGCAAATAAAGACGCTGACAACGCCACACCTGTTCATTTTTGACCAGTATCTCTCCTGATCTCTAAACCCATATACACAGCTGTCTATTGGCCATAGCCATTCAGATGTCCCTTGGGCCCTTCAAAATCAAAGGGACCCAACATTTAACTATACAGTGCTTGCACACACTATGTGCTCAGTTGTATGCCAAATGAGTGAGTGATAAGTAAATACATGGGCAGGAAATGTAGTCCTAGAACAGGCTCACAGCAGTGTGTTGTTGGTGATACTGCTATCTTGTTCTGTCACACTACTGGCAGATATACTCCTGTCTGCTTTGACCATTGAAATCTGGCCTATCTTTCTGATCTTTCTTTTGACCTCCTGGTTTCTGAACACTCTACTTATTTTGATCAACTCTTAAACTTGTTTACTTATGCCTTGATGTTTCTGTTCCTAAACTTTTGCTTTACTTCTTATTCCCCAGAAACCACAAATCCTTTATTTCTAGATCTGGCTCAACTTTTGATAGGAGATGCCGGGTATTTACTAGGGGTGTGTGTGTGTGTGTGTGTGTGTGTGTGTGTGTGTGTGTGTGTGTGTGTGTGTGTATTTGCATGCTTTAACAGTAAATCAAATAAAGACTCCAAAGATGAGTAATGACCTTAAGTCTAGTAATGTTAAGTTTGGACAATTGAAATAAGCTAACCCTTCAGAAGAACTATATTTTCATTTGCAGGAGTAAACACTTCATGTACCATGATTGTATTGTCATTCTGCCATTTTTAGACTTCTTTTCTTTTGTGAAATCTGCAGTTTGCATGAATTGTGTTCAAGTCTCTGGCAGACACAGACTTAATTATGACTGTGATAGTAGAGGCGACAACCTGTTCAGTGAGAGCCCCAGGAATATGCACATGGTGCTCGGTTTAGAAGCCTTGGGCAGGCTTCATTTCCTCAATAACAGTATCACCACTTTCTGTTGAAATCCCTGAGTATCTTCAGGTTTACAGAGGTGAAAACCCTGTTTTCTGAATTCACCAAGTAGTAAGTATGAATGTAGTACTATTATCTATAGTCTCTCTTGGCTGAAGTATACTCCACAAAAAGGGGATATGCTGACTGAAGCCAGGTGGCTTATGAAAGGGACACACCATGTTCATAAGGGATACCCCATGTCTAATGTTTTATGCCAGTTTTCACTTGCATTTTGTGTGAGTAATGATTAATTGTTGAATTAGGTAGACTCTGTAGCTCTTCCTATCCTTCCAATGATGTATCAGGGGTCTTTGGAAGGGAAGGGGATACTGGTTATAAGATAGTAATCAAACAAATTGGAAGAACTTTAAGATGGAAATCATCCAAGAGGGTTTCCTTACTTTTATGTTTTCTTTATATTTAAATAGGGTTTTTTTTTCATTGACTTAAATATCCTTTACAGTCATTAACAAACTCATGTAATGAGTTTGGAGAGAAGCAGGAAAGACAATGTTTATTACAGTAGCCATGGAGAAGACATAACATTATATGGTTATATCCTTGAATATTTCCTGGAACAGGAGAAAAGTAAAAGTAAAATCCTGCATTAACATGTAAAGAATCTGTTCAAATACAAATGGAAACTAAAGAGACATATCTCTTCCTGTGCCCCAGAGGTAGTTGGCTGAGAGAGCTTCTCAGACAAATCACCAAGAGCACCACAGTGGAATGTCAAATTATAGACGTTTTCTTTTTTGGGGGGTGGGGTGGGGGAAGCAGCTATTCTATGCACTATTATAGCTTTTATTAATTCAAAAATAATAAAATGATTTTCCTCATTACTCTGTCAGCTAGTCAAATGCAGCCATACATTTGTTTGAGTTTTTAAACATTATTTTGGTCCTTTACTATAGAATAAAATCTTTGCTTATCCATGAATTTTTTTCATACAAAATGTATACTTATGTGTTTAATGTAGAATTAGGAAAAAGCAGAGGACTTATGTCAAACGTAATAGCGATCCTTTAAGAAATAGTAGGAGATGAAAACCTGTAGTAAGACGGTTTCATTTAATCCTAAGAACCCTGACAGCAGTATATTGTGTTTCAGTTTGTTGTGTTTACCCCAGCATGTGTGTTTAAACATACTCACCAAACTCTGGAAGTATTTAGAGAAAGTTTGTGCTGCTCAATTCCCCACATAAATGGTAATTTCATGGAAGTTCTTGAAATAAACATTTTTAAACTTGAAATTGTTTGTTACTATTTCCATTACAGAAACAAATATTTAAAACCCAAAGTAATATTTTACCAGTAATTTGAAACCTAATAACATTTCTCTGAAAAATGTGAATTCATATCTGATTGTAGTGATGCCATCTTATGTTGGTTCTGCTCTCTTTCACACTTAATCTGTATAACATGTTGTGATAAATTGCTCCATGTCTCAAATTGAGGATGCCCCTGGGTTATTCATAGTGTGAGGGTTGTCTGATACCCTATATGGCCACACCCTCCATCTTCAGCATCATCGTGATGAAAGCAACATGTGTTGAACTCTTTCTGTGTCTCAGGCCATGTGCTAAGAGCATTAAACACATGATCTCATTTAATTTCCACAAACCCTCTGAGGAAGAGATCATACCCCCATTTTATGGGTGAGGAACTATGTCTTCTCTGCTAATCAGCTGTGGTCTTATTTAAATTCTTTTAGAAAGCTACATTTTAGTGGTAAATAAAAAGTAAAAGAATAAAGAGAATGGTTCAGAAGTTCAAATACAGAACAGCGTATGATATTCAGTTATCAAAGTGTAATGTAAGTTAAAATCCTCTTAAGTAAATAATCGAACACAAATATGAAACCCCTCACATAATTTTCATTTGCAGTTATGGAGTCAAAAGAAGCAATTAGAAGAAAAAAGGAAGCTTTTTTTAAACAAATATTTTGGTACAGTGTTGTGTTGCTTCCTGATGTCATTGAGAACCTGTGTGACTCTATTTGAGATTAGGGCCTTCCTGTGTTAAAGGGAGGGCGAGGAGAGGATGGTAATGAAATATTTTGAAGGTCTTCTTACCTGTAAAGGAGGATGTCCCCCAAAATGAGTTGGTTAATTCATGTTGGTTTGAATTGAAACATATAAAGAATGATGTTTATTATTGAAGTTGTTAAGAATGAATTTTGAAATTATTAAGCGCTACTGATTTATTTCAAACTGCAAGTAATAACATCAGCATAAAGTTAGAACTAGACAGAGCATTTAATAAATGATTAATAAATGATGAAAAATGTTATCTTAAGAAGAGTTTGTATTTATAAATGGAACTGTTTTAAGTGCAGGCATTAACAAGAGATAGATGACCAGCATTATATGAAATCTAAAAGTATACTAAAGTTTAAGAATTTATATCACAATTTTAAAGACATATTTCCTTCTAATTCAAGATTTCTTCATCTCCTTCCCTTCTGAAAACTATTTATTGTTTAAATGGGTACCATCCAGTGACTTTTCTCATTGTTAGTGATGATAGGTGATGATCCTGAAGAAAGCCTAGATAGAATTTAATGATAAAAACGACATTCTGGGGCTAAAGAAGTTGCTTTAAAAATGCAAGCAGTTCTGAATGCAAATAAATAATGGCAAAACAGGTCTTTTCTGTATTTTCTGCAATAAACCCCATGTTAGCTATCTTTTAGATTTTAAATACAGAGTAACATTTGATAAGAGGAGCTTTGCCAAATGGAGAGAAGACAGCAGATAAGGACATTAAACTGAAATGATGAGCTGCTAAAAAGGATAATGGTTCAGGCTGTTCCAAAGCAACCTGTGGGGGGAAGAAAAGAAGAGAGAAACTTTGAAACTGGGTTCTTCAGCTTTTTCGAAGAATGGTCTCCTTTTACCTCAAGTGCTGACTGCAGGGAGAGGGCATGGAGTGGGTATGACTTGTATAGCTGACACTGAGGAGGGTGTACTGAGTCCCTGAGCCCACTTAAGGATGTGGTGGCCCGCAGCTTCCAGCCAGCCCATCTCCTTCCCCGGGAAGAACCACTGAAGAGACAGAAGCAGTCATTAGTGCTGTTATCAACTTTGAAGTTAGAAGAGAGCTCCCCATTTTGATGTTTAAATTAACTTTACATTTGAAATTAATATTCAGTATGTAGCTAGAACTTAGTACATGATTCAGTGAGATAATGCATGGAAAATGCTTTGTAGATTATAAAGATCTATATAATAAATACCAAGTAATATGAAAATTGCATGGCATAAAAAATCCTAGTATTTAGGACTTTTGTTATTGTTACAGAAAAAAGAAAAATAGACTGGGGAGGAGCTATGGTTTGGGGGGTCTGAGATGCCATTCATTAATGGAAGATGCAGTTTTTCACTGTATATTCTTCCTCGATATACCTGAAAATTGTGTTCAAACAATAGTTATTTTGCCTTCACTAAAATGTGAGTTCCAAAGTGATCACACTTATAAAAATAATGATGGAATATGGACAAAATGACTACTCCAAAACAATATTGTCCCCAACTGGAAAATTTTTTTCAGCTTTTTGTTTTACTTTTTTTTCAACACTAAAAAATGACAAACACTTATTGATATATTATTCTAGACTCTGTGCATTATTCATTCCATATTCAACCCTATGGGATAGGTGTTATTGTTGCCATTTTATAAATGAGGATGCAGCTTTACAGAGAGGTTAAGTAAATTGCCTAAGGTCACACAGCTAGTAAATTTTATAATCAGGATTCCAGCCCAGGTCCCCTGGATTCCAGATCCCAGGCTCCTGTCTGATATACCAGATTTTTTATAGTAAATGTGCTGAACTTCTCCCCGCACCCCATTATTTTGACTATTTAAGTTAAAAAATGCAGTTGTTACATATGTACGTATATTGTGCTGTAAATAGAAGAGAAGGAAATATCTCAATGAAGACATTTAAAATTCCATATGAGTAGAGGAAATCCTGAAGATTTCATGGGAGCATCTATTGTAAATCAGGTAGCCTATTTATTCTGCCAGAGAAGGAGTTGGTACATTTAAAAAGGTGTAATTAGGGCTTCCCTGGTGGCGCAGCAGTTAAGAATCCGTCTGCCAATGTAGGGGACACCGGTTCTATCCCTGGTCTGGGGAGATCCCACATGCCGCGGAGCAACTAAGCCCGTGCGCCATAATTACTGAGCCTGCACTCTAGAGCCCACGAGCCACAACTACTGAAGCTCGCGCGCCTAGAGCCTGTGCTCCACAACAAGAGAAGCCACCGCAATGAGAAGCCTGCGCACTGCAACGAAGAGTAGCCCCCGCTCGCCGCAACTAGAGAGAGCCCGCACGCAGCAACGAAGACCCAACGCAACCAAAAACAAAATAAATAAATAAATTTATATAAAAAAAATAAAAAGGTGTAATTAGAGAAGCATAAAGAAATGGCAGTTGTGAAAATCTAACAGTATTTTAAAAAATTTTAATATATGTGCCATATAATGTAAATGTATATAAAATGTTTTGATTTGAATCATTGGTGTTCAGATTCTTAGGATGATCCAGGTTGGAGTCTTATATATGTATTAAACTATATTATGTCAATGAATTTACCAGTTTTATACTTGGAATATAATTATGGATTACATGGTTCCTAAATCCAATAATAAAGTATAAAAATGGTACATTTTCAAGTTTTAAATCACATTACTTTTCATAACCAATACAATTGTATAACAACGTTTATTATCTAACGCAGTTTCTGAGGGACAGGAATCTTGGACTGTCTACCTGGGTGGTTCTGACTCAGGGTCTCTCATGAGATTGCAGTCAAACGCTGGCTAGAGTCTCACTTCCAAGGTGGCTCAGCTCACATGGTTGTTGGCAAATCTCAGTTCCTTGCCAGTTATTGCTGGAAGTCTCATTTCCTCACCTCCTGGACTGCTCCCTAGGCTGCCTCAGGGTCCTTACAGTGGCAGCTGGCTTACATCAGATTGAGTGATGAGAGACAGAGAGAGGGTCTGAGGAGAGACCCTAAATGGAAGCTGCAGTCTTTTAGACCCTAAACTTGGAAGTGTCATATCATATTCTCTTGGTCACAGAGACCAACCCTGCTACAGTGTGGATTGAACTACACAAAGTGAAATACAAGGAGGTGAGGGATTACTGGGAACCATCCTGGAGGCTGATTCCACAGCAACTATTTCATTAGGAAAAAAAATGTACCAATAAGGTCCTAAAGATTTTTTTAAATTGAAGTGTAGATGTACAATATTATATGTTACAGGTATACAATATAGTGATTCACAGTTTTTAAAGGTTATACTCCATTTATAGTTATTATAAAATATTGGCTGAATTTCTCGTGTTGTATAATATATCCTTGTAGCTTATTTTATACCTAAGAGTTTGTACCTCTAATCTCCTACCCCTGTATTGTCCCTCTCACTTCCCTCTCCCCACTGGTAACCACGAGTTTGTTCTCTATATCTGTGAGTCTGTTTCTTTTTTGTTGTGTTCATTAGTTTGTTGTATTTTTTAGGTTCCACATATAAGTGATATTGTATAGTATTTGTCTTAAAGCTTTTATGAGAAGGTATTGCCTGTGTTGTGTCCCAAAAAAAGTCTGAACCAAATTTTCTTCCTACCTTGGTGATTTTGTTGAATTGAATGTGTAGGTTTAGATGGAATTTGTTATATCAGACTAAAAAACCATTTTTATAATGGAAGAGCTGTAGGTGCTGGATTTTAATGTCTGCTTTCCCATTTCCCACTGTGCCACTTCTGACTCTCAGCTTTCTTATCTGTAAAATAAGATTAATATTAGCCTTGTAAACTTGCAGATCCTAGTTGCAAAAATCTTATTCTGGTGATGAAAAATAAATGGTAGATAGTGGAATTAGTAGATGTGTAGACAAAAAAGTGTTTATTTTCAGAAACATTTTTAAAGAAAAGATGCATTAGAAATTAATTAATTCTTGTGCCCTGCCATAATTTAGAAAAGAATATCAGGTGGGATTGCCTCTTATAACTAAATATGTAAAAGGAAATTCATGTTACTAATAACTTAATATAATGAGGCTAATTGAGAAGAGCAAAGAGACACAGGCACGTAGGTTGAATGAGACATGAAATTAAAACTGTTTTTAGAGGGCATTTGCAATAGTGGGAACTAAAATTTTGAAAGACATTTAGATATCTGGCTATTAATAAAAATGATTTTATAAACCTGGGAAAGACATTTTAAAACACAGGTTAAAAGGAATCAAAAGTCATCAATGATATAACAGCAGAACTTGATTTTGATTCTCTTCTATCAATTTGTCCTAGGTTAGAAATAGATTAACATCTAAACATTCTCAGTTTTTGAGGAAAGGCAAAATATGCGTCCTCACAGTTTTGTTGCTTCTTTTACCCTCAAGCTCCATGACTTCTTTAATTATACAGCCCAGAGACCTAACCTAATATGTCTGTCTTGATTCTTGTGCAGAGTTTCATGTTTTTTTTCTTACCTTTGCAAAAGGAATGGGATTTATTTTGACTTTTTATTGTTAATTTAAATTAATAATAAAAAATAAAAAAATAAAATTAATTTACTTCAGAAAAGTCCATACAACATATGTATATACAGTTTAAAAATAATTATAAAAAATAATTACCTTAACTGTATTCGTTTTCTAGGGCTGTTGTAACAAAGCACCACACACTGGGTGGCTTAAACAACAGAGCTTTATTGTCTCACCCTTCTAGAGGATAGAAGTCCAAGATCAAGGTGTAGGCGGGGTTGGTTCCTTCTGAGGATAGTGTGGGAGAATGCATCTCCCGCCTCTCTCCTCTTCTGGTGGTTTGCTGGAAATCTTAGGCATTCCTTGGCTTGTTGATGTATCACCCACATCTCTGCCTTCATCTTCACATGGTGTCCTCCCCAATTTTTCCTTTTTATAATTATACTAGTTATATTGAATTGGGGCCCATCCTAATGACCAGAGCTATACCTGTAAAGACCCTGTTTCCAAATAAGGTCACATTCTGAGATACTGGGGGTTAGGACTTGAACATAACACCTACCCAGGGTAAGACAGATACTATTACCATCACAGAAATGGCCACCCAGAAGTGTGCAGTCCCCCTCCTCCCTGTGGTAATTATGATTTGGACTTCTGTGAAAAAGATTTCTGCTTTTCTTTATAGGCTTATCATTTGTGCGTCATCTTTAACAAAGTATATGGCTTTTAAGACATCTTTCATGAAATGGATAAGTTTTAAAAAATAGGACTGAAAATTATTTTCCAGGTATAATGTTATCTTCAATTCCTAGGGGCAATATTTATTAAATATTTAATAAATAATATTTGTTAAAAATGCCTACTTTTACAGGTGAGAGTAACTTAAAAATAATAGTTATAACTTTCGGCAGGAAAAATAGAAGAAATAATATCTGTTACTTCTCCAATAAAATGAGCTCCATTTCAGATCACATTTTAATTTTTTCGTGTAGGCTGCCTCATCAATTGATGACGAACATCCATGTAAACTTTTCTGAAATGTAATTTATTTCCCCTATTTGTTCCTATTGTAATGAAATTTATGATCGTGTTTTCCAAACTTTTCATTACCAAGGACCCAAAGTATTATGTTCATTCCAGACCCGTTTAGAAATATTTTTATCTTGTAAACAGCACTTATTAGGATGTATCCAGGTCTTGCCATTCTTTATTAGTTACTGATAGATGCCTACCAGTGGGACCCTTGGTCAGCCTGAGATATGCTGTGTAGTAAACACTGACGGTGTGATACTAGTTAAAATCAAAGAAACTTGATGTTTTAGTTACCTTGTTCAGCCTTATTTAAGAACAAATGTAAGACTTTCCTCAGATTTAAAAAAAATATTGAAAATAGTTTATGTCCATTACTGCCTTTGAAGATTCCTAAAGATCATGGTTACTCAGTGAAACACACACACACACACACACACACACACACACAGACACACACGTACACACGCATGCATGCATAGACTTTGCTGAAGTCTGCAGCAGGAAAGAACAGTTAAACTCCTTACAATCACATTTTTGTTTTAATTAAAGTCTTCAACCCCTTAAGTACAGATGGTTCCCAAATTTCAAATGACCCATAATAAATCCTACAGGTTGCCCCTGTTCACCCATTGCTCTCTCCCTTATTAAAATCCCTGCTGTGTCTACTGTAGGAAAAGGGGTAAAAAACAACACTTTGCCACATAGTAGATCCTTCATATTTCTTTGTTGAATAAAATACATTTTTAGAAGGGCCCTTGAGAACTGTGAGTCCAGGAATGGGAAAGAGAAGTGATAGAAGGATTAGGATAGAGAAGCTCACCCCCAAAGTCGGCTCATTCCAGACTTGTTTCAAGAAAGCCTCCCCCACATGATGGAAAACTGCTGCCCTGATTTACCTGAAATGCTCACCTCACGTTGATGGGTGATGGGATGGTGATGGGATAGGGTAGCACACACTGTCTTTTTACAAGGCAGATGCTTCCGGAAAGCACCCTTGCAAATTAGTGTGATCACATTGCCTTCTTTATTCTACCTGAATTAAAGAGAGTTTTGCTTGGGGAGTTAGAGTGGGAAAGGTAATGGTTTTGATGATGGTTAGGGACCCTTCTGTGATACAAGAAGGGGAGTGGTTATTAAGATTTGAATAAAGGCACTTTCAGCTTAGTATGTAGGCAAGAGAAGACTCTAAAGGAAGGCAAGATTCTAAGGACACGTTCATCTATTTGGAGTTTTTGCCTTGAGCTAACTCCAAACCCAAACGAGGAGTGGGGTAGCATGGGGTTGATTTAAATTTTTTTTTAATTTCCTTTTTCACTGACTTAGTGTTCGTGCTGGGAATATTTGATCCATAATTCTGCCACATTAAGGTTACACAGGCATCTGAGGCTGATCAGACACCTAACTATAATCTAAAAAGTGATTTGTTTGAAAAAGTATTCCAGGTTTCCTATAAAAATATACTTTTAGAATTTCATTTGTTTGTGAGTTTGAAATTGCTTATAAACGAAAATCTGTTTTAGTTCTACAAGTATATCTTGAATTTTGAACGTCATTTCTATAGCAGGGATACCCAGATTAAGTAACCCTTTCAAGTGCTGACATCTGAAATAGGCCATAGGGCATAATTTAAGTGAACATGTATTTTCTACAATAAATTACTTTATTTGAAGTCACAAACTATATCAAATGGATTTCTGCTCCTTTGGCATATAATATATTGCCTTGCACATAGATTAATAGATTAATGTTGAGGAATGAATGAGTGAATGGTTATATACAGATAGAGTATATAAATAGAATCTACACAGGAGCCATTTCCATAAGGAGATTTGTGAGTCTGATTATTGTTGTCTAAGTGACAAAGGAGGTTATCATTCATTATCAATAAATTCATTCACTAAATATTAAACTAAATACGTATGATTGCTAGTGACTCTGCTGAGTGCTTTGTGGGGAGCCAAGATGAATGAAACAGGACCTCCACCCTCAAGAAATTCACCTTCCCGTGGGCAAAAAGTCATAATAATAACACATAAAAACATGATGAGACTTTATACAGATAAAGTGCTTTACTAGTTCAGAAGAGTAAGAATAATTCAGATATCTGGTGACGTTTGGACTCGATTTTGGAAATTCATGAACAAAAAGAAGGTACATATGAGCAAGGGATATTTTCTACTGAAGACAACAGAAAAATTGACTATTGATGACTTAAACAAAGATTTTTTTTTTTTTAAGATAATGACAAGTACAGAGGTGGGTGACTATTGGTGTTGGTTTAACAGCCTCACGAAGACAGAACTGGTTTCTCCTTTGCTCCCCTTGGTTTCTTTTCCATGATTAGAAGGTAGCTACTGCAGCTCCACCGTGGCTGCACTCAAGACAGAAAGGGTGAGGGCTTGTGGAGGGAGAGCCACCTTCATGCTTTTTATCAGAAAAGCAAAGAAAGGTTTTCCCAGAAGCGCCAAGCTTCCATCTCAGTGATCAGATCAGTGCCACATGGCCACCCTTATTTATCACAGTATGATCCAAATTATACAGGAAGGAAGGTATTTAAAAAAGTTAAAACCAAACAAAACCCAGATATAACACAAAAGAACAAACTAAAGAAGTTTTAAAAAGTATTTCTAATGAGAGTAAATAGAGAAAGATGTTTGATCAATAAAATAATGTCAGAATTTAGTAGGTAATCAATCATGGTCTCTATATTTGTCTATAGTTAGAGGATGATACTGGTAGAATAGTTTTCCACTGTACCATACTAGCAAAATTTGACATAGAAGTCTGTAACAAGCACTTGAAAAATTAAAGACTTCTAACAGATGGGGGTATTTAAATAAAGAACCTTTTGCCTCCAGACCAAGTCTTTTAATATCACCAGCCTAGAGAACTTGTATCAACAGCTGGGTGATTCCTTGTCTTCTTTTGAGAAAATATGGTTGTTTCTTTTTCTTTCAGTTTCTAGAAGGGTCTTATTTCCATTATTTCTTTCAGATGGTCATGGTCACCTTTGTTGTTGTTGACAACAGAGGAGATTTACAAAGGAGCATCTTTGCTGTCTTTAAATCACTGAACCAGTGTGATGGAGCAAAAATATATACACCATTTCTTAGTATATTCATATCATATCAGTTTTAATTTTTAAACTTTGGGAATACTTTTAGTGTAGGAATGCAAAGTGCTTTATAGGAAAGGAAGAATAAAAATTCAACAGATCATGGAGGGTTGATACCAACAAATAGCTCTGCAGTTTTGACAGCATTTCTACCTCTTAAAAGTGATTTTCTTTCTTGGAGGTTTTTTCTTGCCGTTATGGTGGCTGTGATGGTAGTGGTGGCGGTTCTGTGTGTGTGTGTTTTGCCAGAATCACTCTAACCTTAGACTTTTCCTTCTTCTGACTTCCTTGGGGACCACAAACAGGAAGGAGCAAAGGCAGTCAGCTCCTGGGGATTGATGCACATCAGGGCTTTCAGACATAAGCGTGCATAAAAATTCTTTGGAGAGCTTGATAAACATGAAGGCTTACAGGCCTCCTGATTAAATCAGGCAGGAATGGAGACTGGGAATCTCCAGGTACTTCAGACAGTTCTGATGTAGGTGGCCCCTGGACTCCACTTTAAGAAACATTCATGTAGACAGTAAGTGAGGTGGTAGGGGGCAGGTGAGAAGACAGCTCTCACACTAGGTCTTTGTGTGTCTCACTTGCTCCTTGTCTCTGAAATCAGGGTCTCCAAAGGGGATGTGCTCACTCCAGGTGGTTTGCAGAAAGACCTATTTTGGTTCAGGAAGAAAATAATGAAACTTTGATTTATATTCCTTTTTAAACTTTGCCTTTAAAATTTTATTTCTTGTCTCTGTTTTGTAATATACATGCAGTATTAGTACAGTTGTACATATTTATAAATGGTACATGCATGCTAAAGGCCGATTCTAGAAAATGTTTTACTGATAGTGGTGCACAATCAAAGAAGTTTGGAGATTGCTGCTTTAAATGATTTACCAGGCCCAAATCCATACCTCTTTCCTGTTCTTTCCAAGAGTTTATTGTTCCTTAATCATTTTTCATTTAGATATCGACATTAGTCAATGCTTCTTTTGTTAGTATATACATATACCCAGACCATACCTGAAGACTGAGAGGAGGAAAGGGCTTTGCAATCTATGTCAGGGAGAAATATCTGTGTACTATGGTTAATTATCTGATCTGACACCTTTATTTAAACAGCCCCTACCGAAGAGTGAAAAGAGAAGAATCAAGGTAACTTCCATCTCTCAGGTTATGGCCATCACTTCAAGCATTTATAGTCCTGTCTAGTCACAGCACACTCAGAGACTCAAGAGTGGATGAGTGTAAATGTGGATTTTCTAGAGACACAACTCATTCTTTGTCCTTAATCCTTGAGTTAGCTCCTTCTCTTCTGTTCTCAGAAGACTCTTTTCTATCAAGTACATCTCTCCAAGTTTAAAAAAAAAGTCACTGTTTTCACAGCATAAAATTTATTTGAAAGATATTTTTAGATTACAACAGCTAAAAACACCGATTGTCACCATAATTAATTATATATATAGTCTGTTAGGTCAACTTTTCCCTTATTTGGGGCAGGCATCAAGATTTTGCCTCCTCATATTTTCTGTGCTTTAAAACAGACTGTAGGCTCCAAAGATGGCCATGATTTTCTAACTCAGGTTCCTCTAGTTGGTATTTCTAGACGTAAGACCATGATTACTTTTTTATAAGTTTTGTCTCTGATACACACACACACACCTAATCTATTTAGTCAATTGAATTGTCAATAGAGGAGAAAAAAACACACAAAATTGCTGGCTTGAAAAACTTCAACAGTTTGTGTCAATATTGTCATTCTTTTAGTAGCCACACGGCACAGGCAGTGTCTGGAGACCTGAAATCTATTTTGGGGTCTCATTTAAAAAATGTATCTCTTCTTTTAGTGCTATTTTTCCTGGTATTTCTCACAAGTATTATTGTATGAGTCTGGGTGAATTGGAGAGGAATGATAAAATAGTTATAATATTGTATTAATAAATATAATTAAACACTAATAATATTTATTGAGGCCACGTGTGCCAGGCACTGTGCTAGGTACTTTGTTATGTCAGTTAATCTTTACAATAACCATTTGAGTTGGGTGCTATTGTTATTATCGCATTTACAGATGAGGAAATGGAGAATTGGGGAGGTGATAAGACTTGCTAAGAGTCACTCAGCTAGTACATTGAAGAAGAGGCTCTGTGCCATGCTCTGTTCTTGAGCAGGGTGCGTATATTCTGCTTTGACTCTTGTAAGATTGGGAGTTAGGAGTTGAGGTGGGCACAGACCACTTTGGGGAAAACAAACATGTCTTACCCTACTTCAAAGGAAAAGCACAAATACATAGCTGGGGCCAGGGCCATGCCTTGTACAGCTCACAGAGCATGATTTCCCTTGTAATTGAAGCAAATGATGCCCCCCCAGAGTTGTGCAAAGTGGTGGTCCTGCCAGGAGCTTCTGTCTCATATACAGGAAGTTGGAAGGGGTCGTGGAGTTTGTGTATATAAATCTTAGCTGTGTATAGATCTGGGCAATAGAATGCGGGGTAGAAGGAGGGCCCCCCAGACTCTTCATGGAGGGAACTGGGTCTCTGGCATTGGATGGGTTCACTAGATGTCTAGGTTCCAATCCCTCAGAAATGTTCTATTTTCACTTTTGAAACCTGTTTTTTTTTTTTATAGTAATCTTTTATTTATTTATTTATTTATTTATTTTTATATTTATTTTTGGCCGTGTTGGGTCTTCGTTTCTGTGCGAGGGCTTTCTCTAGTTGTGGCAAGCGGGGGCCACTCTTCATCGCGGTGCACGGGCCTCTTCACCATCGCGGACTCTCTTGTTGTGGAGCACAGGCTCCAGACACGCAGGCTCAGTAGTTGTGGCTCACGGGCCTAGTCGCTCCGCGGCATGTGGGATCTTCCCAGACCAAGGCTCGAACCCATGTCCCCTGCATTAGCAGGCAGATTCTCAACCACTGTGCCACCAGGGAAGCTCTTGAAACCTGTTTTTAATCCTTCGATCCAATATTGTTAATATTTCTGTATTTCACTTTACTGTAAAGTGGAAATGATAATAATTTTGTGTACTAGAGAAATGTTGGATGGATTAAGGAGGTCTGTAAATGGTTGGTTATTTTTTTTCCCTAAGTGTCAGGTAATGACAACATTCAGTTTTAGATTGATGTCTTCCTCAGTTTCTAAGGTGACAACCTTTCAAGATTGTTTAGGTGTGATTTTGGAAAGTTGAGAGGTCAAGAATCCTGTCTGTCCTCTCGTGTTTGTATCCCCCATGCCTGGAATATCATAAGGACTTAATAAATAATTGCTGAGTGATTTAAAGTCGCTCAACTATTCTGAGCCTCAGTTTTTTCCTTATCTATAAAATTGGGGATAATAGTGTGAATTTCATAGGGTCCTTAGGAGATGACACTGGATAACATCTTAAAGAGCTTAGTATAGTGTGTAAGGAACACAATAAATGTTTGCTAATAACAATATTAGTTATCATTCTGCTTACTGCTGTTTGTCTCTAAAACATCTGGCTCTGCCACTTAAAACCTGTGTGCCCTCCAACAAACTAGTTGCGCTGTCCAAGTCCCAGTTTCTTATTCTGTAAAATGGGGATGCTAATGCCCACTTCACTGTTTGCTGTGTAGTTAAGATTCAGAACTAACAGTTATTTAGTGAATATTATGCGCATCACTGAATTAGACATGTTTTCTCAACTATTACCTTGCAAAAATTTCTTGAGGTAGGTACTACTGTTTTCATTTTACAATTTAGAACAGTAGGGCTCAGAGAGTATAGGTTTCAGCCGAAAGTCAGATGAGTAGTAAGGAGCCAGTGTATCTCTGATACCACTCTCCTGTACTTCACAATCTCCTGTACTTCACATCTTCACAATATTTAAGGCCATTTAAAAAGACCATACATGTCTGTGGGCCAATTATTTGTGACATCTCCTTCCTTGGGTCTGAGGGCTGCAATATATCAAGGCACCCTAGCATAATTTGCTCTATTTAGGTATTTAAATACATCATGGTTTTAAAGGCACCCTAACATAATTTGCTCTGTTTTAGGTATTTAAATATAACATTTGAGGGAATCACATTTTCCCCCAAATTCTCATTTTTTAAACTTTTTTTCCACCAGTCTAAAAATACCGGTTCCTGAATTTCTCAGGTCAAGAAAGAGTAAAACTACATAACCAAAGTTCGGAATGAGGTTCTTTTTGTGTTACATTGCCCAATTTGTGGGCTTTGAGGTGGTTATTAAGCGAAAGCTGCTACTAAACCAGGAGGTGAGTTTAGGTTTAGTATCATACCAATTGACTTGTCAGAAACTTATTTTTTAAGAAAAGAAATGACATTATGTCCGTTCTAAAGCAGCTAAATAGAGTTTCTGTGAGTGTTAAAATTTTGCCAGAGGATCATGGTTTTGAACATATCACATATCCAGAGACCTGGAAGCTAAGACTAAGTACTTTATCACTATATTTTTCCCTGGGGTGTCTTAATTAACAGACAATTTGAGAAACAAGAAGAATCCATTCCTAGCTTGAAATATTGTTTCTCGGACAGATCTTTCCTTGCTGGAAGTCATCCCAAAGTTGTTTGGAGTGTCAGGTTCAGAGTTAATGGGGTTTTCCTATCTAGTGAGAAGAGGTGGCTCTTTTATTTTGGTCTGTTGTTCCCATGGTTGTGAGCTTTGGAAAGGTTTGACTCAGAAACCATGAGATACTAACACAAGTGCTGTATTTTTGAATTAGTATTGATTGACAGGTCTCTATTCAATGTAAACAGCTTGAAGGGAGAACTGCAGTGATAAGACTAGGAATTTGCATTTAAGAACACTCTCCTGTATGACATAATGATTGTTTCACATTAATCAAAATAAAAAGGGGGATATTAATTTTTTTTTGTAATGAGCTGTAAATTAGAATACATTGGGAATAATTAAATTGTATTTTTTTGTTTAGGTTTTTCTTCTCAGATGCTACCATTTCGAAAGAGCACAGTTCATGTGAAAGTCTGAATAAAATTCACAGAGTAGCATCAAGGACCTCTGAGCCCAGAAAAACTGAGTTTGGCAGTGCTAATTTGTATTAAAGTTGTTGTTGCATGACAGCCGGAAAAAGATTTAATGCTTGCCACCTGAATCAAGGCACGGAACATTGGTTTCTATAACTGCCATGAATTTGAATCAAGGCCAGTATCTCTAAATTTGAAATAAACTGATACTCTGTCTTGAAAGAAGATACAGGCCACTTATGTTGTGGAAGGTATTTAGAAAATAGTATTTCAATTTAATTTTTTAGCCATATATATATATATATATATATACATAAACACACATATTTTTCAAATTGTTAGGCTCCTTGGCACTGTGGCCTGTAGTGGTTCTTGCTGTTAGAGGTTCATGCAGGAGAAGTAAGAAATGCCTGCAGCCATTTATTATCCACTTTCAGCCAGGAGTTAGCAGTGAGTTTGCACCAGGTTCCAGGTTTGGCGTTTCTCTTCTCACCACAGAGGAGCTGCTTGCTTCATCAGAAAGCCATTATCCCTCTTGGATGTCACTATGGTTCAGAGTATTACAGTATGGCTTTAGGAATTTAGATTTTAACCCAGCCACCCCTGCTGTGGTAAAACCTTAGAGCCACCAGATGCAAAATCCATTCACATGCCTAGCACAATAAAAATGATGATGATGACAATAATTCGTATTTTGCATTTGCAAAAATATCTTTCATCTGAAGAGCTTTTGTAAACGGAACATGCATCTTGAGACTACTTTACAGAAAGTGATCTTTGAGTCCAGTATGGAAATGAATCCACCTCTGAGGTGAAATGTGGCAGCCATTTAATTATTTTTAATGGGATCCATCTTAAGCACAGTTGTGTCTCTATTCAGTAAATGTTTTGATGAGAAGCTATATAAATTATATGTTACATTACAATTTTCAGGCATTTTTATTCTTACTGAAAAATAGTACGTTCTTTTGATTAGAAAAGTACTCAGAACATTGACTATTTAAAAATAAATCCTGCTGAGCTTTTTTTCGAGCCATAAAGGATTCCCTTAAGATATCACGTAGATGTTTCTCAGGCGTACTTACAGAAGCACATACCTTATTTCACTATTTTCATTGGGGTGGTAGTAAGAGCTTCAGCAGCATACTGTCTTGATAGGCACAACGAAAGCATACTCAACTCTTAATTGCACAAATGCAGATAATCCCAGGCCAGTTTCTCTTCTGTTTGTACTTTCTCCCTAGCTGATCTCATCCATTCTTAGAGTGTCAAATAGCAGCTCTAGGCCCATGGCCCATCACGTTGCATCTTTGTTCCCCATGTTTCATCTCAGTTTCTATGTTATTTTTCTAACTTTCTCCTCCCTCGAGGTATAAACCCAGCATTTCATATTCCAAAATAGGATACCCCTTAAAATAACGCCTCTCTCTGTATGTACTCCTTAAGTAATTAACATCTCACCTCAGGTTTTTACTTCTGTTATATCTGTTATATATGCTCAATACTTGGCAGTATTTAAGACAAGCTCCTCCTTCTCAAATCCGATTAGTTCCTAAATTCTATATGCTTATCTTCTGCATGGTCCCTTGCATCTGTCCGCTACGTTATATGCATCCTTCAATGGGCATTTTACTGCTAACGGTAGGATAAAGGGAAAAAAGAAAGTGAAACCAAAATCACTCAATTTCCCACCTGCTAGTATCACTCAGATGGTGGAGGCACAGCTGAAACTACTGGCTAAAATAAAGCTTTGGGTAACTTGCAGCTTTCATTTATTGTCCCGTAGTGGCGGGAATGATTTAAAAGTTTGAGGCTGTACCAGAAATGATATGTGTCTGGTTTGGCCATTTGTAGTAGCTTGCAGCATGGTATGTAATTATAAGTTATCCTAAGTGAAGATGAAAGGACAATTTGTTTTTTAGGTGTAATTAGAAAAGAAAAACAATTTTCAACATACAGAACCATAGATGTTTGAATAGCATTTTGCTATTACACATAGATATGGAGGAAGATTTTCATTGTCCTCAACTAGTAATTATGTTGAATATATTCTCCATCAAAGACAAAGAAATTCTTTAAGTTCTGTCTTTCTTAGAATATTTTGTAGAGTTTACAAACTTGAAAATTTTTTCTTTGTGAAATTTTGTATTTTTCTTTAGACTATAGAACTTCTCCCACTCCTTCTCCACCAAATACTGTGTGTGTGTGTGTGTGTGTATACTTTATAATGGTGGAATGATTTGTTAGAATAACCTGTTTACATTCCCAATATTCAGGGAACAGGGCACTGACTAATATTAAAGCATTCATTTTTGAGATGAACACTTTTATCTGGCATTGTAGGTTTTTTACTTAACTCTTTCAACAATAATCTTGAATGGAATATTTCCCTTTATCAATGAAAAAATAATATACACCAGTATTCATTCCAAAAGTCCTTGCCAAACACTATAAATTCAAATCTTTGGCTGAAACGGTATGGTATGTTTTGGGTTTCCTTCTCCAATAATGGCTATAAATTAGCGATGTTGTGCTATATTTATGTAATTCATCAAAGCTTATTGAATGAGAATTGTTGAGAATTCTCAAGAATTATCTAGAATAATTATAGAATTATTAATTCTAGAATTAATTAATTATTAATTATTAGAAGTATTAATTATTAATAATTCTAGAATTAGCTAGAATTATCAAGTGTAGCACAGGAAAACTCATTTAGAAGAAAAAATCTTTAATACACAATGGTTTAAAATGCAGCCTGACTGACTAGATTCAGTATATATAACACATTCTGTGTTGTCCCATGTTCTGAAAGCGAGTTGAATATTGTTTAGAGGTAACCCTGACCTGGATTATAATGGCTCAATCTTAGTTTCGTTTCGTTTTAATCCCTGCTATGTTTCAGAATTTTATATGAAGTTAGAAGCCAAGTGAGGATCTTCCTAATTCTGCTGTTCAGAGATCTTCCACTTGGATTGAGTGGGTGATATCCATGTAAATCTTGCCACTTTTGTAGTGATTATATAAGGTGAAAATGCTTAAAAAGGGTTAAGTAAATATAAAAAAGGAAAGAGATGAAGTGTAACAGCGATCTGGCGCTCTTTTAACAACATTTTGTCTTCATCAGTTTTTGGAGATGTGGCATATAAGTTGGATAACTACCTAAATACTATGTTTCAATTCTCTTTAAGCCTTTCTTGTGCTGTATTTCGAATGGAAATAATTTGAAGCAGTTTTTAATTTTCTTCTAGTATTTACAAAATTTATTCCAACAACATTATCAGCAAGTTGGGTAACATTGGGATAGCTGGAATACTGTTGTGTTTGCATATATTTTTTAGAGATGGGAACTGCTTCAAAAAAAGCAACAACAATGGAACCAAAATAATGTCTTTATTGTTCATTCTTAACAGAAGCTCTATTTTCTTTTGTAGGGTGGAAATGGTTGACGTTAATTATCCTTAGTCATGTGAATATTCTGTGAATTTTTGCCCTGTCTTCTAAAAGAGTTTCTGGAGGAATGGCCACCAAGTCTGTGATTCCAGTGTAGTCATTCCTATGTTCTAAAAATGCAGTATCTGACTTAATTGTTAAGGCCGATTGCATTAGGGGAGGTTTTCTGATTTAACATCTACCTTGCCAACCAATTAAGTTCTGGATGTAATTTGCATAAAGATGTGAAGAATTTGAAGGCCAAATTATATCTATTTTCTCATAAAGAGAGTCCTTTACATTATGATAATGATTATTACTTGATATTTATTAGGGCCATCTGGGCATGACATGCCAGAATACTGTCTCAGCAAGATATGCTTATAATAAGACTTAGATAAACAAGCAGATAATATATACTGATAAAGAAAATGGGAAACAAAGAAAGGAATCCTATAGATGGGCTTGGTAACAGTGGTTTTTTATATGCCAGTGTCTCCTTTTTACTTAGTTTATGGAGGGCTTCAGTGATCTGTCTTGTAGGAGAGAGGTACAGCTACACAGTCCAGAGGCTACTGAACATTTTTGAAACGCCAGAAATATACAGTACATAAAAAATATACATCACACAAATAACACAGGGAGAGGATCTTTGGTTATTAAAAAGTCTACTGTGATGATGTTTGGCTGTTCCTGCGCAAATGGGGACTTTTAGTATTTCAAGAATTAATGTTTATGCTTTTTTTGTTTTTTTTGTAAAGTGTTTAATGCTGAAAATGTATGTTATGTTTTGTAAAAGAATTGAGCCTCTTGTAGAAATCTCCATGTTGACTTTCTAGGGAAGATATCTTTTTTTCATGTATGTAAGTTAGGGATTATGTTTGAAAAACAAACAAAACCAAAAAATAATCAGCCAACTCCTAAGAAAGGACACATCATTGAGGGGAAGAGAAGGCATAAGAAAAGCTCTTGGGTTTATAGGAATGCAAACAGTTGATTTCTGTGAGCACTTCACAAGGATGTTTAGGATTCAGATTCTGAACATGGATGGAAACTTGATTCTCCATAATGCACAGAAATAGCTTAGAAGAAGCTATAAAGTTCTATCACGTCATGGGTTGGTGAGCGAAGATGGATTTACATGATCAAGGATATAAATGGCTTTGAGTGAGTCCTTAGTTATAAGGTCTGCGATTCTTCGTAATTGACATGGCTCTCCCTTGTCATTCAGACAGACAGCAGTAAGGCAGTAAGGACGTGGAGCTGCTGCCATTGTCACAGTAGCCCTAGGAGCCCACATGGATACCGCCGTGAGGATTCTGAAGTGTGTGCAGGAGAACACTGCCTGCCTCCCGGGCAGTCTGTATGCCTCTGTGGTTTTGAATGTTTTTCAGCATTTAAAAAATTTTGGCTGGAGCATTAGCTATACCCTGCCCTTACTCATTTGTATGATTTAGAGAAGAGAATGTGACCAATGGGTTTTTTTTCTCCAAGTGTGAATATATGTATATATATCTGTGTTTTGAGACTAAGATGGAAACGTTCTCATGCCATACATTATGGTTCAGGCTTAAAAGGCATATTCTAATGAGGAGACAGGAAAAAAGTGTATTTTCTTCAACTTAAAATGTTTTGGATGGACTCCTGAGTGTCTGCCTTCCAAAGCATCATGGATATTTGCACACTCTGGGAAGATTTGGGTGCATATGATTTCCTTTGGCCATCAGGGAAAGTATGGGGAAAGGAGAAAGGGAACCCTCTGTGTGCCTTGGTTTATGTGTGTTGATGTCAGCGGGGAGGGTGAGGTGTTTGGTTCCATGACTGTATGTCAAGTATATTTTTAAAATGTGACCTAAACGTAAAGGCAGTGTTAGCACCAATCAAAGACTTTTCCATTAAAATTTTAAGTTATTTTTGGTATCTTATTGGGCTTTTTAAATAGCGGCAAAAGTTGTGAACATGAGTTTGAAGGTTAGTGGCAATTTAGAAAGTTAGCAGCAACCCTGCCTAAGCTTCAGTCAGAGCAGTGTTGTAGCTTTGATGGAGCTGGGCTGTGGGAATGCAGGTCTCTAGCTTACGGTGGTTATGATTTTACTTTATTTTTTTTAAGGTGGAGAGATGAATGGGGCATGCATTCATGTTTTTCACCTAGGCCAAGTGGAAGACTTTGCAGTGATGTAACCCATTAGGTTGGAGAAGCTTTTCTGTGGAGCTGCCCCGCGGTGCTGAGAATAAGTTATGAATGCTGCACTGTTTCAGCGCAGAGGGCCTTGCCGGGAAGAGAGCGGTGTGCCTGGGCCCCAGCTATTGAGAAGATGCCAGTCAGGGATGAAAACGTCTTTCATGAAACTATAGCTAACTTCCCTGTGACACATTACCATAAAGCAGAGAGTATTTTTAAAACCAATAGTGTGAAAATAAGCACAATACCTTATAAAAGTCAGAAGGCTTTATTTTAAAGTATGCACGTTGAGTGACAAAATATACAGGTTTGTGTCGGAATTCTTTTCAGTGAATTGGTCTAAGCAGTTTTCCTCCTCTCTCCCTCTCTCCTTGTTCACAGCTCTGATTTCTTTTGCCTTTTGGTTACAACTACAAAAGATGTCTTCTGAGACAAATGCTGGTGCATGACATCAGGACGAAGGAATGCTCAGCCCAGTCCAGCATGTTTAAAAGCATCAGCTGCTTGAAAAATGTTACATTTTTCAGGATGGATTAAAAAAAATTAAGATGATCCCTGAGAGGGGGGGAGTTAGGCGCAGACTTTTACAGAAGTTTTTTGTTATTATTTCCAGTGATCAGAGACATACTGAAATTGGAATTAGATTTTGAATGTTAGTCGTATCATGTTTTTCCTCAAACAGAAGATGTTCCGTGGCCTTTATAAAACAAGTGACGATAATAACAATAGGATAGCAAAGGTTGTCAATTTTGTAAAAACTATACAGACTTAAAATTGTAAATTTTAAGTACTGAATTTTTACTTTGGTTTTAGACTATATAGTTTTATGAATTTAGAAGACTAGTTACTAAATAATTGTATGTCAAAATAATTTTAATTTCTGGTTTGACTCGGGTTTTGGCACCAAAAAATTTTTTTAAAATTTCTTTTTGCTTTTCTTAGGTATTACCATGACTTAATTTTGAGCATTTTCATGAAATTCCCAGTACTTGGGTAAACTGCATATTAATTAATATAACAACTAAAAATTTTGTCATAGTTCAGCATACAAAAGAAGCATATTTCTTTTTTTAAAAAAACTATCAGTATCCTTATAAAGTTAATTATTCTTACTAATTTCCATTCTTAGTTCAATAGAAGAAAATGGAAGTTCTGGAAGAATTTTAACAACTGCAGTTTCAATAAAATATATCAAAATGTAAAATATTCAAATCAGATTGGAGAAGTCATTGGTTTGGTGATTTATTGCCTCTATATTTAAGAATTATAAATCTCTAAATGTTGCAGTTCTCTGTTAAATGATAGCATAAAGTATTAATCATGTTAAAAGGTAAACTGAGTCACATTAAAATTTTTAAAGAGTGGATTTGAGCGTGAATCGATTTGAGTCTGGCAGCCCCAACTGAAGGTGGTTAGGAGGGCTCCACTGACAGGAACTAGGAGCAGTGTTTTTGTAGATTAGACACTGAAACAAAGCAAAAAATGATTTGATGGTTGTAGCTTAAGCAGTCACCTTATTTGAGGAAGGCCTGTGGGCTGTTTGTGATTGGTCGTTCTCACGTTTCACTTTCTTGGATTCCAGCGCATGACTCTGACTTTGGTTTTGTTTGCTTATGTAGCTACCAAGGCATTAGAGCCACCCCAGTCTAATGGCCTCCTTGTTTAATTAGTTGGAAGGAAAAACTGAGGATGGAGACAACTGAGGCATGCAGGCTGAACAGGGAGAGGCCAGTGAGTGCCCTACGGCAGTTCAAAGTGTGTATGCCTCTTGAGCAGGAAAGGGGAGTTTGTGGGAGAAATTTGCTTACTTCACTAGGCCTTGAGTCTCAGAGTTGACAGAGGCCAGCAAAAGGCAACTTCTGTCTACTTTTTGTATGTTCTTTCTGGAAATTGAGCTTTTAGAAATGACAAGAAAGTGATGGGACTGGAATGACCCTTCACTTTACACTTTGTATCTTGGCCATAGCTTCACACTTGCTAATGGCTTTTCCTTGGGGCAAGACCATTGCTGCCTTAATTTAGAACAGAATAGGGGGAAGTTTATACGTACAGAAGATAAAGCAAATAACTCTTGATATACTTCTGGGTAAGTTTTCCAATTGAAGTGTGAATTGAAGACATTTACTTCTCAACAGTCGCTGCCTCTCTGACTTTCCTTCTTTTTTTTTTTTTTTAATTTATTTATTTTTTATTTTTGCCTGTGTTGGGTCTTCGTTTCTGTGCGAGGGCTTTCTCTAGTTGCGGCGACCGGGGGCCACTCTTCATCGCGGTGTGCGGGCCTCTCACTGTCGTGGCCTCTCTTGTAGCGGAGCACAAGCTCCAGACGCGCAGGCTCAGTAGTTGTGGCTCACGGGCCCAGTTGCTCCGCGGCATGTGGGATCTTCCCAGATCAGGGCTCGAACCCGTGTCCCCTGCATTAACAGGCAGATTCTCAACCACTGCGCCACCAGGGAAGCCCTGACTTTCCTTCTTCTAATAGATTTTTCTATGAATTAATATCTCTACAATGAGTATGTGCTTGCATTTTTCTAGGTACATTGTAAGGCATTTGGGGATTTTACAGCTGTTTATAGCACTCAAAAATACTTTGGGAATAACAGGAAAAATTCCTAGTTGAGCATTCGGCATAGTTAATCTGGTGATCATTTAACTGAAAAAAATGTTTCTTTTTATTCTGTAAGACTGTGTTTTTCTCCTTGCCCATAGCAGACCTCTGTCAAAGAAAAGACTCAATAGGACAGTTTTCTGTACTCTTTCATATTCTCAGTTTAAAAAAATCTAAAGGTAATTCCTTTTGTTTTATGTCAGTAGTATGGAAACAAACACATCCCATATGTTGGCAGTGATTAAGATATAGTAATGAATAACAATCTGACTACTTTAGGAACATGTTTAGGATTCAAGCTTTTGACCAGTCTGTTATTGCATGAAAAGAATGAAAAAATCTTATATTTATATAATGTCTTTCTTATTAGGAGCCTGAAGGTTGAATTTTGTTTTACACCACTAATGGGGTGTGTCATCTTCGGGATTATCACCAACCACAGTAGCACCACCAATAACTAAGTAGACTGGACACCCGTCTCTTTGGTTGTCTTCACTGTTATACCACTGATGTTGCTTGACTTGTGTTCTCTGAAACTTTTCTAGGGTTTACTTAATCTCTCAAACCTCATTTGTACTGTTCAAGAAGATCTTTCAATTTATATTTTCCTCTAGTTTATTTTTTCTAAATATCCAATTGTGAAACCCATGGCCCAAATCCTATAGAAATCTTTCCCCTACTATAGTCATTCAGCATGTGTTTATTGATTGTCTACTATATAACTGCTGCTGAGCAGGGTGCTAGAAATCACAGATGAACTGCCTGTGGTACCTGCCATCTAGGATCTCTCAGTCCGAGTGTGGGGAGGGGCAGGAGTGGAGACAGACAGATGTGCAAAGCAATAGTTGCAACTAGCATGATGTATGCTGTGGAAGAGGCAGGTGCAGAATGTTCTGGTGCCATAGAATTGGGACACCAGACCCATTGTAGAGGCTCAGGAATGAATGTCAGGAGCATGGGAGCCCTTTAAATCTTGAAGGATGAGAAGGAACTAAGCAGGTAGATAAAGTGGAAAAGGATGTTCTATACACAGAGGCAGAAAAGCCATAGGGAAATCTATATAGGCTGTTGTTATTGGACACATATAGTCATATGACAGGAAACAAGGCTGGAAAGCTATAGTTTGGGAAATCATTAGAACTTGTATTTTGTGCAGTGGGTTTTGAACTTTTATTTTATACTTCCTATCATAGTGCCTGTGAATTGAATTAAACTGAAAGAGCTACAAAGGATCAGCTTGGGAGTGAGCCGGTTAGATTTGAATTTTAGAAGGCTAACTCCAGTGGTGATGTGGAGGAGAGAGGAGGGAGGTGAGATTAGAGGAAGGAGATGCCAGTGTGAGGCTGTGCAGTCCTCCAGGCAAGAGATGGCATGCTGGTCAAAGGCAGTATGAGTAAGGATGGCCTTGAAAAATTGTAGGAGGCAGAATCTACAGAAATTAGTAACTGAGTGGGTGTGAGGGATGAGGGAGAAGGAGAGAGTCATGATAAGCAAAGATTTCTTACTCAGTGGATTGTGTTTTTATTCCCTGAAACAGGGTATGTAGGAAAATGAGCAGATTTGTGCCAGAGGATAATGAGTCCCGTTTTGGATGTTTTGAGGCTGAGGGCTTCCATTAAAAAGTGAGATGGCAGAAATGCAAATATTTGCAGACTAATCCAGCATGTGAAAACAATCGAATGTATTTGATAAGTGTATGCTTGTTGAACGATTGAATGGATGTGTAGATTAGCCATCAATTCATTATATTCTATTTTAATTTTCTTCCAGTTTTATTGAGATACAATTGAAATACAGCACTGTATAAGTTTAAGGTGTACAACATAACGATTTGACTTACAAACATCATGAAATAATTATAAATTTAGTGAACATCCATCATCTCATATAGATAAAAAACTAAAAAAAAAAAAATAGAAAAAATATTTTCCTTGTGATGAGAACTCTTAGAACTTAGAACTCTCTTTACAACTTGCATGTATAACATACAGCAGTGTTAATTATATTTATCATATTGCACATTACATCCTTAGCACTTCATCTTATAACTGGAAGTTTGTACCTTTCAACTACCTGCATCCAGTTCCCTCTTCCCCCATCCCCAACCTCTGGTAACCACAATTTGATCTCTTTTTCTATGAGTTTGTTTGCTTGTTTTTGAAGTATAATTGACCAAAAACACTATGTTAGTTTCTGTTACACAACATAGTGATTCAGTATTTCTATACATTTCAAAATGATCACTACGACAAGTCTAGTTACCATTTGTCACCATACAAAGATATTACATAGTTATTGACTGTATTCCCCAGACTGTACATCTCATACCTGTGACTTATTTATTTTGCAACTGGAAGTTCATATCTCTTAATCTCTCTCACCTATTTCTTTCCTTCCCCCACCCTCCTCCCCTCAGGCAACCACCTGTTTGTTCTCAGTATCTGTGACTGTTTCTGTTTCGTTATGTTTTTCCATTACATTTTAAGTGACTATTATTGACTTGCTGTAATTATTTTAAAACCATACAGCACAATAGGAAGCATGCTAATTATTATAAAAGCAAAAGAATAAGTAGCAGATATTGTCATGTTCTCACTTATTTCTGACTCCGCTTTTCCTCTGTTCCTATATTCTCTCCACAGCAGCTAGAGTGATCTTCATATTTGTAGTATTATATCTCTTGTTACATCTTTCTTGCTTAAAATCCTTCTGTGGCTCCTCATTTTCAGAATAAAGCCTATGATCCTTAGCCTGACGTGCAAAGTCACCCATCTGTAATCTCATTCCTCTTTTGTTCCTCAGTCCCCTCTGTACTTACTTGTTCTAAATTACTATTAATTTACTGAGCAGCTACACCCACATTTCCAAAACGTTGTGTCTGCTTCTGACTCAACCCTCTACTTTAGGAACTCCTTGTAAGTTTTTCTTAAGGTCCTGGGCATACATATACAACAGCAATTGTCATATGCATTATAATGATCCATCTTCCCACCTGCATTAGACCAGGACTCCTTTAGTGAAGATCCTGTGTCTTATCTATTTTTGTATCTCCAGGATTCAGAATAATTCCTGGCACATAAAAAAAGAAAACTAATACGTTGCTGTGAAGCACTTTAATACGGAATATTTTTTGTGAGCAAGCTTTCTTCAGTACACTACAAAGTAATGAATGCTTATAAATTGACTTCCAAAAATGTACCTGATTTACTTATAGGACTTTCGGCTCTAGGAAAATCACTTATTTTCAAAAGTGAATCTCCTATCCAGGGAAAGGAGATTTGATTTAAAATGAGAAAAACTACCATCGTTTACCTTGTTTTGAGAAATAGGTGAGAACAGAATAAATGCCAAGGAAAAAGAAATATACTGGACATTCACTTTGATATCAAGAAAGAATGGAATTTTTATAGAATGAGTCTGGCAATACCCCCACCTAGGAAAGTATGAAGTAGTAGAAAGGGGACAAAAGCAGTTCATACGACATGAATTAAACCCTCTGGGCCTCATGTGAAGCTGGGTGTAATTCTCATCAGTAACACAGGAATGAAATGGCTGCCCATCTAGTTTTACAAGTCTGTGATGAGGCTTGGATGAGAAAAACTATATGAGATCATTTCGTAAAGTACACAATGCTATCAAATATAAGATTTAAGAACATTGCAAAAAAAAGAATAAGTAGCAGAAACAATTCTTTCTGTTGCATAAAAATTTCGAGGTGGGTTAATGTGACTATACATAACCCTGCACTTAAAATTGATTAGTCTGAGTGCTACCATTTTCCCCTTCCCTGATGGCCAGTTTTTGGAACGTCTTAATAACAATGGAAGGCTACTAGTGGGTGAATTCAGTAGATAGAGGAATAAACTTGAAGAGAAGTAACCAATTAAAAACTTGAAAACTAGGAGTGAGTATAGTTTCTTAAAAGCTAATGGGGGATTAATACATTTGGATTCAAAGTTTGTTCTTGGTGAGATTGATTACTGGAGACTTGTCAGGATCAATGAGATAAGCACAGGATAGTTTTAAATGGCCCTATAGAGGTATATTTGTGATCATTTTGTGATAAGGAATGATATTCTTGATATCCCCTCTGGAAAGCCAACCTGGTTAATGGGCCATAGTTCCAGAAGAATCAAGTCCTATGTAATCTGGACATGAGGGGTAATATCCTCTTCTAAGACTACCTTGGAGGTCTTCCATCTAAAGAACCAAGAGTCTCAGGTTGAGGGACACCTGGCCCTTTGGTTTCTAGCTTTCTGTCTACCTGCCATAGTTTCCCCAACAACATTAGTAGCATCTTCCTTTGAAACTGTATAAGGTACTGGCTTGTATCCTTGCAAGGGCAGTGGAGACTGAATGTAGGTGGAATTCTTCCCCCTGGCCCTCCAAAACTATTAAAATAACACACATTATCCACGTCTCTGCAAATGGCACTATTTCGTTCTCTTTTATGGCTAAGTAATATTCTACATCTTCTTTATCCATTCGTCTGTTGATGGACATTTAGGTTGCTTCCATGTCCTGGCTATTGTAAACAATGCTGCAGTGAACATTGGGGTGCACGTATCTTTTTGAATTATGGTTTCCTCCGGGTATATGCCCAGGAGTGAGATTGCTGGGTCATATGGTAGCTCTATTTTTAGTTTTTTGAGGAACCTCCATACTGTTCTCCATAGTGGCTGCACCAATTTACATTCCCACCAACAGTGTAGGAGGGTTCCCTTTTCTCCACATCCTCTCCAGCCTGAGACGTGGATAGACCTAGAGACTGTCATACAGAATGAAGTAAGTCAGAAAGAGAAAAACAAATATCGTATAATATCACTTATATGTGGAATCTAGAAAAATGGTACAGATGAACTTATTTACAAAGAAGAAATAGAGACACAGATGTAGAGAACAGATTTATGGATACCAAGAGGGGAAGGGGAGGTGGGATAAATTGGGAGATTGGGATTGACATATACACACTACTATGTATAAAATAGATAACTAATGAGAACCTACCGTATAGCACAGGGAACTCTACTCAGTGCTCTGTGGTGACCTAAATGGGAAGGAGATCCGAAAAAGAGGGGATATATGTATATGTATAGCTGATTCACTTTGCTGTACAGCAGAAACTAACACAACATTGTAAAGCAACTATACTCCAATAAAAATTAATTTAAAAGAACACATTATTCATTTAATGACTAGATGACGAAAATTTCAGTGATATTTTCCATCTCTTAATTTGTATCATTCAGATCATATCCCATGACTAATTCAAAACAATTTTATTGGATTGTAAATGCTATCCCCTGTATTCAGCATTAAAAAATATCATTCAGGGTTGGTTACAAAATACTTACTATTGCATTCCCCTTTAGGCCTCACAGTAAGGCATTTATTGCCCTGGTTATTTGACTGTGTCTGGCACAGGGTCTGCCACTCAGCTCAGCCAACTTGGAAGTCTGGTGGCAGCACTTAGAGGGCAGATCCATCTCTCTCAGGTGGATTCACATTAACCACATTCATGCGGCCAGTAAAACCAGAATGCCAAATTACTCATTTACAATGAGAAATACAATCACACAGATGGAATGCTTGTCTTAGCAAGACCCTAACATTCTTTTCCTGCATGGAAAGCAGACACGCAGAAGCCCCTAGTGAGCATGGAATCGGAATAGGGGAATAAGATGAATCACAGTAAAAGCCCTGTGCTGCTTAGTGACTGTAGATTGGTCAATAGGGCAGGACTCAAAGTATGTTAACCGAGACTGCTTCTCCATGTACAGTACATGGAAGGGCACATCCAGCATTTGTCTCTGTGGCTTTCATTTCTTAAGTAGTATCTGTGGTTAAGTAGTCCCTTTCTGAGTTTCATATTCCTTTTTTAAGTCATCAGGTAATAATCAAATCTTGATGTGGCTTAGAATTCATTCTGCTTCTTTATGATGACTTTGCCCTTTTTTTGCTCTATGGTTTATTGTTATGGTAGACATTTCATAGGTCAGTTTAATTTCTGTATGGAGGATGATACTGGTTAGCCTGCAGGTACAAGTAGTGGCTAGAACTGAGGTAGTGGGAGATGACCAGCAAAGGCCAACTCACTGGCTGTCTCTGGCCTTGGAACCACACCTGTCTGAGAGCCTGACATGACGCTGTCAGCAGGTAAGTTGCTGTGGTTATTATGTTTTAGGAGTAAGCAGGGAGCCAGGGAATGCAGTGAACATATTTTCTGAGCCCAATATTAAGGCACAAGCTATTTTATACCTTTACATGAAGGCATTAAACATTAATGAATTATCTTTATTGAAAAAATTATATGAAATATACATAATATCGTGATTAAATTCAGAATGAACAAGAGGAATTAGTCAAAGATGACTCCAAAGTTTTGCATAACCAGAAGAATGGTGATATCAATTAATCAAAATAGGTGGCCTGAGAAATGGAGCTAGTTTGGGAAAGAAACTGATGATTCTCTTGGGACTATTCTGAGTATGAATTGTGTGAGAGGGCAGGGGTGCAGATATAGGTTTGTGAGTGACCAGTTTTAGAGCTTTGAGAGTAGGAAGAACAAAGGGACTCTAAAAAAATAAATGTTCATGGAAGTGGCTAAAGAATAGGTCAGGAAATGCAAGAGGTAAGAAATTCTAAAAGAAAAATGTAATCAAATACAATCAAATTCCCTGCTTTGTGTAGTGTCAGGAGATGGAGGAGGCAAGAAATTGAAGAGAAAATCATAGGCAAATACACGAAGGGGAAAGAAGATTTTGAACCTAAAAATGGCCACTGAATTTGATAATAATATCATATATGACAAAAGATCCATTTATTAGCCATTTTGTACTTTTTATTCAACTGGGTTATTTTCCATTTGACACGCAGAAGTGCTGGACTTCACTGACAGATTGTGGCCTTTATTTCCTCCTGTACATTAATCATTCTCTCCAGTTAATTTTCAAAGAACTTGATTTAAATTTTGAATGAAGATGAAGTTAGTATTACAAAAAGAAATAAAAGCATTAGAAAATTAAAATATTGTTACCTTTTTAAAGACTAATGTATCTTCATGGCTTCATAGATATAGTAAATTTTTGATTAATAAAATGGTGGCATGAGAATCTTTCCAGTCTTTCTGATATTATCAGATGTGCTTTTAATTAAGTACTTTTGTTTACATAAACAGGATCTTAGCTTATCATATCCCAGAAGGAATTTGAAGAGGAAGATTTTTAAGTCAAATTAATTACCTTCTGCCCCAGGGAAAGGGAACCAGCAAGTTTTCAGAGATAGCCTCCTTTGAGTTTTCCAAGTGAGTTTTTAAGAGCTGATAGCGAGGGTGGGCGCTCTCTGGGGGAGGGAGGAGAAGGAGGTATGGATAAGGGACTGGGATAGTTATTATTTTGTTTGAAATACAATATTGTGAATACCACAAACATGCAAGTACTTGTATTTGTGCTTAAATGTAAATACTGTTGGGATGCCATGGTACTTCAGTATTTTGTTCAAACAGATACTTGCAGACTGACTCGCAGGATATTAAATTAATATCCTGTTAACAAAGAGTTAAGAGTGGTTAATACTACTCATATCTCTCCTTCAGCAAAAGACAAACATAGTACGTCAAAACTACAATAACTAAATATACTAAGCTCTTACAAATTAACAATGAGAGCACAAAATAGTTTTCCTCCATGAAAAATTTAAATTTAAATGAATAACAATGATTTCACATAAAAGTAAACTAATCTTTGATGAAGTTTACAAGATAACTCTTTGTCATTGGGACCTTAAATTTTAAAAAATTTGATAGTTATTCTAATATTTATGTTTTAAGTATTTAAGCACTTTGAGTTCCTCAAATCAAGATTCTCTGCTTGGAACGATCATCGTTTTACTAAAGAAGCAAATAACCCTTGGGAAAATGTTATAGGAAAGAAAAATGACTGTTTTAATAGCAAGCTGAAGCAGGGGGCAGCTCAGCACAGTACGAGGAGTATAGGTTCAAACCCTGTTTCTGACACTTGTGTGGTTTGGGCAAAATTATTTAACCCTTCTAAGCCTCAGGTTATCATTTGCAAATTGGAAGTAACACCCATACAAGGCTTTGGTAAAGTAAAAGAAGATGATATGTGCCAATATGGCAGACACAGAAGGCAGTCAGTATATGGTGATTCTGTATAAGAGGAATCCTGCTGAGTACTTACTCATGGAGAAACCAACCATGAATTAAGAACCAATCTTTCTGGAGGAAATACCAATAAGGACTTTTAAATCTCATTTTTGGCTCTTGTAATCTCAGTCACAGTTCAATTTTCTTTTCTTCCTCTGCTTCCTTTTCACACTCATGGTCTTAGTTCCCCTTGCATTCAAATGTGAGCATTTTCCAAACTGTTTTCCTTGGCCCTCTTCTCTTCTTGTTCTAAATCTCTCCTGGAGCTTCCATGTTCTGCGTATCTCCTTCAGCTATCCTCTTTGTGTTAATCACTGATAAACTTACAGTAAAACTCAGTCTCATCCTATGACCGGAACGCCTCATGATCCACTGGACATTTTTGGTGGATGCTCAGCTTCTCCAAATCAGCCCTTCTAACTCTTTCCTTTCACTGAGGGCTTTCTCCTTCTTCTGTTAATGATCAGTTAACCACCTAGTTATTGGTTGAAGCATCTATCTAGTTACTCAAGCTAGAAACAAGAGTCACAATTGACCCTTCCTTACGTGGTATTTCTACCTTCTATAATCACTGTGGTTCTAGCTTAGATATTGCCATCTTTCACCTAGATAACTAAATAGACTCTTAACTGCCTTTGTTCTTTCCATGTCATAGCCTGTTTAAGAACTTTCACAGATGAGAATGTATCAGCCACTGTGGGAAACACTTTGGTGGTTCATCACAAAGTTACCCAGCAATTCCACTGCTAAGTATCTACCTGAAAGATTTGAAAACAGGTACACAAACATTTCCAAGTACACGCATGTTCATAGCAGCACTATTCACAGTAGCCAAAAGGTGGAAACAACCCAAATGCCCATCAACACATAAATGAATAAGGAAATTTTCGAAAATTTGGTATACATAAAATGGAATATTACTCAGTCATTAAGATGAATGAAGTAGGGATACATGTACCAAAGGGGATGAACCTCAAAAATGTTGGACTAAGTGAAAAAAGCCAGACACAAAACCTCACATATTGTATGATTACACTTATGTAAAGAGGTACACCCATGGAGACAGAACACAGATTGATAGTTGCCAGGATGTAGGGGAAGGAGCAACTGCTTAATAGGTATAGGTTTCCCTACTGGGATGATGAAAATATTTTTGAACTAGTAAAGGTGGTGTTTACATGCCTCATTTACTAAATGATATTGAATTGTTCACTCTAAAATGATTAATTTTATACTATATGCATTTTACTTCAACTTTTAAAAACCCAGCAAACTTTCACTGGCTCCCCCTTGTGTACAGAATGAAGCTCTGGGATCTCCAGCTTTCTCTATATGACCCTACACAACCTGGCTGCCGCCTAAATTTCCCATTCCTGTCCTGCTAGCCCTTCCTCCAAGTCTCTCTCCTTTCCATATGGGAAGGGTTGCTTTTCCCTAAACACTTAGTATTTTTTCACCATTCTCTGCTTTGGTTTATGCTGTTTTCTCTGTCTCCTTTCTTGGTAAAGCCCAACTGCATCCTTTGAGGAAGAGCAAAAATTCCAGCTCCTCTGTAAAATATCCTCTTCTCATGTGACTTACCCAGGAGATAGCTATTCTCCCTCCCCTTCCTTGTTTTCCTAGGCCCTGAAAACAGCCTGTATTATCATGCTGCGTCGAGGATAGCGGTGTCCTTCTCTCTTTCCTTCGTTAGACTGCATGCTCCTTCAGGGCTGGCGCTTCACACGATTTATATTTGTACTCATTGTGCCCCATACAGTGTGAGGACCACAGTGGGTACTCAAAGTTGGCTTTTAAGTCTTATTTTTAAAGAGTAATTTTTGCTTCTTTAATTTCAGTTATTGACTGTGGTAAAAAAAAAAATCCAGTTGAACTTCTTTTCTATCCCTTGATTTATAATAGGAGTACCGTGAGGAATTAGATGAGGATTATTATAAATATTTTACTTCTGTCAAACACAGTTGCATTTTGTAAATGGTTATCCAGTGTATGTCTCCATCCTGGCATGTTTTTATTTCTAATAATTACAGGTATATATATTTTTTACTTTATTTTAAAAAAATGTGTTTTTCTTCCAGTTTTTTTGAGATATAATTGACATACAGCACTCTATAAGTTTAAGATGTACAGAATCATTATTCTGTACATAAATCATTATTTAACTTACATACATCATGAAATGATTATCACAATACATTTAGTGAATACCCATCATCTCATATATATCCAACATCAAAGAAATAGAAAAAAAATTTTTTCCTTGTAATGAGAACTCTTAGCATTTACTCTTAACAACTTTCATATATAACATATAGCAGTTATGTTAATTATATTTATCATATTCTATGTTATATACCTAGTACGTATTTATCTTGTAACTGGAAGTTTGTACCTTTTGAATGTCTTCATCCACTGCCCCCTCTCTCCACACCCCACTTCTAGTAACCACAAATCTGATCTCGTTTTCTATGGGTTTGTTTTTGAAATATAATTGACACACAACACTCTGTTAGTTGTGGGTATATAACGTAGTGATTCAATATTTCTATATATTTCAAAATGATCACCACAATAAGTCTAGTTACCATCTGTCACCATACAAAGATATTACATAATTATTGACTATATTCCCCACACTGTACATGTCATACCTGTGACTCATTTATTTTGTAATTGGAAGTGTGTACCTTGTAATCTCCCTCACCTATTACAGGTATATTTTAAAAATTATTTCCTTTGATATTTTTGATAATAAACAATTTAAACTTAAGTTTCTTACTTTTGGTAAAGATGATCTAAAAATTGCATATTTGGGGAAAAATCTGTTAATCATGTATTTTCCTAGGCCCAATTATCTTTATTGTTACTTGGTTCCTTTTTTTCCCGCCTTATACTTGTTTAGATTGGGTTTCTCTTGCTTGTGGTAAAAAAAATACCCTGAATAATGTAACTTAGTGTGCTACAAATGCTACATTGGCTCTGGGGCTTTGAACAGATTCAGTCCTTGTCCTAAGGTGTTTGCAGTGGGTTCGGGTGAAGTAGATAGGAAAGCCCACAGTCACTACCTTGTGTACAATTGACATTTATACAAAATGACCTCGTATCACAAAGGAGGGAGCCCCTCACTCTGCTAGGGGAACAGAGGAGGTGGCACAGGTGCTATGTTATGCAGTTGAATCTTAAAGAATGAGTTGGTGGCAGCAGGGTCTAATGGGGCCTGGAGAGTGTCAACAGCCTATAACTTAAAATGTTTTTACCAGTTGTTGCCAGGTCAGACAGGTGTAAACCAATTTGGATCAATTTGAACTTGTTTGCTACCAAATGTCTCGTAGTGACCTATTTTAATGACCATTGCCAACATGAGATTTACGAGAGAGCATTTCAGGCTCAGATGCCAGGTAGATGTGCTATGTTGTCCAGCCTCTGTTTTCCTCCATGCTGCATTATATTTGATTGCTAAGATTAACTCCGTGGGCCAGCTTCTTCCCCAGTGATGCTGGATAAACGAGGGTGCCACTGCAAGACTGTATGTGTTTATGTTATTGATGCAGATTTTGTGAGTTGTTAATGCATCTGGTGCAAGTACTCGAGTAGAAGTTCAGACTTCAATTAGTTGAGTTTATGAAGCACTGACAGTGTAGGGCAATATATGAGGCATGTAGGAAATTACAAAGGAAACAGGAAACGCAATCTTTGTTCATATTGAGTTTATCATCTAATGGAACAAATATAAATGGAGATACATGATAGCAGATAAAATAAACATAAAAACATAGTCATAACCAGTTACAGATGGATAGAGATATTTGCACAAGTGCTGTGGGGCTGGGAAAATGATTGCAGCGACTGTTGTCGGCTGGGGTAAGTCAGGAATTGTTTCAGTACAGGACGTAAAACTTAGGCAAAAATACTAAGGACAGGAAGGAAAAGGATTAGTGTGGGGGAAATCATTCTAGGAAGTATGAATGAAAATGAATAAAACGGATGAAAACAGAGGGAGTGGGCAGGTTCTTTGTAGGTGGCAATAAGGTTTGCTTGAACATCGGGGGTTTTGTAAGATAGAGATTTATTTTGGAAAACCTTACAGTAGGCTCACTGCTGTAACAAAGAATCTAAAATATCAGTGACTTAAAGGCTATTTCTTACATCAGATCCAATGGGAATCTGTGTGTGTGGGTCTCTATTCTGTGCAGTTATTCAGGGTTCCCGGCTCCTTCCAGCTAAATTTTAAGTTCAAGGAGTCTTCTAGGTTTTGAGAGTATTTCATTCAGTTGGTGAAGGGGATGGGAAATGGAGGAGAGTCGGTGGGACGTATATGTGGGCCCAGCTTGGCAGTAGCCCTGCACACACCCCACTGGCCAGTACTCAGCCATGTGGCCGTACCTCTATGCAACAGGCTAGGAAGGGTAATCTAGCTGGGTGCCCAGGAAGAAAAAGGCATGAGTTTTGGGAAATACATAGTGGTCTCTCTATCGTTTTTATGCTAGTATCCTCTGAATCTAGATCACATCCTTATTTTTCACCTGAAGTTTACTTTGTTCTTTCCAGTTTGCCTGTTGAGCTTAGAGGCCCTGCCATCACCTCAAACGCACCACTCCTTCCTTTCCTAGCTTCATTATTCATTATTTTTTAATCAACAATTCTTATTCTTTTATTGCTTTAGCATGATACCTCAGAGTCACTGTTAACCTTTCTCTTCTTTATGTATTTAACAGTGTTCCTTCAGAATGCCTGCTCAGTGTATTCTTTTTTTTCTTTTTCCATCTTCCGTACGCTCTTGGCAGTGACCTCATGTCCTAACAGTTGCACTGGTATAATAATTTCCTACCTAGTTTTCCACCCTGAATATTGCTACTAGATAAATAATCACTTTCATCTTGTTATATCCTTCTTAGTAATCCTTTTGCCTCCTGTGTGTGTGAAGGTGAATTCCAAATTCCTAAGTTATACTTAGGAATCACTGTTATCCTTCCTCTACCTCCTTTCCAGCCTCATTTCTGACCACTGAGCCCAAGGAGGCTGTACTCCAGGCAGGCTGGGCATATTAGCCTCTGAAGCTAGAAGATGCTAATTCTTACCCTGGAGACAAGAGCTTTCCCTGGAGAATGAGCTATTCTGCACCTTTTGGAGCAAGCCCCAGCTCATGTTACGTATAACTCATGAAGCCTTGCACAAACACATTGGCTCCTAGTAATCTTTGACTTGCCTGTTCCACTCACTCCTGTGGGTGCTTAATCATATACAGCCTCGTTTTGCTGTAAAAATGTTTAGTGTGTGCACATTTTGTCTTTCCACATTGATTGTTCAGATCCATAAGGGCAGGGATGATGTCATATATCTTATAATTTCCCACAGGGCCTAATATACAACTAGGCACAAAGTAATTACTCAACAGCTACTTGCTGAATAAATGTATTGAATGGAGATAAAGGCACTTAGGTATGAAGGTAATCATTTGGATGGGGGTTTTCATTTGATTCAAGAGGCAGTTGGGGGCCATTTTTGGCTTCTGAAAATAGGAATCAAAAGTTACTCAGAGAAGAGGATTCTTATGGTTGTATGTAGGATCCTCTCAAGTTGAAAACAGATAAATACAAAATGTTAAAGATGGAGTTAAAACAAAGAGCCTGGTTTGTTCATGTAAACAGTGTAGGGGCCCTGTTCCCTGTAGGATTGGAGAAGGTGTTAAGTCTGAAGCCACAGAAGATTCCTGCTAGGCTTTCTAGGTTTGAAACATAAGACATAAAAGTAAATGATAGGAAAAAAAAAAAGAAAAAAGTAAATGATAGGACTTATTGATGCCCAGAGAGCAAAGGAGAGAAATGGCTCCCACAAAACCTGACCGCAGTATACTACTGATGGTAACAAACTGGGAATGAGTGATGATTTGAATGAACGTAATATGTTGATTTAATATGAGTTTAGTTTCAGGTTGCAAAGGCCTTTCAGATGCAGATAGGTGTTCTACAGACATCGGCAGAATCATATGTTTGAAAGAACTCTGATTGCAGAGTTAGGAGACCAATCATCTAGTCCTGACTTTATTGTCACTGGGGTTTGTAATCTTGTGCAAGTCATTCAAGCTTTCTGTGTAATGTGGGGTAGGCATTTTCATGGGGTGGAGCAATTGAAAAAAGATTCCGTAGTCAGTACATTTTGGAAATGCTGTATATTTTTCAACATTTTAGTGAACATTTCAAGCATACAGAATAGTTAAAATACTTTTACAGTAGACATCTATATACCTGTCACTTAGATTTGACAATGAACATTTTACTGTGCTTGTTATATTATCTGTCCATCTGTCTATTACTTTATCCATTCATCCTTTTGTTTTCATCTCTTCTTCCTCCTCCTCTCCCTCTCCCTTCTCCTTGTCCTCCTCTTATTATTACTATGCACAATGCTGGTCAAAAAGAGAATGCATAGTAGTAATGAACTATAAAGTTATAGATGAGTTTATTACTTGTAAAGAATTTAGTTTGCTTACATCTGAATCCTTGGAGTCATCTTTGAGCATTTTCTTATATCCTATATCCAGTCCGTCATCTTCATTCTTGAATCATCTATTCTGTACTCTACATTCTGTTCATCTCTTTGATTCTACTTTCAAAATACATCCCAGATCCATTTATTTCTTGCCATCGTCACTACTGCCCTGTGCCAAGCTACCGTTTTCCCCCATTGGATACCTAGTCCCCTGTTTTCACTTTTGCTTATCTACAGTTTCTTCCTTGCAGAGAAATAAGAATTAGTCTTTCAAAATAAAAATCAGAACAAGTCACTCTATTTCTCAAAATCTTCCATTCACATTAGTGTGGCCCAGTAGGCCCTGTATGATTTGCTCCCTGGCTCATACTTTGATGACATTTTCTACCACCATTTCTCTTGCTTATTCAACTGTGTCCACAGGTTCCTACCTCAGGGCCTTTGCACTTGCCTGGAATCCTCTTTACCTAGATAAGTTATGATTCCCATACTAAACTCCTTTAGGTTTCTGCTCTAATGTCACCGTATCATGAGGGCTTTCTTGATCAACCTATCTAATATATATATATATATATTTTTTTTTTTTTTTCACTCTCCATTTTCTCATCTTATTTTTCTTTTCTTCATGGCATGTATATTTATTTGTTCATTTTTTTCTCTCCATGAGGACAGGTATGATCACTATCTATTCCAGGGGTATAGAACAATAATTGGCCCATAGTAAGTACTTAACACATACTTGTTGAATATGTAAATGAACTGAAGATAAATGACATAGACCTAGAGGACGTAGAAGATAAAAAACATAGACCCTGCACTGATATGGTGGCTTTCAAAATTAATACAAGTAAACTTGCTGAGTTTATAACACATACTGATGTCGTCTAAAATAGCAGAGTCCCAGGTATGACATGAGAGTGAATTTTACTGAAGTTGTCCCTGGCTTTTTCCCATCTGCATTCATCTGTGAGGAAGAAGATGGTGTGGGGCAAGCCTTGGTCAAGAGTGATAGAAAAGCACATGCTGGTAAAAGTTGATATGAAGTGAGTTGATGCTCAAGTCTAGGAATTGAGAAGCACAGTAAGAGGAGGATTAAAATCTGGGAGAAACCCCCCATATTTTTCTCAGTCAGTAATTGACAATTTGAGTTCCAACTAGCCTTAGTATGTTTTTGTTAAGCCAAGCCATTTTGCATTCAGGTATTGACTTTATTGAGCACAGACGCAAGAATTCCCCTGTATAGGCATGTATCATAGCAACTTGGGAATTCTAATAAAAATAATAATTTTATTCATAATATTTGTTTCATTTTTTGCTCAATTTAAGACATGAGAATTTCTTTCCTTTCTTTTTTTGCTATAAATATATTTTAGTACTAGCCCTTTTAAATCCCTTTCACCTTTTAACCACATCCACAAAATAAATACTTATCAGTTACTGAGAAATTGGAATGTAAGCTCAATTATGTTAAAAACTAATGGGTAACACTAACACATAGTAACAGCTTCTTTTGCAATATTTATTCTCTTGGTGATAAAAGAAAAAAAATAAGCCCAACAGCCCACTGCTGCAGAAAGAATTTAGCTACAAGTTTATCAATTTGAGCAGGCCAACTGCACAACTAAATGCATGTGAAACTTAACAAATCCCTTGGGGAAGCTGACTGTAAAAATTTTCTAGTCTGTGTCGAGTTACTGAGGTGCGACATGGTGGATTGGACTTAATGCCTTAGGCAAGCACAATCAAATAAGAGACAGTTTAAGATTTTTCTGTGTCCATGAAGGGATCTCTGGTAGATGTCTAAATGTAGCTTTCAGAAAGGAATATAACACCATCATGAGCTCTCTTTCCTAAATATTTTGCTGGGTTATTTTGGTTTAGAAGAAATCCAAGTAAGATTTATCCAGGGTAGGCTTTGTAACAGTTGAAATATTTAGGATTGTGATTTGCTTCATAGGGATATGGGAAAATACAAAGTATTTCCCCTTAAATTTTAATTTTTAAGAAGAAAATTCAAGAATAGTATATGTGATTTACTGGAATTACTTTGGACTATGGCATGTGATTTTGTGATCTCTTAAAGTTGACCCACCCACCTCAGAATTTCAGAAGAATTTAGTGTAAGAGAGTTAATGTCGTAAAGTCGTTGAGTGGAAAGGGCCTGGAGCCTGATGACCTTGATTCGAAGCCCAGTTATACCACCTGTTAATGTGTGACTTAGGGCAAATTAGTTAACCTCAGTTTTCTAATCTGTAAAATGGAAATAATACCATCAATCTTAGGGTTGTGTGAAGATTAAGTGAATTAATAAAAATGAAGCATTTAGAATAGAGCTTGACACATAGCACTCAGTAAGTGTTAGCTATACAGCAATGACTATAATAATAATTTTTAGTATGATTATCCTGTGATCACTCAGGACATGTAGTGCAGTTTCTCAGGAGCATGAGTCATGTCGTGTCACAGTCCTTCAGCTGCCCAGTGCTCAGCTTATGACAATATATATGAGAGATAGGTTTGCGAGTTGGATCCCCAGCCCCTGAGAGTGTTGGAACCCGCACCAGATGAGGTTTCCCAACTTATAGAGGAAACTCACTCTGAAATCATCTATATCACAAAATAGAACCTTTTACTCTAGAGAAGAGGATCAGCAGACTAGAGTTGAAGGGGGGAGTTGTCCTAGCTTTAAAGACAGTGGACATCTCAAAATTGTTAAAGTAACTGCTCCTTGGACATTACTTGGCTGTTGGGTCTTCAGGATTCATAGAGCTTTCCCACATTTTTTCAAACATCGGTTTCCATGATAGCCCTGAAGCATCTTCACAGTCACTTCAGTTCTTTGGACAAGTCCTTTCAATTTTCTCCTGTGACCTGTCCTCATGATACTGACCTATGGCCCTGACCACAGTCTTCCCACAGGAACCCTTCCCCTGACACTTAACCTTCCAGCCTAGACAGCCAACCTTGGAAGCATGCAGTTCCCTCCCTGTGACCTGGTTGACTGACCAGAAAGCAGGAAGCCATTGACATTGACCTCTGACTCTGTCATTTACCACTTCTCTTACTTCCTCTTGCCCTCTGGATTTCAGGAGCCCTGCTTGTCTCTGACTCTGAACATTGCTTTTTCCAACCCTGTGTTTCCCCTTTCTTCCTTCAGCACTTGCCTAATCAGGACTCTCAAAGAAGAGGGGAAGAAGAGACCCCAGAGGAGGCAAAGATGAAGGGGAAGGGCTGGGCCTAAAGAGGGCAACCACATAATTTATGGTTCAACCTGGGATATTTTGAGGGAAAAGTGGGGGCTATTAATAATTACACTAGGACAACCTGACATAAACCTTGTTGTGCTGGGCAAACTGGATCCTTGGCCCACCCTAGGCCGAAGACTGTGGGGAAAGCAGTTATTTCCCCATCCCCTTTCCTTATTCTTTCCACTCAACAATAGCACCACCAACACATGAATGCACTGATTTTTTTGTTGTCGTTGTTAAGTAGTTGCTGTGGGGCGCGTTAGTCGTGGGTTACCACAGTGCTCATTTAAGAGACTAAGCAATCATGTCAGCAAAAGCGGTCTCTAAAAAGTCTGCCAAATGTCAATCTACAAATAATTGAGAAGTAATTATCATTACTATTATTTTTGATCAAATAGAACTATAAGACTTATTTCTCCATTCTTTTTCTCTCTGTATGGGAGAACACAATGGGAATTCAGTCCTTTGTACAATTGTTGGGACCCTTTATATAGTCTCTATAAAGTTTCATAATGAGGAATGCTGAAAAAGCCTTTAACGTTTACAACACAGGACAAGGGTTGGAAGCACGGTTCCCTCTTTCTACAAATGTGGCAAGACCTGGAAATTTAGTTGAAAATAATGAAAACATTTATATTTCTAATAAAAGCAAATTTATTTGTACATGCTTTGGGTCTCCTAATATTGTTTAAATGAGTGGTAGATTCTATTAGTAATTAACTCTGTAAATACCAGTTCATTGTGCATGAGCATAGAGTAAATAAATTCAAATTGTACCTTTTTTTTTTTAATCTCTTAGGACCTATTTTCCAACTTAAACCTAAATTTTACAGTCAGCAACAACATAAAATAATAGAGCATGTCAGTGAACATTGTGATAATTTTAAGTATTAATTTAAATAAATGAAGTTCCTGTTATAAGTTCCTCCTTCTAAGTGTGAATAGTAGGTGCCAGAGAATGTGTGAGCTGGGACAGATCTTAGATATCACCTAGTGCAACCACCCCAGATGCCAAAGGGTGCAGGGGTCACTTGGCTTAAATCACTAGTTGCCTCACTCTATGATCTTGTTCCTTGTTTCAAATATTAGTAAATACTACTAGGCTGTAGTAGGTAAATCACCTAAAAATTTTGTATTTTGCTTCAAAATAGCAACCTAAATCGCCAGTAAGGCTTAGGGACAACCTGCTGTTTTTAAGTGGACTCCCTAATTTAATTAATTCACTCAATGTCTTCAAAAGTTATGAAGGACTTGAAGAAGTTATGGCTTTATATTGCATATTTTCAATTTTGGATTTCAACCAAAAGTGATATCATTGTGTTCAGCAGATATGGACTTCCTCTTTGCTTTTTAGTAACAAGTGCCACTACAAATGTCTTATAATTAAAACATAAAGATACTGATCCTTTAACTTGCACTTTGTAGAAATAGAAGAAGCTTGCCAGAGAAAGACTATTTCATATTCACCAAACTTTTTTGGTAAAGGGACTGATAGTAAATATTTCTGGCTTTGTGGGCCATATGGTCTTTGTCAGAACTACTTAGCTCTGCTGTTGGGAGTGCAAGAGCAGTCTTAGTGTGTAAAGAACGAGCATGCCTGTGTTCCATTAAAACTTTATTTTCAAGACAGGCAGTGGTTGGATAAAAGCAGGCACTGTGGGCCATAGTTTGCCAACTCCTATCCTTTTGTGATGATAGGTCTCAATTTAATGTTCACATAGATGAAAGCTATATTTTAAATTTATTTAAAGAAAAAATCTTTATCATATCATTTATTGAGGGATTATATATGATTAGGATGCATGCTTAATTAAAATGATTTCTAATAAGATAGCATAGAGAACAATAGAGGAACACTAGCAAGGGTAATCACTGCAACATTATTTGTAATAACAATGAAGGGAAACAACCTCAATGTTCATTGATAAAGAACTGGTTAAGTAAACTGTGGAAATCTGCACAGTTAAAAAGAATGAACTACAAGTATTTTCACTGACAAGGAAATTTCTCTCCAACACCATTATTTTGAGGGATAAAAAAGAGAGTTATAGATGTATACAGTATGACACCATTTATGCCAAGTGAACAAGTCACAAAAGACTACTGCATATTCTCTGTGGATACAGATGACTGTAAATTTATGGAAAAAAGCTCTAGGGGAATGCATACCAACCTGACAGCAGTGATTACCTCTGGGGAGGGACTGAGTTTAGGGGTGTTAGTCAAAGAGAATGTGAAACCACACATTTTAAAAAGACATTAGAGAATGACACGCACAAAACTGCTAGACAGACATTTACGTTCTGAAACAGTATAAGGAATGAGGACTTTTAATGTTTAAGTTTAAAATTATAGTACATGAATTTATAGTACATGAAATTTATAGTCTTTATAATTTTGAGGATTCTATAGGAAATGAATGTTAGGTAAGAATCTACTTCCAATGAAAAGGGCATATGATTTATTTATTGCGTAGGCCTTGGTCTACAGAAATACTTTGAACATTAGGAAATTTGAGAAACTCAGTAACTTTGCAAAGGTAGTAGACTGACCACAGTGGTCAGCAATTTATGAGCTGTATGTCAATGTTATGCTCAGTCTGGCCTTAGGAATTTACACCTGTGCTAGTGTCACACTTTGACAGGGAAACTTATTTTGTAACATGCTACCTTCTCAAGTGAAATCTGTGTGGATTTGATGCCAGTATACCTCAATTTAGCACAGCCCCAAAATGAATGTAGTATGTGAGTCTAGACATAAGACGGATGATGCAAAGCAAAAACATGCTTATTTATGGCTGAGAAGAGACTGTATTTTCACAGGTACTTGTTGCAGACCTACTATGAACTCCTCACTGTTTTGGAAAAGTCTATAAAAAATGTGAATAGCCTCTTTTCTGAAAACTATCTCATTGGGGAATAAGGAGAAATTAGATAACATCAAAAGATATCGTATTTTAAAATGCCATCTTGAGAATCCAGGAATATATACAGCAGATGAGGGGACCAACGTGGGCTGGAACTGTTGAGTGTCAGCTTCTTAAGATAGTTGTGTCTTGTTCTGGGTCTCAAAGTAAAGTTTGGATAGATAGGGGAGATGAAAAGGCAGATTTTAAGAAGGAGGGAGCTTGTGGGCAACTATGGTGAGTCAGAGAGCAAGTTTAGGCGTCTGTTCTGAAGAGGAGCATGGTGTAGTAACGATGATGATGGTGGCAGTAATGACCCGGCTGTGGCTTCTGGTAATGGAAGCATCAGTAGTAGCATTTATAGTATAACCAGTATAATACTAGGGTCACCTTTTTAGCTGAAGTATAATTGACTTAGAATATTATATTAGTTTCAGGTGTACAACACAGCGATTCAATATTTTTATACATCATGAAATGTTCACCACGGTAAGTCAAGTCACCATCTGTCACCATACAAAGTTATTATAATACTATTGACTATATTCCCTATGTGTACATTATATCCCTGTGACTTATTTTATAACTGGAAATTTGTACCTCTTAATCCCCTTGACCTATTTCACCCATCCCCTCATCTTCCTCCCCCCTGGCAACCACGCATTTGTTCTCTGTGTCTGTGAGTCTGATTTCACTTATATGTGGAATCTAAAAATAAAACAAATGAACAAGTATAACAAAATAGGGTCCCATTTTTTTTGACCAAGAGTTTTATGCCAGGCAAGGTACTGTTTCACATACCTTTTTCAATTCTCACTAAGCCCAAGGCCATGGTACAACTCTTCCCACCCATCCTACAGGTGAGGAATCAAGGTTTTTAGAGGTAAAATAACTTCACAAAGAACATTTAGCTGGTGAGTGCCAAAGCCAATATGTTTTTGGCTGCCTGACTATAAAGCCCTGGACCACCCAAGGCCAAGCTGACCCAGAGGACAACCATTCTACTGCTGGTTCTGACACTTAAGTATCCCCTGACTCATTTTCCTCCAACCTGAAATAAAGGCACTGGACAACACAATCTCTAAGACTCATTACACTCACCCTGTGATTTAGTTGCCTTATCAGAAAGTGGGGCTATAATTGTACTGTGCAGATAAAACAATGAGAGGATACATGGAACAGTGTCAGGCAAATAGTAGACACTCAATAAAATTTTAGAGTCCAGTAAATAGAACATTGCTGTCATCATCTAATCATCAGTCTAGATAATTGCTTCAGCATTTGTTCTACTAGATTCATCCTAAACTTTGGATGAAAGAGACATAGCAGGGTTAGAATGAACCTTTCAATTTACCCTAAAGATGTGGGTCATAACCAGGGGAGAGAACTTGTTTGAGACCTTCTTAACTTTGTTGAAATCTAACTGCCTATATATTGTATTTGGGTCTTAGTTGCAGCATGCGGGGTCTTGTTGAGGCATGCGGGGTCTTTTGTTGCGGGGCGTGAGCTCTCTAGTGACGCCAGGCTTCTCTCTAGTTGTGGCGTGTGGGTTTTCTCTTCTCTAGTTGTGGCGTGTGGGCTCCAGGGCGTGTGGGCTCTGTAGTTGTGGCGCACGGGGTCCAAAACAGGTGGGCTCTGTAGTTTGTGGCACGCGGGCTTAAGTTGCCCCGTGGCGTGTGGGATCTTAGTTCCCCGACCAGGGATCGGACCCGTGTCCCCTGCTTTGGAAGGCAGATTCTTTACCACTGGACCACGAGGGAAGTCCCTCTATATGTATATATTTTTAAAAATTGTATTTTATTGTCACATATTGACCATAATTGGCTTTTTAAATTAATATATTGTGGAAATCTCCACAAGATAATATAACTCTCTCTATAGTTGCACAGTATTTAATTGCATAATATTTCATGTAAGCAGTTCCTTATTAATGGGTGTTTACACTGATTTTAGTGTTTTGTTTTTATAAAAATTCTGTGGATATCTTTTTGCATTTGTGTGTATATTTGTTCAATTACTAGATTTGCTTGGGATAAATTTAAAGAAATAGAATATGCATTTAAATTTTGATAAGTATTATCAAAGTGTCCTCCAGAATTTTTGTCATTTTCTTTGCATGTTAGTAATAACATGGAGATGTCACAAATAAGCCAAAATACGAAATAAGACCACTTTCACTTTTCTACATACATTCAAGTAACGAAGACACAAAGAAATCAATCTGAAATGTCTTCAGTGCAGGATCAGTAGAGTTGATCTTACTGCTTACTTCCAATACACCATTACTCAAATCAGAAAAGCAAATATTAAAAAAAAATAACCCCCATAATTTTGTTTAGGATAGACAAAGAGATAAAGTGTTAATTTTTGGATAATTTAAAAATATACAGTGTCATGTAATTTTTGGGAGGATGTGAATATGCATTTTATGGCAGAGACACAGATAAGGGACAGAGGAAATTGTACTGCTTGTTTCCAGAGTAGATTATTCGTTTAAGAACTATATTTCATAACATCATGATTTTAATACTAAAAAAAGATAGAAATAATAGTTGTGGAGAAATATATGTTTGCTTTTTGTTCCTGTTTAAGTTCATATGTTTGTAATTAATATCCTAAATTTAAAATAAACTACTCAAATACCAAAATAGTAACCAAATGTTATACACCATTCTTTTGAACTAATCTTAAAATGATGATCACATACTGATAAGAAAATCATTATTAATGTAGTCTCTGTAATGTGATCTATTACGTATCTTAAATGACCAAATGACATGTAGTCAAAGCTTAGTGTGTTAAGTAAAAAATCATATTCGTTCTTTTAGTAAATCAACTTAGTGGACTCTAGAGAGATCTGCTTGTTTTAGATATCTGAGTGATAATACTCGTTCTTAGATTATTTTTTGATCAGGGCAAACAATGGAACAAATATTCAGAGAAGAAAAAAACATCAGAGGGCAATTATAAACCAACATCAAGATGTTGGTGAGTGTAGGAACTTGATTCCACATGGAAAGAGAAGAGGCAGTTCTGCCACCCCAGAGCTGTGCAGCAGATGTGAGCTATTCCCCTGGAGGATGAGGCCGAGCCTTCGGAGGAAGCACTGTTCCGTTCTATGCTTGACAATGAGCAGTGTTTACAGAGGAGTCTCATACAGGGACTCCAGATGCTTCAGTGGTCTCTCTTGAGAAGTGAAAGGAGGCTGGATGTAGACCTGAAATGGCTTAATGAGAAATACACCACATTTTTGGAGTGAGAATATTAGAATTGATGGGTGGTCTGTTTTTAAATCTCATTGAACCCAAGGGCTGATGGATGCATAATGCATAAAGGGGGGTGGTTAGAAGGGGCTGAGAAGGTATCTTCAGAGTTCTGAATGTGAACTTACATGCCTGAGATAAGGTAGCATCTTCATCTGTTTTTCCAGTTTTCAGGACTGGGAAGAATGGGCTTGACAGGGGTCTTATTATTAGGGCCAAGAGGGCTTTCAATTGAAATTTGGAGCTAGTAAAGAGAAGAAAATGGAACAAAATGAGCACAAAATAGATTTAATTTAACTAATGAAGAAGCAGGGTGAATGAAGACCCTGGAAGTTCTCTAGAAACCATAGCAGGGCATAATAATGGGGATGGGGTCAATATGACCAGATATGTTTATGCTGGGTATAAAGTAGATTTAAGGAGAAAACTTGATTATGGCTTAAGGGGTCTAAGCAAGTCTTAGCTCAAGGACTAAGGGGAAGGACTAACAATGGAAGGACTGCTGTGGAAGGGCTTTCCCTTGCAAGAAGCAGGTTAAAAAAATCATGCAGAGACTGACACGCTGTATATTACATAGGTAAAATATACAGCACACACACATATACACACATAGGATATATATGCATACATAGACACGTATGTGTGTATTCACACACTTATCTACATATATTCAGGAAGGAAATACACCAGAAATCTTAAAGAAATTACCTTCAGGCAGGAAGATTTTGAATAATTATGTTGTTCTTCTGCTTTTCTATATTTTCAAATGCTTCAGCAGTAAGCATCTATTACTTTGATAATGAAAATAGTGTTTAAGTAATATTTTTGAATACCAAAACACACATTTGAGTAGAAAGCATTTGGGTGTGGATTAAATAATTAGAAGTAGTTGTTGGCCGCCTTTTGAAATGGACAATAGGCATGATGCTTTAATTATTGAGATTGTAAAACTGTTAATGAGGTAGGCATAGTAAATGTTGGGGAGTTTCATTTCTACAAGTGGTCTGCCAAGATTCTGAAAAATTTATGATGAACTTAAAAAAAAAAATCTCTCAAATAATTGAGGAAACACTGGAGTAATTGGCCACTCTTGATTGAAGTCTAAATTAAGGGAGAATTTGTTGGTCAAGTGAAGGCTGTACATAGTTAGAACTGTAGCCTGAGACTTTAGGAAGCAGATTTCTAAAAATCCAAGAAAAAAAGAAGATTTTAGTTTCTTAAATTCAGGGCCCCAGTGGCCTTGTAATAATTGGTCCAGAGTGGATAATCTAAAAATATTATAGGTATGATTCAATGACTTAAGACTTTAAAAGACTGCCTGGTATTTAGTAGACACAGTAATATTTGTGTCACGAATGAATGAATCAGTGAATGAATGAATGGGCGATTGAGTAAAGATGGGTCATTGGTGGGGAGGCTCTGATAATAAAAATCTGACAATAATAGATGACCCCAACAGAGAAAAGAGTGATTGCCCCCAACATATCACACACAAGTTTTCTATAGAACTATGAGAAAAGACTTAAAGTTATGTTTGGAAACATAAAAGATGGGAAATAAGAGATCTAGCTCGTTTAATTGGCTGCTCCCCTGTGGCATCCCGTAGTAGCTTGTTTGTTCTCTTACGTTTCAATTTTCTTTTGTGTTAACTTGACCCTTTCTGTCTCTGTGAATCTGCTTCCCGGTTTTTAAGCACAATGTGTCATTGTTGTGTTCCCTTTGTTCTCATCAAAAATACTTGCACATTCTAGGTGCTCCAGAAATATTTGCCGATTTGCATTGTTTGGAACAGATGGTATAATGTAAAAAGATGACTAAAGAGAAAGAAACACTACTAAATCCTATTTAACTTCTGTTTTCTCTGTAAAGGATAATGATTTTTCAAGTTGTAAAGGGCAGCACAACCATAACTACAAGAACCTGAAAACTTAAGTTTCAGCTCCTAGTTGCTTTAAACTGGTACAGATTCATCCATTGAGCTAAAGAAATTATTATGTGGGGTTGGGGAACTACTTCTGGAAATCTTTGGAGAAACCAGGAAAGAGGAGACATGAGCCAACATCCTGATATTCTGAAGAAAGTGAATGCCTAAATTTAGACTTGTTCTAGGATAGGAACTACTAAGTAAATGGATGAATTGACAGCACTTGGGAAAAAGCAATAGTCATTAGATAACAGTGAGGGTGCCAAGGTAACCTCACTTCCTTTTAAAAAATATGATTACTGAATCTGTAGATTAGGGAAACTCCTAAGACATAGCCTGTCTTAGTTTGTGCGGGTCATTGAGAAAGTGTCTTGTTATAGTTGTGGGCTTTTTGTGGATATATGCATTATGTGGTGAGGGATTCAGGATTTTTGAGTAAATGGTCCCCCAAAGGTAAACTAATCAAACTGGAGGCTGATCTTTAAAGAGACACTGCTTTAATCTGATTCTGTTCAGTAATTTTATCATAAGCCTATTTATTAATGTTTTACAAGGTAGGAAATTAAGAAGAATGGTCATTGATAGTATATTGGCTAAGGGTGGCCTGAACTCAAACCTAGGCCCTGTGACTTGCTGAGTGACCTTGAGCAAATTATGGAAACTTTCTGAGCGTTAGTATTTTCATTTGTGAAATGGAAATAATGGTACTTAACTTTACTTGTGTGTGGTGCACATAGGGCCCTTAGCACTGTGCCTGGCACTTGACAGATAACTTCATAAATGGTATCTAGTGCTTGTTTCGAATTTACTGTGCTAATAAGCATTTTATACACAAGGAAACTAAGGCTTAGAGAGATTAAATAGCATCAATTAGACAGGAATGAATTTCCTCAGGGTTAATAATGGACTAAGAAAATGTAATCTAAGAGCAGTAAATCAAAATTCATAAAATTTGTACTTTTGTTAAAAATCACTTATGTAAAATTGACCTAGAGGTTTTAATTGACTATGAGATGAATATGATCCATTGTTATATCATGGCTTAAAAATTAGGAGCGGGGAAAAAACTGGTCCAGTTGCACTTGGATAATTTGACCACATCTGGAATATGTTTGTTTTATTTCCCCCTCCAAGCATTTGTTAAGAGGGACAGATGGCGGAGGATGGACGCTATCCTGGGAACTAGCTGGAAGAACCAGAGTTAGTAAGTTTGGAAAAGAGGAACCTTTGGTGGAAGCATGAGAGCTGTCTTAAAATATTTGGAAGGGATCATTTGAAAGAGGAATCAATTTATTCTGTGATACTCCAGTGTGGGTTCCAGCGGTAGAAGTTGTGGGAAGGCCAGTTAGACCTTTTGATTTTTGCTGACCTTTGGACCCATTCAGAAGTGGGAGGGTCTGCCTTTCAAGGTAGGAAACCTCATCTTCTCCAAGTTGTGGCAAAGGCAGGATTCTCTGAGAGATACTGTGGAGGGAATTTTCGAATTGGATGAGGGTAGATGACCTCTCTATTCTCTTCCAAATCTAAGAATTTATTGTTCTCTGAGAGACTGAATCTTTCAAAATAATGCATTTCTTAAAAATGCATGTTACTGGTTTAAGGCACCTACTTTCCTTTAACTTTATGAATTTAATTGATTTTTGAGAACATAAACACGTTGCAAATATAAGAAATGAATTTTTCATTCTGGAAAATGATGATTATTTCAGTGTTATTGGGAAAACCATAATTTTAGTTAGTAAAATTCAAAGCACTGAATTCATTACAAGAAAGGCAATTTCCTCTTCACTATTAATTGTAAGACATTTCTTCCATTATTGAAGAGAAATCATCTGTGTTTGAAGAGCATTTATGTTAAGAAGGTGACATTTCTTTGACGTTTGTGTGTACATAAAGGTAGCTTGTAGAGAAATGTAAGAACACCAGAAGTGCAAACTTGTAAAAAATAACTTTCACATGCAAAGCCATTTGATATGTATTAAATATACGCTAGACTTCGTAAGGTTATTCATTTTAGAACCTGGATTTTCTTTCTTTTTTTTTTTTTAAATCTCTTAAGATTACTGAGTGCAGTATTATCTTGCCCAGATTTATAACCTTGTTAGAATTTTACTGAATAAAAATGAATCTGATTTTAGTAGTGAAATGTGCTTGATTCATACCCTCCCCTCCCCACCCAGGTGTCAGGCCAGCCCAAGCTGTTTAGCACATGAAAGTTCTTGTTTGACCATAACTGCACATCTCACTCCACAGGCAATCAGCATTTTAATTAGTGATTCAAAGGAAAGTCATTGTCATCTAGTTGCTTTATCATAATTGCCAAATAATTTTCCATTGAATAAATAAATAATGTAAAGGAGAAACCTCCCCTCATAATGCTGTCATTAAGGCTTCATTTTTTTACCCCCTCATTTGTATTTGTGTTAACACACAGCCCACTTGAAAAGGAGTAATTATAATGGCTTTCTGACGGTAGCCTGTGCTTTTTAAAAACTGGGGATGGTTTCCTTTTCTATCACCACTTTGCACTGCATGGCTTATTTTGAGGTTTAGATAAAGGAAGCTCATGGTGGCTCGTGTCTCTTCAAAGGTGTGTGAAAGTGAATGATTGATTTGCTGTGTGCATCATTGGAACTAGGTAACTTGCATTATGACTCTGATGTACTGTGTAATTGATGCAAGTCCTTTCATAGTATTCTGAGATTGAAATCAATATTCATTTGGAGTGCAACAGCTGTAATAAACTACATTCCTTTTGTAAGCAGTGGTCTAAGGCTTTGTAAAGGATCAGTTAGGAGTGACAGATTAACATTTCGGTTGGGCTGGGGTCTTTTTGAATAGATATGAACAATGTCTTCAAAACAACCCTGTTTAAAACAGCTGGTTTCATGAAATTAACTTTTTGATTTTGTTGTAGAGAAACTCTTTTTGCTTTTCCTTTATATGAGTCTTTCTTCTGTCCGATTACAAACCTGGACCCAATGGAAAGAAGGAATAATAATTATTTCATAAATAAGTTGATTTTCATGAATATCACCACGGATATTATTTATATACCTTGACAGATTTTTTAAATGTCTTGTCTTTAGTGTTACCCCTTTCAAAATATTAATGCTTGGCAATTGGATTTGCATTCTTTGTTAAAAATGGATATGCCTTGACAGTATCTAGTACAGACTAAAACTTCAGATACCAAAGAGATGCATCCTGAATAAAGAAATCAATATCAATGAATTCTTACAATCAGATAAGATATTTATCATTTTAAATATAGCCATGAGAGAGTTACCATAGTTTGGAGGCCAAAAGTGCTGGTTCAGAGGTCAGATAAATTTGAGTTCAAATCCTGGCCCTACTTCTGACCAGCTGTATGACCTTGGGCAAGTGACCTAAACCTTCGCCCGGTTTTACTAATCTGCAAAATGCAAAAGAAAACAGTAACCACCCCTCAGTAACACTGGGATAATTAAATAAAGTAATTAGCATAAAAACCACTTAACACATTGCTTGGCACATTTTAAGCTCTTGATAAATGTTAGTGAACTATAAGGACAATGAATCATGCCCCTCTCTTCTTTTTGGATCCGAGTTCCTTTCTCTCCATCCCATTTCTACCACCTTGAAAGTGCCCCTAGCCTGTCACTGCCTGCGTGAATGGAGCATATGTTTTGAAGATGAAACAAAAGTGTATACAAGCCACTTAAGGATCATCCAGCAAGGCATTTCCACTAAAGTTGTTAGAAATTACACGTTTTCAGAGATTTAAAAAATATTACTTTTGTATAGAAAACCCTAGTCACGGTTTAATCAGTGCATAACTATAAACTTTGTAATGGTTCCTTCCCCTAATTCCTTATAACTTTCTAAAGGGATAAATAATACATTTTACTATTATTGATATTCATCAAAATAGGATTATGATAGTTTATTTTATTTGACAGATTTGTTCAGACTGTTTTGTTCTGTAGTTGGTTTGCGGTCAGTTACCATGTTTTAGTCAGAAGTTGCCTTTCTGAGTGCTGACAGAATCCATTGCCTTTAAGTTTTTAATCCAAGACTGTTAACAGTTTTGTAAAAAGAAGCAATTCTGTTTGAGGGCTGCCCTCAATAACATCTGTACTCTTCCAGGTAGACATAACAAAAATAGTGGCAAACACAAGTTTAAAATAAAAAGAGGCTACACTAAAACCCTTTTCAGCCCTGTCTTCTGGTTGTCACTATCAAATATGGCTACCAGTTAAGATCACATTTCACATCTCTGACACAGACGGTTTGACAAGAAGCAATCTGAAGGCTTTCAGAAAGAAATCTGTCTGTGGTAGTTTCTGTGTGATATAAATATTACAAGGTCAAATTCATTTTTTTCCAGTGAGACAAAATGTTAACCTTACACTTGGATTCAAAGCTGACCCATGACATCACTTTTAGAATGAATATTTCTTTTCATTGGAAGGTGTGACCTAATCTCCATATTTCTTCTATGTATTTTATTTCCTAATTTGACTTTGAGTCAGAATCACCTTTTTTCATACATGTGTTGATGCTTTCTGCTGCTGGAAATAGATCTGTAGGCTGTTAACAATTATCGTCGTTCCTAATACATTCTAAAAATGCATTATAAAGGTGGATTGATTCTGTAGTTTTATAATAACCTGAATGTGGCACTGGTAAAGTGGATGGGAAGAGTATTCAGAAAATATCCTTTTCACATTAGACATTTAAATTTTTCAGTAGTTTTGGAGTTTTAGGAAAACATCTTTTCCTGGTCTTGATATAAAGTATTGACAAATATAAGCTTTTGTCTTAAATACTATTTTTTGTTTACTTACAATATTTCTATTAAAGTTGAGAGGGACTTGTTTGTTTATTGTGCATATATTTATGGACATATGTAGCCTTGCCTTTATTGTCCAGTAAGTCTCAGATAGGTATATGTTCAGATCAATCAGCAAACATTTATTGAACATTTACTATATGTCAGACACTAAAGCAGGGGTAAAAAGATGAATAAGACAGTGGTTTTGTTCTTAGATGTTCATAATATGGATAAATCACAGGGAAAACAGATATTTTCAAATGGCTTTAAAAGGAGAGTCACTTGGTATGTCTTTTGGACAGGACAATATGGTAATATACATTCGAGTCCTTATACTTAAATAGTCACGTGTGATTAGTGACTACCATATTGCATAGCACAAGTCTATAGGATAAGAATACCTTTCATTCATTGAAAACCTTGTTCTTAAATACTATGGGGTTGTAAGGAAGTACTTACCATATAATGTTAAATGAATAAAAGTGGTTACAAAACATTATTCACAACTTTGATCTTAGTTAAAAATTATATACACATATATTGATTCACACATAGGAATATAGAAATATACTAAAATGTTCACATGGACTAACTCTGAATATTGGGATTAGGGATGATCTTTGCTTATATTTACCTGTAGTTTCAAACTCTTTATAATGAACATGTATTACTTTTGTATGTTAATGGAGCCTATATACCAGCAATGGTCTGAATGTTTTCCCCATTTTTTTGGTTCTTCTCTGCTCACCTTGTTCTTCTTGCTGGTTTTTCACACTTTTCTGAAGAGCTGGGGAGGAATCTAAATCTCTAATCTTACCTGTCCCCATTTTCGCTCTTCCTCCCAATGGATTTGTCACTCTTGTTACTGTTGCTTCCAGGTCTCTCTTCTACTTTACAATCTTCCTCTTAGCTGTAGTGTACTAGTTCATCAGTCAGCTAGTTTAAACATATTTGCAGTCTCTCTTACACCTTTTTTTTTTTTTATTAATTAATTTACTTATTTACTTTTTGGCTGCATTGGGTCTTCGTTGCTGCGTGCAGGCTTTCTCTAGTTGCGGCGAGCGGGGGCTACTCTTCGTGGTGGTGCGCGGGCTTCTCTTTGCGGTGGCTTCTCTTGTTGCGGAGCATGGGCTTCTAGGCGCGCGGGCTTCAGTAGTTGTGGCTCGTGGGCTCTAGAGCACAGGCTCAGTAGTGGCGGCGCATGGGCTTAATTGCCCCGCCGGCATGTGGGATCTTCCCAGACCAGGGCTCGAACCCGTGTCCCCTGCATTGGCAGGCGGATTCTTAACCACTGCGCCACCAAGGAAGTCCTCTCTTACATCTTTTTGATTGATTCTGTTAATTAACATTTCGGGTAAATAAAAAGAGATTTGGCTGCTTGAATCCAGAACTCAGAGTTCCCCCTCCTTTCCCTGGGACTCTCTTCCTCTTTTTTTCCTCTCAACCACTGAAGCTGCTTCTCTCATTACAGAGTCTAGCAAGGCTTAATCCTTTGCAGCTAAATTCCAGGGACTCTTTAGGACCTGCCAACTCAGGGGAAGGGGTGGTGTTAAATATGATGTGCTTCATGCCCTTCCTTCCTGCGGTTGAGTGTATCATTTTCTCCAGTTGACCCAGTGGAGGAAGGTTAGCAAAACGCTTCTAATTCCTAGGTCAGATGAAAGCCTCCAGGCTGGACCACCAACGTTGGCAGGGGATTGGGTCACTGCCAGACACTTGGAGGTATGCACAAGGGCTCTATTTTTCTTGGGCTGAATTGAGTAGTCTTCCTGCTCCCTCCTTTTCTAGGAGTTTACATAGATGGAAAATAAGTTTTCTCTTTTGGCGAAATAGCAAGGCAGTTCAGAGAAAGACGTGTTTGGGCACTGAGTCAGGAGGAATCATTGGAAAAGATGGTAAAGCTGTAGTCTATTCATTTTTTTCCCTGATTTTCCAGGCTTTTTTTTTTTTAAGGTTCCTTTCCACTGCCCCCCCCACACTCCCCCCACCCCGCTTCTCTGGAAATATGTGTCGGTATACGAGTTTTAAGATTGTTTAAAAATTTTTTACTTTAAGAAACACTCAAGGGCTTCGTGGCACAGTGGTTAAGAATCCACCTGCCAATGCAGGGGACACAGGTTCGAGCCCTGGTCCGGGAAGATCCCACATGCCGTGCAGCGACTAAGCCCGTGTACCACAACTACTGAGCCTGCGCTCTAGAGCCCGTGAGCCACAGCTACTGAGCTCACGTGCTGCAACTCCTGAAGGCCTTGCACCTAGAGCCTGTGCTCCGCAACAAGAGAAGCCACCACAAGGAGAAGCCCACGCACCACAATGAAGAGTAGCCCCCGCTCGCTGCTAGTAAAGAAAACCCGTGTGCAACAACGAAGACCCAACGCAGCCAAAAATAAATAAATAAATAGACTTATATAAAAAAAATTATTTAAAAAACTCAAATACTTAACACCTGGTTGACTACTTATTCAGATTAGGTTAAGTTGGTCTCTCTCTTTCTCTCCCTCTCATTCTCTCTTTTTATTTCTTTGTCTTTGATATTCTAGTAGCCCAGCTTCCACTTAATTTTGGCAGCTTGGAGATCCCATTTTATTTTATGATTGTTCATACAAAAGAGGTAATATATATGCCCCCACCCTCTAAGCCATCTACATTTGTTTTCTGTATTATATGATTTAGTGCTTGGCTATAAATGACTCTATTACAGATTCCTTTCCCTTCCATGCCACCCTTTAATATGTGAATTTACAAGGGGCAGTAGATCTCCCAGAAGCAATATACATATTTTTAACAGTACGTGGGGAGGCTGAACCAAGTTGTGCTGAGAGTAATGGACTAGATATGAAGGAAATGGGGATTGGCACAAATAGCTGACCTCAGTTTCAACCTTTTCCTATACCTTCTTTGCTATACCATATAGTACTATGTCCAAAGTATGTTGTGACAGATGGATCTTGAGAATTCTGCTTTACAGGGAAAAGCTTGAACAATGTTGGGAATGATAAAATGAAAAAGAACAAGTTAGTGAAGGTCACCACAGAGTAAACACAAAAGGGAGCTTGATAATGCAAGCTGCTGCTTTTTTCTTCTTTTCATGCTGGGATCTCAATTTGAGATAATTTTCGTCATTTGGGGTATTTTGGACTCTGTGGAATTTTATTTATTTTGTTCCCATAAGAACCTAGTATCTATGGCAGTTAACATAGGCAGACAGGTAGAGAAATAACGAAGATAGTCTTTTATATGTTCTGGCCTGGAATTGTTGTGTGTAGGTACTATGGGAACACCAAGGAAGGGGTAAATACATTTATGTGGGAAAAATCAAAGAAGACTTCACAGAGGAGCTGATGGAGGAGATATTTTGAAAAAATAAGAGTTTGACTAGGTGGAAGTGATCAGAAAATCATTTAGCCAAATAGCACAAATGTGCAAAGGCAGAATCGAGGAAGGACCTGTAGTGATAGAATGACATGGAACTGATTCGTGGGGCTAGACAGAGGGTCCTCAGGACTGATGGGCAGCCGTGAGTTTTGCACAGCAGCACTTGAAAGGCAGGTATGTGACTATGACTTTCTCTGATATGCAGTGGGGGGCACTGACTTTCTAATGATAGAGTCAGTTTCTTAGAATAACATCGATTTTAATATTTAAAAATGAATTGGAAAGTGAAGAGAGTCTTTTGAGGTAAAACTGAAGGGTGACCTTGATGAAAGTGAAGGAGATCCTCTAATACTGTAGAGAAAACTATTTGTTGCATAGGTTTCAGATTCTTAGGAGAGCTCTTGAATCTCCAAAAATGAATAATGTTTATCAGCCAAGTATTTCCACTAATGTTTCTCTTTTATTAAGGAGACTTGTATTTAAGGATTTAAAAAATATGACATATTATTCACTCTTTATCATACTCTCTAGAATATGAATTGGAAAGGTAGCATTTCTAGCCTTTTGTTCAGACTCTCTCGACATTATGGTCATGGAAGGAAGTGAGGACCACCGAACCTCCTGATGAGATGAACTTGGGTCATTTCATTTCTGTAGTTGGGGAAGCCCACTCCACTGCTGAATGTTCCTGATATAATCATGGTGTGAAAATACGGACTGCCAAAACCAAAATGAGAAAACCTGAGTGCTGCCCATTAAGAAACCATCCCAGATGATTAAATGTACCAAAACCCCCCTACATCCTTTTTGCCCTCCAAATGGATTGTGCCAATTTATATGTTATGTATTTGTTGATATTGTCAGGATAGTGGTGGTGGAGTTACAACTTTGAATCAGACTTTCCCAGTTAAACTGATGATTCAAGTGATCTTAAGTGTCTCAGTGAGTTCTACCTCCCTTTGGCAGTGCTTAATAAATGCAAATCTAAAATGCTGGCATTATAGCTTTTAAAATATGCTGTTGAGAAAAGTAAAAAGTAAATCTGAATACTTGGATTTCAACCATTGAAGCAAAGACAGAAAGATGATTGAATTCAGTCTTAAATTTCATAGAACTAAATTTAATGGTGAGCACAATCGCACTCTGGTGATTGTTTTCAGTGCTGCTTTATTAAGTTATGTAATGGCAGGAGTTCAAACTCAGTGATTGTTGAAATGGTAAATTTAAGGAGTATTTGAGATTGCCTGCCAATGTGCAAGTGTAAGAGGTTTCAAAGTGCAGAAAATATTATTTCTACCTTCCCATTTCTGTAGCTTATATTTCTTATTCAAATAGTTTTTAGGGATTATATTTAATACACTGGCTTAAAAATGTTTAAAAATCTCATTTTATTCCCCAAAGATTTGTTTTTTGCTGTTGCGATTAGATGATGACAGCTAGCTGGCTTTTAAAATTGATCAGGAAGTATTCTGGCAGTCATTCAGTGTTGTAATAGCACTTTAATGGATATGAGCTATTCACCCAGATCAGACTCAATGTCAAAACAGGCGAAAATACAGCTGTCACTCTGGACAACAAGATACTCATATGCAAGCAGCTGCTTAATATACTGTAGAAAGGCAGCCTTTTAGTAATATTTAAAAGGTGTGCCAATGCCAGTATATGAATATACTGTGAAGTTGGGGTGTGCCATTTAGAAAAGAGGAGGACGAGGACATGCATCTATTTTATCCGTACACTTACTCAAGTGCATCCTATGAAAATCATCTGTGTATGCACTATAGACAAGCAGGAGAGCCTTACAAAATTTCTTCTTTCTTTTAATAGACCTTTTTGTTTATTAAATATGTACAAACACACACACACACACACACACACACAAATGCCTGCTTGACTGTTGGTTGATGCATGGTGTTAATGAGGTCAGTGTCCTTCATTCAGTCACCATATGAGGCTAGTTAACCCTGTTCTGAACTAAATTCAAATGCTGATCCCTCTCCCCAGCTAGTCAACTTGTGCGTACAGTACAGGCATTGATTTTAAGGAGAACTGAAACTGAGGACGGCACAGTCAGAACAGATACTGGTGAAACTACTCACAGCATTGCAGCAGTGGGTTGGTGTCATCTCCATCATTACCTGAAGGACAGTGCCTCACTATGATAACACCAATAACTTGTGATGTTCGGTCACTAAACGTTTAAAAGCAACTTCATGGATATTAATTTATTTAATTCTTGGGTTAGCTATGTGAAATGTGTAGCAGAGGGCAGTTTATTTTCCACTTTTATGGGTGAGGCAACTGAGATGCAGAATGGCTAAGTGAATGCCAATGTCACACACCTAGTTATAACTGCAGCTTAGGTGTCAGACTCCAAGTTTAATTCCCTTTTTATGACACAGTGGCGCCTTTCTACAGTCATAGTTTCAATTCACACGTGTTTTGTGAGCATCTATTGCATGGCAAGTATTGTTCTAGATACTGTAGGTGAAACAAAGTGAGTACAATAAAGATCTTGATCTCAAAGAGCTGATAATGTAGAAGGAGAGTGAAGACAACTATTGCATATAAACAGACCTTATCCAAGCCTGATAAATGCCAGGGTAGAGAAGGGAATCAGATGCCGTGAAAGTACAGAAAGGAGCACATGTAAGGAAAGCCCACGTGAAGGAGACTCATCTCCTTAGACAGCTATAGGCGTCCTTTGAAATAGACTGTGATAAAGTCTAGATTTTCTCAGATGAAGAGTAAGATGTGAGCAAGGACAAAAGTGTATTTGGGTGAATAGTGACTGCTCCTATTGACCAGAATAAGATAAGTACAGGAGAGATTGAAATGGAGAGAGTAGGTACATGAGAAGACCAGTTAGAAGGTGTTTACAACATTCCAGGCAAAAGGAAATGAAGGCCCCAGCTAGGGTGGCAGCCTGTCTATGGGTTTCTATATGGAGCTTCTGAATGCATTAGAACAGCGGTCCCCAGCTTTTTGGCACCAGGGACTGGTTTCATGGAAGACAGTTTTTCCACGGACCGGGGTGGGGCGGTGTGGGGGGGTGGGAGGGATGCTTCAGGTAGTAATGCAAGTGATGGGGAGCGATGGGGAGCGGCAGATGAAGCTTTGCTCACTCACCTGCCGCTCACCTCCTGCTGTGCGGCCCCGGGGGGTGGGGGGGCCCGCTTTAGAACACCATAGTACACATGATTAATGCCCACAGCTTGACTTCTAACTGGCAGCATTCTTGCTCCAGGGCTTTCTCTGGCTGCTGAAGCCCTTGCCAGGGAATTGACACAGTCCCCAGTGACTGACGGAAATAGCGTATAAGTACACCAGCTCCTTCGCCCCTTGGATGGAATTTCTGAGGTGTAGTTTACATTGACTCCCAGAGTTTCTTGGTGGGATAGGCTTCAGTGGCTCATAGTGGTAGTTTTGATTTCATATTCGTATTGACTACTTCCTTTTCCCTGTTTCACTTCCCCAACACCCTGCCAGTACTTCCTTCACCTCCAAAAAGTTATATGCGCTCAGACCTTTATCTCTGGGAGATCCCAAATAAAGACAAACTCAAGTTCCAATTTGACCTTGTGAGCTTATATTTTATAATATAATTTATGAGGTTTTGAGTCAGAAACTTTCACAAGTTCAAACTGTGGTTCAGACTACAAATTATAATTTGTTTAATTTGTAATCCAAAAATAGTTTCAGGGTATCTCTAATTTTCTCATGATACCCAAGTTAGATTATCACATCAAATAGAAACTCTGAGCAATGATTTGGCCCAATATCTTTGTGTATACAGATGAATGTAGATTTGAAAATGTGTTAATGGAAAATAGAAATACAATTAAGCCTTAGGTTGTGGTATATTGATATCTTCATTTTACTTAAATACATAGAGCTGTTTGTACATGCATATGCACTACCTATTGTATATATCCTCATTAAAACCTGTGAACCAGTTAATGTCCATCGCCTATCAGAAAATTAGTAGATCGTGCCCATGGTGTCACATCTATTCTCTGCCCAATGGTTCATTTGCTTAACTGATGACCACTCTCTCCCATTAAGAGCTATCATACATCATAGAATAAAGATATCTTCCATATTTACAGTCCACTGCTATAGCAGTTACCTCTCAATCACATTCTAACATTGGCCAGATGTCAAGCCTTGCTTATATTTACTTCTTTGTCCCCATCGTTGGTATATTGACATACTTTTAATGTGTAAAGAACATTTAGTAAATTGTTAAATTAAAAACAAAATTGTCATTGTAGGTACACTAGTCCACTGGCCCTTAGCCTTTAAACTTCATGCATACTGTACAACTACATTTATTTAATGATGTTTAGAGACTTTATTTGAAAACAAAATATCAAAGATAATTTATGATGTATTGAAGTGATGTATTGAAGTGTATTGAATGATGATTATATATATCAGATAATCAGTCACTCTGAGGATAAATAAATAAAATGCTTTTTAATCACTGTACTTTTTGTGCTAGGCTTATGGAATTTTCTATTTTGAATGAAGGGCTATTTTTTTCTATTTTGAATGAATGGTTCAGGTTTATTTCTGAGTTTTTTCTTCACTTTAAAGATATTATCATAGAATTAGGCTATGAAAATATACATTATTATATGAAATCAGGAGTCAAATTACAATAGTGTTTCTAAAGTAGGATCAACAGCTTGAAATTTTAAAAATATTTCAAAAAAGGTTATATAACATTGTAAATAAAACCTTGAGTCTTTTATGCTCATTCTATTAAATATGATTAACTTCATCTATACTTGGTGGTATACTTGGTATATTCTCAGCTGGAAAATAAGACTAAAGATGACATTTTAATATGTAAAACTATATATTAGTAGAGTTCTTAATATATAGCTGTTGCTTTAGGTATTTAAAATGTAAATGTATTTACCTACAGAACACACACACACATGCATTATGTAAATTGTATATATATACAACTTTTAAAGACAGTTAAAAGCAGTGTTGGGCAGAGTATGTATATTTTCAAAGAAAGTTTTTGACTATAAATATAAAGTAATTATATTTAATTTGGTAATCCCAGGTAGTCCTTTCCGGGAGCAATTGCACATGGGGCCTTCAGGAAGCATCTTACTCTGACCTCATTTCATGAATGAAAAAACTAAGGTGAGGAGAGGATAATGACTTGAGTAAGGGGACCACGCAACCTGTGATAGGCTACACCTTGGGACACTTCTCTCCTTGTCTTCTGAACCTAGCTCAACAATTCTGATTCCTTGGAAAGGTTTTCTTAAGACAAAGTTATTATTTTCTTTTAAGATCATCTGTCAGTTTATAAGGAGCCAATTTCATAGAAAATTAAAAAAAAAATTCAGTCGGGCTCGCTGTGTTTAACCAATGCCAATCACATTGATCGGATGAATTTCTTTTACTTAATGACTGAACTGATCAGTTATTTTGATATTTTGCAGACACCTAATGAAAGGGCATCATTTAAAAAGTTAGTCTTATTTTCTGAATGTATTTAGTGAATTTTGCATATAAATTAAGCCTAACAAACTATCTATTTAATACATACATAATATTCACTAAACGGGCAAGCAAAAATCAAGGGCCTTTTAGAGGACATTTTCTAAATTGGCAGTGATCTCTTTGACTTATTTTTATCTGCGTTATTATTACTTGAAGGCAGGTTTTTGTCTGTTTTGATGGGGCTAGGACTTGCCTTGGGAGAATAACAGCCTTACACTCCGAGATGGAAACACTTGCTGGTATTTTTTGACATTTCAAATATTTTCATGTTGTATTAGTGCTTAACCTCTACTGTGTACATGTCTGATCTCCCCAACTAAATTGTAAGTGCAGTCTTATGCATCTTTAAATGCCCTGAAGTCCCAGCAAAGTGCTTCCTAGTTGCTGCTCAATAAATATTTGCTGTTTATTTCAGAACTGGTTTTAATCTTTGTTGTCATTCAGGGCTTTGAAAATATATATAACAGACTTTAGGCAGAAACTTGAAATGCTTTTTAATCAGTTGGTGCAGCATTTTTCAATTACTTTGCAAAAAAGACTTCCGAGGGATGTTTTAGAATTGTCTGGGCTACCAATATGGCTTTAAGGATAAACAGACTTTTCATTGACATGTGCTCTTTTCTTTGCACCATTTGTGTGTTTGCCTCCTTAACATCATCCCTACACTCCTGGGCTTCAGGTAAGGGGGACACTTTTGCTTCTATGGAAGTTCCCCAGTGCTGTTTGGTCGCTTCTTAGTGTATATGTGGTTTTCATAAAATTGCCATATAGGAGGCTAGTTTCTTGGTCTGAAGGAGGAATAGAGAATAGGATAACAAAAGGCAAAGCACCTTATGCTTTCCTAATTTGTTTTGAATCTGCCCTGGAAGCCGCTTCCTTTTTAATCTGTGAAGTTTATACAAGACCTATAGCCCTTCAGTTGGCCTTTCCTGGCATTTGGGAGGAAGGATCCCCGTGCTATTCCACAGCTGTATTCATCATGTTTCCCGGAGTCTGCTTCTAAGGCAAAGATCTCTGGAAAGCAGAGGAGTCAGAATTCTGGGGATGAGGGTGGGGATGGGAGAGGGTAGGGTGCTGTCATTCTTAAGTTTCTAGCAATGGCTTCAGTAATGATAGGGAACCCCAGGACCGCGAGTTCTGGGCCAGTTCTCTGAAGAGTGAGAGTTATATCATTAAAGTATATGGTAATGGTAGCAGCTTGATAAGAACAAGGTGCTCACAGAGAATTGTGATCCAGGTGATGGAGGAGGTCCACCAGGAAGGAGGAATATCACAATATCACTGCTTGGGACATGACGGAGTTGATACTATAACGGCCTTCGGCCAAAAAGAGGGTCTGGACGCCTAAAGGAGTTAGGAGTTATAAGGAAAAAAAGCTAATGGGTGTATTTGTAAAGCAACTATACTTCAATAAAAATTTAAAAAACAGAAAAAAGTCACAACTAATTTTAAAAGTTCTGCATTTTCTCACAGATTTTCCCGTTTAGGGGTTTAAATATTTAACATTAAAAAAAAAAAGGAATGTTGGACATACAGCAATGGAAGGAAATCTTTTTGTCTACTTCCAGCTTAAAAAACAGTAAAAAAAACAAAATCAATCTTTATCAAGAAACCAGAAGAGACTCTTTGAAGGATGCAGAAAGAATAAATGTTTTCAGGTACCTGAACTGAACAACTTATATGGAAATATACTACTGACTTGCTCTGTTTTAGACCGATAAGGGGCTACGTGCACACAAATCTAGGCATCTTATTCAAGTGATCATAATTATTATGTTGCAGAAAAGCCATAGCCATCTTTTGAACTGGTGATGCAGCTTAAAGCTCTACCTCTGACTAAGCCTCATCTTTTTAGCCTTGGAGTTTTTTGGTTTGGAGATTGAACTGCTGAGCTTTTGCTTAGAATGCACTTCGATACCATGGCTCTGGATTGAAAGTGTATATGGAATGGGGAGAATATCTAAACAGAAGCCAAAAATTATCATCTCAGGAATGAATTTGAGAACTAGCTACCTTAATTAGGTTTAAAAAATGTTAGCATCGATTAAAAAAAATGGTTAAAAATTATTAGCAATACATTCGTGAGTTCGAGTACATATTGGAGTACCATTAATTCTTTCTGAATTCATATTGTGTATTAAGATAGGTGGTTGAGATTTGTCAGACTTATCAAAATTACTATGCTAGCCAAAATATTTCTTGAAGTAATGACACCTATTGTATATATTCAAAATTCTCTAAAGATATATGGCCAATAACAAGACTCAGTGAACTGCCTAGAGAAGTTGGATTGATGCCTTGAAACCAATTGAAGGAATGGTGACATGTCAGCCAAATTTCATAAATAGTTTAACAGGAAGTTTCTATACTGCTCTTTACTTTGGTTGTTTTCTCTATTAAATTGATTGTCCTCCTAGATGACTGATTGGATTGATTAGCCTTATAGCTTCCTGTGGATGTTTGGACTTTGTTGATACTTTGGAGTCAAATTAGAGGAAATTTGGTCTAGAAAAGTATCATGTCACTTGATTTCCATCTAACTTTTCCCTACCTCTGTGTAGTTTCTTCTTATTTGTCAGCTTTCTTTGTGGGAAAAATCTATTTCTTTCTCCCTCTTCTCTATTTTAATGTTTCTACCTATCTGAGCTTTTTAGTTTTCTTTTGTAGGATAAAATGGAAATGTGCTATTTCCTTCTCAGTTTTTAAACTCCTTAGGAAAGGAGGCTTGGGAACTAATGAAATGATTAAAAAAAAATTCTATCAATATATATGCCTTAATTGCCATATTTTTATTTCTGTGGCAGATAGAAAATTGATCCTCCCCACTTATAAAATAACAAACAAGAGGCATGCAGGCAGAAGGGGCAATGCAAAGGCCTACACGGATGCCTGGGATCGGTTTAAGAGAAATAATGATTAGGTGGAGAAATGATATAAATAATTTAGGAGGATGTTTCTATGCTCTTTCTAATATAATCTTGGTTCTCTGAAAAGAGAAAATATTTATGTTTCTAAACAGGAAAGACAAACATTCCAAAAATAATATTTAAAATATGTATACTATGTATAGTGAAATTAGTATTTTTTTAAAGGGATAATGCTGTCATCATTACAAGTAAATTATTTTCCACACTAGCTGGGTGGCATTGGGGGTTAGCTGGACTAATGTGGTGAGTGCATAGTTGGAAAAATCCATTTTTTCCAATGGGAAGACGGATAACCAGGCTGCCCTGTTTCCATTTGTTTATAATCATAAACATCTAGCAGCGATTTTATTTTCCTAAACTCACCCAACTGATCTAAATTTTGAAGGTGGAAAAATGCTGACGGTCACGGTCAAGGCAGAATAAAAAGTTGTTGTTGTAAATTAATGACATTTATTGGAAACAAACATTAGAGTTTACCAGTTATCTTAGGCCAACTTGAAGCAGGATTAAGTTTGTTATACATAAATTGATTCCTAGATCTTATTCAGTATGTATGGCTTTTCAGAGATGATGAGGAAGAAAAGTCCATGTGCAACGTGGGAACACAAAATGACATTTTTTGATGCCAACAGTATCCCATGTGTGACTTCAAATATTTACCCTTGAGGCCATGACCAAAAATTCTTTTTTTTGAGAGGTTTATTTCTATTAATCGACTTCTTTCATCGAGTAATCTGTAGCGTCATTCTTACCACATAAATGATGCTCATTGCGAGGTCATTCTGCAGAGCTCGTCACTTGTATACGTTTTATGCTTTTACATTCATGTCTGCTTTTGTTGCATTTTAATAAGTAGAGGAAATGAACTTCCCACAACATGGGTACCTTTTTTTAAGGTACCTTCTTGCTACCGTAGGAAGCCTAATTTCCATTATATTCACTCTGCTACAGAAATACTTAATGCCAGGAAGGAGATATTTACTGGAATCCACGAGTCCAGAATTCATCATGATTCAGTGTGAAATCCACTGCCCTTTGCTCCCCACCCCCTCTCAGACTGGAATGAAATGTGCCTTAAACTGAAGTGAAATACATCACATGCAGCAACAGTGGGCCCTTGCTTTGCCTCTATTCCTGGTGTGAAATCGATACACTATCTTTCCTCCTGACCTGTTCCATGACCTCCATTGCAGCTTTCATGCTGCACAGCAATTGCTTTGAACAGTCTGGGTCTGCCACAGCTCACAAATGATTCTCAGCTTCTGTCTAAAACTGGTGCTGATAACAAAGGCTTGATTTTAAATAGTGTGGTTGTAGTAGTCTTCTAATTATGAATTACATGAGAGTGCAAGCTCCTCTATTATTAAACACTTTCAATAGCAGGCACGGTACATGTGCAGGCTACACACAAGGGCCTGGGGCCTGGGAATCAGGCCTTTACATTTCCTTGGCTATATTTGGATTGATAGAGAAGGAGGAAGAGACATAAGGTATATTTACACCTTTCAGTCATTTCCTTCATAGAGTTCTGTTTGGTGATACATTAATTTTTTTCCATGTGAAGCTCTATTTTATACTTAAGGAAACATTTTTGAATACTACATTATAAGATCTTACACAAGAAAGGGCTAATTGACAAATATGTGTTTTTTGATAAAGTGGATTTTACTAAAGAAATTCCAGAGTTAGGCTGTTAGGATTCTGACTTACTGGTGAGTGGCAGTCACCTGCAAGGATATTCCTCTTTTTGATCACCCTGTAACTGAATTGGGGGAAGTAGAAGTATCTTATGATGGTCTTTTAGCCATTTTCAGGAGGCTATTGAATGGAGGAATTTATTGTAACAAGGAAACAACAGGAACTTTTACTTGTACTAAGAAAATGAATGTGTAATTAGCTGAGTTGCTTTACTTGGCTTTGCCAGACTAGAAATCAAAGGGATGAGTGAAGTGGTGGGTAGGAGTGGAGTTTTTCCAAATAACTTGGTGCGCGTTAAGGATAACAGGAGACTTTGGGGGTACCTTGTAAAACAATCATATATAAAATGAATAATTCTTATTTTTATTTGGTTAGTGCTAATGAAATGAAATTTGTTTAAAAATGAAGGGCACATAATCTCCACAAAATATTCCATATAATGGCAATTGCATAATCAATGATTCTTTAACAGCACACACACATACACACACACCCCCCTATATACGAGGAGGCATTAATCCATATATGATTTTGTTTATTACTTCATTCCACGAGTTGAGTGGAATCATGGAAAGAACGTTAGAGTTCTAGGGTGGTGTTCTTAAGACAATCTGCCTTTTATTCTAACTTGATTTTCTCACTTGTAAAATGTGGTTAGTGAATGAGGTTATCTTTACCATTTTTCCCAGTTGCAGATTTAGGTAATCATAACACAATAACAACCCTTCACATTTGCACAGAACTTTCCAGTGATTTTCCCAGGCATCTGACCTTCTCAAGCACCCTGTTAGGCAGCCAGAGCTTGTTATTGTTCCCAATTTCTTGAACAGGAATCCAAGACACAAAACAGTTTGAGTTTGTCAAGGCTACCCTGGTAGTAAGTGGTAGAACTTAAAGTAGAGCTGAATTAGCTGACAGCTTAGTCCAGAGCTTATTGGGATGGAAGAGAGAGGGTGAGGATCCGTTATGAGAGCTTGAAAGGTAGAGACATATCATAAACGCTCCATATTTTTTGCTCAAATGAAGTAATTCCTTTAAAATTTAGTACATACTAACAGGACAATCTCCAGTGGTGTTCATTGTTCTAACTAAATGTCTAATGATAATAACGTGCTGTCTTGGGACCAGCTCCAGGTCAGTTACTTACAAGACAAATTACGTGTATAAACACATGAGAATATGTACTTCAGTGCACTGGTACTGAACACAGGGAGATATTTATGAATGTAGTGACATACAATCGAAGCATGACTAAGATTCTTCTAAGACCAGTGGTTTTGTGATGATGATGATTTCTTCACAGTGGGATGTAACTTGAATCATTTGAGTTAGCAGATTGAAAGTTCCCAACAAAGTGTTATGTTCTCTTTCCAAATATGTCATATTTTCTCCTTGTGGGCACATTAAAAAGTGCTTTTTAAAGTGTAAATAAAAATGGCGGGATACCTGAGGCTATATATCTAAGCCAAAAAGAAGGAAATACCAAAATGAGAACATGTAGTATCATATATTTCCCCATCTTTGAAGGGAGAAGTGTGGGTCCTATGTCTTAGGAAACATTTGACTATGGGAACTTCCCATTATTCCTCCATGCAAGACAATTCCTGTTGTACTGAGACTTCTTCATGGCACCTGTGGGGCTATTGTGACTAGATGGATTGCCTAAGTAATTAGAAATCACACACGGTGAGGAAAAGAGAGTGTGATGAAATGGATGTTTGTACCCTGGGTGTAGAATTCTCCACTTAGAAGCACCTTTGCTGACCATGCGTGAATATGTTCCATGATGAGAAGGACAAATGTATTCAACAAGAACCTCCCCATATACCAGGCATGTAAGGAGTTTTCAGGTCATTTTGTGAAAATCTTACTAACATAAAACTGTCTATTCAAAGTGTTGTAGAAAATCCCTGCCAAAATAAAACCATCATTTGCCAAAATATCGGAAGAATTGAGACATTTTTCTTGTTTTCCGCCCCATTCTGTTTAATTATATGCATTATTATCGCTACTCTTTAACATGCCACTTCACTCAGCCATTGTGAACCTGGTCTAAGCATTGATATTATCCTTGATCACACTTTAGCATTTCAATTTTAAAGTCCCCATTTGAAGGTCCGCTATCCCTATTAAGAGTTTTTCCATGAAAAGAGTTAATCTTAGCTAAAATTCAGTGGTAATTAAGCTTAACCAAGTTAGGAAAAGCCTTTTTTTCACTGTAGTTATTTTGAGACAGTTGAGTACAGAAATGTGGGTTCTAGAGGCAGAAAAATACAAACTTTTATGCAGTGCCTTTTTTATTTTTCATTTAAAGAAGACAGTGCTAATAAATCTTATTGAATCAAGACCTTGAAAGAAACTGAAAAATATGTACAGATCTCAAATATACCCACGAAAAGTACTTTATATAACCTTGCTGCTGTTGCTTCATAATGTAGTTTTAGTTGAATGTAATCTCTTCCACTCAAATTTATTTTTGAGAAATTGCCACACTGAAAGTTGAAACCATTTTTGTCATTCAAAAGAAGTGGAAGATCAATACTGAAGCTCTCCTATTAGTTGGTACAGTCTACTTTAGTGTTAAAAGATTTATGATAAGAACACATTTCTAAATATATATTACATACCAGTGGTACAGTAAAACTCTTTTTTGTTTTTTCAGGAGAAAGAGGTGGCCTATTTATTATTGAAATGCTACACTAAACTATAATTCAGTGATATTTTATTCCAATTAAATTCTCCTTAGTAGTAATCCTTTTTTATGATAAGCAAAACTGAATAATGCAGGGTATGTTCCCTCCAATGAATTGTTGTGTAACAAGACTTGATGGTAATTCTACCTTTTCCAAAATCTGATATCAGGCAATTTATCTTCTAAATAATACTCCTGAGTACTAAAGCTGAAATGTTTTGGCTTCAACCCAAATCAAACTCGAGGAAGCAGATTCTCCAGAGTATTTCCCTAACTCTGTAAATTTAATTGTTATAATGAATAGAATACATGTGTCAAGATTACTTGTGATATTACCTGTTTACTTCTCTTCCTAAAACAGAAAGAGCAACATGGCAAAGGCTGTTAACTCTTACTGGAGTTTAAAAAAAAAAGTACTGGGACCTCCCTGGTGGGGCAGTGGTTAAGAATCTGACTGCCAGTGCAGGGGACATGGGTTGGAGCCCTGGTCCAGGAAGATCCCACATGATGCGGAGCAACTAAGCCCGTGCACCACAACTACTGAGCCTGAGCTCTAGAGCCCGTGAGCCACAACTACTGAGCCCATGTGCTGCAACTACTGAAGGCCACACACCTAGAGCCGGTGATCTGCAACAAGAGAAGCCACTGCAATGAGAAGCCCGCGCACCGCAACAAAGAGTAGCCCCTGCTTGCCACAACTATAGAAAACTCACACGCAGCAACAAAGACCCAACGTAGCCAAAAATTAAATAGATAAATAAATTAATTAATTAAAAAAAGTACTTAATATAGCACATGATCATTAAACTTAAACTAATTTTAAAGGTCCAATTCCAGTTAATTTAAGAACAGTTAAATTTAAAAATCTATTGTTATGCCACAGTAAAATAGATTGATGGAAGTTAAAAACCTTCCACAAATATTTGTCTGTAAGGCACAAAATATTCAGATAAAAATATTGGCATATGCAAAGAGCATCTTCTACTACTCCACTTCATAGTATTTAGTCACATTGCCTCATCTTCAATTTCTTTTCTTTCATATGCCTGCAAACATGATGTATTTCTTATATTTGACTTTTGTGCAATATTTTTTCATAGACAATGAAATCCAGTGTTATACTTGAATCAAACCAGTATCAGTATCACTGGCATTCATGCCAGAAGTCATATAGAGGTAAAGTTCATGTTACTTCTTTTTGCCACTTATTTTAAAAACTGGAAAGGTAATTGACTGGGGAGAAGGCCAAAGCTTCTATACCTCATTACCATGGATAATCATATTAATTTTAATAACAAAAATAATCAACATTAAGTATATGTTGCTAATGTAGAGTGATTTATCAAAGGTTCTTTTTTTGCCATTTCTTTCCTTTGTTTAATTGTAGTTAATTTAAAATCGTCATTACTCGTATATTTGAACCGTGGTTTTTAGATGAGGCAACCACTACATTTTACTAATATTTCTATTAGAGAGAAAGACCGTGCCCCTAGGAAGACTTGAACATTTCTTCTAATGCTTAGCAGCATGATTACTGTTGAGTGTGAGCTGACAAATGTGTATATCAACAACAATTATTTACTTTCAATCGATCCAGGAGAGTCTGTATGGTTTCCAACTTGATTTATTCATTTAGGATTCATTAAGCCACAAACTTGTGCCAAACATTGTGCAAAACATAGCATATGATAAATTCTTGCCTCCAGAATTCTAAGAGTTAGTTCTTTAGGGGAGGCAGAAGGGTAAACAAACCATTGCAATAAACTGTGATGACAGCTGTAACAGAGATGAGAACAGAGGACTATGGTGACTGGGAAGAGGGGTATATATGCCATAGTTGTCTCAGAAAGATTCCACAGGAGAGACTTTTTTGAAGAGGAATGGAAAAACTTGGATAGGTGTTATTAGTTAGGTAAAAGCTAAGAGGGTGTAACAAACAGACTATAAAATACAGAAGCTGAAAGAACGTTGAGGTTTATTTCTCTTTTATTTAATAGTTCAAGGTGAGTGGCCCAGTTGAGGGGGTGGCTCTGCTCCACAGGGTCATTCAGGGCCCCAGGGTCCTTCTCTTTTATTGCTCTGCCATCAGCCTTATTCTTGTCTTCATGGTCAAAGCTGGATTTTTGTTACTTTGATACAGTTCAAGGGAAGAAAAAGGAATGGAGGAGCACATACCTAGTATCTTATGGCCCAGACCTGGAAGTGGTCCTCATAACTTCTTCTTCTGTTCTGCTGGTGAGAATATAGTCATAGGGCCATACCCAGCCACAAGGGAGGCTGAGTATCTAGTTACAATGCTATTACAGTGACCTTCAGTGGACAGAGGCCAGATCACCAGGGGCCCCATATGTCATCCTGAACTAGGAAAAAGACTTAAGTTGCTTTTTTCCATGTGAGTCTTTATTTCTGAGATTTGCTGGAGAAATGTTAGTATTTTGCAGCCCCCTTTTCACCTTTGAAATCTTAACCTCTAAGTTGTAATTTGCCATGAAGTGTTTTCCTTTATGTTAATCTCAGAGGACTTTACATTTCTGATTTTATTTTTGGTCAGTAGGACAAATTGATTTAATTCATTTTGCAGGTGACTGAAATTCTAGATACTATCTCTCTCTTAACCATGCTAGTTAGCAAATAATCTTGCTAATGGTAGGATATATACCTTTACCCCAGGTTGTGTTCACATCTTGTAGAGATGAGACTGATCCATTCTATTCTAAGGTTTTCATTTTTGTTTTAGTCAAGATCGTTGTTAAGCTTAGTTCAGTTGGGCAAGAAGGCTGCAGAGAAGGGTCCCATGAGCAGTTCTTTTCTGGGTGGATGAATTTTTTTCAGCTAAAAATATTTTAGGGTAAGGCTTAACAAAGAGCCTCTAATTAGGTCTTAAGGCTTTGTAGGAAAAGATTAGAGTAATTGCCTTATAAAGAAGAAACATTTATTTCTAGAGCCTTTAGACTACACAAGAGTGAATCTGGGCTGAGTTGGGGGTGGATATTCATAGACTATAGACACGTTTTGTCTTAATCCTCTTGTGAGTCTTTCCTGAGGTGGTTTTAGATATGGAGGATATAGAACTACTGCCCTGTACATATTCACTGGGCTCTTTGGCTTTACAACAGTTTTTAGAATTGGAATTCTAAAATGTAAAGCATGTTCTCAACTAGAGTACCTATTTTAACAAAACAAAATGAAACAACGAAAGCTTCCATAGAGGAGATTTTGAAAGATGTGCCCTGCTTTCTGATGCTGGTCAAGTTAAAGTCATGAAGTAGGTAAGTCCTGAAAGATACATGGAAGTCAGCCAGAGAAATAAGAGGTAAGGTCATTGGAGGAGAGAAAAGGGTACCTGCAAAGGCATGTAGGCACATGTAGAAAGTGGAAGTGGTATGGGCTAGTGATAAGCAGAGGATAGATATGGGGGGATGGTGATGGGTGAAGCTGCAGAGGTAGGGCTGGGGTCAGACCAACATGAGCCTTGTATGCCAAGCTGTGATGCTGGAGAGACACTACAGGGCAGTGACCCAATCAGACTTGCATTTAGAAAGCCTGTTTCTCTGTGGTGGATGGAGTGAATGATGGTGAGTCTAAGCCAGCAGAACTTGGAGGAGGATATTTATCCAGATGAGGTGACCTACCTGAGCTAAGAATAGAGCACTGTGAATGGAGAAGTGGCTTTGCAGAGAAATGTAGGAGAAAAATGAGAAAGGGCTTGGTGACTCCTGCAAATGGAGGGTGAGAGGAGGAAAGAGTAATGGCCCAGTATGTGGCACCTGGGCGACCGTGTGGGGCTGATCCCTGAGGTAATTCCAACAGGGGATAAAAGAGCCAGTTAGGGAAGATGACGGGTTCTGTTTTAAAAAGATAAATGGAAACTCTAAGTAGAAATGTCCAACAGATAGATGAATATACGTGCCTTAGGTTTAGGATTAAGAAGAGAACTGAGGATAGAGAATTAGGAGTCATTAGCATATAGGTAAAAGTCAAAGCCAAATATTGTATGTGGTTAAAATCAGCCTGCGAACAAGTATAGTGGTTATTAGTTAAAACAATTCTTAAAGAACTCTTATAACATATTGTCTTTCCATTGATACTTCAGTAATTCCCCAAAGCCAAACGATTTCATTGACTAAAATATTTCTTAAAGCATGTGCAAGGTTAATCAGCAATGGTGAAGTTGCTTGGTAATCAATAAGAGAATTGAAATGTGGCAACCACTCTCATGAAACCCATATCCCTACTGTGCATGCTGCTGCTGTCCTCTCCCACCCAAGCCAAGAGCCGTAAAGAAATCAGGTGGAAACCAGAGGCCCTCATAACAGGGAACAGAATTTAGGTGAACCTTAACTAATGCATTTGGAACTGTTTAACAATGTGCACCTATTTCTAGTGAGTCTTGGACACATGACTGTTCTGAAAACAAGGTGAAAAGTGGAAAGTACAATGCTGGTAGGTGAGAATATAAGCCTCCAACCGCTTCAAAACAGATCCTGAAGAATGTAGACGAGTTCAATAGAGGGTGATCAGAAAAACCTCACAACATGAAAGCTGAGGTTTCTTAAGCACAGAAATTTAAAAAAAATGTTTGTTGGACTTCCTTGGTGGCGCAGTGGTTAAGAATCTGCCTGCCAGTGCAGGGGACACGGGTTCGAGCCCTGGACTGGGAAGATCCCACTTGCCCTGGAGCCACGAAGCCCGTGCGCCACAACTACTGACCCTGCGCTCTAGAGCCTGCAAGCCACAACTACTGAGCCCACGTGCCACAGCTACTGAAGCCTGCACGCCTAGAGCCCGTGCTCCACAACAAGAGAAGCCACCGCAATGAGAAGCCCGCGCACCGCAACAAAGAGCATCCCCCGCTTGCCGCAACTAGAGAAAGCCCGTGCACAGCAACGAAGACCCAACACAGCCCCCTAAATAAATAAATAAATAAATAAATAAATAAATAAATAAATAAATAAATAAATAAATTTTAAAAAATGTTTGTTAAAGGCTTTTTGGCACTGCCATCAAAAGTAAAGAATATTGCTCTGGAACTCATAGAGTGTCTGAGTCTACATCCAGCTCTGTTACTCTGTTAGTACTTCTCTCTGGCATGCCCCTTGACCTTTCTAAGTCTCAGTTTCCTCAGTGAACATTCAGGTTTGTGCTAGGTGTTTCTTCTAGGTCTGAAAGCTGTCCACCTGGGATTCAGTGTATAGGGTACTCTTTGTTAATGGGGAAAAAAATGGGTTTATGGAATCATAATAATTTAGAGATGATTATTTGCATTGCCGATGGATTGTCCTATTTATAACAGAATTTGCTGGTGGGATAGTACTTTTTAGAAAATTGGCTGTTGTCTGTTGAAAGAAGTATTGGGCTTGGAGTCAGAAGAGCTGCTCTGGGACAGGCTGTACTCTTCATTAGTTGTATGACTTAAAAGCTTTAAGTCTCAGTTTCCTTACTTTAAAATTAAAATACTAATAAAAACACCTGGCTACTGTACAGATCATTTTGAAGGCTGTAAGGCAAATAAATGTGATTCTCACTCAAAGGAGACAGTTATCGTAACCTCATATGTATACACGTAATTCCTTTAGTGTTGGAGACTGGTTCTTGGAAATGGGCTCCTAGTGGGATCGGCACCGTAGGGACCCACCGTGGATGGCATAGCCCTTCAGGGCAAATGACAAGCATTTTATATTGGAAATTGCTCTTCCCTTCTCTTCACATCCCTGATGTTGGGCCACGCCTTCAGGCATAGCTTCTTTCCACAGTCATTGTTTCTGAAGTCATTGGTCCAGCCTCCTGAGCTGCCTTGACCTTGGGAGGATTCCCACCAATCTCTCTGTGCCTGCAGATCTCTACCCACCCTTTCACCACCATTAACATGACAGTGCCTCAAGCCATGTAGAACTTGCATTTTAATGTCTTTTGTTTCTTTGTCTCGTTCCAGGTGTAGCACTGGCATAATGTTTTCAGCCATTGTAGTTCAAAACTATTTCCCAGATCTGAAAACTAATGGAGAAAGAGAGGTCATAGTGGTAAATAGCCCATTGTGCTGAGTATACTCCTCTCTGAATGGGACTGAGAATGCTGCTGGCTGAGAGGTTCTTCAGTGTGGCATTCTGACACTCACTGAATGAGAGTCCCGAATACAGCTAGTACCCTTGCTCTTATTTGCCAAGAGGGTATACAGCGCTCAGTGTGAAAGAAGATGATGTGTTATACATATCTGGGGAGGAAGGCTTTTGATGGAGGGATTTCAGCTCCTTTCAAGGCACTGACCTACAAAATGTAGATCAAAGCTGTTCTAGAGTTTACCTTTTTGTGATTACACATCTCCCAGGTCCACTGAAGTTACCATTTATGGTCCCAATCAGCAGGGTTGTCTGTGGGCTTCATGGGTGTCAAACTCCTGTAGAGTGTCGATAGCACCTCTTGATGTACAATGCCTGACATGCATAACTCTCAGTAAATGTTGAATGAGTGAAGTCATAATTATGATGGTTACTGTATTTTATTCCAGGCGTTGTGATAAATGCTTTGTATCATCATCTCTAATTTGCATGAAATAAAATTTATATTAATTATGGGTGAGGGAAGTGAGGCTCAGAGAGGCAACACTCCTTTTTCAATGTCACATAGCTAGTATGTGGCAGAGCTGAAATTTGCATTCAGGTCTGCCTGGTTTCAAAGCTTGGGCTGCTAAGCATGCTTAGACATGTCTCCCAACGTATGGACAAATGCGGGAATCCTCAAACGTCAGGGAGGTAAGAGGACAGAGGAATAGAGAGAGGGGCCCATCTGATTACTTCCCTTGTGTCTGATCCACTGGAGTATAATTGCACTGGATGTTCAATACTTTCCAAGTTATCCTCTTAGGTTTTTTGTTTGTTTTTACACTGAGGTAAAAGCTTGTTAGATTTCCAGAATTAATAGGAACTACAGGAATACTTCTGTATTAACGCTGAGTTAGTTAGCACTGAGAGAGTTCTGTAGATATGTTATGATCTAGGGGAAAAGTCTAATTGGAGACACAGACTCTCAGGTTTTGTTAAAAGTCAGGTATTCCAATCTTCAGTTTGGTGTTTGAGCCCTTTGGTCCAGAACTTGGCCGAGTGGGTATCTGCACTGGTTCAGAACACTACCTGTGACAGGGAGCTGACCAGTCTGAACACAGCTAATTTCGTCCCTGACTAGATTTGGCCATTATGAATTTTTTCTTATATTAAACTGGAATTTGTCTCCTTATGTCTTCAATCCATTGGACCCAAGCCCTCTCTGTGGGCTCTTAACAAAGAGGT